>NC_090444.1:752740916-753387929 GCF_031143425.1 Pleurodeles waltl | reverse complement strand
TTCCTACTCCTGTATTGTTCTTGACACTGCTGTCCCCTTGAAGCTAAGCTGTTAGCTGTTCCATTTAGGATAGGTAAATATTGACATATCATAATGTCTTGTTCCTTGTCTTTTGTTTTACAGGTACTAATCAGCTGCTTTTTTATAGTGTCATAATTAAGTGTTTTCCAAATTTGTACCATTAAAAAGTTTGCATGAAGCCCAACATACTAATGCTAATCTGTGGTTAGTGAGGTATTACTCTTATACTTATGAACGGTTATTGACACTTTTCTTTTCTTGATTTGATGTATTCACTTTCTCTTGCTCAAATATTATTGTTATTAATTTTTGTATTTTCTATTGAAATAATTATTCTTATTGCGTTGATTAATCTTAGATTCTTTCACCCTTTCGATCAGCTTGTGTTGTTTCTTTACATGTATCAATTTGTTCTGAGATTAATATTCATGACATTAGCTTTGTTATGTAGGGAATTAATCTTTATATATACTTAATAAACTGGTGTGGTCATTCATGGTCACATTGATCATGTTGTGTTCTTTATTAGTTTCCTATGTTACAAGGGGCGTTTGAGGGTTTGCTGGGGCAAACTTCATTTATTAAGGGTGCTGGAGCCCCTTTTGCATAATTTCTTTCAGTGTCAGGTAAGTATGTTACTTTACTGTGACAGACACAATATCTTGTGTTTGCTGCAGCTAGAAGTAGCTTCCCGGTATTAACGAGCAGTTGCTGTGTGCTGCTGCTGCAAAAGGGTTCTGCCCATTCAGTATGCCTGGATATTTTGCTTTTTGGATCACTCAGTTATTGACATTTTCTGTGGGTGGGTCTCACTACATGAGTCTCAACCATGGTAATCACATGGCAAACATACTGCACCTGTTCACCTCAAATGTCCGTCTTTTATGATAAGGGTGCTGTGGCGCAGCAAGGGGCACTTGGCTGGTTACACGTGAACACATGTGCACACAGGTGTGCACACATGGGCAGTCTGCACATGGGAGACAACTGTTGTGAGAAGCCCAGTAACTGTGCACAGGTAGCCTAGCGCAATGGAGATTCTGCAGGATTGGATATTCACCTGGAACAGGCCTTATTATGGCATTGTACACTAATAATGAAAGTCAGTGTGTTTTATTGTTTTGTGTGTAGCAACACTTTATTATACAAATAGGGAGAGAACTGCCTTGGTGTGCAGGTTTGCTTCCCTTTGGCCTACCGAGACCTTTGGTGTCTTCATTTCGGTGTAACCTGTGTGGGAAAATCCCTTCTGTAATTTACAAAATGGTAATTGTACACTTTAGTGGTCATCCAGAGTTGTTATATTTCTCTGGCTCAGCTCAGGACCGTAGCCCAGGCCTTTTGTCACCCTGCTGTGCCCAGTTAATTAAAGTTCTCTTCAGCAGCATAAACAAAGGCAATCCCACACAAAAGGAGCAATTAACGGTACTTCACCCAGCTCCAGAAGAGAAAAGTGGTGGGGCAGAATGATATGCATCAATCACTGAGCCGTCACACTGCACCAGGAATGGGCCTGATCAAGCCCACTGAACACAAGAGGGAGCCCAGACAACTGTAGCCAACCCAGGAGGGGGGCTCTCTTTGAACTTTTGGTGTGCAAGACCATGTCAGTGATGGTAGCGAGGGGTGGAGCTGAGACCTCAGGAGCAGATGTGACTGGATGACACCATTTTGAACAGTCCTTGCATGATGTTCAGGAGGCTTGGGGCAGGGGTGGAGAGGTGACATGCCACCCTATGGTTGGCCAGGGGCACCTGACTTCTGGAATGTTTCTGTCCCCTTTAAAAACTTTGACACAAAGGGGAGACTTCTCTTGCCTGTGGATTTTGCTGCATTTAGCTGCTAGACCCCAGAACCACTAAGGAGAACTGGAAGGAAGAAACCCTTGATGTCTGCAAAGGACTCTGCTCAGATGGAGCTCACCACCAGGGGTAAAATGAGCCCAAGATTGTCAAAATGGGCCCAACAGGATCTGAGTTATGACATTTTAAAGTTTGCTAAACAATGACCTTCCCTTGAATGGAGCATGAGGTCACACCACCATTTCAAAGCACTGAGTAGGAAAGGTGTAGAGATTTTGCAAGAGCTGCTGACTTTAGAACTGAGGAATTAGGTTTGAGTATTGGGGACAGCGTGTAATTCTGGGTAAATCACTTAATCCTCCTGTGCCTAAAATAAAAAAATAAATGTAACCTTATGTAATGTGACTAGTACCCAGGTAAAGCTCTTCAATGTCAAGTTTGCTCTAAATGAAAACTTAGTTTAGAGCTCCTCAGCTATAGGGAATTCTCCAGTGTGTTTTGTTTTGGTTTTTGAGGTTGTCTCGTCTCTATCATTCTGTTCCTGTTTGGCCTCTGCAGGTTACAGTGAGGAGGAGGATGCAGACTTTGTTGGTGACTCCTCTTTCAAATGGGAGCATACATTTTGATGAAGAGTGATCTGTTAGAGGGTCTGTTCCCAGGTTATGGGAATACTGGGTTGCCACACTTCCTGGTAGTGAATCCCTTATTGCCAATTCTTGTGGGTAAAGACATTCTATTTTTTCAGAGGACATTGTCTTATCTGATCCAGTTGATAAGAGGGTTGAGGATGCTCTGAAGAGAGCTCATGCGGGTCTGAGCCCAGCACATTTGAGATCTATAGTTTACTCCTCTCATTCCTTACTAAGGATTTCCAGTTCCTATTTCTTTACATTTCAAAGGGTTAAGATATCTCGATGTTGCTGGATCAGATGGAGTTCCAGCCCATTTTCTGTTGAACATGAGGTCAGATAACATAGAGCATCCGCAATGTCCTTAGTAGGGTGTGTTACTGCTAGAGAACTCCTACATTTTGAAGTTGGAAGCAGCTCAGAGGACCTATCTCCTAAGGTTGCTTTTTCTAGCATTAAGACAGTTAGCAGGGAGCTGGAAGAAGGATGTGTGAAGCATTTCTAGAGTCAAAAAACACATGCAGCCTTTTTGTCATAAATAGAAATCCTGGATTCTAGCCATTACTGATAGAAGAGGACAGATTTTATATTAGAACGTGTCTGGTTTTCAATCTAAAGGGGTTTAATGTGGATCTTGGCAATCAGGAGGTTGAAATAATAAAAATCAAAATTCCTCATTATGCTGGGAATCATGCTGGCCGGTAGGTGGTCATGGTGCAGGATCTTGTATTTCTCCCAGAGTGCAGGTGGGACAAGCTCAAAAAACTTTTACAAATGGTTTGGTCAAAACAGGAGGCAGTGGCAAGAAAGTGACTTTGAATCTTCAGAAACATGGTAATTATAGGTCTCTTTCCTTGATACTCTCTATGTATTTCTTATAATTGAGGGTTGCCTGTTTTTCCTGTTTTCCAATTCAGGTAGCAACTCTGACTGTTGTTCCTTAGCGTATCTTCCCTTAGAACATTAGTAACCACATTTTGAATCATTGACAGGATTACAAAGTCCTAATTCCTATTTTTCCACTTCTGTTCAGAGCAATCTTTCCTGGTGGTTGACATTTCCATCTCAGGACAAGGTAACTTTTTTCTACTCTCCAGCCCGATGGTACTAATCATGGTATAGGTTGGGTGGTGACAATAAATGACCACCCTGCTAAGGGTCTTTGACAGTTTAACCATGTCCTATTTTTAACCTGTCAATTTGACAGAGGTTCCAGCTCCCTGAATAAATGAACACAATGAATTTGTTTCAATGTTGAACACGATCCCCTATGTCTCAGGGTCATCTACATCAAGGGTTCTCTAATCTCTCAGGTAGATTCTCTCAGCAGGTTGTTTTATTGCTCCAGATTCATTAGCTATTCATTCATATTCTAATATAAATACACAGAGTGGTGGATGCTGCTAATTGATCTAGATGCATCTATTCAGATCCTCTTAACTTCCTCTATTCCTCTATAGATACACAAGCAGCAGGCATGGTTGCTCTACTTAGCCACTGGTAACAATGACTTCTATATGCATTGCCCTCATTTGTCTGAACCAGAAAGTCTTCACAAATCTTCAGTGAGAGTCAGTGGAATTGTTCTCTGTCCTTCCTTTTTAGAAAAGGAGACCTCCTCCTAGGGTGTCACCAGGTGGATCAGCAGTGGATTCTGCCACTATCTCCTACACCCCTGGTGAATTCAATTTTCTTGTGAAATCCCTGACTTGATTAGGTCGATTGGTCTAGAAGTTGGAGGGTAAGGTTGCCTGATTATGAGTATTTCTCTTCTGTCTCTGATTCGCTATGGGTTTCTAGAAAGAGGTTTACCAAGAAGGTCTTATGATCACCGTTGGAATTCCTAATATTCTTAAATGTTTGCACAGTTACCTGTGTCTATACTGAGGTTATAATGGTCCACAATTATGGCATTTGATCACCTTGGCATGACCTTTCTTAAAATCAACCTTTGGCTCAAGGTTGTTTAGAAGATTTGATCTGCTGAGTCCTAAGGTTCATAACATCTTGCCATTCTGGGATTTTCCTCTAGTTTTATCTTTTTTTCAAGGGGCTCCATTTCAGCTTCTGGAGACTATACTGGAGAAATGTGTACACTCACTTTCTGTATAGTAGCCATCACCAGAACTAGTGGCTTTGGTGAACTGAGAGCCAGTATATATCTACATCTTTACTCGGGGCTCATCTTATTCTCTTCCTAGGTCCAAAGTTACTTCCTAAAGTATTTACCAACCTTCATAGGAGTCAAGAACTTGTTTTCCATGATCTGAAATCAGGCAACAGTACTCCATATTTTTTATTTAATCTTCTGGAAGTACTGTGGGCAGTAATGAGCCTAAACAAATCGTCCATTTACAGTTTCAGCGTTTTTTAAAATTAATTTGGGCCAGTCAAAAAGGGAGGAAAAGCCTTAATCCTCCTAGTGGGCAAAGTGCATAAAGATGGTGATCCCCTTAATCCTGTCATGACTATGGTAAAGAAACCCATTTAACATTATGACTCTCTTTACAAGGGAAATGGCAGCTTCTTGGGCTAAACAGGCAAGAATATCTATCAGGGGCATTAGTAAAGCTGCCACTTGGGTATCTCCTCTTATTTTATAGATTGCATGTTGCTCTAGGTTCCAAATTAGCCTTGGTATCTAAAGTTAATTTAGGGTCCATGATGGCTTAAAAAAGATTTTTTCAGTTCAGCTCTGGCCTGTAGCTAACTGATAATTGAAGGATTAAATTATTTTCACCTTTTTACAGTTTGATTGAAGTATTTCAGCTGATGAAGGGTGTCTTTTTTTGCTTGGGCAGGCCTTATACAGTACGTAATGGGATAAGGAAAGAGAAGAGGAAGTAACACATGGATTATTTATCAGTAATCTTCATTACTCTTATTCATCCTTACTCGTCCCAATACGTATGACTCTTCTCCCACCCTGTCTCCTTCATCAGCCCCTACTCAGGGGCTTGCTTGTAACAGGAAGTGTTGATGGGGAGGCGGGACTTTATGGTAAAGGCTCCAACTAAATAGTAGAAATAAATTAAACTACTTGGAAAGTGGAGGAAAGGAGATGTATATTGGGAGGGGTAAGGAAGAATCGGAGTATTGAGGATTACCAGTAAGTAATCTAAGCATTCATCAGCTTGTGCCTGCCATCCTGTGTGCGTTTGCGTTCAGCCTCGATGCTGGATCCCCGGTTTCTTCTGATCCAGCCCCTGAGGTTAAAACCAAATACGACGAGCCTTTCAAAATTTTCTTGACAAGATTTCTAAGTCCTAAATAGCTCGCAGAATAATAACACTTCAAGTGACAAAAGCACTTCTGTGAGTGGCAGGAAAATTCAGCTGTACTCTTCCCCGCAGCAGTGTAACACCTTTTTAAAAAAAAGCGACTTCGAAGCAGTAGAATTATAAATTATTGTGAAAATTATGATCCAGTAATAATAAGTGTCACCAGTATGGTCTGTCCTCGGCTAGGTTTAAACTGGCAAACGTTTCTATAATGTCTGTCAAGTTCAAGTGCATCTCCTTGCTAGCTTGCTTGTTTGGTGCATCTTAAAAGCTTAAAAAGACACTTCTGTCAGGTACCCAATTGCAGCGCTTATTTTCAGGAAAAGTTGATTTTAATGCGATGAATTAAATGATAAGCGACACATGGAACAACCCTTTCTTTATGGGCTTTAGAACTGCCAAAGAAAGATCAGCTTTTTGAGACTCGAAGTCTTTTGGTAGTTCGTCACAATGTATTATTCTCAAAGAGTTGGGTACGCTTTTCTAGCTGCTTGCACAAATTAAACATTGTGATACGTTCTACTTTGGTCGCTGGAACAGCAAGAATGCCAAAGGCCCAGCGCAAGCAGGAAAAATTCCCCTTACCTAATGGGGCTGCAGTGGGCCCCCAATATCGTCGGTGTCACTGCATCTACTGTACTAGTTACAACTAAGCGCCAGCATTGGACTCCGTTTACATAGGGAGGTCGGTAGACATCACCCTTTAGTGCAGCTCTTGCACTCCTAAAACTATATGACGCTACCACCACCCAGACTCTGGACACTACGGTATTGGAGAGCTACACCCTCTAGATCAGTGATTCATTACCTCAGAGGGACTGCAACTGTTTAGACAATTAAATAATATCAGCAGAATCGTAAAGTATAAATGCAATTTCTTTGTGAATAAATGTGTCATGTAAACTTGTTTCTATATTTTTGTGTATTGTTTTGAGGCTCTTATCATACAAATGACTAAGACTGAGGTCTAGTAGTAACTCCGTGGGTGTCTCTAGAAAAAAGGAGTGTGTTTCTGGAAAAAGGAGAACTTGGAATTTTTACCGGTAGGTAGCAATGATATAAGGTGGAAATTGCTCTATAGACGTAGGAACAGAGTGGCCCCTGAGGGGTGCTACGAATATGCATAAGGGTATGTCAGACCATTTCAATCACATGGGTTTGGCGAACGTCCACAGGAGATACTGATGCAATGGACAGCAAATTCTCAGGTATGCGGCAAGAAAGGGGCAGGGAGAGTAGAGAAATCAACAGAACAAGTGCATACGACTCTACAAAAAACATTATCGCAAATGCAATACATCTTCTTATGGAAAAAATCAGGAAGAGAGAGGCGAAGCACTGAGAGGGAGAGATGGGGAGATTTCAACACAAAGAATTGACAAGACAAGAGAGTGATAAATTTTTAATTTTTCTTTAGGAATGTTTCCAGATGCTGAAATATGTTAGTGCTTTGCCATCATGAGAACTTGCACTCTAGCAAGCTTAAGGCAAACTAGGCCTCAGGCTCCATCTTTGCTGTGACATTTCATTGTACCACATGAATAGACTTATATTTTCTTGTCTCATTAGAATAAAATGTAAATGTGTTCCACGGAGAAGGGCAACAACTTTCACAGACTGTTCTAACTAAAGTATATACATTCAAGGTTAAGCCTATCGTCCCAAAGAGAATCACATACTATGCAACTTTTCTCTTCCAGGTGCAGACACGGTTCATGAGCAGCTCTATGTAGTAGAATTATGAGAATCTTTGTAAATATATATTAGCTGTTAATGTTACTCTTTTGCTTTATTGTAATCGGTTAAGAGTCTGCGAACCATGTACTACCGCAGTGAAAGTATGGTATCCTTTGTTCAGACCCATGTGTGAGTGTGATTTCTTGTCTTAGAGAGAGCCCTTTTCCCTTCCTTTATAAGGAGGATTTCTGTCGGATATTTTCCCATTTTATACTCTGTATTTTGCTAAACTGAACTTCCTGAGTTTTTGAATTATTGTGTATTTTAACTGAGTTTTGCACTCTGATTTATTGACTAATTGATTTGACTACATTGAATAAACTCCTGTATGATTAAAATGATTAAAATAAAGACTTTAAGGTTGACAGTTCATTGTCCGTCTTTCTTGTAGGACCAAATATTTTCTATATTTCTGTTATTTGAAATTTTCACCCTTAAATTCTTAAATTGAGACAGGTTCAACTGCAAGCACCAATGTCTTTCCAAAGACTACACCATTTCCGATCCATCAAGGTTTCATTTGGGGCATGGTTGAATGGGTTTGCACACCATCAGATCTGGCAGTAGAGCTCATAGTTCTGATAGGACCAGTCAGATACCGATTGGACGGGTATAGGTAAATTGGCTTTTAGAAAACAAGAACTGCACCCTCATGGTTCAGACGGTTTTGCCCAGAAATTCATATTGACCCTGACCCAGTCTGCATCCCGATTCCTATTGACCGTGAAGAGATGTGGAGGCTGTCTGAGACTCCTGAGGCAGTTTTGTGAGTATCAATAAGGAAAAGCATTGTGTATGCGTAAATTCATGAGTGAGCGTGAACCAAAGTGGTGAATGTTGAGATTGGTAGTTTGAGAGAGAGTGAAATGTCATGCAGTGGTCAAATTTTGTGGCTTTCATTTGTAGACTTATAAGGACTGTGATAATTTTCTTGATAATTTATTTGGAGTTTTGGGGGACTGCGGTGTGTACTTTTGTTTAGGCTTCAGGTGCTCAATTTAGTTGCTGTATAAAGCGGTTTATGTTGGTAGGACTTGTCAAAGTCTATGATTTTGAGTTGTGTAGTGCGAGCACTATCAGTCACATCAAAATAGGGACGTAAGATAGCTGTATGTGAATTCTTTAATTTGGATTAGTATTTGTTTAATCCTTGGTGCACAGGAGTGAACATATCAAGTAAAAGTGAACTCACGCAGGTCCAGAGTTTACTGCTATGTGATCCAGAGTGATGTGACAAACACCATCTGTATCTTCAGACTGTAATTTTCCTTTCCATTTTGCATAAGCTGACAACAATAGTTTAGGTTACCTAGTTTTATTTGTTGCTATTTTTCCTTTCCGCTGTGCTGATTGTATCATAAAGTGCACTGTCAGGATAGGCTAGTGGATTTTGAGAGCTTGGCTGTGATTTGTTGGCCTTTGCCCTGGTCATGCTGGGACTGTCCGACATGCAGTGGAGACCACATTGTGGTTAGATCGATTGTGAGAGAGGGTTGGGCAAGGATTTGAGTGGCTTGAGTATTTTTTGACGATTGTGGAAGCAAGGAGAATCTCTCTTTGAAAGTCCCAAACCCTTTGACCAAGGAAGAGAAATTATCTCCAAAAGGACCACCTGCTACAGAGATGGTGGCTAAGAAAGGGTTATGTATATGTGTATGGCTCAAAAACTTGCACCAGTATCTCAAGAAAGATGAGAATTTACAATGCCCATTATGCAGTACAATCTACATAGCAACACTTGGGAATCCGAGAAAGAGAATGTTTGACATGAAGTCCAAACCCACACAAATGTGAAGCATTGAACCTTTGGGAACAGAAGAGGAAGTACCATGAAAGATATAAGATTCAGGTCTGAAACAAAATCTGATTATGGTTAGACGTTCAGGTGATGAGAGGCAACAGATCTGGCTAAAAGAAGTAATTGAGGCATCTGGAACTTACCCTGCAATAGCCAGCGAAGCCCAGAAAAGGACAAATTCACCACCAAAGATAAACATAAAAATGACTCAAGAGCTGAGGTTGATGATGATGTCTTTCTAGATGACTGTTAAGATCAAGAGCTCACATGTAGGTTCACCCAAAGGGCAAACATCCCAAAATTCCCTGGAAGGAATAATAATGTTACACTGCACTACAGAGGCGAGTGCACCCCCAAATTACACAGACACCAGTAGCTCCCAGACCCTAGTAGGCCAATTGCTTTCCCAACACCAAATACCTTGATCACATGCCAGACTTTGACAACCACAATTCTTTCCCAGACCACCATGGTTACAAACACTTCACAGGTTCAGGCAACTTCAAGTATCCCATGGACCCCATTTGGCACGAGCAACCCTTAGCACACAGGATTCCAGAAGGAGGACCCAATGATTCATTTAGCACTGAAGGGTCACAGCTGGCTTTGGACTCTGCACACTTTAACACTGCTAACCAGTGCTAAAGTGCTTGTGCTTTCTCTTTTAAACATAGGCTTATGCCAAATTGGTACATTTACTTTACTAGTAAGCCCCTTGTAGAGTGGTATATCATATACCCAGGCCCTGTAAATTATATGCCACTAGTGGGCCTGCAGCACTTATTGTGCCACCCACTTAAGTATCCCTGTAAACATGTCTCAGACCTGTCATTGCAGCCTTTGTGTGAAGTCTTATCCTGCCATTTCGACCTAGAAAAATAAATCTTTTGCCAGTACGGAATGTTTCTTTTTAATACATATAAGTCACCCCTAAAGTAGGCCCAGAACAGCCCACAAGGTAGGGTGCAGTTTACTGATATTTGTTTTTTTGTCCTCATAATGCCACCATTGAGTACCAACTGGATTACAGCCACCTTGAACTCATGGTAAAACCCGTTATAACATCCCTAGAGGCCCTGGAATGGGATGAATTTCCCAGCCTAACTGAGTCAGAGGCGACTAATCATCGGACAAAAGAAAACACATCAAGCATATCAAAACTTCAGCAGGTCCCAAAACTCGCCCCAATTCCCCATTGCTTCTCTCTTTTCTACTTCCTTGAAAAAAAGTAGGGATCTTTTCCATGCATGCCAATGAGGAGCAGAAGTTTGTGCCCAACTTTCACAGATTTCTCTTCTTGTAAGAAGTATGAAATAAAACACCAGGCCTCGACATTGGCGATTGGAAAAGAGGCAGTCTGCTTCGTGGGGTGCTATGCCAAACAAGATCAAATAGGGGGCTTACCTCCATAACAGTACCCACGGAGCAAGAAATTGTCTTTCCTACCACTGTCCAAAATTCCTCCAATTTCGGGCAGGAGGCAAACATATGCACATCGTCTGCCCCACTGCAACCACACCGCTTACATGTGGAGGTTGCACGCCTCTTATTTTTGCCAGTTTCTGGGGCCTCCAATATGCTCTATGAAGGGTAAAAAATGGTTTCTTCTTAGTATAGCGGGCGTAACCACTTAATATAAAGTAGCAAAAGATACTTGCCATAACTCCTCCAGCTCCTCATCCGGCAAGTATCCACTTCACCCGGCATGCAATGGTTGCATCGAATCCTCCATTGCCGACAGACGACGCTGGTACCATTGTTCCACTTCCTTCTTTAAGGCCCTCTGTAACTGGAGGTCTAGCTCCATTTGACTTCGATCAGGGTCCACACCCCCCTGATTTGTAGGCCACCCTTCACCTGCTAGATCTTAAATCTGGATACCTTCTCCTCTGTCTTGTTACTCCAAAACTCTATGTTAACCTTTTCCCCTTGTTAATCAAGTGCCCGCATCCAAGAACCCCGCTTTGTTTCAAAGGCAAAACTAGACTATCCAATAAACACTCAGGGGTCCCAGGAGAGTCCCAGACAGGGGATAACATATTATAATATCCAATACATAGGAGGGATCTAATCTCATACTTGGTGGTAGCTGCTGCCTGCAAATATTTCAGCCTGACTTTCTTAAAGAATTTTGGCGCCCCAAATTTATAGGAGAAACCTTCCTTGAATAGTGCTCCAAATATAACCCCCAATTGCGACTCATCTAGATTTAATAACATCATCCTGTTATTCTTCAGCTGGAAAGCCCAACAATAAAGCTGCAGATCCAGGAGGGCCAGTCCTCCTAGACCAACCCTCCTCCTTAATTTTTTTCCAAGATAAGCGTATACCTTTACTGGCCCAAATAATAGAAGTTCCCTTGCAGTTTCTGAACCGCTTTTTTTTAATCAAAGGTAAATGGGATATTATTAAACAAAAAGGTTATTTTTGGCAGGATGGACATCTTCACTAAATTGATCTGCTCACATATAGTGAGTGGAACATTACCCCACTTTTTTAACAAAACTCCAACCTCGCTATCCACCTTCTCCCAATTTATATCTGCCATTTTCCCAAATCCTGACTTATTTTTATGCCTAAATACCTCATCTTGGAAAACCTTCTTGGATCCCCACTATTAAAATTACATGTCATTATTTCCGTTTTTTCTTTGTTTATCTCATAACCGGCCAGCTTTGAAAAAACCCTGGCTTTTCTCTTAAGATTCGGAAGGGCGGAGGTAATAGCCGAGGTATATACCATCACACCGTCTGCGAATAAAGCGATTTTCCTGGAAAATTCACCTACCACGAAAGGCCTTATCTGCTCATTGAATCTTAAACTCTCTGCAAAAGGCTCAAAATAAAAGTAAAAAAGAACAGGTGAAAGGGGGCAACCTTGCCTTGTCCCTCTTTCTATTTTCTTTTCTGAAGATAAGCTTCCATTCACCAAAATCTTTGGTAGGTACACTGTAAATCGTCACCAACACGTTCATCAGGGATATGCCTATTCCAAAGTGGGCTAATACCACCATAAGGTATTGCCAATTCACATGGTCAAATGCCTTGGCGGCATCCACCGTCATGACTGTTAGTGGTATATCCAAAGTTGTGGCCAGATCACAGGAACCAATTAAAGTGTGATTGAGATCTCTCATATTCCTACCGGGCAGGAACCCTCTCTGATCTTGATGTACCAAGTGCCCTACTACTTTATTTAAAAGTGCTGCTAAAATGCTAGTGAAAACTTTGTAGTCACAATTAAGTAACAAGATTGAGCAGTAAGATTGACATTATAGGGGATTCTTACCAGGATTCAATACTAATGAAATTATGGCTTAATTTCATGACCTCGGAATTCGATCGCCCTCTAACAATACAGCGTTAAACAGCTCCACCCAAACTGGGACAATCACCTCCTCCATCACAGAGTAAAGTTCACTGGGAATCCCATCAGGTCCTGACGCTTTTCCTTTCTTCACCTTTCTAATTGCCGCAAATATCTCACTACCAGTAAACTCCTGGCACAAAAATTGTTCCTTCTCATTAGACAATTTCTGAAGATATTTCTGATGAAGCCATGCTTCTACTGCCACTATATCTACCTCCACATTTTCTCTATATAACTCCTGGATGAAGGTTTTAAAAGCAGCCTTTATCTTAGAATTATTTTCAACAACCAATCTTGAGTCTCCAACCATGATATTCTTAATGTTATTCTGGCACATTTCCAATCTAGTTTTCCACGCCAACAACTTCCCACAGCTTTCTCCATGTATTATATCCCGGGCTCTACTAACTTCCCATTGCTGTGACACTTTTTCCTCCATCCTAACCTTGAACTCTAGCTGAAGATCCTGAAAATCCTCCAACATTTTGGCCCTTTCTGCCTCATTTAATATGTTGGCTTTTAAGTCCTCTTCCATTCTCGCTATCTTCTCCTCCATTTGGAACTGTTGTAATTTCTCCTGCCTTTCCCAATGTGCTGTTAAACTATTTATTGCCCCCCTTAACCAGGCCTTGAATGTATCCATATCACATGTTCTGGAGAGTTTGACTGATTCCAGGAAAAAAACTCCTTAGACTGTTGTAATATCTTAGCAACCACCTCCTTTCTTCCCATACATTCTTCTATTACATTTTTAACAATAGGGCCGAATGGTCTGATAAATTGAATTGGGAGGTGGTCTAGTCTCACAACTCTCCCCATCTCCATTCTTTCTATAAAGAAATAATCTAGCTTTGAGTAATGCCCATTCTTTTTCCTGTGGAAAGTATATTCCCTGCAATTCCCTTTCATTCTCTGTAAAACATCACATAAATAAAAAAATTCCATCTTATCCACCAAATAATCTCTCAACTTTAGGTAACTAATTTGTACCCTCTCAGAGGCTCCATCTAGGGTCTTATCCAATAAAACATTAAAGTTCCCTCCGAAGATAATACAGGCTTTGAAATGACGAAGATTTGCAAAGAGCTGATACAACGGGGTGATGTCATCTACGTTTGGTCCATAGTAACTTACTAAAGTGTACAAGGAGTTATGAACCTTTATTTCTGCAAATATCTATCACCATTCTTCATCCGCCTTACTTGATCCATTGCTAGTATACTCTCCACCCATCCCTGCTCGAAGAAAATATCCCTATATTCCTGTCTCAGGAGGTGCGTCTCATGGAGCATAATTATTTGAGAATTGCTTTCTTTTAAATATTGTAAAACTATTTGCTGCCTTTAAGCTACGCGTAGCCCATTTACATTCCAACAGAGAATCGCCAAAGTTTTCGACGTACTTATCTCACCTAAACCCATTCTTCCGTCACTCCCATTCCTGTTCCTCCCATGACCCATAGCTTATGTGTATAGTTGGTGCTTCACTCTGGTTACTAATCACCTGACTGAAATAGTTTTTTAAAAAATGTATTCTCCTCCTGCTCCCCACCTGAAGTGCCCCCCCATAGGAACCCTCCCAACTAAATTGTTAGGCATTTCCTAATGCCTGTTTCACCCTACCCTAAGGAAAAACCATCACCACTCTTTCTCACTTTTTAGTTTCCGCTTGGGTGACCCCCCCTTTTTTATCTGAGCAATGAAATTGTCTAAATCAGCTGGATCAGAGAAGTTATGCATCTTATTTTGCTACATAACCTTCATAATGACTGGGAACCTAAGTTGTGCCGTAGCTCCCAATTTCTTTAAATCCTCTAATCTATTTCCCAGCTCCCACTGTCTATCGGCTGTCACTTTAGAAATATCAGATCTAATCCTGAAAGTTACCCACAATGCTTGCAGTGAACCTGCTTTCAGGATTAGCCCCAGTATTTTCTCTTTCACATAGTAGGAGAGAAAATTCACCAACATCTTCAGAGGATTTTTCCACCCAGGGTGTTGTTTAAAAGGCTCTCTCTCTACTCGCTGAATTTCTGCCTCGAAATTGTCCATCAAACTATCTTGAGGGAGAGAGTTCTTCAACAAACTGACTACAAACATTTTAATATCCGCCCTTTCCATCCCTTCTTTTACCCACAGAATACTGACATTATTTCTTCTAGCATTATTTTCCATTCTTTCCAGTCTTGCAGATAAGGCTTTTCTGCTCGGCTTCAAGCGTGTCACCTCCCAGGAGTTTTCTTGCACCACAGTTTGAAGGTCCTGAATCCATCTTCCAAATCCTATGTATGTTGAATTAAGTTCTATATCTTAGCTTCTGAACTAGAGCAGGTAGCCTGAATCTGTTTCTGGTTTACCTCAGAGATTGTAAGGCACTCTTTATTGAGTTATTTGGACTAGCGTCTGCTGAACCAGATCCCACCCATTAAGCCCACCAGTCCGTAAACCTGCCTCCGCCACCGTAAAATGCTCACACTGCATACTGTTCTCTCCCGTAAAAACCTCCTTTTCAACTGAGTCGGTCACATCCACAGCCAAACCTGCAAATTTATTATGCGTTGTCAGCATTGTTGGGCAAACCTGCAAATGTATTATGCGTTGTCAGCATTGTTGTCACTGGGAGGTCCGCAGTGGAGGATGACTCCTCAAAGTCAGTTCTCCCAACTTCCAGGTTTCCCATTTCGTAACACACTTAGTAGTTTCCTTCTGCTTTGCCCTGCCCTCACCAGTGAGGCCACTTCTATCAGTTTGGATTTTAAAATAAGGTTTTAGAGAGCGAGTAATTCTCTGAGGAGTTTTAGCCGAAAGGGCCTGTTTCTCAATTCAAGGGGCTCATGCCACTATTTTTGTGGAAGAGTTTTTATAGTGAGGGGCTTTAACTGAAGAATTCCTTGGCCGAGATTTAACTATTTAACAGGCACCCATACATTAATTTGTTCTGGGCCAACACTGTCTTTTCCACCACTCCCAAACATTGCGGGGCCTTAAAGTATATCTGTCAACACAACCCTGTAAAGCTTTATTTCTTCCCTGCTTCTTGTAAAGTACGCTTTTACCATGTTGGAAACCTAGGCCAGCCCCTGCACCTGGGCCCAGCTCATCGTCCATCATCCTCTATTAACAAATGATGCTGCCTGCAGAATTTAACCACTGCAAGCCTCTGCTTCAGTTTCTTTCCTCTATCCCAGCACTTATCTTCCTTTCACCCCAGAAGTTCTCCCATGTGCTGGCTCTGCCACCGATTCCTTTAGTGTGACCTCCAGCCTGGCAGCCTCCATTGTGGAGCGCGGAGCTCCCAAAGCATGCCGGCTGCCGCAGCCCAGCATGGAACTCCCGCAGCCACCATCCACCGCCTGCACTGTCACTCTGCCCAACGGTAAGTTCGGAGGACGGGGGACCATGTGAGCCGTGTAATGGATTTCACCCGTGGCGAGGTTTCACCTTGGGCAAGATCTCCAACCGGTCGCTAGGCGTCCGTCATGTTCCTGCACTCCTTAGTGAAAACTTTTGACATGCTTGTAAGTTTTACATATCCGTGTAAGGAAAACCCCCTGAATTTGTTTTTTAGTGCTGTAAGGCCTACCTCTCCCATAGGATGCCATTGGGTTATCTTATTACCTTTAATAAGTGATAACTTTCAATTGGGAGCAGAGAGAAATGTTCAGTTTGGACTCTAAGTAATTATAATTCAAATCCCCCTTTAATGGTAAAGTCGGATTTCACTCTTCTGAAATTGCCACTTAGCATTTCTTTGTTCTAACCATTTGGTGTCGGCAGCCTGTTTCTGGTAAACATGACTCGGTGTAGTGGGAAGTTGGTCTTTTTGTATTGCTCCCTGACTTTGAGACAATGGGAAGATATGTGTTTTGGCATAATGGGTGTTAAAATGGGGTTGCTAGTTAGCAGAGGTGTGCACCCTGTCCAAGTAGGGACCACAGTCCTAGTCCGAGTAACTCAAATCCACAACCTAAATGAACCTGTGCTCACCCTCTGGTAGCTTGGATGAGAGCATGCATGCTTAACCTAGAAGGTAATGTGTAAGGTATTTGTGCAAGCCCCCCTCTATAGTAATCACAATGAAAATAGCACAAAAAGACTCCACACAGAATTAGGAAAATATACTCTCTGACTAGTTATAGGATAAGACCTAAGTGACAAAGATCCAATTGTTAAATCTCATTGTTCAAAGTCAAACAAAAGCAATGTTTGTAGCAGGTTATGTGACAAAAGATGCTGCAGTGCACTCTGCGATGCAAGTTTGCTTTGTTTAAGTATAGTACAGGATTATTCCTGACACGATCTTTGCTGAGTGCAGCCAAATGTTATGTTTTCAGGTAAACTTCTTCCCAGCGCAGTAGCAAGGGAGCTGTTTTAGGGGAACAGTGCCACCAGGGGAAATCACTGCCATGGCCTGGGGTGTGCGAGTGCAGAAGGGAGTGAGTCGATTAAACTGAAGCCGCTCTGTGATCTTTAGTAAAAGAGGTGGCAAACTGCTGGGAAGCAGCTCTGCGATCCTTGTCAAAGCAGGCAGCGAGCTGCTAGGAAGCTATTCTGCGTTCCTTGACAAAGTGGGCAGCAAGCTGCAGGGAGGCCACTCTGGTATCCTTGACAAAGCGGGCGGCAAGCTACAGGGAAGCTGCTCTGCGATCCTTGACAAAGCGGGCAGTGAGCTGCAGGGAAGCCGTTCTGGGTTTTTGATAAAAAGAGTAGGCAGCAGGTTGCAGGGAGGCCACTCAGGGGTCTTTGATGTCCCAGAAACCCTTAGTAGAACCGTAGGCTGGTCAGCAAGCCCTTGGAGTCACTCTGGGGGTTAGCTATTGCTTCTTAAGCTGCAGGGTAGAGATCAGCCGGCAGCAGGGCAGCACAATGAGGAAGAGCAAAAGTTAATGGGAACAGGCAATCCTGGCAAGGTGGAGATCCTGGCAAACAGCAGTCTTTACTCCAGCAGGTTTCTTCAGTCCAGAAGTGAACTACTTTTTGTGGGTCAGAGACCCAGTACTTAAACTAAAAAGTGTCTTTGATGTGGGGATGATCTCAAAAGGTTTCCCTGAAGTGCACAGGCCCCCCTTTCAGCCTAGCCCTGGCTCCAAGCTATCAATGGGAGGTAATCAGCCTCTTTGTTTGGGCTCACGCCTCTACCCCTTGAAGTGTGAGCCCTTCCCAACCTCTTCCCCAGGAAGACCCATCGGTATGCAGATGAATGCACATGCAGTTGAGTTTCCTGTGTTGTGGGTGTCTAAAGAGAATACACACGTGTAGCTGTCAACTATGCCAGGTACATGTCGTATATTGGAGACATGCTGCTGTCAAACAGGGAAATGAGAGCAGAGAAATGCCCACTTTCTAAAAAGGCCAATTCTAAAATAGTAATAATAAATCTGCCTTTACCAGTATAGAGGATGTATCATTACCATTACAAGTATATCAAATATGATCAGGAATTACAACTTAAAAGTTTATTAAGGCATTCCCCATGCTGGCCTATGAAAGAAGCAGGCTCACAGTAATGAAGAATTACTTTGGGAGTTTTTCAGTACTTAAAAGTACATGTCCTGCCTTTTACATACATGGTACCCTGCCCGATGGGCTAACCAGGGCCTACCTTAGGGGTGACTTATATGTAGGAAAAGGAGGGTTTAGGGACTTGGTTTGCAGTGTACAACAAAAGTGCTGACTGCTGCTTTATAAATTTTGCCCCTACAAAGTCAGCTGTCTGAAGTGCCTAGTTGGGCTGATGGGAGCTAGTTCAAAATGCAGGAACAAGCATTTTAGTGCTGTGATGCAGATACCAGCACTAAAATGTGTTAGTGTGACTCCTGATGTGTGGTACTTGGCTGGGCTGAGGGGGGGAACTGTCATCTACCACACTTGCACATAACAAAGACTCTGGGGGTCATTGTGAGCTTGGCGGGCGGCGGGAGCCGCCCGCCAAGCGGGAACCACCAGAATACCGCTGCGCGGTCAAAAGACCGCCGCGGTTATTCTGAGTTTCCCGCTGGGCTGGCGGGCGACCGCCAGAAGGCCGCCCGCCAGCCCAGCGGGAAACCCCCTTCCATGAGGATGCCGGCTCCGAATGGAGCCGGCGGAGTGGAAGGGGTGCGACGGGTGCAGTTGCACCCGTCGCGATTTTCAGTGTCTGCTTGGCAGACACTGAAAATCTTGGTCGGGCCCTGTTAGGGGGCCCCTGCAGTGCCCATGCCAGTGGCATTGGCACTGCAGTGGCCCCAGGGGCCCCACGACACCCGTTACTGCCAGCCAGGTTCTGGAGGTCGAAACCGCCAGAGCCAGGCTGGCGGTGAGGGGGTCGGAATCCCCATGGCGGCGCTGCTTGCAGCGCCGCCATGGGGGATTCCCTTGGGCAGCGGGAAACCGGCGGGAGACCGCCGGTTTCCCGTATCTGACCGCGGCTGTACCGCCGCGGTCAGAATGCCCATGGGAGCACCGCCAGCCTGTTGGCGGTGCTCCCGCGGTCGTAGGCCCTGGCGGTCCATGACCGCCAGGGTCAGAATGACCCCCTCTGTCTGAGCATTCTCACAAAGGATTTGACACCTGTCTTTTGTGACCTCAGACAAGTTGGGGCAAGACAGGGAGGCAGGAAGTTACAGACACTCCAGGGGGTTGGAAACTGCCAGAAACCTCTCTTACTTCCAAGTGGGTACCAGATATAAATATTAGACCTCTTGAACACTTGAGTACACATCTGGACTTGTGGGGAAACTCAGAACAAAGATTGATGTGCTGCTTAGCAAGATGGGCTGCCACTCCGCTGTCCTGCTTCCTTGTGTCTGAGTGAAGGACAAGACCTGCTTCTTGAACTCAGGCCCACCAGTGTGACTTCAAGGGCTAGTTGGCTGGGCTCCTGACCAGAGCCTCAGGGATAGAAGGATCCAACCACCTTTCACCTAGCACCTAGACTCGGTCAGATGTGTGTTCTACCCACCTCCAAGTGGTGCCACCCGAGTCCTGGACCCTTAGAGGTGGGCCTGAAGGTGCTCTTCCAGCCCAGCTGTGGTCCTAGCAGGACTGACGCATCTGAGCTGCAATGCGATGCATCGCCAACCAGAAACTCCACATCGGAGCCACTGCACAATGCATCGCCTTTCCAGATTCTGCATCAGGCCTGCTGCATAGTTCCTCTCTAGCACAAAATTCTCATTGCTGCCCAGACCCTCCCAAGAACCGCTGCTTCATGATGCATCCTTGATGCAGGCCTTCACATTGCAAGCTCCCCAGCTTCTAGGGAACCATCAGAGGAAATGCATCTCGATGCAGAACTTCGCATCACAAGTCCCTTGTCAACTATATCCTTGAAGACGACACAAGATTTTGCATTGCAGCTTCACAACTCCTAGGAATCTCTGCTGTGCAATGCATCCTCGACTTGGGACTCCGCAACCAGGATTTAAGGTACTCTTGTCCAGTGGGCCTAGTTGGGTCCCTGTAAAGGGCCATCATGGTCAGCTTGAGCATATGATTGTGTGCCAGTCCGGCGCAACCACATATTCCGAGTTGAGGCTTGCGCTTTTTTAATAATAAATTCAGTTAAAGTTTAAAATTGCAAATCTCCAGTTCTACTGATTGGGTTTTTGTCATTTTGGTCTGAAATTATTTATTCTATTGTACTCTATTTTTCTAAATTGATGAGGGATACTTCTTGTGTTTTCACCTTATTACTGATTGAATACCTCACACATTGCCTCTAAGTTAAGCCTTATTACTTTTGTCCCCAGACACCAGAGGCTAAGCACAGGTTAATTTGGGGTTGCTTGTGACTTCACTCTGATAAGGATTGTGGTTGATGCTTGAGTAATGTTTTACCTCCTTCAACCAGTAACCCTATTTTTCACACTGAGAGTCTGTGGTGAGAATTAATTTGTGTAATTGAGCAAGGAAGCTGCAAGAGTAATGCATGGGACACATGCTAAAATGCCAAAATTGGCAGATTAGAGCAGATTTGATTTGTTTCAAAGGAAAATGTTACAATAGAGTTTCAAAACGACCATTGAGAGACAAGGATTTGAAGGCCATGAACATGTGAGGACTGAAATCCTATGTTAAGAAATTGGTTGGGTACATCAGAGAATGCTGTGTAAAAGGTTCAGAGAGCAGTGATCAGAGAAAGATAAATCAAAGGTGAAGAGGAAAAGGGAGGTGACAGAGACAAGAAGCACTTCAGCAACATCAAGAGTATTCCTCTTGAGTTCTTGAGAGAGGTGCAGGGAGGAGCATACATGCATCCCTCATAGACTTGAGCAGGTCTTTTCCATTTCACAGTCTTTTGCAGCGGAGAGAACCCAGATAAATGGTACACCCAGGTAGACCAAACTATAACCATGACAAAGGTTGTGAAAGATTTGTGGGATGAGTGCAAGCAAGTTGTATACTGGCCAACACAAAAGCCCCCAGGGGACCAAAACACGAATGGCCGTTCTCCCTTAGTTAAAGTCATGTATGATGCAGTCACCACACATTTAAAAACAAAGGTCCTATAGAGAAAAACAATTTCTCAAGATTTTCAGAATGACGCAAGAGTCGAAGGAGTCAATGTATGTTTTCTTTGAACAGTTAATACAAGTGTATCTAGTACACAGTGGAATGAATCACTAGATTGATGAGAATATGGGATGGTTCAATCTGTCTTTTGTCTTTGATTTGCTTCCAGATATCTCCCTCAGATACAGCTGAATGTGATTTGTTGGCAGACAAAGCCTCTTGACACATTTTACAGTATGCAAAATACTGTAGTGAGACTTTAGAAGTGAAACAGGAGATACTGAAAGAGAAAATAAGGATTGCACAGACCAATTTGGCATAGAATAGTGGTGTGCAAGGTTCAGTGATGATGGATTGTAGGAGGCTGGCCTGGCTTATAGTGGGTACCTTATGGTACTTACACCTTGTGCCAGATCCAGTTATCCCTTATTAGTAGATTGGTAGTGTTCTAGCATTTTAAGCTGATAGAGGGAGCTATAGCAGAGCAGCTTAGGCTGAACTAGGAGACATGCAAAGCTCCTACTATACCACTTCTATCATAAAGCAATATATCATAAAAATCACAATACTCAGAGTTACTAAAAATAAAGGTACTTTATTTTAGTGACAATGTGCCAAAAATATCTCAGAGGATATAGGGGGGTCATTCCCACCCTGGCGGTCCAAGACCGCCAGGGCCGGGGCCCACGGAAGCACCGCCAACAGGCTGGCGGTGCTTCAATGCCCATTCTGACCGCGGCGTTAAAGCCGCGGTCAGAAAAGGGAATCCGGCGGTTTCCTGCCGGATTTCCCCTGCTTGGGCTGAATCTCCATGGCGGCGCTGCAAGCAGCGCCGCCATGGAGATTCCGACCCCCTTCCCGCCATCCTGTTCCTGGCGGTTTTTACCACCAGGAACAGGATGGCGGGAACGGGAGTCGTGGGGCCCGTGGGGGCCCCTGCACTGCCCATGCCACTGGCATGGGCAGTGCAGGGGCCCCCTAACAGGGCCCCGTAAAGATTTTCACTGTCTGCATTGCAGAGAGTGAAAATCGCGACGGGTGCAACTGCACCCGTCGCACCCCTGCAACTCCGCCTGCTCCATTCAGAGCCGGCTTCATTGTTGCAGGGCCTTTCCCGCTGGGCCGGCCGGCGCTCCTTTGGAAGGCACCCGCCGGCCCAGCGGGAAAGCCTGAATGGCCTCCGCGGTCTTTTGACCGCAGAGCGGCCAAATGGCGGTTTCCGCTTGGCGGGCCGCGCCCGCCACCCGCTATGTCGGAATGAGGGCCATAATCCCTTAGGAGGTAAGTAAAATACACAAAATATCCACACAAACCAAAATCAGTAAACAGTTAGAAAAGTAGTGCTAACACTGTAGAATACAACGGGATGCAATAGGCCTAGGGGCAACACAAACTATACACTAAGAAAGTGGAATGCGAACCACTTAGAGACCCCAGGCCTAATGTAGTGTGTAGAGGGTTGCTGGGAGTGTAAGAAAACACTAAGGGTGTCCAAGATACCCCACCCCATGACCCTGAAAAGTAGGAGTAAAGCTACCCTACTTCCCCAGAAACACACTAAAGTCGTGATAGGAGATTCTGCAAAGACCACAACTGACTGCAAAGCATTGAAGACGGATTTCTGGACCTGAGGACCTGCAAAGGAAGGGGTCCAAGTCAAAGAGTCACAAAAGTGTCCGGGGGGGGCAGGAGCCCAGTAAACCCCGGATGAAGGTGCAAAATGGCTGCCTCCGGGTGGAAGGTACCAGGAACTTCTCTTTTGCACAGAAGATGTCCGACGGCAAGCTGGAGGATGCAGAGTTGTTTCCATGCAGAATGACCACAAACAAGCCTTGCTAGCTGCAAAGGTCACAGTTAAAGAAAATGGGTCCTGCCCGGGCCCAGGAAGGACCAGGAGGTCGCCCCTTGGAGGAGGAGACAGAGGGGGCGCTCAGCAACAAAAAGAGCCCCCGCAGAAGAAGGCAGCAGCCGCAGAAGAACTTGAACATGGTTTCAAGAAAACTGACCACAGCGGTCATCTCAACACTACAAAGGAGGGTCCCACGAAGCCGGTGGTCAACTCAGTGAGTTGAGCAATGCAGGACGGAGTGCTGTGGACTTGTGCTGTGCTGTGCACAAAGGATTCCTTGCAAAGGTGCACAGAAGCCCTAGCAGCTGCAGTTCACGAGGTACACAGGATTACTGTCTGCCGTGGGGAGGCAAGGACTTACCTCCACCAAGTTTGGAAAGGTGGACCACTGGACTGTCGGGGTCACTTGGATCCAGCTCCTGTGTTACAGGAACCACGCTCTTCACGATGAGAGGGGACCCAGAGGACCGGTGAAGCAGAGGTTTGGTGCCTGCGTTAGCAGGGGTAAGATTCCGTCGACCCACAGGAGATTTCTTCTTGGCTTCCAGTGCAGGGTGAAGGCAGACAGCCCCCAGAGCATGCACCACCAGGCAACAGTCGAGACAGCCGGCAGGATTAGGCGCTACAATGTCGCTGGTAGTCTTCTTTCTACTTTGTTGCAGTTTTGCAGGCGTCCTGGAGCAATCAGCGGTCGATCCTTGGCAGAAGTCGAAGAAGGAGATGCAGAGGAACTCTGGTGAGCTCTTGCATTCGTTATCTGAAGATAAGCCCACAGGAGAGACCCTAAATAGCCCTCAGAGGAGGATTGGCCACCTAGTCAGGTAAGCACCTATCAGGAGGGGCCTCTGATGTCACCTACTGGCACGGGCCACTCAGAGGCCTCCATTGTGCCCTCACACCTCTGTATTCAAGATGGCAGAGTTCTGGGACACACCGGAGGAGCTCTGGGCACCATCCCTGGGGTGGTGATGGACAGGGGAGTGGTCACTCCCCTTTCCTTTGTCCAGTTTCATGCCAGAGCAGGGGCTGGGGGATCCCTGAACTGGTGTAGACTGGCTTATGCAAGGAGGGCACAATCTGTGCCCTTCAAAGCATTTCCAGATGCTGGGGGAGGCTACTCCTCCCCAGCCCTTAACACCTATTTCCAAAGGGAGAGGGTGTAACACCCTCTCTCAGAGGAAATCCTTTGTTCTGCCTTCCTGGGACTGGGCTGCCCAGACCCCAGGAGGGCAGAAGCCTGTCTGTGGGTTGGCAGCAGCGGTAGCTGCAGTGAAAACCCCAGAGAGCTGGTTTGGCAGTGGCCGGGGTCCATGCTGGAGCCCCGGTGATGCATGGGATTGGAACCCCAATACCAGATTTGGCATGAGGGGACAATTCCATGATCTTAGACATGTTACATGGCCATATTCGGAGTTACCATTGTGAAGCTACATATAGGTATTGACCTATATGTAGTGCACGTGTGTAATGGTGTCCCCGCACTCACAAAGTCCGGGGAAATTGCCCTGAACTATGTGGGGGCACCTTGGCTAGTGCCAGGGTGCCCTCACACTTAGTAACTTTTCACCTAACCTTCACCAAGTGAGGGTTAGACATATAGGTGACTTATAAGTTACTTAAGTGCAGTGTAAAATGGCTGTGAAATAACATGGACATTATTTCACTTAGGTTGCAGTGGCAGTCCTGTGTAATATTGGTCTGAGCTCCCTATGGGTGGCAAAAGAAATGCTGCAGCCCATAGGGATCTCCTGGAACCCAAATACCCGGGGTACCTAGGTATCATATACTAGGGAATGATAAGGGTGTTCCAGTGTGCCAATCAGAATTGGTAAAAATGGTCACTAGCCTGCAGTGACAATTTTAAAGACAGAGAGAGCATAAGCACTGAGGTTCTGATTAGCAGAGCCTCACAGGGAACACATACAGGCCACAAACTATGAGCACTGGGGTCCTGGCTAGCAGGAACCCAGTGACACATATAAAACACACTGACAGAGAGGGTTTCCACTATGAGCACTGTGGTCCTGGCTAGCAGGATCCCAGTGAGACAGTAAAAACACCCTGACATATACTCACAAACATGCCAAAAGTGGGGATAACAAGGCTAGATAGAGGCTACCTTCCTACATGGATTCAGGTAAGAATCTCGCTAGTAGTGCATGTGTGAACATGCAGGGAGCTGTCAGATAGTATGTGTAAGGGGTGAAATATAGATCTGCAAGGGAGAGGTAAAGGAATGTCAGAACCCCTTTCAGAGGGTCACGGGGCACATGGGGACACTGGGTGAAACCGTGGTGGTTGAGGCCTTTTACTCATGACCAGGGACCCAACCTACTGTGGCTGTCGCACAACTGGCCCAAGTATTCCTTCTGCATATGACTCTTAATGGTAGCTCAAGGTCCTTCGAGGAGATATTGATACAAGTCAGTGAACTCAAAGTGCACGCAGTATGAACAATACAACAATGTGCAACTAAATACTTGCTCTTATAACAAAAAGTAGTATTTTATTTCTAACTCTATGCATGCAAGAGAATTGAACATTCAAATGCAACGCAACAACATGAACAACACAATCCCCATTGGGCTCGGGCTCTAGTTGTTGTCAGGCGAATCACTGTCCACCCTCCTTCATGTAACGTATTCAAGATTATTCCCTATTCACTGGTGGCTGTATCAGAGAATGCAAACCATTAGACTATACTTAATAGTTCCCCCTTTTGACCCTTCAGGAACTTATTCAAAAGTGTCTATGATGCTGCAGCACCATTAGCAGCGAGTTCCTGCAGGACCCAACTGGCCCAGTTCTTGTGTTACCTGCTCACACAGCACGGAGAACAGAACAAAAGTTCACTGATGCAGCAAACACATTCAAACAGGGACCCGCAAGTCATGCTCATTTTGTAGAGGTCAGGCTGCTCATGGCCTATGCGGCAGAACCTGGTGGTGCAGGCTCCCTCTCCACAGCAGCACTGCTGGAAGTCTCTCAGATGTCGGAGCAGCTCCCTGCTCACAAAGCATTAGTAATTTGACTTTGTTCAATGGGGTGTGGGGAAATCCTTTCTTTAGCTTTTGACTGGAGCCAGCGAGAATGAGACATCTTCCACGGAATCTCTGTCACTCCTCCCCAGTGAGTCCAGGACAGTTCCTTTGCCATACGGGTCCAATCCGCAAATGGTTGCTTCAATCTTTCTCTTGTGCATTGGCCCGAGCTCTTTGGCAATATTGTTACTGGCAGCCCCTCTTGGCATATGGGGTTGCCAAGGTACGTGATGATGTGAGTGCAGGTTCTTCCATCCTCAGAGCCCCGGCCCAGACAGTAAAACATCTTGGCATTTCTTGAAACTGTACTTTACCAGCGGCCCCCTCTGTCACATGGGGTCACCACAACACAACGGAATGGGTGTAGCAAGACCTACATGGAGCTCAAAACATGGTTCAGTGTACAGCAGCCCTCCTCTTCCTTACAAAGTTTGCCAAAATCAATCCTGCACATGGGTGATAACCTAATCGGTGCTCAGCTGAATACTCACACCTGGCAAAGGGAGTGTTCATGGTATGACCTCCCTCTGGACATTGCTCTACCTCACAGGGCACACTGATCTTGGTAAGCAGGCAGGTACTGGAGCTCCAGGCTATAAGGAAGATAGTCTTGGTTTCCCTGATGATTTCCCCTCACCAAGAAGAGAAACTAGATGCCTTTGACTCCAGTCCCAGTCACATGCAGACGTCTTACAGTCCTTCCCTTCTCACTCCGCCTGTCTGCCTGCTTTGTAGATGACACATTTTGGGGGACTCAACAAGTGCCCCCCTTCCTGTAGTCCTTTTCCTGGCAACAAATGTGATTTAGGGTCTCGGTCTTTGACGTTTATCTTAGGGTTCTGCTTCTTTTGAAGACTGCACTTCTCCTTTTCATCTTGTTTCATGAGAGATGTCTCACAGCAGGCAGAACTCCAAAGCTCTTTGTCCACATCACAGTTAAGGGGAGTGGCCAGAGTTCATACCTGAATATCAGCCACAGTGATATGTACATCAAAAGGTTAATCTCAGACCCCAGCTTTACTCTCTATTAGTCTCTTATTAGCCCAGTCTTCCTTCCTGAAGTATGTCCAGGCCCCATCCTTGTGATCTATCACTGTATCAAACAGCTGTCTTCTGAAATGTAAAGGGATTGCCTTCCTTTACCCCACAGTGTGTCCCCACCGAGTTGAAAGAAATGCAACAATACACAAAACTGTCTTGGGGTATTCCTCTCCTCCTCATATCTTTATTAGGCAGGCATCGGCTTTCCAAAATGGAACGAAAGATCCTCCATACAATGTGCTTTGCAGGCAGTGTGCATTCACAGCATACGTACTGTTCAGCACTAATACCTCTATGCATTGTGCCCTAACATATATACATGCATTTAGCACAAACACTCAGTCTGTGTGCACTGTTCAGCACTGATGCTTTTCTATCTTTAACTGGGGTGTGCTCTTTGGAACACACACAACGTCAGCACACATGCTTACTATGTGCGTGCTGCACAAAACCATACCCCTTCATATTGTATGCCACGGAAGCACACGAACACTCTGCACAAGCTTTATCAACACATGCACTGCACAGCACTACATCGCTGCAGGAGGCTGGCCTGGTTTGTAGTGGGTACCTATGGCACTTACACCTTATACCAGGTCCAGGTATCCCTTATTAGTGAAATGTAGACAGTGTCTACAAGCCAGGCTCTCTAGAGGTAGCTGTGGATGAGCAGCCAAGGCTTACTTAGGAGACATGCAAAGCTCATGCAATACCAGTGTGGTCACACAGTACTCACACACATGACAAAATAATCAGTGTCACAAAAATGAAAGGTACTCTATTTTGGTGACACAAATACCAAAAATACCATAGAGACTATAATCCATTAGGAGGTAAGTAATACACAAATTATAAACACTGGTATGCAGAAATAGGCATAAAACCGTTAGGAAACAGTGAAAATCACAATAGTTAGATATGGGCCTGGGGGAGCACAAACCATACACTAAGAAAGTGGAATGTGAAAGTCGGTCTCCCATCTAGGCAAGTGTAATGTGTAGCTGGGAGTACTAGAGAACCCCAAATGTAAGCATTAGAACCTACCCCAGTGACTAGGAAAGTAGGAGTAAAACACAGTAATTTTCCCAGAACACACCCAGAAACAAAAAGAAGGATTATGCAAAAACCACGAGAGACTGCAAGACACCAACAGTGGATTCCTGGATCTGTGGCCCTGTGGAAGAAGTGGACCAAGTTCAAGAAGCACAGACGAGTCCGGGGGAACAGGAACCCCTTCTAACCCGGATGAAGGTGGAAAAGAAGAAACACTGGTGAGAAAGAACAGTCAGCACTGCACCCAAGAAGACGGAGTCGGGTTTGTGGTTGGTGCAAGCAATGTCCATGCCGAATGGAGGTTTGCAGTCTGGTTTGTGTCTCTGGAGTCCACCAACAAGCCTTGGCACATGCTTCAACAGGCACTGACTGCAACGACGACCGGCTGCGTGGATCCCCTATCCTGCTGAGCTGCATGAATCCTGCATCACGGGTGGTAGACTGAAGTGGTCCTGACGGTCCTCACGTCCAACTGTCCAACTTTGGTGGAGGAAAGAGCTTGCCGCCCCTCGCAAGATGCGGGAGCCTTTGTCATTGTGCTGAGTGGGCCTTGTTTGCACCTTCCTTGTCCCCGTGCTTTAGGACTACTGTGCACACTGCCTGGTCATCTGTGGGCTTTTTGAGTTGCTGAGGGCCACTTCTGCCTCCCCTTCCTGGGTAAAGTCCACCTGGTCCTTCCTGGTCCCGTGCAGCGCCATTTTCGCTAACCGTGAGCTTGAGTGACTCCTTCACACCAAGGGTGATTCCTTCGCTCTCCTGGTGCAGACTGAAGACGGGCTGTCCTCAGAGGATGCACGACCGGGAAACAGTTGCAATTGGTGGCAAGAGCTGGGGATACAATGTTGCAGAAGGTGTTTTGCTTTGTTGTTGCAGTTTGTAGAGTTCCTGGAGAGTCAAGCTGCAGTTTCTTCAGTGAGAAGTCAAAGTGGAGGATGCAGAGGATTCCTACTGGAGACTTGCAATCTGAATCTGAGGAACCACCCACCCAAAGGAGAGACCTTAAATAGCCCTGAAAGGGTGATTGGTCACCTAACCAGGTAAGCACCTATCAGGGGAGGGCTCTGATGTCAACTGCCAGCACTGGCAACTCAGATGCTCCCAGAGTTCCCTGCCAACCTTGAATCCAAGATGGCAAAACCCAAGTACCCTCTGGAGGAGCTCTGAGCACCACTCCTGTGATGGTGATGGACAGGCGGGTGGCCATTCCCCTTTCCTTTGTCCAGCTTTGCCCCAGAGCAGGAACTGAGGGTCCATGAACTGGTGTAGACTGGATTATGCAAGGAGGGCACCAAATGTGCCCTTCAAAGCATTTCCAGTGGCTTGGGGAGGCTACTGCTCCCATGCATGTAACACCTATTTCCAAAGAGAGAGGGGGTAACACCCTTCTTCCAAAGGAAATCCTCTGTTCTGCCTTCAAGGGTTCAAGCTTTTCAAGCAACAGGAGGGCAGAAACCTGTCTGTGAGGTGGCAGCAGCTGGGGCTGCCTGGAAAACCTCAGAAGGCTGTAATGGCAATACTGGGGGTCCTCTAAGGAGCCCTCAGAGTGCATGGAATCATACAACCAATGCTTGCAAAAGCCTTGGGGTATGATTCCAACATGTTTGATACCAAACATGCCTATGTTCAGAGTTACCAGTATGTAGCTGGACATAGGTAGCGACCTATGTCCAGTACACGTGTAAAATGGCGTCCCCACACTCACAAGTCTGGGAAAATGGTCCTGGAGGTCATGGGGGCACTTCTGCTAGTGCAGGGGTGCTCTCACACACAGTTACTTTGCACCCTGCCATCAGTGCTGAAGGGCCTGCTATAGGGGTAACTTATAAGTGACCTGGTGCTATGTAAATGACAGTGAAAGGGTGCTTGCACCTCTTCACGTAGGCTGCAATGGCAGGCTTGCAGGAGGCTTTGCATAGGCTCCCTATGGGTGGCAAAATATATACTGCAGCCCATAGGGATCCCCTGGAACCCCAATGCCCTGGGTCCCTCGATACCATACACTAGGGACATATAAGGGGGCATCAGTATGCCAATTGTGGGTGAAATACTGTGTTAACAGTAACCAACAACCAAATTTAAGGGAGAGAGCATAACTACTGGGGCCCTGGTTAGCAGGATCCCAGCAAAGTCAAACACACTGACAAACAGGCCAAAACTGGGGGCAACCAAGCTAGAAAGAGGCTACTTTCCTACAGTCGCTCATGTAATGTATTCCTCTCAGGTATACATACACCCAGTACATGTACTAACAATACATGTACTGCACAGTACTACACCATCTTGCACTAAACCCTTCCCAGGCACACATACAACCAATGCAGAGTCAAATCCTGACTTGAACAGCACTCCATAACTTACCTGATGTAGTTCAATGGTGAGTTAAGCACACAACAGCAGAAAAGTTGAATGAGCCTGTAGGACTCACTCCAGCGACACAGTATACAAATATCCTTTTCACTACTGCTGATCACTACACAGTTTGCTGCCACCATGCGCTTGTGCTGCTTAACTCCTGGTAAAGGTTGTAGCCTTGCAACACTATGAGGATAGTGCTTTGGGCTTTGTGTGCCCCTCCCTGTCCAACAAGACCACAGTCTGTGAGACAGGCCCATGTCATGGCGCACAAGCATGATCCATGTTCCTCTATGGCAAAAAAATCAGCATTAGGGATACAGACAACAGTACAGTTGGGCACTCAAGACAGATGCATATCTCTTACCATACATAGGACTTTTCTGTCCCAACGGATGACCATTCCAGATCAGAAACACCAAAACCAATGCCTATTCTGGAGAGGATGGGTAGTCAGATCAGTAAACCTGCCAGAAAAGTCCATCATCATTCTTGTGGCTGAATCCGGCTCTGTGCTCCACCGTAAAGTCTAGCCCTTGCAAACAGATAGACAATCTCAACAACTTGTAATTCTCTCTCTTTACTGCCATGAACCATTTCAGGGGCTTATGATCTGTTTGCACTATAAACATAGGGCCTCTTTCACAAAAATGTGGCGTAGAGCAGCACTGAAAGTATTTTTGCTGTGCTGCCCTACATAATATTGAAAGGGCAGGAATGTACTGAATTTACGAGATACGGTGAATTCCTATCCTTTCAGCTAGCAACGGTGAACGATTTGGTGCCTAGCTCCAATGCAGGCACCCTTTCACCATGGCACAAGGGTGTCTCTGTTGTTGGCAGAATTGTTTTTGTGGAGGAAGGGACACCTTCCTGCGCAAAACAATCCATGAAGGTGTTTTCCTCATTCTATGTGTGCTGCAGAATGTAGCACACATTGAAAGAGGAAAAAACGTCAATAAATGAAAATATTTCTCCTTGGTACGCCTGCCCTGGAGCAGTGCCAAGGTTTTGGCACTGCCACAGGTTTACGTGATTTTCTAAATTTGGGGCAACTTCAAAATCGATGGGTGTTGCATGGGAACACACACCACAACGCCCATTGAACGCCTCTTTCATGCAGAGTAAGGCAACGCAGTCCTTTGCACTACCTTGCCTTACTCCATATTTAAGAGCTCATGCAAAGCCACACAGCGTGGTTTTGCATCACCTCATAAATATGATTGAGAGGCCTGCGCCACTGGAGTGTCTAAAAAAGTTATGCTCTGGTTGCACAGGCCTCTTGTAAATAACCCCCTTAATGATGAAAAAAATGGACAGAAGTTACATAAGGGCACACTATAACAAAGCACTCCTTCTCAATAGTTGTCCAATTCTACTCTATAGGTAGTAATCTCCTACTAATAAGGGCTACTGGATTCCCTCACCTTTTGTGAACCAGTTGAGTCAAGCTCCAGCTCCTTTGTTCAAAGCATCCTTCTGTACAATGAAAGGCTGATTGAAGTCAGGGGCTTTCAGTACTGGTGCAATGCACAGTGCCTTCTACGGTTCCTTAAATGCATTTTGTCACTCTGCAGTCCATATTATCTTCCTTGGCCGCTTTCTAGAGGTCAAAGTATTCAATATGGCAACTATACTTTCATAGCTGGCCACAAAGTTTCTGTAACACCCAGTGAGTCCTAAAAAAGCCCTCAATTCAGTCTTCGTAGTAGGTACCTCCTACTCCATCACAGACTGAATCTTGGCATCCAACAAGTGAATCTGGCCATTCTCCACTTTATGCCCAAGGTAGATTAGAGGGGACTTCCCCACCCTACACTTTGTTGTTTGATGGTCAGTGTTTCCTCCTGTGTCCTTGCCAATACCTGTCCAAGGTGCTTCAAGTGGCCCTTCCATGAACTGCTGAGCACTGCAATATCATCCAAGTAAGCTACACAGAACTTCTTCAACACTGAGAGATCATGGTTTACCATGCACTGAAAAGTGACAGGAGCATCCATCAACTCATAGGGCATCACTTTACACTGATACATACTTTCTGGCATAGATAATGCAGTCTTCTCCTAATCATTTGGTGCCAAAGCAATTTGCCAATAGCCACTGGTTAGATCCATGGTGATCAAGTACTCTGCAGCTTCTAACTGATCCACAAGCTCATCCGCTCCAGGAATTGGATGGGCATCAGTCTTGGTTACTTAATTGATGGCTCGGTATTCTGCACAGAACTGCAAGTCAGTTGATCCTTGATTCTGTACTAGCACCACAGGACTAGACCAAGGACTAAGAGATCTCTCAAGGACTCCTAAGCCCAACATTTTGGCAACTTTCAGCTTAATGCATCCCTGCACCAGTCAGACATTCTGTACATTCTGCCCTTCCGTGGCAGACTGTTACCCTTGTCTATGTCATGCACACAGACAGGCGTCAATCCTTGTGTCAGTCAGAAGAGGTTTGCAAACTGTTCCAACACCTCCTTTCACTCTCTCTGCTGCTCAAGAGTTAACTCAGGGACTAGTTGAACCCCTTCCACAGTTCCATCCTTCATGTCACTATACAGTAAGTCAGGAAAAGGCTCACTGTCTTCCTCAACTTCATCTGATATAGCCATCACATTCACTGTGTAGTCTCTCCGGAGGTAAGGATTCAGGCTGTCGACATGAATACCCTCTTGGGTTCTCTTGTGGCACCTGTATTCACCAAGTAGTTTACCTCAGGCACTTCTGAGCTACCTTGTATGGCCCACCCCATTTGTCCTCCTAAACCCTCGGACAAATACCTCCTGACCTTTATGTCCAGTCAGCTTAGCGTTGTGGTCATACCAATCCTTCATGAGCGCTTGGCTAGCCTGAAGGCTTTTCTTTGCCTGATCCATGTATTACACCATCAACCGCCTGAGGCCAATCACATAGTCTTCCACATCATCCTTTGGAGACTCTGAGGTTTCCTTCCAATCTTCTCTTATTAAGGAGAGTGAACCCTATACTGGTTGTCCATACAGGAGTTCAAAGGGACTGAACCCTCCTCCCTTCTGCGGCATCTCTAGGTAAGCAAACAAAAGACCAGACATGAGAAGATCCCAGTTCCTCCTGAGTTTTCCCAGAAGTGTTTCCATCATGGTCTTTAGTGGCTAGTAAATCTGCTCCACCAAACCATTGGATTGTGTGTGCGGTATGCCATGGAGACGTGCTATGTCACATTGGCTTGCTCCCACATCTCTCTCATTAAGGAAAAAATGAAGTTGGTTCCTCAGTCAGAAAAGACGTCCTTGGAAATCTGACCCTAGAAAAATCCCTGGTAAATTGCTTGCCACTATATTTGCAGCCATGTTCCTCAGAGGTATAGCTCCAGGATAATTGGTGGTGTGATCCACTACAACCAGGATGTACTTGCCTCATATATGTGAGGCGGCGGGTCAAAATCAATAACAGTGTCTATTCCTACCCTCTCAAACAGAGCACCTACAACTGGTAGAGGCAATAATGGTGCCTTTGGTTCCCTACTGTCTCATCACTCATCTGGCAATCTAGGCTGGTTCTTCAGAACCTCCATGTTTCTCTGCTCAGCTCAGGCCAGTAGAACAGAGGGTCCAACCTATCCTGGGTTTTTCTTCCTAAGTGTCCTGCTTAGGGCACTTCAGGGGCTAGTGACAATGGGAAACTCCTGTGCACTAAGGGGACCACTAGTCTCTTGCTTGTATCTGGCTCAGGATTTACTGATTCACTATATAGTAGACCTTCCTTGCAGCCAACATAGGCCCTCATTCTGACCCTGGCGGTCCTAAACCGCCTGGGCCACGGGCAACGGAAGCACTGCCAACAGGCTGGCGGTGATTCAGTGCCCATTCTGACCGCGGCGGTAAAGCCGCGGTCAGAAAAGGGGATCCAGCGGTTTCCCGCCGGATTTCCCCTGGGCCAGAGAATCCTCCATGGGATTCCGACCCCCTTCCCGCCATCCTGTTCCTGGCGGTAAAATCCGCCAGGAACAGGATGGCGGGAACGGGTGTTGTGGGGCCCCCTAACAGGGCCCCACAAAGATTTTCACTGTCTGCTATGCAGACAGTGAAAATCGCGACGGGTGCTACTGCACCCGTCGCACCCCTGCAACTCCGCCGGCTCCATTCGGAGCCGGCTTCCTCGTTGCAGGGGCTTTCCCGCTGGGCCGGCCGGCGATCTTCTGGCGATCGGCCGCCGGCCCAGCGGGAAAGTCAAATTGACCCCCGCGGTCTATTGACCGCGGTGCGGTCTTTCAGCGGTTTCCGCCCAGAATGAGCCCCATAGTGTTTCCCGACCACTTCTTTGTTGCCCTTATCCTGGGCTCCCTTCCGAAGACCCTCAAGAATAAGACACTTTCCTGTGCCTTTGGGGGAAACTTCCCTGTTAGATCCCCCCGCAGCTAACAAACCCTGCAGCTCTAGAAGCAACCAGGAGCACAGCAAATGGTCAGGTTTGGAAGCCTCATCCTCCTTTCTCTTTGGAGCAGAAGTGATGACCTCCACGGTCACTGCCTTCCTGGAGCCTGCCCTTTCCTGCAAACTTCACTATACAGGGTTGATCCCATCCTCACTCTGAGACTGATGAGCAGATTGTGTTCTGGTCAACACAGCCGATGTCGTCCAAGCCATAGAGGCTTCTAGTCTTGGCACCAAGTCAGGGGCAATCAAATTATTGACTTAGAGACATCCAGCCCCTTTACCCCAACATCAATCACGGCCTACTTGCCACTGGGCTCAATTTCAGTCATGGCAAGCAGATACTCCATGCCCTTTCCACTGGCTCCCAATCCTGTATCCTTGGCTCCAGGATGTATCTACTCAGTCTTAAGGTACTTCCTCTCAACCATAGTGCAGAAGGCTCCAGTATCCTGCAAGTCAGGCACGTTCCTGCACAAATCCCATTGGGTGAGGAGGAATGCTCTTCAGAGCATCTGGACCCCTCTTCCTGATGTCCATAGCTACTGGGTTGGGTGCAAAACGGCCTCTCTGTTACTTCATCTGTGTGTAAAACACTACCTATGATGGATGCTGCTAGTACAGGGTCTTTGACCTGACAATCTCTTTTAAACTGTCCCACCTGGTGGCACTTGTAGCAAGTCATCACCTTGGACCTGGTTGAAACTTCCTACCCTCCCTCCGATGACACTCCTTACTGGACATGAAATTACCATTGCCATTTCACCTGGGTCGTCTACTGGTCCCTTGGCAATTACCCTGGCCCTTGCCCTCTGGTTTGGATCCTGCCTGTGGTCCCCTTTTGGCTTTGAATTAAGGGTGGGCAGAATGTTTCATTCCACGTGTGGAATTGACAGAATTTGGCAAGTTCCATCAATCATCCTGTGGGAAACATTTTCCTGCAAGGCTCCTGAAATGCAGCAGGATTTGGCATCCCCTTGCACAATTTTCCAGCACAGGCGGTCGTAAGTGGTGAAAGGGCTGCTTCTCGAGTAGATTTGCTTCTGCTCAAGTAGATTTTCAACTCAAGCGACAGCAGATCTACTCGCATGGCTCCACACTGTTGTGCACCGCATGGTGACGTTCACATTGATTTTTCAGGGCTGCTCGAGCTACAGGCGCAACACAACATACATATTTCCACACATTGACAGAACTCCTCAGAATCTTGCACAGTTTTTATGTAACTCACCCACCATGTTGGCTAACCACTTGTCAGCCAACACTGCAAGTTTCTCTGGATCACTTTCTACCAGATCTGATAGGTATTGCTTAAGTGGGGTAGAGCGCTCCTCCTTGAATCATTCTGTCACAATCAGCTGGTTAAAAAAATGAAAATCCTTGAACAACATCCTTTTCACAGACTCATTCCAGTCATGCACTGCACCATAAATACATATTTTGAACAGAACACCATCTTGCATTCCTTGAATCTTTGAAGATGCTGAGCTGGCTTCGTCCCACATATCCTGATCAGAGGTTCCTTCATTCGCTCATAGATCAATAGGTCTGTCACAGACATCCTTTGAATAATGACTGTCTCTTCCAAAGGCAAGCGACCCATTAAGGCAGCTGCCCTGGTAACCTTATACAAGGCCTGTACCTTACAAGAGACCTCAGAGCTCACAAACCATTCCAAGATATCCTTTGAAATACACATGTACAAGCTCTATTGGAATCTTGGCTTATACCTTATTTGAACTGAAGGTGGAGCTACTTACCCCAGATGGAGCTGTTCTTGTTACCATTAAAAACGTATCTTTCTCAAGAGCAACCTTTCCCCTTTCCTGCTCTTGTTCCGTTCTCTTAATTCCTCTTCCCAGATCCATTCCTCTTGCTTCTCCTGCCATCCCTCTGCTTGTTCCTGGTGATCTAGCATCAGCTTTTCCCACTCACACTCCCTGGATTTCTTCTTCTGCTCAGCTTTAGCTTTTTGTAAAGCCAGTTGCAAGACCAGGGTTTCTGTTACACTTAACCCATGAAAGGGACTTACTACTACTTTAATAACAGTATTACCCCAGAAATTAGCGGTGGCGAAAGTGTTGGGGAAATTATGGAATGTGCATTTAGGGACATGCCTGGAGTGTCTGGGATACATCTGTGCTAAGGGGTATCCACAGCGCCCTCTTCCTGGGTTCTTAACTTGGTTCCCTCCACAGAGTCTATCATATCCTCCGCCCTTTCATTCAGTCTCTCTATCCATTGAACTATAGACCACATTGCAGGAATAGGAGGCACACCGTGCCACTTCTCATACAGCATGCACAACATATGTACATATATATATATATATATAACCCACCACATGCAAAATACACAGCAGACACACCAAAAACATTTGAAACACATAGGAAATATTTGCATGCAAAAGGCCATATTTATATTTTGAACCAAAGCAAACTAAATAACTTGTTTTCACCCATAACCACAGCCTAGGCAGAATCAAGGAGTGTGGCCAAAGATCAAGGGTTGTGAAAATATTGCCAGTTTTTAATGGTGTGCTCCATATGAAACACCCTGTGAAGCTTAGTGAATATGTGGACCTGTGATGCTAACATTACTGCACACGAGTTGCCAAAATGAAAATACAAGAGACATGATTCTATCTTGTGCACTGAAACATAAATTAATATTTTAACATTGTGTGAACTGTTTATATGCTCCCTCCATATGCGGTTACTTGTTTGACCATATTATCTTCCTGTAAATTTCCCATCTTTCATTCACCTTACTTGCCAATATTATGTGAGCTTACAAAATGAGTGGAACTCTAGTAACAGGTCAAGTATGTAAAACTGGGCCTGAATTGTTAGCTGAGAGGCACCTAGAGGTACAGAGATCCATAAGTATCACTATTGCCTCAAAAACACAGGGGCCTCTACATCACAGCATAACTGCTACCTGATAGTAAGTATGCAGATATATTTAAAAGTAAATGAGGAAAGTGTACTTGGTTTATAGGTGACCATCAAGGTTCTATTTACAATTTCACCACTTGTCATTGATCGTCCTTTCCCTCTTGAATCCTCTCTAGGACACTCATGCTTTCTCACTGCACTCCCCCGCTCTGGCAAACTTCTAATTTCATTTTATGTCGCACCACTTTCAGACTTCATCAGCCACCACTGCTCTTGCTTAGTCCAAATCCAGACAAGAATGTAATTTATGGATCAAATCTGTTTATTATTATTTTCAAATATAAACATCACATATGCAGTGCATCAAAATAGTACAGTTGCCGTGGTATACGGCATGCTCCATGAATAGTGACAATAAAAATGAACAAAACTTTAACTTTGTTTCCCTGCTACTGGGACGTCATTCAGCCATCATTCGATCCCAAGCCTTATTCCCATGTGATCTTGGTCCTCCATATAAATCTCTACTGCTCACTCACTTCCTTTCGCTCAATTCAACTCCAGCACCCTCAAGTAGGCCGGACATGTCAATTCTGTGAACTCTGTGGATAGTATTTGTAAAAATGGTTGGCAGAGTTCCTTAAAGTCGCCACTGCGCTGCTGTGAAGCCAAAGTGAGCTTTTCCATAGCGAGAATGAACCGCAGCTTATGGAGCCATGATGTTATTGTCGGGATCTTGTCAGTCCCCCACACGGCCAGCAGCAGCTGCAGTGCCGCATTCAGGGCCAAGGCCATCTGCCGTCCCTTCAGTGATCTCAGGGGGAAAGTAAGCGGGTTAGGCAGGCCCAGCAAAATATACGCAGGAAATCTGGGGATCTGAGTATCAAAAGCCGCGTCAATAGTGTCCATAATATTCTCCCAGTACCGATGAAGTTTAGGGCAATGCCATAGTAAATGCACAAGCGACCCTCCGCCCGACATCCCCTCCAACAAAGGCTAGACTTAGTGGGATCCCAAGCATGAATCCTTGCTGGGGTATAGTACCAGTAGGAGGCCACCTTATAGGCTGTCTCTGTGCCTGCCGCATTGTAAGCCTTGTGGTGAGTCCTGTAAAAGATACCCTCCCATTCCTCATCAGAGAGCTCCCTCTCCAGTTCCCTCTCCCACCTCAGCTGACCCTTAGTCTTAGGCGAATGGGCTTCCCCCTTTAGGAGACCGTAAAGCTCCGAAATCACTTGCTTATCATCCTTTTTCACTAAGATCCATATTTCAAACGGTGTTAACGGCCTGTCTATTAATGCTCTATTGGCTGGCAACATGGCCCAATGTCGTATTTGGTAATACATCATCCTGTCCGCCTCCGTTAAGCCATATGCCTCCTTCACCTGGTCAAAGGAAATCACCCCCTGCTCGTCGAAAAGATATCCTACCCTTTTGCAGCCCCCTTCATACCAACGGCGTAGTGCCTCCCGTTGCAGGCCCGGGCCAAACTCAGGGTTCGCACTTAAGGGAGTCATTGGGGACGGGAATGTCGTCAAGCCCAATCTGCTAGCTGCCCCATCCCACACCCTCATCGACACTTCTGTGACCGGGGACACATACAATCCCCGTGCTCTATGACGGCGCCGGAGCCAAGCTCCTTCCATATATGGGAACCCGCCACCGCTTGGTCTATGAAACACCAATGTTTCTCAGAAGACGGGCGACTCCATTCTAATAAAAAACTCAGTTGTGCTTCCTGAAAGTATCGTAGAAGGCAGGGGACTGCCAATCCTCCCTCCTGCTTAGGGCTATACAACACCCGACGTGGTAACCGCGTCGCCTTTCCCTCCCAAATAAATTTTAGAACCACTGTTTGTAAGGTTGCTATCGTCCGTGGCGGGAGCGCTACCAGAAGTGCCTGGAACACATACAGAACTCGTGGTAGGATGGTCATCTTCCCCGCCGCCACCCTACCCAACCAAGACAGTTTAAGTCTCCCCCAGGTCTCTAGGTCGCGCTGCACCTCCTGAGCCAGTTTTGTGTAGTTCAATGTCGCCGTACGAGCAACAGTGGTCCCTAAATCAATCCCCAAGTACGGGAGTTTTGAGGATGACCATATAAAGTGGAATCGGGCCTTCAGACCTCTTTCATGCTCGGCACTAATAAACCTGCTCATGGCCTGCGACTTTAACATATTCATCCGGAATCCCGAGACCCGTCCAAATTCATCCAATATCTCCATTAGTGCAGGCAGTGAGGTCACGGGTTCCGCCAGGGTAAGAATCACATCATCCGCATACAATGAAATGATGTGCTCATCTCCCCCAAACTTCACTCCCATGATCTGAGGGTCGTCACGAAGCCGCTGCGCCATGGGCTCCATATAGTGCGCAAACAAGAGAGGCGACAGCGGGCACCCCTGCCGGGTCCCTCTTTGAATTGAGAACGGCAACGAGAGCGTCCCGTTGACCCAGACCGCTGCCCGAGGCGCCTGATAGATACAACGGATCCATACCATGAAACCCGGGCCCAGTTCAAATCGCTCAAGCACCCTGAACAGGTATCAATAGAGAGAAAAAGTGCCTCCCTGCGTGAGCGATCAGTTTTATCCAATATATGAAGCAGTCGCTTGGTGTTATCGCTACACTGCCTATGCGGTATAAATCCTGCTTGGTCGGGATCCACAAGGCCCGGCATGTAATAATTGAGACGGTGTGCCAGTATGCCAGTGAACAATTTGGCATCGATATTCAAGAGGGAAATCGGCCTGTAGGAGGTGCACTCCTCGGGATCCTTCCCCGGCTTCGGAATAGCCACAATAGTGGCATCCAGCATGCTGGCCGTGAGAGCCCCCGTCTGACGAAAGGAATTGAAGAGTCGCACTAATATCAGTACAAGTTCCACACAGAAGGTCTTGTAAAAAAGTGCGGAAAAACCATCAGGGCCAGGTGACTTCCCGACCTGCAAACGTGAAATTGCTGATATGACCTCTTCCGCCCTTATAGGTTGATCTAATGAAGTCGCCTCTCTCTCGGTCAAAGAAGTAGTTGCTATACCCTCTAGGAAGGCCTCCCGAGATGCATTACCGGGATCCTCAGCCCCATATAGTCCCCGATAGAATTCCGCGAACGCCTCCGCAATTTTAGTCGCTCGTGCGCGCTTCCACTCCCGAGGGAGAGCGAACCATTTTTATCATTGACGCTGCGTGCTGCGCTCGCAACCGATGTGCCAGTAGCCTCCCACATCTGTTGCTTCCTATATAATATTTATGCTTAAGGCACACTACCGCATACTCTGCCCTGTCCCAATCCAACCTCCTCAACTGCTTCCTTATTTTCTCAAGCTCTCGCCAGACTCTCGGTGCACCGGTATGCTTATGTGAGCGCTCCAATACTCTCACTCTCTGTTCTAAATCCTCTCTAAGCAGTCTCCTTGCTTTATTATCCCTAGCGGACAGCGACATCACCTCACCCCTCAATACAGCCTTCAGTGCCTCCCACAGCGTTGCCAAGCAAGTGGTCCCATCATCTTTAAGGCTAAGGTAGTCTATTATTGCACTACGAATCGCCTCTACTGTTGCACCGTTCTGAAGCATTGATTCCCTGAATCGCCACCCCGATACGCCCACGTGCTCCATACTCATGACAACCTCAATAGTAACCGGAGCGTGATCCGACAGGGCTCGAGGCTCAATCACTGACTCCCTAACCCGGGGAAGAAACTCCTGCGAGGTCAAGAAAAGGTCAAGCCTAGCGTATGTCTTGGTCGCTGCTGAGTAAAAGTAATAGTCCCTTAACGTGGGGTGCTCCCTCCTCCACACATCCTCCCGGCCACACTCACTCAGCCATTGACGACCCGCCACTGTCAGTGACCCTGTCTGCCCATACCGGTGACCTGAGCGATCCAAATCACCATCCATCACCAGATTAAAATCGCTCCCCACCAGGATGGAACCGTCTGGAGATTGTAGCAGCGGGGTCAGAGCCTGTTTTAGGAAGACTTCCTGCTGGGAATTATGCGCATATAGAGAAGCAATAGTGAAGGAAAAAAACCCCAGTCTCAATCCCATGGCTAGAATCCTACCTTGCACCTCATGCAGTTTTGTGAACACTTCCCCAGGGAATGAGCGCGCTAACAGTATTGCAACCCCTGCATGCTTCGTTGATGCCGAAGACCAGAACTGCCTAGGGAACCACTTAGAGCACATGCGATAAATATCTTTTGGGACTAGATGTGTCTCCTGCAGCAGACATATATGACTCCCCGACCTCTCTAAGGCGGACAGGATGGCCAGCCTCTTCGTAGGATTGTTAAGCCCACGGACATTCAAGCTTGTACATTTAATAATCATACCCTAAAATAAGAGCAGTATTCAAGAAGGAAGGGACCTCACTGGAAGAGCACCCCCCGGGCCAGATGATGAACCACCTCAAACACCAAGGCCTGAGAATATCTCCACACAGAAGCCAGAATCGCAGGGAAACACAACAACATTCAGACAATGCGCACAACAGGTGCTCACAACCAGGAAGTCCTCGCACGTCCATCTTCACGAGGAGAAATGTCCAAAGGGTCGTAGATCCTCACCCCGCCACCCAGGCCCTTCCCTGACAGCCCGTAGGCGAACAAATAAGCGACCCAGTGCTAAGCAGCCATCACCAGACGCCCCAGACTTAGATATTGGTCCCAGCTGCCACATTATTCACTGCCGACTTCCTCTCTGAAAACTGCTCCGACGAGGTAGGCCTCTGTCGCTTCCTCCTTTTCTCCTTTCTCCTCCAACTCGGCCAGGTCTCTCCATTCGGGCCTGGTTTCACACCCAGGTCCTGGCCACCCTCCACCAGGCCCAGGATCCGGTTTGCTTCCGATATGGACTTCACCTGATGGAGCTGTGCCTCCCAGCGAAAGATAAGGCGGAACGGGTGGCCCCAAGAATATGACACGTCCTGTGCACGCAAATGTTCCGTAATAGGTTTAAATTCACGACGCCTCTGCAAAGTCCGTGCCGAAAGGTCCTGAAATAATTGAAGCTGGAGCCCTCTAAATTGGATCTGCGGCCGATTGCGTGCTCGTTGCAGTATACTGTCCTTAAGCCCGTAATTGTGGACGCAGGCCAGGATGTCCGGAGGGCGATCTCCCTCACCCCGAGACCGACCCACCCGATGCACTCTATCCAGCGTAATCTCTCGGGACTCCTCTAAGCCAAGAACTGAACGAAACAGTTCCACCACGAACTCTCCAATGTCGTCCTTCTCAGCCCCAGACGGTGCTCCCCTAATGCGGATATTATGCCGGCGTGAGCGGTTCTCTAGGTCCTCCACCGTAAGCTGGAGGAGATCCTGTTGCTCCCGCAAGCGGATGCATTCTTGTTGGAGATCTGCCACCTCCTCTCCCTGGGAGATTTCACCATCTTCAACCTGTGCCACCTGTTCACCGAGGGAGGTGACTTCTGCTCTCAGTTCTTTTACCTCATGGGAGATGTCCCGTCGAAGCTCTTGAAGATCGCTCCTGAGCAAGTCGAATAGGGAGACCAGAAAGCCTCTCGTAACCGGGGCCCCTTCATCATCTTCCACCTCGCCCCTCTCCTCTGGAGCCCTCGCAGCAGGTGGCCCCTCCAGAGCTCTGCCTGGCACTGGGCGAGCCCCCGTGAGCATATCTCTAACCGTCAGTTCTCGCTTGCCCTTAGCAGACGCCATCACTCCAGCACCCTCGCCGCGTCGGGCGTCGAGGTCAGTCTAAGCGTCCTCAGAAGTGCGCCCGCGGGTCACCCCAGGCACAACAGAGTCACCAACCACCACTAACCTCCTCTCTCAGTGGCGAGGCACTTCACTTCTCAGCCACTCCTTATGTCTTGGCGCCAATAAGGACTTCTGCGGGCCGTCTGCCCCGTCGATCAATGGGCTCCGGATCCCGTCTCACCAAGGGCTGCCCATCACCCGGCTCCTGATGCCTGGCACAGCAGCAGGAGCTCAAACGAAGCCTCCTCAAGAATGCACCCGAGGGTCGGGCATCTCTAGGCCCAGAGTCGTCATCAATCACCACTGACCTCTCCTCTCAATGGCGGATCACTTCGCTGCCCAGCCGCTCCGCACGTCTCACTACCGCTAATGTCCTCCACGGGCCGCATGCACCGCCGATATATGGGCCCAGGGTCCCACCTCATCAAGGGCTGCTCGTCGCCCAAATCCAGCTGCCTGGCACAGTGGCAGCTGACTCGTGCCTCCCGCTGTGGGCCCAGGTCCCGCCGTTCCCAGGCACCAGCGCTCCAGCCACCTCAGGTGCAAATCACAGCCCCGCAGGGCACCAGTGGCGCGGTGCCCTCCTGGGCCACCGCCGCGCCACTCCTCAGGGCCACAAGGCAGCAAGGCTCAAGGGCCGCTGCGCAGCCCGAGCCGCTGCAGGCCGCGCCCGCCTACTACAGGCGTCGGCACAGGCCCCCCGGCTACGCCCTCCCGTTCGGCGGCAGCAAAGGCGTCCTGAGCCCTATGGGGCGTCCGATGCGCTCTGTCGGACACCCGACTTCACCCCATCTGGGGCCGCAAAGCTATGCTCACGCCACCATGTTGGCCACGCCCCCAAAAATGTAATTTAGTGTCTGTGAAATTTGGATTGTGAGTGTCAGCTTTTTTGAAGTGTCCTCTCCTCTGTCATTTTTTAAAGGAACAGTCTGCTAGAGCAGGAGTGGCTCTAGTTCTGATCAACATACAACACAGGTCAAGGAAGGACCTGGGGATCACACCTGGCTGTCAGCTTCCACATAAATATGACTCATAAAGGTTCAAAGGCCTAAGCCATCCCCTCTTTCATGATTCTCTTATCTTACAGTGGCAGGTTGATATTACAGGTGCCAATCTTATGGTACCCACCATCTCCCTGACAATGAGTCCAGGCCCACTGACCAGTAACTGTTCCTGGAATCAAAAAGACCTTTGGTGTGCACCAAGGGTGCTCTGCTCCTCTTCCTCCATTGTGCGTGTTCCCAACCCGGCCCAAAGGAATCCACATCTCCTGTCTGGTGGTTGCAGTTCTCACCTCCACTGGCCTTTCTATGCCCTTGGCTTCCAAAATGGAATCCCACAGCCTCCATGTTGTGTACCCGGCACAGACACATAAAAATCCCAGCACGCACCCGAAAGCATCACGCACTGTCTGGCGCTGCACACATTCACCATGTAGGCCAAGGGTTAGTTGAGAAAAACTTTATAGGAGTGGGCCCATGGGCACCCCTCCAGTGGCACAGTTAAAAAAAGCCTGTTCACACTATTGATCACTGTGAAGCACACAGTGGATATGCTGACACCAGCACAATAGGTCACTGACAAGGGCAGTAACTCTATCACTATGAGGGTAGTGCTTGATGAGCCCCTCAAACAAACAAGATTTATTTGCCACAAGACAGGCATAGGTTATGGCACACACGTATGATCTGTGTTTACCTTTCACCAAAAATGAGTACTAGGATCCAGATATCCATCCTTCTGGGGTGCATGGGGCATGGGTGCACGTTTGTCTCCATACAGAGACTTTTCCATCCTAACCACATTCCTTTCAATCAATGCCTCACTGTGGAGACAAAAATACTTGATATGTACCTGTCATTTAACTTTATTCTGTCTACTATAGGACAGATTAGGAGTCAACTAATATTACACCACTCTACCTCCCTGGGATTGTGTTTCCTCCTATAGCACCGTTGTTTTAGGCCCCATGGGTCTCCTTAAAGTTCAGTGTTTAACATTGTAAATGTAGTTCAGCCCACAAAATAACTCATATTCTTGATAATCCTTTTATTTGTTCAATATGAATTTTAAAAATGAAGCCCATGTCGTGATACTTGCAAACTATCCCAAATGCATTTTGGGCCAGCATGGCCCTTTGTCAGGGGTAGTTCTCTATGCAACAAAAGAAAAATTAGGGGTGGGTGAAGAAATCTGCTCCGCCGGCGGTGTTTGAGGAGTTTTTCCTACTCTGCACTTTGCACTCCACACGAAGTTCCAAAAAACTCTGTGAAGTGACGTGGAGTTTTTTCTTCCACACGTTTCACCACTGTTAAGTTGGCAAGTGTGAGTGAGAGAAATTGCTAATTTGGCAAGCGCAAGCAAGATTTCTGAACAAGGGCTGTTAGAAATGGAGTCTGTGGTAAACAGTTTGCACTCAGTCCAAGCAGGGACCCTCACTCTAGTCAGGGCAATGAAGATACACACTGAAAATAAACTCTGCTCACCCTCTTGACAGCTTGGCACAAGCAGTCAGGCTTATCTCAAAGGCAATGTGTAAAGTAGTTGTACCAACACACATAGTAATACAGTGAAAACACTACAAAATGAAAACCACACCAGTTTAGAAAAATAGCCAATATTTATCTGAATCAAACAAGACCAAAACGACAAAAATCCAACATACACAGGTAAATGTATGAATTTTTAAATTAAAATGAGTCTTACTTCATAGAAAACTATGAATACGTTTTTGTTACACAAAGTACCTGGTTTGTGTCAAAAATAAAGCCGCATGGACGAGCGTGCATTGGAAAAGTCAGCAATGCATCAATTCCTTACTCGCAAGTGAGGCCATTTATCGTTTTTTTCTCCAGTAAGGTCGGTGATATGTTGTTTTTCTCTCCAGCAGGAGTGCGATGCGTCGATATGAAGACAGGCACCTCAGGTCCAGACAGGTTCATGTTGATTTTGATGCCCAGAAACAATGCATGTGAAATCCGGCCGCATGGTGACAAGGAATAGCGCTGCGTGGGGCTTGAGTCGATTTCCCCAGCCACAAGTGGGTGTTGCGTCATTTCTCCAACCGCGATGCAGGTGATTCTTTGATTTCCCAGCCACAATGCAAGTGGTGCATCAAGTTCTCAACCACTATGCAGGTGGGACGTCATTTTTTCAGCCACATTGCAGGTGGTGCGTCAAACATTTCCCTGCACAGCTCCTGTGCATGGATTTCTGCCTTTGTTCCACCAGCTTCACCTTTCAAGGGCCCAGGAACTGGAGTGGGCACCACTTGGCAGGGTAGGAGTCTCAGCAGAGAGTCCAGGTGCTGGTAGAGGAAGTCTTTAATGGCCCTGAGACTTCAAAACAGGAGCCACGCTCAGTGCAAGCCTTTGGAGGCACTTTACAAGCAGAACTATACTCCAAAGTCCAGTCTCTATCCTCTTTCAGGCAGAAGCAGCAACTGCAGGCCAACCCAGCAAAGCACAGTCACAGCCAAAGGTGTAGTACTCCTCCTCCAGCTCTTCAGCTCTTCTCCTTGGTAAAGGTTCCTCTTTAAGACCCAAAGTAATCTAAAAATATTGGGTTTTGGGTCCTTTACTGAATCCCCTTTCTGCCTTTGAAGTTGGCAAAATTCAAAGGAAAGTCTCTGTTGTTCACAAGATCCTGCCTTGCCCAGGCCTGGCTCCACACTCACACCAGGGGGTTGAAGACTGCATTGTTTTGAGGGCAGACACAGCCCATTGAGGTGTAAGTGTCAGCTCCTCCCTCTACTCTAGCCCAGATGGCCCATCAGGATTTGCAGGCTAAACCCCAGCTCTCTTTGTGTCGCTGTCTAGTAGGGATTCAAAAATATCCCAACTGTCAGTCTGACCCAGACAGGGAATACACAAGCAGGCAGAGTCACAGAATAGTATAAGCAAGAAAATATCCGCTTTCTAAAAGTGGCATTTTCAAACTGAAAATTAAAAAAAAAAAACTTTATCAAAAGTTGTATTTTTAAATTGTGAGTTCAGAGACCTCAAATTCCTAATCTCTATCTGCTTCCAAAGGGACAATGAACTTAAAAGTTCTTTAATGGCAGCCCGATGTGAACCTATGAGAGAATATGCCTTGCAACAGTGAAAACTGAATTTGGAAGTACTTCTCTGTTAGAACACATAAAAACACACCAGCACATGTCCTACCTTTAGCATACACTCCAACCTGCCACGGGCCTACCTAAGGCGTGCCTTACATGCATAAAAAGGGAAGGTTTGGGCCTGGTAAGTGGGTACACACCTGACAGGTCGAACTGGCAGTTTAAAACTACACACACAGACCCTGTAGTGGCAAGTCTGAGCAACGTTTACAGGTCTACTCATGTGGGTGGCACAGCTAGTGCTGCAGGCCCACTAGTAGCATTTGATATACAGGCCTTGGTCACCTCTAGTGCACTTCACTAGGGACCAATTAGTAAATTAACTATGCCATTCATGGAACAGCCAATTACACATACAATTTACAAAAGACGCACTGGCACTTTAGCACTGCCAAGAGTACCAAAACTAGCAAATACAAAGTCCAGCACACAGTCAAAACCTAGGAAGCAGAGGCAAAAAAGACAGGGGAGACCAGGCCTAGGATGGCAGGTCTAATACATGTTCCCCCCAGCTGAATGTGGGGAGAACTACCCAATCTCATGGGAGTGCTCATCACTAAGGCAGAAGAATCTGGACAAACTATCAGCATTGGTGTGTTCGGTTCCAGGGCGGTGTTCCACCATAAAGTCCATTCCCTGTAGGGAGATGGACCACCTCAACAGTTTTGGGTTCTCACCCCTCATCTGCATTAACCCTCTGAGGGAGCCTGTGGTCTGTCTGAACCCAGAAGTGAGTCCCAAACAAGTTTAGTTTTAACTTTTTCAGCTCCCAGACCACAGCAAAAGCTTCTCGCTCAATTGCACTCCACCTACTTTCTTGGGGAAGAAACCTCCAACTAATGAAGGACACAGGCTCATCTAGGCCCTCTTCGTTTAGCTGTGCAAGTATTTCTCCCATACCATGCTCTTAAGCATCAGTCTGCATGACAAACTCCTTGGAGAAGTCAGGTGTCTTCAGCATGAGGGCCGTACACATGGCTGCCTTCAGGGCGTCAAAAGCGGTCTCGCAAGCCTCAGCCCAGATTACCTCTTTGGGTTGCGTCTTGGAGGTTAACTCAGTCAAGGGGTCAACAATAGTGCTATACCCCTTGACAGACCTCCTGTAGTATCCTGTGAGATCTAGACAGGCTGTCACCTCTGTGTGGATCTTGGGAGGCTCCCAAGCCAGAATGGTGTCAATCTTTGGTTGCAGGGGTGCCACCTGGCCACTCCCCACCTAGTGTCCCAAGTACACCACAAAACCCTGCCCTATTTGGCACTTACTAGCCTTAATAGTGAGGCCTGCCTCCTAAAGAGCCTTCAACACTTTGCAGAGGTGCTGCAGGTGTTCCTCTCAGCTGGGGCTGAACACTGCAATGTCATCCAGGTAGGCTGCACTGAAATCCTCCAACCCTGCCAAAACCTGGATAACCAACCTCTGAAAGGTGGCAGGGGCATTTTTCATCCCAAAGGGCATAATCCTGAATTGGTAGTGCCCATCAGGGGTAGGAAATGATGACCTCTCCTTTTCCCCCTCAGTGGGAGCACCCTGCCAGTACCCAGACATTAGACCAAACATGCTGAGAAACTTGGCAGCTCCCAACCGATAAATGAGCTCATCATCTCTGGGGATGAGGTGCACATCAGTCTTTGTGATGGTGTTGAGTCCACGGTATCCACACAGAACCTGAGTTCTGGGGTGGCACCGGGGGCAGCAGCCTTTGGAACCAAGACCACTGGGCTGGCCCATGGACTACTGGAAAACTCAATAACCCCTAACACTAACATCTTGGACACCTCATCCTTGATGTTAGCCCTGACCTTGTCATTCACTCTGTAAATCTTGTGCTTTACAGGTGGACTGTCCTTAGTGTCCACATCATTTGTACACAGATGAGTGACCCCTGGGGTCAAGGAAAACAAGGAGACAAACTGTTTCAATACCTGGCGACAGTCCTTCTGTTGCTCTGGGATCAGTGAGGGGGAGAGGTTCACACCCTCCACAGTCCTATCCTTCTCCTGGGCAGGCAGGAGGCCTCGAAGAGGCTTACTCTCTTCCTCATGTTGCGTAGGCTCTCATTAATCTAATTAGACTACTGGATTTGAGCAGCAGAATCACCTGCGGTGTGGAAGACTGAGTCTTAGCCCACTACAGGTGACACCTGTCACCCCAATCTGGGTTTTGCTCCGGCCAACTAGCAGTGCCTCATCCCTTCCCAAGAGCAGGGATGATTGGGAAGCCGAGCGCATGACACAATTGACTCCTTAGGGAAATCGTGGTCACTCAGATCTCATCCATTTCTCTCAATTACATTGGTCTCACATATACAATGACAAGCAGAGTCAGTGTATGTTTCAATAAGGCTTTAATGAAGCGACTGCATCTTAGACAATAAAGCATGAACTGCAATAGCCAGGACGATAAAGCTTGACAGGATTAAAATTGTGACAAGCAGAGTAAATTATAGAAATAATGCTACCATATTGTCACTAGAGTCAAATAAACTAATTCCTACCTAGGCTATATTAGAGCACAGCATGTTAAGCTCTAGTTCTACCCTTCAGGTTCCCCTGGGAAGACATCATCCCCCATACCTGAGCAAAGGCCTGAAGTCTGCATAAGCAGCTGTAGCAAAGCGTTCAGCAATCAGCATACAATTGTCGTCATCTGGCTGGAATCTCCCTCTAACGTGTATGGGTCCAGGAAGTGTTTTTATAATAAAATAACTGATGTTCTGAGAAAATGTCCCTACGTAAGGATGTGTGTTTTTCTATGACTACCAGAAACAAAATGTTTACCATGTTTACCAGCAACCTGTCTTACTGTAGCCTTGAGAGAAGCACAGAGTGAAAGAAATGTTTGTTTAAGAACACATTGCTGGCCTAGGCAAAGAACAGCTAGATAGAGAGAAATAAAACAAGACCACAAATGTGGCAATTGTGAAAATAATAAACAAAGCTGAATAAAATATATCTAGGTTAAAGTGCACAGCGGAAAGCCTAGTGTGCTAAAATAGCGTGCATGGAGCTATAACTAAAATGCCTACACAACACCCACCCCTTGGCGGTTGAAGGTGGTTCAAAGCCTAATTATGTATAAAGCTACTAAAAATCAACCTAAAATATATATGTAAAAATGTCAATAAGGACAAGTTAAAGGGACTCTAGAGCACATATAAAAGGACAAATTAAATTGTTAACTTGCGGCGTAAAAAAAGGCCGAATTTCAAGAGTCAGAATCATTATGGAAGTTGCCAATTGAATCTGGGACAATTGATGACCAGAGATCTTCCACTTCTGCAGGTGTTAAAGTTGGAAATGCATCGCCAAGAAGGACCAAGGAGCATTCATGTTCCATAGCCTGAGCTTCAACCTAAGCAGCAGCATTCTGTGGTGTACCCTATAATGAGTTCAGAGCTGCATCCTCCAGGAAGGGAGCAACGCACCCTCAACGCACATGTCCGGTAATGAACCCTCAGAGAGAACAGCAACAGATCAGCATTCAATGAAATCAAGCGCTTCGTAGAAAGACAAACTTTCAGTGCATGTTCGAACGAGCTTCAGAGGCACCAAAACACGGGCTGCACACAATGCAAAAACCGGTCGGAATGACAGCGACCAGCCACACTCCAATTCCTCCAGGAATGTTGCTCTAAAGTACTGCATCATAAGTTCATGACACAGCTGCGCTCTTTGGAGCGCTTTCGTTCCTCCTTGTTGCTTTGGGACAGCCATTGTGCCATTGTGCTGAAAAAGTAGTAATAGCAAATTGGCACCCATTATAGCCAAAGTTATTGGAAATCCCCCGAAAATACTGGAGAATACTGAGTGGATGGCTGATGGTATTACACCGAATATGGAGGAGAAGGTGTGAACAAAACCAGAACCAACAGCCTTAAAAAAAAATGCAATTCCAGTAGTACTGGATGCATTGAATATTCGTTCCACGAGTTCACCAAAGTGTCTCAGAAAGTTGGTACTTAAAAGGGACTGTATCTCTGCTGATGACCTTGCCACCTGAAGTGAGTTGGTCTTGCGTGCAGATGTGAGAGACACACGTTTTTGGAACAATAAAGCTTTGAGTCTGCTCAACTTGTCAAAATTCACATTAGAAGTAGCAATATGGGTCCAAATGTCAGCTACCTCTTTTTGTCTAGTGGGAGGAAAGAGTACGTTCCAGCAGCATGTAACAATCTTAGAGACCGAAACAACAGAAACTATTCCGGCTCCCATCCCACAACAGTCTTCACCATTGAAGAGAACATAGGTGCCATTTGAAAGCACCTGAAACGTAGGTCTAATCAAGGGGACTGGAACTCCCTTCAGATAGCAAGCCAAGTTCGCTGCTGAAGCGTTACACTCTCCCTGGAAGGACAGCTGTTTACAAACCACTGAATAGCTGACAGAAGTCTTGCATTCACTGTCTCTAAGAAAGACCTCTTTCATGCCACTGAGACGTTTGTACGAAAAGTACAGCTCCCACACCTCATGGATATAACAATCTCCCAGCCTTTCATATCTGCCTACCGGAATGTGTTTTAAACAGGAGGTGAATTGTAGTGTTGAAATAGGCAGATTAATGACCCCGTGTATTAACCATTCAGCAGATGGTATTTCAGCCACAGTAAAAGGCAACTTTTCTAACTTTTCGATGTTTAACATAACATAAGTCACTTCTTTCTCAGCCGTTAGTTGTTGTTGTCGTGTTAAGTTAAATGTAGAAAATATGTCCCTGCGGTACGTGTTGCCATGGAAAGCGACCTGCCTTCAGTGTTTGAACTGTCCAACCCAACTGCATAATGGATCTTAGTTGACTCTGCCCATGGTGTAAAGAAGACATATCTTTCTGTATTATGTCTATTGCAGAAGAGACAATGTTATTTAGGGTATATATCCGGTCGGACACGGTATTAATCACATTGTCTAGAACAGCTAATGCCTCCTGTAAGTTTTCCTGGTCTATTTGCCTTAACCGGGCAGCAGCTTCTTGTTGGGAAAGCTTCCAAATTCCTATATATACTTCATATAAGAAGCGCTTTCTGCGTTGTTTTCTGGGGCCTAAGAGGAAATCCTGTAAATCAGTGTTATTAGACAGGAGACTGATGTGTTCTCTAACCGCATCTAGGGCCAGATGTATCAAGAATTTTTGCATTCGCAAACAGTGCGAATCGCAAAAATAGGCCATTTGTGAATGCAAAAATGGTCCCTGCGATGTATGAAAGGCATTCGCAGTATGAAAAAACGGAATATTTTTTCGAATATGCTATGGTTTTGTGAGTCAAAATCAGCGTATCGCAAATAGTGACATGAAATACTGAATCGTTATTTGCGAGATGCAAACTGCGACACAGTTTAGCAAATCGTAGATAGCGTTCCACAAAATCATGGCACAATTTGCAATGTGCTGATTGTGACACGCAAAACCATGTCGCAATGGGATGCATCAAAAAGTCACAAATTGCGAAAATGTGCAGAATGGCCTTTTGCACATGCAATTTACCACAAACTGAAATCAGGTGGTAACCAGGTGCAACCTACATTAAGAGGCCCAAAATGCCTCAGCCGCTCTTCCACAATGGCTGCACTCTACGTGATGGTGAGGAGGATGAGGATCTTGGCAGGTTTGAGGAGAGGGAGGAGGAAACAGGAGCGCATTTTCTGAGTGCGCATAACCCTTTTTGACCAGACATAGGAGGAAATCTATGAGAAGTACAGGTTAAACTCAGCCATGATACTTGACCCGATAGCTGATCTACAACCCATGTTACAGTGCACCACACACAGGACCAATAGCATACCCACCCATGTGCAGGTATTATGCTCTCTGCACCTATTAGCCTCAGGGAGCTATCAAGGGGTCATAGCAGCAGCAGGAGGGGTCTCACAGAGTGCTCTCTCACAATTCTTTAAAGCATTTCTAAATGCTGTAAAGAGCAAAATACAAGAGCACATAAGATTCCCCAACACCCCACAGGAAATACAACAAACGAAAATCAATTTTTATCAGATTGGCCAATTCCCTCATGTCATAGGTGCCATTGATGGGACACATGTAGCTATCTGTCCACCATCGGCCACAGCGTATGTTTCTCGGAACCGTAAAAACCATTATTCCATGAACATACAGGTGATTAGCAATGCCTCTTACATCATCACCGATCTTGTGGCCAGATACCCAGGTAGCACACAGGACTCCTACATCTTTCGCCACAGCGGGATTCATACAAGACTGCTAGCTTGGGAGTTTGATGAAGGATACCTACTGGGTAGAGTAATAGATGACTATGTTGCATTGAAGTTATAGTGACGTCAGATTCCAACAGTACTCATATTACCCTCTGTTCATTCCAGGAGACAGTGCCTACGCAGTGCGGGCCTACATACTGATGTACTACCTGAACCCTGCAATGCCTGCAGAGAGAAGATACAATGCTCCACACAGGGCAACCCGCAGTGTGGTGGAGTGGACTTTTGGTCTCCTAAAGAGTCGCTTCAGGTGCAACCATAAGAGTGGAGGGGCACTAAAGTACAGACCAGAGAAGACATGGAAAATAGTTGCCGCATTTGCAATGTTGCACAACATAGCAACAAGAAGGGGCATACTGGTTGAACCAATGGAGCCGGACTCAGATGGAGATGGTGATCCCTTACCACACCATCACCCAGTAGACAGGACCAGCGCAACAGAGGGCAGGCAAAGACGTGCTGAAATCACGTGCAACCATTTCTAATGTAAGTTTTGACAACACCACTGCAATTTTATGTATTTCTGTAGTTAGCAACTTTATTACCTTGACTTCAGGTAACGTATGTGTCAATAGGACATAGCCATGAACCATAGGCTACCATGTGCAAATAACAGTGTCACACTATTAGCATCATAGTATAACTGTACAGCTACATGTTACAGAAGTCTCCTGTATGCCTTAACATTACTTCCTACGTCCACGCACTCCACTTGAGTGCTCAGTGGCCTCACTGGCACCACTTGTAGTGGGTTCACTGGCAGTTCTGTGTCTAATACTGTGATGCCTAGGATCCATCACAGGGGCTGTAAGACTGCTGAGGCTAGAGAACTCCTCACTATCTCCACCACCCAGTTCTCTGTTTGTAGCACTGCGTACTGTCTGCATTGCATCCAGGACATGCAGTGTGCCATCTCCACCTGTATGCCCACAGCACGTCGTGACATCATGGCAGTTGAGCTACCAAGCCGATTGACCGAGCTGCAGAACCCATCAAACCTTCTCATATATTGGTGATGGCACCTACGGTGGCTGACACGCTCTTGCTGAATCTCAGTGCAGAGGTCCCTAATGGCATTTGTCAAGTCCTTTGTGTTTTTGGCTGCTGTTTGCTGTCCCTCATGCAGTGACTCCAAATGCCTGTTCATTGTGCCCATGTTCTGATTGAATGACTCCAACTACCTGTGCATTGACTTCATGTGTTTGCATTGCAGGTGCTGCACTTTCATCAAGGAAGCTTCAAGCCTGCCAAAGATTGATGGGCCCTCTTGTTCCTCTGTGCACTGTCTGCCTGCATCGTGACGCCTCCTGAGGGGAGTTGACTGACGCTGGGGCAGTGACTGCTGTGTTCCTGTGGATCTATCCTCTGGGGGTGGTGTGGGTAGTTCATTCGGCAGCTCATCTGAGTCCAGATTGTATTCTGGGAGAGGTAACATCCTTGCCCTGCGTCTGGTTGGTGCAATATTGAGAGACTCACTTGGCTTGGAGTCGGACTGTGGCTGTGTTTCAACATCACCCACATTTCCACTTTCTGCTGCAGCAGGGCCCGGGACATCTGCAACGATAATGTGCAGGATGTCATTCATGAATATATCACAATAAGTAGCACAATAGTACATTTTCTACTCTGACATCGTATCACTGTGATTTGTGTGTGTTGTTTCTCTATGTGGCTTAACACCAAGGGGGTCATTCCGATCGCGGCGGGCGCCGCCCGCCGGGCGGAAACCGCCCAAACACCGCACCGCGGTCAAATGACCGCGGCGGTGATCACAACTTTCCCGCTGGGCCGGCGGGCGATCTCAAGCAGATCGCCCGCCGGCCCTGCGGGAAAGCCCCAGCAAAGATGAAGCCGGCTCCGAATGGAGCCGGCGTATTTGCTGGGGTGCGACGGGTGCAGTGGCACCCGTCGTGATTTTCAGAGTCTGCTTTGCAGACACTGAAAATCTTAATGGGGCCCTGTTAGGGGGCCCCTGCAGTGCCCATGCCAGTGGCATGGGCACTGCAGGGGCCCCCAGGGGCCCCACGACACCCGTTCCCGCCAGCCTCTTCCTGGCGGTGTAAACCGCCAGGAACAGGCTGGCGGGAAGGGGGTCGGAATCCCCATGGCGGCGCTGCATGCAGCACCGCCATGGAGGATTCCCTGGGGCAGGGGAAAACTGCCGGGAAACCGCCGGTTCCCCTTTTCTGACCGCGGCTTTACCGCCGCGGTCAGAATTGCCCCGGAAGCACCGCCAGCCTGTTGGCGGTGCTTCCTCTGCTCTCTGCCTTGGCGGTTACAAACCGCCAGGGTCAGAATGAGGGCCCAAGTTGTTTGTAATGTGGTTTATTGACCTTAGTATTGTGGTCTATCACTCCCATAAGGCATTGTTGTGTTGTATGTAAGATGTGGCTTGGACTACTTATCACGCTGCATCAAGCTAATAGCTATTTCTTGGGGGCATTTGTACATGCACATATGCGGATACGCATCATTACTGCCCTTACCTTGCTGGTGCTTGGTGTCCCTGAGGTGTCAATGTCAGTGACACCACTGACGGCTTCCAGAAGCAGTGTGGACTCCACCATGTCTTACATTGGTGTGGATGGTGTCTGGATGGGTGGTCCTCCTCCGGTGCTCCTTGCCTCCTTTAGTCTGGTGGCTAACCTTTCTTTGGCATGGGAACGCAGGTCATACCATCTCTTGCGAATTTCCTCCACAGAGCGCTGTGCAATACCCACTGCACAGATTTTTGTCTGAATTTCCAACTAGAGTTTCCTTTTCTCACTCTCAGGGATCTGTAGTTTGTTCTTCCCAAAGACTTTGGGGGTCATTCCTACCCTGGCGGTCTATGACCGCCAGGGTAGGTGACGGAGGAAGCACCGCCAACAGGCTGGCGGTGCTTCCGGGGGCATTCTGACCGCGGCAGTAAAGCCGCGGTCAGAAAAGGGAAGCTGGCGGTTTCCCGCCGGCTTCCCGCTGCCCCAGGGAATCCTCCACGGCGGCGCTGCAAGCAGTGCCGCCATGGGGATTCCGACCCCCTTCCCGCCAGCCTGGTTCTGGCGGTTTTCACCGCCAGAACCTGGCTGGCGGGAACGGGTGTCGTGGGGCCCCCTAACAGGGCCCCACATAGATTTTCAGTGTCTGCGTGGCAGACACTGAAAATCGCGATGGGTGCAACTGCACCCGTCGCACCCCTTCCACTCCGCCGGCTCCATTCGGAGCCGGCATCCTCGTGGAAGGGGGTTTCCCGCTGGGCGGGCAGGCGGCCTTCTGGCAGTCGCCCCCCAGCCCAGCGGGAAACTCAGAATGACCGCCGCGGTCTTTTGACCGCGGTACGGTCTTTTGACCGCGGTACGGTATTCTGGCGGTTTCCACTTGCCGCCCGCCAATCTAGGAATGAGCTCCTTTGTGTGGTTCCTGACAACCTCCTCAGTGAGCACCTCCAATTCCTGCTCACTGAATTTGAGCTTGCGCTTCCTGTCTCCCTTGTCCTTCACCTTCCCATCAGTGGCCATGTTGCAATTTGGTCATGGCTGGATTACAAGGCTGGCTCCCTGATGTTGGGCTGTGTCTCCTTGCCTGCTCCTGTGGGTGTGGCTCCTGGAAACAGCATGGGCTGACTCACTTCCTGGTTGTGATGTCATCAGGCCATTCCGGTTTTCCGTTTTCACAATTTGCGATTTCCAGATACCGAATCGCAAATGATTTGCGATTCGGTATTTGCTAATTGCAAATTGTGTTTGCGAATGTTAAAAAATCGCAAATACCGACTCGCAATTTTGATACATCCCATTTTACATTTCTAAAATAGCATTGTCTTAAAATTTGTTATTTAAGAAATGCAAACCGGGAGCTTGATACATCTGGCCCCTAGTGAGGAACTCTTCTACCATTGCTGGCATAGTTTCACTACAATAAATTTTGTTACTGTACCCACATGTTCGGATGATTATAGCGAGGGTCCGTCCTACTAGTTCTAAAACCCCCCATGGAGTTTATAAAACGTTTATGACACCCATTGGTATCTATTGGCCACAATACCCACCCGCCAGGACGTGACAGTGAAGCATTAAACGTGCCATTCTGGACCCATTCATCGAGCAGATCTTCAGTTGCATATATATATTTTTGACATTTGTGAAATTTTGCAGGGGCAGAAATACTGGGCGCATTCAATTCCTTAATCTTTGCTAAGCCTAAGCAACTTGTTTGTTGTACAGTTTCATTTAAAAATATAATTTGAACAGGTATCAGGCATGCTCTAAATAAAGATTCCTTCCCCCTTATTTGCCAATTTCGTGTTCTCCATACACTTTTTAGGTCAATCTACTTCAGCCAATATTCATATCCTTCTATAGTCAACTGGGAAACAAAGGAATCCGAATAAATAAATGTCATATTTGTCAATAATATGTGTACATTTTCTATTGATGGCAATTTAAAATAATATGACTCCGCATTTTTAACATTGCGCCCAGAAAAATATGGAAACTTTTCATAATATGTTTTAGCACTCCCTTGTGGTGGAGTTGGACAATAAAAATAGTCTTTGGGTACTTGCTCTGTGAATGAAATGGTGCCCATAATAATTATGCCAAAACATATCACCCTAATTCTCTTTCGATTGATAAACATCTTCACTTTCAAATACAGTATAATACTCCAATTCAGTCTTCATAGAATCAACTGTTTTCACATCCCAGTCATCAGAAACAACTCCGGGTATTATTACATTGTTCATTGAAAGTTTAAACACATATGGTATTTGAATCACCTATGTAGTGCCTTTGATATCAAATGTTACTTTATCCCAAACAATCCCATCAGGAATTGGTATAGCGGAAATGTTCACTAAAGACAAGTCTCTTTGGACCTTGTGAGAAGAACAATGTGGTTTTAAGACCTCATCCACCAGTTCAACTGTTGATCTTTCAGGAAGAAAATGACCATGTATTAATAAAAAGAATGTTATAACAAATCCAATCCAAAGTAGGAAAGCCAGCATAGTCAAAGAAAGCCACAGATAGTTCCATGGGAGAATAAAGTAAGTTGCTTTAAGCCAGTTTATCAGCTTATGTGTTTTTGACAGTTCAGATGTAGAAGAGGCGACCGAGTCTGAAAAGGAGTTGTTGATGTCAGCAAAGTATCCAGAAGCAGTTTGTGCAAAATCTGGAGCCGTGTTGTATGTGGAGAACTGGTGGGTGTTTCCCATGGTGGTTCAGAATAAATGACGCCATCCATCTGTGTTGAAGTTGTGTCAAGTCGATCAACTATTTCTGTATTGTTTGTTGAAACAGATGTCAGTGAAACTAATGCAAGATCATTTTCCACCCTCCCCAAGCTCAGAGAGGTGTCAGTGTTGCTGCTCACAACTTGTAGAGGAACTTCTTGACCAGTAGTACGTGGGATTCAGGAACTACTGGCTGTTCCTCTTGGTCTGCTGTGCAGGATCGGCCACTTGGTGTACACTTGACATTGTCGATAGAAACAAAGCGGTTTTCTTTAGCACCTGCCAACGGTGGTAGAATGACAGTTCTGGTACCGTGTGTTCCCAAAACTGGGACTGGTGCACGATAATAAGGACCGAACTCCTTTCTCACAGCAACCTTTTTACGTACTAGATCCCCAACTTTAGGAATCCACCGTGTAGGCGTTACTGGTACATCCTTAATTCCTGTGGAGGCAGCACTGACAGAAGCGTTGTCATCACAGAACTGTTGTAATTCCTGTAAGACGGTGACACATTCATTTATGTCAAAGGGTATTTCTGCCGGCTCCACCACATGACCATCAAGATCTGGAACATACATTTGAGTTCCGAACAGGCCCTCACATGAAGTATGACCCCCCAGGGACCTTCTGGACAGATTGCTAAGTGCTCTCTGGACTCCATACAGGTGATTAAGCCAACCACGACCCGTACTTAAGACTCTGGCTGTTAATGACTGCTTTAAATTACTGTTTAGTTGTTCCACAACACTATTTCCCATGGGATCAATCAATCAATCAGGAATTTGTAAAGCGCACTGCTCACCCATGAGAGTCTCAAGGGGCTGAAATGAAGGGGATGAAATGGAGACGAGTAATGGAGTTGGACCCCTAACAAATCCATGGCGTCCCTGAATGCCCTTGAGGCGAAATCAGGGCCCTGGTCCGAGTGGAAAGCCGCAACTGCATATGTACCGATAAAGATTTGCAAATCTTTAATAAACAGTCAGAGCGTCAGCTGAGCGTTGTGGCCACACCCATAGAAATCTGGAGCAGGAGTTAACAGCGACTAAAATATATTTGTATGCACTATCCGGTGTTAGAGGACCACAACAGTCCAAGTACACACATCGTAATGGTTTGTTTGAAATTAGGAGGGGTGTCTGCAATGGGCATTTAGCAGTGGAAACCTTAATTTGTTGGCAGATGTCACAGCAAAGGACACACTGCCTGGCCTGTTTGTATAGACCTGGCCACCAATAATGTGCTTGCAACAATGACATTGTAGCCGCCACCCCAGAATGGGCAGATGCAGCCACCTCATGCACTGCTTTAATCAACTCTAATCTTATATCTTTGTTAGGAATGGATCAAACCCCTACGCCTGGTATTTTTACCTCAGCATTTAGGCAGCCTCCAATTCAGTAGGAATTTTAATCAGGAAATGCTTTTGGATAGGGCGACCCTTCAGCCGTAGCTTTCACGGCAGCCCATATGTCATCGTCCAGTTTTGAACCTAAGCGGGTTACTGCAGCAACAGTGGCCGTAGCTACTGCTGACTTTGCAGCTTCATCAGCCAGTGTATTTCCAGCAACGTGTATTCCAATGCACTGGTGTCCAAGTGTATGTACAGCATGGACATTTGATAGCATTTCCTTCAGATCCGCTACTTTCCCCCACAGAAGTCCGTGTTTAATGGTGTTGCCTTTAGGATCTCTGAACCCATTCTGATGCCAGTAATGCAGGTATTCATTGAAGGACTGGACACAGTAGTACGAATCACAAACAATCAGTGTTAACTCTACAGGATCCGTATGTTCCAGTGCCATCACCAGAGCCTTTAGCTCTGCTAGTTGTGCTGTGCAATTCCCTAGGGTTTTCATGAACGTATATTGGGGAAAAAATGTATTATCTACCATATAGCCACTAACGACTGCGCAAGCAGCGAAGTATTGATGTTTTGTGCCAATTGCAGGTTGCGCAGAGCCATTGGTGACTCTTTGATACTGATCAATAGGCAGTGTATTTGCTGGAACTGGGTATTCTAGTCCATATTGCAAAAATTCTTGAGTTTGTAATTTTGGGTCAAAAATGGAGTCTACATCAGTGGCTGTCAAAGCCATTGCCCATTGGATCCAACGTGGATGTAATGCTTTAGTGATAGGAACGCAGGCTTTGGTAACAGCCTAAAGGGCTGGGATTGGAGAAACGACAATAATGCGTTTGCCTTGGGCTAGTGTTCTGTCTTTAATGACAGCCATCTGAACAGCAGTGAGAATTTTCTCACTGGGAGCAAAGCGTTGTTCTGCCGCTGAGTACAAATGTGATTTGTATGCTATTGGGACTGTCTCACCCTCATTGAAAGTTGCATTGGTGAAACCAATGGCACCAGCAATTACTCTGATGACCAAATGTGTTTTTTTTTTGTCCTCATATTTCTTGTAGTGCTTCTATTACGGCCGGACCCGATATATACTCTGATCTCTTATGGATCAGGCAAAAGGCCAGCCCCATCCAGAAGACTCATAGCGGAGTGTGTTTTGTTGTCCCTCGTGTGTAGATGTTGTGCTACAAGCATGTCTGTTTGCAAAGCTCTGAGTATGCGTGTGTGTTCGACAGTCCAAAATTTACTTGAAAAATCAGGATGTATTAAGTCATATAAAGGTTTTATGCGTGATGCATAATCACGAATGTAAGTTTTGCCAAAATTTAGGAACACAATAGAGATTGGAGTTTTTTTACTGTATTTGGGGGTTGTAACTGAGCATTTTTCCAAGAATGGTGGCACTAGACTCTTTCCTTTACTTGATTGCTCATATCCCAGAAACAGGACGCTAAGGAAGGCTATTTTTGTTTTTTTTTAATTGAATTTGTAGCCGAACTCGGCAAATCCTACAACAATGTGGGCTACCCATCTCAAATGTTGCAGTAATTCATCATTAGTGAGATAGATATCATCTACATAGGACAATGCTTCAGGGTCAATGTCATGCAATATTGAAGTCACACGAGCTGCAAACAGTCCTGGAATGTTCTTGTACCCCTGGGGTAAATGACAGAATTTTTTCTGGAAGCCTAGTGTGCTGAAACTTGTTAAGTCTCTACTCGCAGGCGTTATATTTTGGCAGAAGAAACCATTGGAAATGTCCAGTGTTGTTTTGTATTTTTTGGGCACTATGTTGTTCATGAGTGCTGTGCTATGTGAGTTTTGTATAGCATATGTGCGTGTATGACTGTTTAAGTCTCTGTAGTCTAAGCCTATTCTGTATGAGTGGTCCGGGTTAGCTACTGGGAATAAGGGATTATTCATAGGTGAGACACAGGGTTCAATTACGCCCTGGTACTCCAATTGTGTGAGGATTTCCCTCACGGGTGCTTTAGCATCATGTTTTATTTAATTTTGGGGTTGAGGTTGGGGTTGATTTTTAATAGATATCACATGGTAGGGAGAGTCTTTATCCCATCCCACATGGTTGCAATATAACGCGGTTGCCTGCACCAATGCCCAGTCGATGGCATAGGATTCTGCGAGCTCCTCGGGAACAAGAGGCGAGAAAGAAGGTTTGATCACATATTCCCCATATGGTCATGTACTGACAAATTCAGGTGGCCAATCCTGTTCGGCCAGCAGGATATCATATATGTTTATGACGCGATCCCAAAAGATTGCGTTTATTGTGTGCTCAATGTCTCCTTCTAACTGTAACCTTACTTTGTACACCCTATCAGGCGTGGAGACACGCATGTCCGCAGTCTCTACTTGTAGGAAGTCATCAGTTTCTTTCACCTCCAGATACTCTAGGAGACTCCAGCGAACTATTGTGACCTCTGCCGTGCTGTCTAATAGTGCTAGTGCCCACTTCTTGTTCTTCAAGAGAGCCCTCTTCTTGAGTAGCATGTCAAATTGCAACCGCTGCCACTTTTTTCTTTTTGAATTGGGGTTTTTGTAGGGAAAGTTTCTCTTCTTTTTTAACAGAAACCTCTGTTGAGCGTTGTGATTCCTGTCTCGGTTTCACATACTCAGTTCTTCGCTCTGATCGCCCACCTCTCTCACTGCGTTTTTCCGATGAGTACTGAAAGGAACGAGATTGGCGTGTTTCAGTATATTGATATCTGTCAGGCGTTTTTATATTATCTCTATTTCTGAGATGATATCTATTCTGGGGGGTCACCGTGTGCGGAGCTTTTCCCCTTTCTTTCTTAGGAGTTGCTTTTTTTTATCCCAGCATTTCCTATTACTCTTAGGAGCTTGCTTGGGAGAACCTTTATTAGATTTACCTTGAAAATGTAGTTTTGTTGGTCTGGCCCCCAGACTATCTCGACCAATACTAGAATAGTTCTCTGCGATAAACTTTGGCAGCTCGTGTTCTTGATCCTGTGGAGGAACGTTCCAGAGCATTAAGCGCACTGCTAGTGCGACCGCTTTCCCTTTAAGGTTACTTATAATAATTGAGGATAATGTGGCAAAGTTGCACATTAATTGCATCCCCCAGTCCAGGGTCGGGGCAGCCCCGTATTCATCTTGAATTTGTTTAAACACTTCCGGTAAATTGGCAAGTGTCGATGTACTGTGTGCTGTAGTATAGATCGTGGCAAATACCGTGCCCCATGTATTGCAGTTGTCTACTGTGGGAACCATCCCAAATGGCAAGCACATAGTTATTATTCTGTGTTTATCCTGTGGTCCCGGATGGGGAAATACTGCTTCCAGCTTATTTACTTTTTGAGCTAACCAAAACTGAATTTCTTCTCGTTTTGCGGGTACCTTACCCATGATCGAATGTACAGTCGCATGGATAATGCCTGACGTCACTGCATGTGGTTGCGCCGGAGCAGCACGTGCTGGGTTTGTGTTTAACGTTTGCATTACAAACTGTACTAACCATCTGTATAATGCTGTCAGCTCAGCATAAAAGCGACGGACTTCAGTTGCTGTTAGGTATGCTGCAGCAGGGTGAGGTGTATATGTGGCCAACAAAGGCCAGGTAGGACCATAATTACTTAGAGGACCTAACCTAACATGTAAAATTGTGTGGGGCAGGGCACCATCAAGCCAATTATTATGTTCTTGATAAGATAGAGGCATTTCTAAATATCCTCATGCTTTGTATTGTACAGGCATCTTTGCAGGTGTATAGTGATGAAATGTATTTGTGTTCCCATCAACTGCTGGAAATGTGACCCAAGAATAGAAAAGTTCTATTCTATAAGCTGCGTGTGCGTCAACAACAAATGTGACTGGACCCACCTGGGCCGTTATGCCTTATGCCAATAAATGTGCAGTAAGGGGTGGTCGCATTTTGACTGCAATTGCTACCTGTTGTGGATTCGCCATAATGAATGTAAGTTTGTTCAGAGAAAAGGATCCCAAATGGGGATCATACTTTTAGAGTTTTTTAGAGTTCAAGCTTGAACAACCTACAGCGTTAGGTACTCCCTACTTAGCTGAGGATGAAATCCTCAATACCACGGACGTCTCCGTCTATAGTACTGAGGTGTCTTTGTATATAGTGAGACAGAGATGCTCAAGAGGACCCGAAAATTAGAGCCTGATCAAACGTTGGCAGCGCCATGTTGCGTAGGCTCTCATTTTTCTAATGAGACTACTGGATTTGAGCGGCAGAATCACCTGCGGTGTGGCATACTGAGTCTTAACTCACTACAGGTGACACCTGTCGCCTCAATCCGGGTTTTGCTCCGGCCAACTAGCAGTGCCTCATCTCTTCCCAAGAGCGGGGATGATTGGACAGCCGAGCGCATGATACAATTGACTCCTCAGGGAAATTGTGGTCACTCAGATCTCATCCATTTCTCTCAATTACATTGGTCTCACATATACAATGACAAGCAGAGTCAGTGTATGTTTCAATAAGGCTTTAATGAAGCTACTGCATCTTAGACAATAAAGCATGTACTGCAATAACCAGGACGATAAAGCTTGACAGGATTAAAATTGTGACAAGGAGAGTAAAGCATAGAAATAACGTTACCATATTGTCACTAGAGTCAAATAAACTAATTCCTACCTAGGCTATATTAGAGCACAGCATGTTAAGCTGTAGATCTGCCCTTCAGGTTCCCCTGGGAAGACGTCATCCCCCATACCCGGGCAAAGGCCTGAAGTCTGCATAAGCAGCTGTAGCGAAGCGTTCAGCAGTCAGCATACAGTTGTGGTCATCTGGCTGGAATCTCCCTCTAACGTGTATGAACCAAGGAAGTGTTTTTATAATAAAATAACTGATGTTCTGAGAAAATGTCCCTACGTAAGGATGTGTGGGTTTCTGTGAATACCAGAGACAAAACGTTTACAACGTTTACCAGCAACCTATCTTACCGTAGCCTTGAGAGAAGCACAGAGTGAAAGAAATGTTTTGTTTAAGAACACAGTGCTGGCCTAGCAAAGAACAGCTAGATAGAGAGAAATAAAACAAGACCGCAAATGTGGGTAGTGTTAAAATAATAAACAAAGCTGAATAAAATACACCTCGGTTAAAGTGCACAGCGGCAGGCTTAGGCGGTCATTCTGACCCTGGCGGTCAAAGACCGCCAGGGCGGAGGACCGCGGGAGCACCGCCGACAGGCCGGCGGTGCTCCAATGGGGATTCCGACCGCGGCGGAAAAGCCGCGGTCGGACCGGCACCACTGGCGGGCTCCCGCCAGTGTACCGCCGCCCCATTGAATCCTCCAAGGCGGCGCAGCTTGCTGCGCCGCCGAGGGGATTCCGACCCCCCCTACCGCCATCCAGATCCCGGCGGTCCGACCGCCGGGATCCGGATGGCGGTAGGGGGGGTCGCGGGGCCCCTGGGGGCCCCTGCAGTGCCCATGCCACTGGCATGGGCATTGCAGGGGCCCCCGTAAGAGGGCCCCTACATGTATTTCACTGTCTGCTGCGCAGACAGTGAAATACGCGACGGGTGCAACTGCACCCGTCGCACAGCTTCCACTCCGCCGGCTCGATTCCGAGCCGGCTTCATCGTGGAAGCCTCTTTCCCGCTGGGCTGGCGGGCGGTCTGAAGGCGACCGCCCGCCAGCCCAGCGGGAAAGTCAGAATTACCGCCGCGGTCTTTCGACCGCGGAACGGTAACCTGACGGCGGGACTTTGGCGGGCGGCCTCCGCCGCCCGCCAAGGTCAGAATGAGGGCCTTAGTGTGCTAAAATAACGTGCATGGAGCTATAACTAAAATGGCTACACAACAAGGTGACCTCACTCTTGCATTCCACCTCCTCAAAAGGCCCAGTCCACTTGCCTTGGAGAGCACGAGGCTCCACTGGGGCCATGACCCACACTTTCTGGCCAGTCTGAAATTCAACCAGAGTGCCGTTCTAGAAGTACCAGCGTTTCAAGTTCTCCTGAGCGAGCTTCCTGAAGCATGCTATCTGATTTCTAAAAGCCAACATGTACCTAAAAACATCCTAGGGGGCTTGCTGGAGGCCTTCTCCAAGCCCTCCTTCACCAGACTCAGAGGTCCCCTCACAGGGTGGCCATACAACAACTCAAAAGGGGCTAAAAACTTTTCCCTTGTGTGGCACCTTCATGTAAACAGAAGGCATAGCAACAGGAAGTCCCACTTATGCCTCATGGGCTCGAGCAGGTGAATAATCATGCCCTTCAGGGTTTGGTTGAATCTCTCAACCAAACCATTTCCTGGGGGGTGGTAAGGATTGGTGAACTTGTAGGTTCCCCCACACTCCTTCCACAGAGACTTCATATAAGTAGATATGAAGTTCATACCCCTGTCATAAACCACCTCACTGGGGAACACCATGTGGGTAAAAACCCCCATCAATGGCCGGCCCACTACAGGGGCTGTGATTGGTCGGAGGAGGATAGCTTCTGCGTACCGGGTGGCATGGTCCACCAAGACCAGGATAAAGCTGTTGCCCATGGCTGTCTTGGGATCCAGAGGCCCCACATCGTCAATACCCACCCTCTCAAAGGGTATGCTGACCCCCGGCAAAGGTTGGAGGGGAGCCTTACATTTCCCCCTACCCTTGCCACTTGCCTGACAAGTTTGGCAAAACCTACAATATGCATCAGAGCACATTTGGGGCAGTAGAGGTGGGTGAAAATCCTTTCAAAGGTCTTGTCCTGCCCCAAATGTCCATCTAAAGGTACATCATGGGGCAACCCCAGTAGAAAGGCTCTGAAGCACTGAGGTACCACGAGCACATGTGCTGCCCCAGGCTCAGCAACCATAGGCTCACTATATAAGAGGCCATCCGCCCAATAAATCCAGTGTAATCTAGACTCCTTGCCAGATGCCTGGTCTGCAGCCTGCTGCCCCAGACCCTCAAGAATAGGGCATGTCTTTTGTGCCTCACAGAATTCCTCCCTGGTGGGACCCCCTTCCTGCTGCAAAGGGGCCAGCTAAGGTACCTCCCCCAGTTCAGCCCCTTGTTCCCTTGTAGTTTCCGGAACATCCCCCTCAGATTCATCCTCCTCCCAGACCGTGGGAACTTCTGGGACGGGCTTTCCACACCCCTTGCCCTTCCTCTTTCTGGCAGGCACCTGGGCCACTCTTTTAGGCTCCAGGGCCTCCTGATCACCGTGATGGCCTGCCATTGACCGGGTGGACACACACACCTACCCAGGCAGACTCAACATTTCCAAGTGAGACCTGTGTCCCACCTCACCCCAAGGTGAATCCTCCAGGTCACGGACTGGCAGACAATCAACAGGCATGGTTGAATTCACAGCTACCCTCATGGATCATGAGACTCCCCCATTCAAAGGGAATCTGGGCTACTTTGCACAGGCACTCAGAGTTATCTACTGCAACTACTTGGTGAAGTGCATGGGAAACTACCTGCTCTTCAGACACCAGGTGACTTCTCACCATAGTCACACTGGCTTCTGTGTCTCGCAGAGCCTCCACCCTCTGCCCATTGATGGTCACCCACTGCCTGTACTTTTTAGTGTTCTCAGGCACGGAGGCCGTCTGGACCATCTCATTGTCCCCTAGTGAGACAATGGTCATCTGGCTCCCACCCTTCTCCTGGAACCAACTCCTCCCCAAGCGCTACACTGGCCAAACCCTGTGACTGAGCACCAGTGGGTGTTGGTGTCCACTTGGGACATTTAGGGTACCCCCACATGTGACCCACCTAATCACAAGCAAAGCACTTGCAGGGACCTTTCTCTACAGGTTTCCCTGTAGAGACCCATGGCTTCTTTTCAACTGGAGGCTGGGAATCTTTACCCTGAGAACTAGGTTGGGGCCCTTTGTAGAACTTCCCCTGTTTACTCTTACTTCCTCTGTTGAGGACCTTGCCCACCCTTGGTGGACTCTCCCCATACCTCCGTTAGACCCTGGTGCTCTCCCAGCAGTCTGGTTCCTGAGCAGGCTCTCTGTGGTCAGTCGGCTTGCTGTCAATCAGGAGCTGGCACACCTCTGGAAAATAAAGACTATACAAATGTTACCATGCAATCAAATTGTACAGTTCCTCAAAGGTTTTCAGTTTTCACCTTACTGCCCTTCACCCAACCATCCAGTGACCTGCTAAAAGAGTCGACACACTCCAATGAGTGTGGGGTACTTTCTTCTCATAGGACCTAAACTTTTCCAAATACTGTTGAGGAGTGAGACCTTATCTGGGGAGTAGGTCATCCTTCATGATAGATTAGGTGAGTCCCTGAGGATCACCTAAGGATGTTAGAATGTCCCTCCCCTCTACCTCAAAATGCTTCCACAGACCTGACCTCAAAGTGCTTCAGGGACCATGTTCATGTAGAAAGCAGACTTATACACCTTGGTGGCACAAGTAGTGATGCAGGCCGACTGGTAGCATTTGATTTACAGACCCTGGACACCTCTAGTGCACTTTACTAGGGACTTACTAGTAAATCAGCTATGCCAATCATGGAAAAGCAAATTACACATACTATTTACAAAGGGAGCACTTGCACCCTAGCACTGGTCAGCAGTGGTAAAGTGCCCAGAGTACCAAAACCAGCAAAAACAAAGTCCAGCACACAGTCAAAACATAGGAAGCAGAGGCAAAAAAGACAGGGGAGACCATGCCAAGGATGCAAGGTCTAACACGTGCGGACACAGCAGGTCACTACTGCTTGCTTTGAGAAAGCTGCCGCTTGCGCTGAGGAATCTGCCACTCGAATAGAAAATCTACTCGAGTGGCAGATAGAAGTTAGTGGCTTCTGGCACTCCACATGATGCAGTTCATGCTGATTTTACAGCACAGGAGTTTTTCAGCATTTTGGGATTATTGCATTGCAGAACTCCATAAACTCCACCTAGTCCTAGAAAAGATTGCTGTGGAACGAATACCGTCTCATGTCTCTGTTCACCAATTACCACGACAAAACAAATGAGTGAAAAAATAAGTCTCTGAATGTGGTGCTGAGTATTCTGGCACAAACAATATACTTTACTTACTAAAAACTAGGGAGCATATTTTCAAGCCCCTTGCGCCACTGGTGCCTCACTTTTTCTGATGCTCTGATGCTCTAGTTGGGAAGAGTGCAGGTCTATAAATATCTGAGTCAACAGGTTATTTTGGCATGGCCTCACTGTCCTCCTTCCTTCACCTCACCTTTCCACACTAGAAACACTGATACCACTTGGCATTGGTAACTTTAAGGTCAAAGAATTACTTCCATTTAAGGGTCAATGTGAAATGCCATGCAGAAATTTGGGTCACCATGCCTATTCTTAGATATTTATCTCCACTTTCTTGTAAATTTTCCTTGCCACATTTACAAGCTTTGTTATCACAATGGGGCATTACCCCCTCTCACCGGCTTCATCCATGCCCAGTGAAACAACACCATATCCTATGTTGACTAACCCCAGCTCATACTCATCATCTCTGACAAGACGTCAAACACCTAGACTAATTTCTCTGGCTGCATGACCAAAGTCAACGGATGGATGAAAACCAACTGCCTTAGGCTCAATGCAGACAAGACGAAAGTAGTATTCTTTGGCAAAGACATCCCACACTGGGACTCCACCTGATGGCATACCAAGCTAAGAACCTCAAAATAGTAATTCACAATCAACTCATGATGACCGGCCAAGTAAACATAGGCCCTCATTCCGACCTTGGCGGGCGACTACCTCCGCCCGCCAGACGGGAACCGCCAAGTGGCTGCCATGCGGCCACTTTACCGCGGCCCACATTCTGACATTCCCGCTGGCCCGGCGGGTATGAGGCCGCAACACAGGAGCCGTCTCCTAATGGAGCCGGCGGTGTTGCGGCTGTGCGACGGGTGCAGTTGCAACCGTCGCGCTTTTCACTGTCTGCCATTCCAGAAACAGGCTGGCGGTAAGGGGGTCATAATCCCCAGGGCAGCGCTGCTTGCAGCGCTGCCCTGGCGGATTGTCACCACTGGGGGAAAATCGGCAGGACACCGCCGTCCCCGGTGGTGCGACCGCGGCTTTACAGCCACGGTCGGAATGGGGTTTGAAGCACCGCCAGCCTGTTGGCGGTGCTTCCGTCATTCTTGCCCTGGCGGTCAAAGACCGCCAGGGTCAGAATGACCCCCATAGTCCTCATATACTGTTTCTGTGCACTCAAGATGCTGAAGAAGATCTTCAAATGATTACCTACCAATACTCACAGAACTGTCACTCAATCCCTCATTACTAACAACATGGACTATGGCAATGCACTGCACACCAGAATCAAGGAATCAGTGCTCAACTGACCAGACTGTAGACCATACAAAACTCAGCGATCAGGTTTAACCTCCTACCCTACACTCACATCAGCCGGCACCTCAAATGGCTCCCAATCCACACACCAAGCACTCTTTCAACTCCTCGCACATGCTTAGAAAGCCCCATAGAACATTGGGCCACATACCTTGATAAGCTCATAAATTTGCATAAACCAACCAGACACCTCTGTTTAGCTGGACACTTACTTGCACACCCTTTGGCAAATGCAGAACCAGATCCAACAGTCATAACTTCTCCTACCTTGCTTCTGAAGTCCAGAACAACCTTCCACTGCACATCAGAGTCGTCTCCTCAGATCTTGAAGCTTGAAAGAAACGGAACATCTGGCTCTTCATCTTGCACTAGCCCTGGTGTAGCCCACACAGCTGCAGCTCTAGCACCAGGACACCCTCCGGGGTGAGTTGTGTGTGAGTACTCATAACATAACATAACATAACATAACATAACATAACATAACATAACATGTAACTCTATTTACCTGCCCCACTGGGATGAACAGAACCCTATGTGATTTTTTTCATTGTGTACTCAGGAACTTCAAGCCTTCTGAAGGAGCTCTATAAATTTTAATTTGCTCTGCAGTTGCAATTGAAGATTACATCAATGCCTCCGTGAACAACAGCAAAGAAATCTTCACCATCATCAAGAATTTCACCTTGTCTCCAGCTGTCTCCAGTACCATTTCCCCTACACAAGACCTCTGTACCAAGGTTTCAGAATTCTTAGGCAACATAATCACAGCCACAGTACTTCAACCCACAACCGGACCCTGTCACCCTGACAACTCAACTCCCCAAAGAAAGAACCCTGACCGCGTGGCCCACTGTCTCCACAGAAAAAGCCGCTGCAACCATGAAGTCAATCTACTTGGTGGCCCCTGTCGACCCCTGCCACCACCACGTCTTCACCAAGAGACTACTTTCGACCAGTGAAGCACTAACACTGATATTCACTGCCACATTCCTAAACACATGGAAACATGTCACCCCCCCACTCAAGAAGCCCTATGTGGACCCAACCATGATCAACAACTACAAATCAATCTCCTCCTACCTCACCTGGCCAGGATCCTAGAGAAGTTAATCAATCTATGCCTAACCAACTGCCTCAGCAAACACCAGCTCCTTGTCGCTACAGAAATCTGTTTCAGCTCCAATCACAGTACAGAAACAGCACTCATCTCTGCCACCATATCACACCCCATCCTCATCAGACACCTGCACAAGATCGGCAACCAAGGACCCAGCCTCCACTGGGCATGTTCCTTTTGAGTGATAGAGCACAAACTGTCAGCCTGGCACCTTACTCCTCAAAAATCTGCAAATTAATCTGCAGAGCGCCTCAAGGTTGATCCCTCTGCCCCATCAATATCATCTCCTATGCTGATGACATGTAACTAATATACCCCTCTTGCGTAAGATCCCCAACACAAGAAACTAGTTCACCATCTGCATGACAGAAGTCATTAAATGGATGAAATGTAACTTTCTCAAACTTAACACCACATTGTGATCTTCGGTAAAAACATGTCACCATAGGACACCAAATGGTGGCTGGCAGAATTAGGACCTACACACAGCACCCATGCCAGGAACATCCTAATCTTTGTTGAGAGCAAACAGGACATGACTACATAAGTCAACACAGCCACAGCATTCTGCTTCCACACTCTGAAGATGCTGAGAAATATCTTCATACGGCTCTCCTACTACACCATCACTCAAACCGCCATCACCAGGAAGTTGGATTACGGGAACCGCTTCTATGCCAGAATCACCAAGCAACTAACCAGAAGACTGCAAGCCATCCAGAACACAGTCGCATGACTCATTTTGAGCCTTCCATGCAGAACCTCCATCACAACACACATCAGGGACCTACTGGTTGCCAATACACAGCCACACTCATTGCAAACTCCTCATGCACACATTCAAGACATTATGGCCCATATTTATATTTTTTTTGCGCCGCATTTGCATCACTTTTTGACGCAAAAGCGGCGCAAACTTGCAAAATACAATTGTATTTTGTAAGTTTGCGCCGTTTTTGCATCAAAAAGTGACGCAAATGCAGTGCAAAAAAAGTATGAATATGGACCTATACAACTTAAGTCCTGCATATCTGAACAATCTAATCACCTTCCACTAACCATGCAGGCACTTCTGCTCTGCTGACTCTTATTTGCACACAATCCATGCATACAAAGAAACAGATCTGGAGGCTTGGCCACATTGCTCCTGAAGATAGGAACGACTCTCCTCTTCACATGAGAGCCTTTTCCTCATTTCTTCCATTCTGAATCAAGCAGAAGACTTAGGGGGTTATTCTAACTTTGGAGGAGGTGTTAATCCGTCCCAAAAGTGACGGAAAAGTGACGGATTTACCACCAGCCGTATTACGAGTCCATTATATCCTATGGAACTCGTAATACGGCTGGTGGTATATCCGTCACTTTACCGTCACTTTTGGGACGGATTAAGACTCCTCCAAAGTTAGAATAACCCCCTTAGCTTTTTGATTAACCAACACACCTCGGCTTTGTAGGCAGCCTAGGTCTTGTATCTGCTGTGTACCAGAATACCCCCATGGGTGTTAGCGCGCTCTACAAATTAACATAATGTAATGTAATGCCACACAACACAATGCAAACATTGCAGCAAGAATTGAAGGAAATATAATGTACGGTGTATGCAATGTGCATAGCATCATCAGTGGCAAAGTCTCAATGGATACAGAGGAGCAACCATGCAGGAAGATGCTGATGGAAGGTATTTTTACTGTCAGGAAAAGTAAGGTGCTCAGTCTTTAAGGTTGATTAATCTGATGAGTCTTAATAGAGAGATGTCTCTTTTCACCAGTAAAAAGTGTTTACAGAAAACATTGTTTTATGCTTAAGGGAGAATAGAGAATATGAAGAAGGTGGTAAAAATGGGTAACTCTGTTCTTGTAAAGGCACATCTCATTGGTGAACAATGTCTATCTGTACAACCCATCAACATTGCAGCCTGCACTCGAGCAGTACAGAATGTGAGTGAGGAGGATGGAGCAGCTGGAGGGGGCTATCTGTAGGATATAATACAAAGGAATGCTGAGGTATTCAAATATTACCTGGAAATCCTTCTCTTCAAAAGCTCCAAACTCTCTCCAAAACCCAGTAAGGCAACTCCCAAGAATCTTGAAGTCTCTCCTTTTGCCAAAACTGTTCCTATGTTGACAAAGTCTTAAAATTCTTAGCGCCATATTTTCAAGGCCCTTGGTGAAGAGTGGCACAGTAAGTGCCTTGCTGCCTGCCCTGCACCACAGAGAAAGGGCAGAAATGTGCTGTATCCACAAGATCTACAGATCACTGTGGTGCAAGGGGGCCTGCGTTGTGGGATGATTGTTTTTATGTAGGAAATGTGCCTCACTGTACAAAAGCAATCAATGGAGGTGATTGCCTCCTCTTATACGTGCTAAAGAATGCAACAGCACATAGGGAGAACATGTGGAGAAATAAAGATATTTCTTCCTGTTGCATCATTCTTACTCCACCCCTTGGGTGGCGTAGGCTTTCTAATGCATTCCTAGTTTTACAAACCTTGTAAATCTGGAAATGCGTCAAAATCCATGGATGTTGCGTGGGAACACCCACACCACACCCATGGAAATGCCTCCCTGATGCAAAGTAAGGCAACACAGCGACTCTTGCTACATTGCCATACTCCACATTGCCTTACCCCATATTTACGGGGGCAAGAAAAGACACAAAAGTGGCTCTGTGTGGCTTTGTAGATATGGGTCAGCAGCCTGTGCCACTGGTGCATCACAAAACGTGATGCACCGTTGGTGCAGGCTGCTTGTAAATATGGGCCCGTGTTCCCTCTGCAGCTCCAACATAGATCGACTTCTAGGAGGCTCAGTTTAAAAAGCTTTGCTGATGTTCACTGTGACATATCTGCTGTCCAAAGTCTCCATTGTGCTAGAGAGGTGGGCAATCCTATTTTTCATCAGGTTTGTCAATGTCTTGTTCCATTTTATATCTGAAGAGGAAGAATTAGGATTAAAGGACAGTGATCGTTCCCATTTACCTTGTAGGGTATTAAAAGTTTAGAGTGTGAGCAAGGAGTACATTTTGGATGTAACGTGTCCACCTGAATTAAATATGTGTAGAATTACTAATAAGTCTGGTTCATGAGGAAGTTTATATTGATATCTTAGGGCTTTGATCTGTAGGAATTTGTAGAAATCAAAGTCATTAAGAATGAATTCCGTTTTGATTATGTAGAAAGAGAGGCGGTTGTATGGTACATATTTAATAAGCACTATTCCTTTATCTGCCCAGTTGTTCTAAAAAGTGTTTTGCCCTCAGTTTTGAGGTTAGTCTTGTGCCAAAGAGACTCAAGAAGTTAGTTATTTTCATATTTAGTTTCTTATCTAGTTTGCAGATAGCTTGAGCTGTACCTGAGAGTATGATGTGGAGTGTTCAGCATTAATTTTTTTTTGTTAAAGGGTATAGATTTGAGTAAGAGGTTGTATATTTTTTTGTTCGATGGGTAATCAGGTTGGTTGATGTGTTGAAGGTAGATTAAGTCGGTGTGTGCCCTGTCTGGCTAAAATGGCATTTTGGTATCTAGAATAGTCTGTTTAATTGAGAATCCCAAGATGTTTTGGTAGCCTGGGTTTCGTAAATGCTATTCTCGGTCTTTTGAGATGCATAAAAAGTTGCATCGAGTTTTTTGAAGAATTCATCAGAGGGTGGAATAGGGGACATGCTTATAAGAAAGTTGATCAGCTGGGAGATCATCATTTTGGTGGTTTCCTTGTGTTCTCACCAGTTGATGTATTGTGACGATCATTTAGCTACTAAATGTTTAATGTATACAAGTGCTTTGTTTTCATTGTATTGTACGGATTGTTTCAGGGCTTTTTCAAGCAAGATGGCCAAATATTCAAATATTTTCTTTTCCTCGTTTAGAGCACTAGTTTTAATTATTGAGGTGTTGTAGTAACAAGTGAGTGGGAGTATTTCTAGTTTGCCTTTGTTGAGGGTATAATCATACACTTGTGCCACAGTTGTGTATCGTGCTTAAGGTAGCCACTATGGCTTTAGGCCAAGAGGCAACTGAATAATGTGGTTTGACACAGACTGACATGGCACAATCCTAACAGTCCTTATAGTAGGGGGTCTCCAGTAAAGACAATCAATAGAGAATGGGGTTGGGAGCACCACTAGAAAGCACGTGAATTAGGGCTTATTGAGGATGGCATGGCTTGCTTTACAGCCCCCAGGGAAGCTATGGGATATGAAGGTCCGATTCCCACTCAATGATAGCCTATCCTTGGGTGTATGCAAGCACCAGATCAACATAATCTGTAAGTGGGTGCAACGTCGCTTAAGGGATGAAAGAGCAGCCCATGAGATCACAAGATCATCTTAAAGATCTGTATATGGCAGTTGGGCATGGAAAATATAATGTATGATGGAACAGGTGTTTTACTTGTTAAGTGCACTACAGGGATTTAATTAAACAAGGGTAGCTGGAATAGCTGTTGTGGCATGAACAGTAAATATTAAAACATAAACTGTATATGCAGTAATCTTTTGGGAGCCAGCTGAGAGGGAGATTTCTGCAATATTGTAATTTACAGTTCACCATTGATCTTTATTTTAGCTGTTGGAATATTGTATACAGTAGAGACAGGGCCATTTTGTTAATGAGGGTACCTAAGTTAAACGTTTTCAGTGCAGGTTCAAGATACCTTATCAAACACTTTTTAGGTTTCTTGCATTATTGCACACGAGGTGTTGTCAAGAGTGTTTGCTTTTCAATGGCATGGTTAAATAGTCTAATTTTATATGTGTTATATAAATTCAGTTTGTGAAGGATGAATGATCCATTTGAGGATCAGTTCAAGTCTGAGGACCTCAGTTTTAGCATTGATTTTATAGTTGGTATTGATAAAAGAGATCAGGTGCTAATTTTTTGAGTGTTTAGGATTCTTTGAGATGACAATAATAGTTACTTTGGTGGCAGTATTGGTGATTACGCCTATGTGGGCAAAATGATTGAATACAACTTTCATGGGGTCTGTAACAGATGGTCTCCAGGTGCTGTAAACGTTGGCAGGGAAAGAGTGGGGCCAGGTGCTTTTCCTGTTTATCAATCTCAATTGGAAATTGGTTTGGTTACAAGTTCTTTTGAGTGGCCGTCTATTTGAGTGATGGGGAGTTTCTTTAGAAATGTTAAACATTCATCATAAGATGTATAGAGTAGAGGTTCACATAGAAGTCTTGGAAGGTTGAAAGATTATCTGCTTCTTTAGAAGATGTCTGTCCTTGCTTCTTAATAATGCTTATAATTTTAGAGTTTCTTTTAGGAAAGAAGTGATGAGCTTAACTATTCTATTACCCCAAAGAAGTCTTTGTTTGTTTGAGCTATACAATGAACTTTGTTACTTAATATTTTATTGTAGACACATTTGAGTTTTTCCAGGGATTAAGGTTTGCTTCTTTGGACTGTGCATAAGGTTTTTTCAGTATTTCTAATGGCAGTCTCTCAGTTGTGTAGCTTGAGGCTGTCTTCTTTGTTTTTCTAAGCCATAAAATTGATCATGGTTCCATGAATCACAGCTTTTAAAGCACCACATATCATTTGTTGGCTATTGCAGGATTCCAAATTATTGCTAAAATATACAGTATTTCTTCTTAATCACATCTACGAGTGTGTGGTCTTCTGGGAGGATATTATTAATTCTCCATTAGTGAAGGTGCAGATTGTAAAAAAGTGTATGAGATTGGTATGCATCAACCGCCGGAGAATGTAATTGGTTCTATAGTAGGGGTTAAAATGATAGCATACATTGCCTTCATCAAATAGTATGTAGCCTATTCTTGAGAAGGAACAGTGGGGATAAGAAAAAAGTAAAGACTTTCTCTGTGGGGGTTGATAAGTGCCAAACATCTTTTAGTCCATATATGTTACAGACATTTAGAATTTGTTTATGTGATTTTCTGCATCTAAAGTTGCATATCAACAATGCCATTCCAGGGGAGGTTCAAGTCTCTCCCAGAATTGTTTTGGAGTTGGTTGGGATCAAAGATCGTACTTTTAGTTGGTTAGTGGTTCGAGATTTAGAGGATAGGTATCATAACTTGTATAGAACTATCAGACAACCATTTCAGGAAACTGCTGCAGAGTCATCAAGCCCAGAGAGAAATATGTTCAGATCTACCAGATCTTCAAAAATTGTTTATTTTCTGTTGAATGTGTTCTCAGTTTTCCTGAACCAATGAAGTAAAATTTGATAGACATATATTTCAGCCTAAATCTCTTGGATAGGAAGGTTTTTTTCTTCACTAACTCTTCGGAGTAATCTTGGATGATTTAGGTTGTAGCTCAATCCCAGGTTATTTTCTGCAATTTTTTCATGTGAGCAATTATCATTTTTGCATGGGCATAGCACTGCGATATGTAAAATTAGTGCTTTGGGGTATTTCAGTTTTTTTGATTGGAAGGTAGGAACTCTGTGGGCACACATACTTTCAAAGTCTCTTATGAATGTAATTACCAGTGCCTATGAAGGTAATTACCAGTGCCTATGGCACATAGGGGGTCATTACGACCCTGGGGGGCGGCGGTAAACTGGCGGTAACACCGCCAACAGGCTGGCGGTGTTCCGCCAACTATTATGACTGTGGCGCAATAGCCACGGCCATACCGTCGGCCCCTCCAACATACCGCCAGGCGGGGATTATGAGTCCCCGACCGCCAGCCTGTCCGTGGTGGTAAACACCGCCATGGAAAGGCTGGCTGTAAGGGGACTTGGGGTGCCCCTGGGGTCCCCTGCACTGCCCATGCACTTGGCATGGGCAGTGCAGGGGCCCCCAGGCATAGCCCCGTCGCGCATTTCTGAAATGCACGACGGGTGCTACTGCACCCGCTGCACATCAGCATTGCCGCCGGCTCTATTACGAGCCTGCAGCAATGTTGATGTGACATTTCCGCTGGACCAGCGGAAATGTCATAATAGGGAGCCAGGAATACCGCTGGCAATGGCGGTAATCTGGCTCCCGCAGCCTCGGCGGTCTTTTTGAAAGACCGCCGAGGCTGTAATGAGGCTCATAATGTTTCAAAAAGATCCTATAGGAGGTCCCGGATTTCTGAGCCCTAGGGTAGACTATAACTAGGGTAGACTATAAATGCACAGATTTCCTCCTCAGTTTCGGTCTTCGAGTTCAGTGATGCTTCTTTTCAGGGCTTTCAGGATTTGATACTTTCTCAAGAAATCAGAGGATTTTCTGTTATTTCTCATTTCTAAATCATGCCTGCTACAATGGGTGAAGCTTATCTAGTGGAATAGCAAAGTTAATAATTTGCATCTTCAAGATATGTTGCATAGTGAGGGGAGAACTATTTGAGTTGCTGGGTATTCATGTAGTGTTTGGTGTAATGGGGTTCCTGCTGAAAATGGATGGAATTTTCATTCTACTAACTCTATGGTTCCCCTGCCTAATTTAGGTTTCCAGCTGTAGAGCCACAGCTGGTTCTGCCAATGGAATCCTATGAACCGAAGGCACATCTGCCACATGACCACTTGATTGCAAACATGTCAGGAGACACACCTTGTTGATGGTTGGCCTTCTGAATCATGTTTTTCTTCCTGAACCACCACTGCAAGGCATGGCAGACCCAGACTGTAATATTTATCAATAGATATCGCACACACGGAGAGAACACTCTTCCCTTTAAGGCCATAGTCTTTGGGCATTTCATAAACAAACCTGACTTTTGGGATTTGTTAAAAAATAGTGAAACAAATGGCAATCAACCACCTTAGCGGCAGACAGGCTTTACAGATTTAAGATAACTGCTCCCACCAAGTCAGCAGAAGCACTTTTACAAACACAATCCTTATCAAGCCAGCACGGACCTCTAAACTGGGTTTTTGATTGCCAAAAATGTTTGTAAAATAGTGCTCCTTGGCATGGATTTAAGATGTCATTGCACTCTAGTGTGCTGAATGCTGCTGAAAGGCACATTAGGGTAAGAAGCCAAGTCTACATGTTGTCTAAACTGCAGCTCATAATTTACAAACTTCATGGAGGCTGTTTCAGTGCTCCATATTGTTTACAACTACATTCAAGGTCCATCAGAAGATTGTGTACATAGACATACACATTAAGCAGTGTAGCCACACAAGAATCTGCAGTCTATATCATAAGCACAACAGCTTTCTTCTAAAATCTGGTGTAATTTGCAGGTTGCAAGTTCATATGCTTGCAACGCCATCTGCATGATTTACATTCACACGCAGTAACTTTGCTTCTGTAAATAAGTAATACATCAAAAGGGTCATATTCATAATGCAGGAAAGGGTATGAACACAAAATGTAGTGTAGTACTGTATATGGCTCTAAAATGAGGAGTGAACTAAAGATGTTAATTGGACCAAGGGAGTCTCTTAAAGAGTAGCAGTAACAGGAATCTGCCACAAGTTTTCAAATGCTCGAATCCCTACCTTTCTCTTCTTCTGCCTCATATAGCTTGGAGTCATGCAGTATTCCCAACAGCAGAGCCTCCATGGGCTCTGCTGTCAGGAAAACCCTCACAGGAAAGTAATTGCGGGTAGATAAGGAGTCAGATGCCCAACTCAATTTAGGGAGGCCCATCTGACATCACGTCCTACAACTTTCTTCCTCTCAATGACAGCTATCTACACTATGGCTGTTCATGTGTGCTCTATTTTAATTAAGATGTCAATGTGTTAAAAGTGAACATGATTGCCAAGCTCAGAAAATAATTGACTTAACTGTGGAAGGATGAATAGGAAATCTTGCAGACAGGAAATGACAGCACAGGCTCTGTAGTTGTTGAGATCAAGTTTTTCTGTGGAAAACTAAGGATTTAGGGCCACATGTAGTAGGGGCCAGATGTAGGTAGGTTTCCTTTTGCGAGGTGCAAATTGCGAGTCCCAGCGACTCGCAATTTGCACCTCGCAAAAGGAAATGCAGAAAGGTGTCTCAGACACCTTCTGCGCCTCGCTATGGGGTCGCAAAGACCCACCTCATAAATATTTATTGCGACCCCATAGCGAGTCTAGGCACTCACGGGGATGGTGGCCTGCTGGAGACAGCAGACCACCATGTCCGTGACTGCTTTTCAGTAAAGCAGTTTTTTTTTCTCCTTGCAGCCCGTTTTCCTTAAAGGAAAACGAGCTGCAAATAGAAAAAATACTGAAACCTTTTAGTTTCGGTTTTTTCCAGAGTAGGCAGTGGTCCATAGGACCACTGCCTGCTCTGAAAAAATATTATTGTGAGCATTCACAAAGGGGAAGGGGTCCCATGGGGACCCCTTCCCGTTTGCGAATGAGTTACCATCCACTTCAAGTGGATTGTAACTGCGAGTTGATTTGCGACCGCTTTCGCGGTCACAAATCAACTCTACATTGCGGTGCGACTCGCAAATAGGAAGGGAACACCCCTTCCTATTTGCGAGTCTGAAACACATTTTGCGAGTCGGTACCGACTCGCAATATGTGTTTCTGCAGCGCGTGAGGGCATTTGCGCCTCTCAAACTGCGTTTTTCGCCATTTGCGAGGCGCTAATGCCTTCCTACATCTGGCCCTAAATTTCAGATTTGCAACCCGCAAATTGCGAGTTGCAAATCCGAATGTAGGATGGTGTCCCTGACACCATCTGCGATTAGCAAGGGGGTAGCAAATGCCCACCTTGTGAATAATCATGAGGTGGGTCGCAATTTGCGACCCCCTTGCGAATGGCGGCCCTCACAGGGATGGTGGCCTGCTGCGGACAGCAGACCACCATGTCTGTGACTGCTTTTCAATAAAGCAGTTTTTTTTTGTAATGCAGCCCGTTTTCCTTAAAGGAAAACGAGATGCATTATAAAAACAAAAAATTCTACGTTTTTGTTCATTTTTTCAGGACAGGCAGTGGCCCTTAAGACCACTGCCTGCTCTGAAAAAATGTTTACAGTGACATTCACAACAGGGAAGGGGTCCCATGGGGATCCCTTCCTTTTTGCGAAGGAGTTAGCACCCATTTGAAATGGGTGCAAACTGCGATTGGTTTGCGACCGCACTCGCGGTCACAAAACAATCCTACATTGCACTGCGAGTCGCAATTAGGAAGGGAACACCCCTTCATAATTGCGAGTCGCAAACCCATTTTGCGATTCGGTAACCAGGTTACCGAATTGCAAAACTGGGTTTGTGCATCGCAAAGTGCTTTTAGCACGTCGCAAACAGTGAAATTTGCGGTTTGCGATGTGCAAAAAGCTACCTACATGTGGCCCCTAATATTTCCTGTGGAAGAACAGTTAGGAGTTGTTATCAAACATTGCAGTGAGCAACATGCACATTTGAAACAAGTTTGCTGAGAATGCTTCTGATGGCCAGAACGTTGATCCAAAGCTGGAAAAACAAGGTTAGATTATGATTTTGCAAATAACACTCTCCTGAGGAAGGTGGTCTGAACTTTTGTGTGTTAGCTGAAATGAGTGCTGTTGATTGGATATGGATCATTGAACTTAGGCAGTTGTATACATCTAAGTGGTCTGAAAATAAAGACATGCTACATCTCTTCACTCTAGGCTCTCTGGACTCCTGTTATCTTCAGGCTTTTTGATCTGGTTATGGGCCATATTCAATGGGATCCACAAAGGCACTGTCCGTTGCTATTCGACTGAGTTACTGTATCCCCTTTAACAGTACAGTTCTAACAATATGTACCATAATGCTATCCCCAACTTCATCTTATATGTATTTGCATATCTAAAACACACTGAGGCCAGCAGGAAATAGTTATCTGCTAAATAAAAACCTAAATAAATTGAATATTAGTATTTATCATACAGGAATTAAGGTCTTTGTCTATAATAAATAAGACAACAGCACTCATGATGACCCATGTGATTTTGTTTAACCCTCCTTGTTGTTGGTCACTTTTCTTCTTGTATTTATGTTTTAAAAGAAAAAGATATGTTCAACAAACGTTTAATTGCTAGCCTACCCCAAATTGACTGCCTTCCTTTAGGATTTCACAAATGAAGTGGTTGTTCTGGGCGCACGAACATTCGCAAATACAAGAGAATTGATGGAAGTCTTGTTGTGGATGATTTCTGTTAAAGAATTATTGGATGACAGGTGTGGGGAAATAACATGGCTTACAAATTATTTGGGGAATGAAAAGCATAAATCTGTGTGTCCACAATGATCCTCCATACTATCCCTTTTAGGCAACTACAGTCTTTGTGTGAAAAAACAACATTTTCAATTCTAAAGGGGCCAGTACCTCCAGTAACCAAGCCCATTGGAATTTAAGTGCTACATATAATGCTGTGGGAACATAAGTTCTGTTTCTACCTGGATTTAGTTTTACCTGTAGCCTGATAATGCATAAGCGTACATTTCTGAATGTTGGCTGGGGACTGATCTGTGGGCTTTCCTTCTTTGTCTCACATTGTCCTCCTCTCTGGCAGAGGTTCTGAGGTCTTCCATGCTCTGTTCTACAGAGTACAGCTGATCTCGGGCGCCAACTGAAATGGCACTGGGCAGGTGAGAAGCAGGGTTTCAAGTAGCTGTTTCCTGCACCCTCCACTGAACTGAATTTAGGGGGCTAAGTCTCATCCTATGAACTGGATAGTTTCAGTACCATTTCCTTGGGTAGTAGAAAGAATCTGTAATTTTAGAGCATTTCAAAATGTGGTATTAAGCCTTTAATAAAACAACGTTGCAACTAAAAAGCTTCCTCTTCTTCTTCTTCTTCTTCCTCTTCTTCTTCTTCTTCCTTTTCTTCTTCTTCGTCCTTTTCTTCTTCTTCTTTTTCTTCTTCTTCTTCTTCTTCTTCTTATTATTATTTATTCGAATACATCAAAGTTGGTGGACCCAATAGATTTGTTTCTATCTTTTTTTTAAATGGTGCAACTTACCAGATCCTCCTGCTTTTAAATAATTCCCCTTATTTCATTAAGAAAATGACAATGCAAAGAAGATGGAGGCCAGATCTTCAGAAGGAAGACAGAGTTAACAAGTGATGCCAATTGAGGATCATCAGCAAAGTGTGATGGTTTGAAAATGGTTTTAATGAGATCTTCCAATCTTAGTGGGGTGACGTTCAACCTCCTTTATTTCTGTGTGTTTTGCTAAACAGAATGAGCTGTTTGTAGGAGTGTGATACATCTGACATGATATTATGTAGGTTATCAGAAAAGCTTAAATTTGGTAGAATGAAGTGACATCTGTTACTTACAGTGCTTGTAAATAGCAGAAATGTTGCATGAAGTGCTATATAGCAATTAAGGGCCTGATGTAGAGTTTGGAGTAAAGTCCGTCGCTCCTCCATCACTGAGTAATTCATCTGTCCACTAGGTTGATGTTGTACTACCCATAGAATTGAGATTTTGGAAGTGATGTCTGTGGTTCATCCAAGTGGTTTCTGTTAGCCAAACCTGACTCCTCCATCTTCAGACGCCAATCTTCAGACACTAGTAAAGCAGATATCCATCCACTTTATTGGAACTTGTACACCATCACAGCAGGATGGATAGACCAGCACTACAGAGTATGTTAAGTTCTGATGAGTAAGCATTTGCTATGTGCTTTAGTGAAAATGGTAGATCTATTTTTCAAACTTTCTAATACAAACCTCAATAGTATGTATGTCTTCATTCTTAGCCACAGACATCTGAATCTTATCTCCAGATCACATAGTCCTAGCAATATAAAATATAAGCCTCTACCAAGAGTGCCCTTTATTTTTTCCTCACATGATGAGTTAGGTGCAACTGCAGAAATGTCTTTAAACTTGGATGCTAGGTTTTCAGAGTATGAATTGACTCACAGGAGGACATTTTAAGCTGTGGGATGACCTGCGGGGCAAGTTATTTTAATTTGCTTCCAGGTCTCAGGGAGAAGCCCTGGCAACTGGTGGTGGTTCTCCCAGGCTGCTCAATCTCATGCATCGGGAGGAGAAGGTGTTGCCCATATGCCACTTTGAAAGCATCAAACATCAAAGGAATTGCTGGTGTGGTGGAAACTACTCAGTTTTTGTTAAGTTAACCACAAACGTAAAATAGATAAATAGATGGGGATGTCTCTCTCAGGATGCGTTTAGAAATCTACATTAAAATGTATGCTATGTATCACACAATAAACATTGTTTGCTTCATTCATGCACACTGAATATAATGTAATCTATCTCTTTTAACGTTATTTGTATAACTGTTGCAAGTAGTCTATTTATATGCCTTCTAAAGTGTGGCACTTAGCAGTCATCCTTATTTTGGTACAATGTTTGCACATGTATCTATCCTTACACACTATTTAAAGAATATTTGTGTGAGCTACATTAATAATTTTAACTGTGTACTTCTCACATTAATTGGAACTTGGCCAAGTCAAAATCCCTCTGTGTATAGATATTTTGCTTACCAAGAGATATGGCAATTGAATTCAGCAGAGTCAGGTCAGAGATTAGTATGGACAAGTTATAGGTACTGCCCTCCTCATACTCTGTTTGGTTATAGGCTGATTAGGTGCAATACAGTATCAGTCCCAAGTCTTAGTTGCATATGCCTGTGATAGTGTAGGCCTCTTTGGATTTGATTACATTGAGGACCACTTGCTCCAGGCCATTCGGTCAAGTGAAGGACAGTACTACCCAGCAAAGAAGTGTCATTTGGGACTGTAACGTTAACAATTTACAGATCTACCCAGGGGTGAATTCAGTCACCAGGTGTCCCTACAGTTTATACACAAGGAACTCAGGATGTTTTAGACATGGTCATAAAAAATTTAACTAATGTTTAAAAAAGATATATAATATTCAAATACTCTTTGAACTTAACTTTGTTAACAGGCTTTAATAGACTAATTGAAATGTAGTTGTATCTGGGTTTAACATTATTTTTCAAATTTGAAGTAAGTTACACACGATTTGCCTCTCTGTTGACTTGCTATAGTCAAACTAGCATTTATTTAATCTTCAATGTAAGGACATGTGTTAATGTAAAAGGCAGAGGTTAAATACTGTTTTAACATCATCACTGACTTATGTACATAACATGATTCTTAGTAAAACTGATTGTGACGGGCCGGCGCTACCCGACCCATCCGTGAAGGCAGCATGTGCTGGCGCTGCCGCGTGCAACCCGGAACTGGAGGGCGGAGTAACCAGTCCCTTTTGGTTTCTGGGATTAAAGAGGGCGCAGTGACCAGCTCGCGGGCCGGAGAATGCCAAAAAGGAAGGAAGATGGGTGGCGGACGAGGAGGAGAGCGTGGAAGAAGCCGGAGTGTGGGAAAGAGAAGACGGATGGCAGAAACAGCCTCCGGTGAAGAGCCAGGACACGGGCGAGGACGTGTCCGGAGCACTGACAGCAGCACAGAAGGTGCACCGCAAAGACTCCAGCCACGCTTCAGGAGAAGCGTGGCACAGCCAGGTGCGTCCATAAACTGGTTTAGGGGAAAACAAGGAGGGGGGTGGATGGGAGGAGGAGCGGGACGAAAATAAGAAGGAGAGCGGGAAGGACATAAAGGGGAAATAAAGGGGGGAGGTAGGAGAGAACATACGAGGGCAACTCTAAAGAGACAAGAGGCAACAGGAGAGTAGAAAGGAGAATCAACAAACAGGAGATAGACGTATGAGAGAAAGGAAGCCACAAAAAAGGGCAGAGAGAGAGAGAGAGAGAGAGAGACCCAAGAGGATAAATAAAGAGGAAGGAGAATCCAAAAGAAGGCCACGAAAAGGAAAGAAAACTGTACAACAGAAAGTTGTAAACAGAGAGAAAGACAACCCAGGAGCCAGCCACAAACTGCAGATAAGAATTAAATAAACAACAGAAAACTGGAAAGTAATCGAGAAGAAGGAGAGGAAAACCCTTCAGAAAACCGAGAGAGAAAATAGGGAAGAGTAGTAAAACAAAGAATAGGGAATAAAAGAGAGGAACTTACCAATACATTATCTTGTTCTTTCGCACATGCTCCTCCTGGGAGCCCTGGAAGAAAGAGAAAAGGGAAGCAGACGTGAAATCCAGCAGAGGACAGACAAAGAGTGAACAGTACAACTTACGTAAATTATATGTCACGCCAGAATCAACAGAAGAAATAAAACTCACCTGAACTCATATCCCACTGCCTTTGTGTCTTCAATGACATACCCGGTGACAAGTAGTGTCAGAAGTGGGATTTTTGTCATACGAAACCCGACGCCATGGAGGAGAAACCCACACTGCAGACATGATAGCCCAACTGGCCGAGGGTCAGCGGCACTTACAATTGGTCTGGGAACAACAACTCAAGGAAGCCAAAGAAGAGCGAGAGGCACTACAAACAGCGCTGAAAAGCCAGGCCACCATCATGGACAACAACCAATTGGTCTATGAGACTGCCTTGGGAAAATTGACCGACACCATTGCGCACACCAAACTGCATCCCAACGTGCCTAGCAGTGTCCTTCAGAAGTAGCAAGAACAGGAGGACCCCGATTCGTTTTTTACAAGTTTTGAGAGGGTAGCAAGCACTGCCAATTGGCCTGAGGATAAATGGGGGCATTACATAGCACCCTTACTAACTGGTCAACTGCAAGCCGCCTATCAAGCGGTAAGTCCCAGAGGAATTACCCCCTACACTGAAATAAAGAAGGCAATCCTAGATCGTATAGGATTGGATAAAGAAAGTTATAGGGCCAAGTTAAGACAGACTAAGTGGATACACCAGGAGAATCCACGCACTTTGTACTACCGTGTACACCATGCTGGAGGAAAATAGTTATATCCCACGGAGACCACAAAAGAGGAGATGTTCGATGCTCTCATACTCGAACAGTACTTGGAAGCCCTCCCTCCCAGCACCCGAAAATGGATCCGACAACACCCTGGTCTAACCAATCACACCGCAATAGACCTCGCTTGTGCCTACCATCGGGCCCCAGATTTCCACAGTGTCCTCTCTAAACCAACGACCCCCACCAGCCCCCGTTCAGGGCCAGGGAAACCCATACATCCACGACCCATGACGCTGCATGGCACAGACCGGGCAATCCCTATCTCTTCCTCTACTCCAAGTCATCCCACAACTGGACCCCAGTGTTTCCACTGTTCAGAATGGGGACACATCGCTTGTAACTGTCCCTTAAAGAAGGAAATGGAGGAGCCCATGGAGATCGGAATGATGAGGGGTCAAGTATTATGGTCTGGCAATAGGAAACCCAAATATACTATAACAGTCCATCTTAATGGCATAGAAAGGAAAGCTCTAGTAGATTCAGGGTGTAGCCAAAGTGTAGTTAGACAGGACCCGGTGACACCCGAACAATGGACTCCTCAAACTCAAGTCCTGATCACATGCGTCCATGGAGACCAACGGCTGTATACGGTGGCTATGGTCCTTCTCCATTGGAGAGGGATCGAGGAAACAATTACCGTGGGGATGATCCCAAACCTGGGGGAGGATCTAATCCTCGGTACTGAATACGTGAACTTCACCCCTCTCTTAGAAAAGGCCTGCCAAGAAAATACAGCCAACGCCTGGTGGGACGAAGCACCCTTTGGGACAACCGAGATAGAAGCAAGACCACTGAGAAAGAAACTCAGCCGAAAGGAAAAGAGGGAACAACGACAGGAATACCAAAAACCCCTAACTCCTGAAACCCCTGAACCCGTACCACAGACTGACACGGTTCTAACAATCGCAGGAACTTTTAGACAAGCCCAACGAGAGGACCCCACCCTGAAAAACACCTGGCAGCAGGCCCTACACCCGGACAGGCGATCGGTAGGTCCTACCTTCACAATAGAAAATAACTTATTATACAGATGTACACCCAACACAGCAGGAAGAATCTCTCAACTGGTAGTTCCCCAAACGCACCAACAACAGGTCCTACAGTTAGCACATGGGGATAATGGGGAGGGACATATGGGGAGAGAAAAGACTGAGGCAGTAATACTACAGCGGTTTTATTGGCCGGGGGTATATGGGTGTATTGGGAAACACTGTCATGAATGCCCGAAGCGTCAACGAATTAATCCATCCCCTCATGGGCCGGCCCCTCTACAACCCCTCCCAATTATTTAAACCCCTTTTTCAAGGGTTGGACTAGACATTGTAGGACCCTTAACCCCGTCAGTCAAAGGACGCCAGTACCTCCTAGTCCTGGTTGACTACACGACCCAGTATCCCGAGGCTATACCTATCTCCAGTATGCATACTAAAACCATATCACAGGCCATGATCGAGTTTTTCGCCTGTGTAGGTTTTCCAAATGAGATACTTACAGACCATGGAACTCCATTTATGTTGCGGCTTATGGCTGAAATATGCCACTCCCTAGGGGTCAAACAGATAAGGACCTCAGTATATCATCCTCAAACAGACGGTTTAGTGGAAAGGTATAATAAGACTATCAAAACACTACTCCAAAAAATCATTTCTGAAGCAGGCAAAGACTGGGAAAAGAAGCTACCATTGGTTCTTTATGCCATACGCACACACTTCCAGGCATCCACAGGACATAGCCCTTTTGAGTTGCTGTTTGGGAGACAACCCCGTACACTTTTAGAAATGTTGGCAGAACATTGGGAGGAATCGGAGGAAGAGGTCAAAGATATCCTCACATACACCAGAGAGTTGAGGGAAAACCTACATACGGTATGGTAGGAAACCCACACCGCCTTAAGAGAGGCCCGACGCAAACAGAAAAGATTATATGACTCCAAAAGCTCTTTCCGTAGTCTGAGTGTGGGAGAAAAAGCGTTGGTATTGTTGCCGACTTGTGAAAACGAATTACTTGCAGATGGCAAGGACCCAACAAAGTAATAGAACAAATCAATCCCACCACGTATAAACTCGCAATACCCCCGGGTACCGGCCGGGAACGAATTTATCATTTTAATCTTCTGAAGAAGTGGTGTGAGTCAACGGACGAACACCCCGCTCTATACATTGCAAAAGAACCTGAAGAAGACATAACCCTCCACCCCCTCCCAACTAGTTTAGGGACTAACAGTCCTAACCCTCAGGTAAATACCGCCCTCTCTGAATCCAAACTTAACCAGCTTAAAACCCTTGTCAGTGATAATCTAGACGTATTTTCAAAAACTCCAGGACGAACCCCATTAGTCCAACACTCCATTCACACCAATACAAACACTGTATCCCGACAACGTCCATACAGGTCATAGAACAAGAAGTCGAAGCTATGTTAGAAGCTGGTATAATTGAGCCATCTACCAGCCCTTGGTGTTCCCTGGTAGTACTAGTACCAAAACTCGATGGAAGCACCAGGTTCTGTGTTGATGTCAGAAGAGTCAACGCATTATCACAGTTTGACTCTTACCCAATGCCACGCCTAGACAAACTCTTAGATCGGTTAGGCCAAGCCCGATATATGTCCATCCTGGACTTAACGAAAGGGTATTGGCAGATTCCGATACGCCCAGAAGATAAGGAAAAAAACGCATTTGCTATACCCTCTGGCCTCTATCACTTCACGGTTCTTCCATTTGGGCTCCATGGAGCTCCTGCCACCTTCCAACGGCTTATTGATAAGATACTCAGACCACATCACCAGAAAGCTGCAGCATATCTGGATGATATAGTGGTCTATAGCACTACTTAGGAGGCCTTGCATTCCATTGTCTACATAAGTCGTAAGCTCCTCCCTCGGGAACAGCACTACCCCCCCATGGAAAAGGAATGTTTAGCGATCAAATGGGCAGGGGAATCCCTACGGTACTGTTTGGCGGGAAGAACTTTCACACTATTGACAGACCATGCTCCATTAACCTGGCTTGCCCAACACAAAGACACCAATGCTCGGGTGCTCTGGTGGTTTCTCTCACTCCAGCCTTTTTCCTTCCAGATTTGTCATTCCCCTGGTACCTGCATGATGAATGCCGATTACCTTTCTCGGTATCCAGGTTCAGAGCGCCTCTATCAACCGCTCGCTAGGGGGGTGTCTGTGATGGGCCGGCGCTACCCGACCCGTTCGACCCCTCCGTGAAGGCAGCATGTGCTGGTGCTGCCTCGTGCAACCCAGAACTGGAGGACGGAGTAACCAGTCCCTTTAGGTTTCCAGGATTAAAGGGGGCGTGGCGACCAGCTCGCGGGCCGGAGAATGCCAAAAAGGAAGGAAGACGGGCGGCGGACGAGGAGGAGAGCGTGGAAGAAGCCGGAGTGTGGGGAAGAGAAGACGGACAGCAGAAACGCCCCCCGGTGAAGAGCCAGGACACGAGCGAAGGTGAGGACGTGTCCGGAACACTGACAGCGGCACAGGAGGCGCAATACGAAGACTCCAGCGATGCTTCAGGAGAAGCGTGGCACAGATAGGTGCGTCCATAAACTGGTTTAGGGGAAAACAAGGGGGGGGTGGATGGGAGGAGGAGCGGGACAAAAATAAGAAGGGGAGCGGGAAAGACATAAAGGGGAAATCAAGGGGGGGGAGGTAGGAGAAAACATACGAGGGCAAATGTAAAGAGACAAAAGGCAACAGGAAAGTAGAAAGGAGAATCAACAAACAGGAGATAGACGTATGAGAGAAAGGAAGCCACAAAAAAGGGCGCAGAGAGAGAGAGACCCAAGAGGATAAATAGAGAGGAAGGAGAATCCAAAAGAAGGCCACGAAAAGGAAAGAAAACTGTACAACAGGAAGTTGTAAACAGAGAGAAAGACAACCCAGGAGCCAGCCACGAACTGCAGATAAGAATTAAATAAACAACAGAAAACAGGAAAGTAATAGAGAAGAAGGAGACAGAAAATAGGGAAGAGTAGTAAAACAAAGAATAGAGAATAAAAGAAAGGAACTTACTGATACTTTATCTTGTTCTTTCCCACATGCACCTCCTGTGAGCCCTGGAAGAAAGAGAAAAGGGAAGGAGACGTGAAATCCAGCGGAGGACAGACAAAGAATGAACAGTACAACTTATGTAAATTATTTTTCACGCCAGAATCAATAGAAGAAATAAAACACACCTGAACTCATATCCCACTGCCTTTGTGTCGTCACTGACATGCCCGGTGACACTGATAAAAAATAAAAACAAATATTAACTAGGTTTTGTTTTATTTGTTAGTAATAGACTGGACATAAAGTTGTGAAATAAGCACAAAATCTATTGAAGGCCTGGATTTGTGTAGCACAATACTTTTGATAAAATATTCCACCCATGTGTTTTTTTGTTCATTTTAATATAGTATGTAAAATTGTGAAATCATAACTATTTTTAACATAATGTTTTTCAATTTTGAATATGTCATGGTATAAGGTGTGGTCACAAATCTCATAACAGGTATAATAAATGTTTTTAACAATCACGGTTTTTAATAAATTTAGGCCCTCATTACCACTTCTGTGGTCTTGCAAAAAGACCGCCGAAGCCGCGGGTGCCACAATACCGCCAGTTCTGGCGGTATTGGTGGCACCCTATTTTGACATTTCTGCCGGACCAGCAGACAGAAACAGCGTTTCCGTGCGCTGGCCCAGTGGGAAAGTCACATCAACATTGAAGCCGGCTCATAATAGAGCCGGCGGCAATGATGATATGCAGCCGGTGCAGCAGCACCCGTCGTGCATTTCACTGCCCGAAATTCGGGCAGTGAAATGCACGATGGGGTTGTGCCTGGGGGCCCCTGCACTGCCCATGCCAAGTGCATGGGCAGTGCAGGGGCCCCCAGGGTCACCCGTGTCCCTCTTACTGCCAGCCTGTCCATGGTGGTGTTCACCACCATGGAGAGGCTGGCGGTTCCGCTGCCCTGGGGATTATGATTGCCTTGCAGAAGCCTAGCGGTATAGTAGAGGGGCCGGGGGTATGGCCGTGGCTAATGCACCATGGTCATAATACACTGGCTGAACACCGCCAGCCTGTTGGCGGTGTTACCGCCGGTGATCCGCCGGCCTCCAGGGTCGCAATGACCCCCATAGTGTTACCAAAATATTTTTGTTCAACACAGGTTTGTATTCCCTCAATTAAGGATTTTACTTAACCAGTTGCTGTATTTTAGTGTGTTCTTTTATGGACATTAGAATTCATTAGCATTAATAAAATAACAAGGAGAGAATTTGAAACTGTTTTTAATAAATAATTAAGTATTTATTCATTTCATGGGTTCAAAACAAAGACATGAATTGGCTACTCCTCATGTCTTCACCCTGCTGGAGCAAAAACAGCAGGGTGTCTTCATTGAGAGTATGTCTCCTTACCATGTTGAAGACCTTGAAAAGTAACCAGACCTACCAGGGTTCGAAAGATTTTAACCTCAGTGAACCCACCCAAACAATGACCACCTATACAATCAGCTACTCAGGTCTTGCCTTTTTGCACACTACTGTAACACCCATCCCGCCCTGTGTCCTCTCTCCAAAAACAACTGTGGCTACCCTTGTCCTGGCACCAGTTAACACTGAAGCATCATTCAGTTAATACTGAAGCATCATGCACCAGTTAACAATGAAACATCAGACATAGCAGATTACATCTTTAGCCACACATAGACACACACAGGGCCATGGTGGAAAGAACACTGGGACTTGATCAACTGTAGGGAGGGTGACGGAGGGAGTTCTAACATTCTCTCATGCAATAGTACATAATCTACTGGGTGTGTCTGGCCTGTATGTTGAGAAACTGGGCCAGGTAACAATCAGACCTACTAAGGGTCCAGAATGAAATTCTAAGGGCCCAAAACAAAGTTACTCGAACCCAAAATGAGTTGCTGGATCAGCATTTGAATGAACAGACATTATATACTGGGGTGGTGCAGCATGGTTTTAAGACTCTGGAGGCAGAACTGTCTACTTTATCCAAATGATTCTGTGTACAGGGGGACAATGGCCATTTCTTTTCCACCAAACTTTCTCCCTTCCTCCTCTTCTCCATAAAAAGGGGCACACAGGTGCAGAGGGAATCACTGGCCACCATCTTTGTTGGTGGCAAAAGATTTAAGAAATAAAAGTATACTGTGAGTGGCTATTATTTGCCTTTACTCACATTGTGGTTCATTTTTGCTGATGGACTCATAGTTACATGTTTGCTACATGGACATCTTAATGTTGTAAGCCCAAAACTTTGTTTCATTGACCAAAATGGTCACTTCATTCTCTGTAAACTCAATTTTTAATTTTTAATTTTTCATAGTATAAAATATAGTTTGAAACAAAATATGAATGTGACTATTAATGTTGACTATTTAGTAACATAATGAACACAATTAAAGAAATGAATGCATAATCTGTCATTTTAAATATTTTGCAATTGTTCTAAATAGAAGCACAAACATCCAACTTTAAAAAAGACAACAAAATACACATAGAAATATTAGTGTTTGTATAATATAGATTATAACGTATCTTGATTTTTGCTATGGCAATAGGTAACATCATATTTCTCTTTATAGAAGTTGGTAAATCAAGGGAGACAATACAAAGAAGGAAAAAGTATTAAGACGTGGCATTTTGAAGAACATGCAGGGACCAAACCCATAAATACACAACATTAAAGCAATAGCCAGCCTTGAATGATATATCCACAACAGCTTCCAATTGTGCAAAGTATTTATTACTCTAACTTTCTTTTGTGACAGCTTATTTTAAACAGTAGAGTGCTCTCCCTGGGAGTATTGATACATCTAGTCTCACTATGACATGGTGGTCAGGTTTGGGCAAGAGATGTCTGCCTAACATTATGATCAACTACATACCTTCAATACAAGTAAAGAACAAAATCTAAGCAGAAATACTTTCCTTAGGATAGCAAACATATGTGGCAAGACCTTTATCAGGAACATCATATACTTAATTCAAAAACATGACCTGAAAGGTTTCTGTAGTTTATATTACTTTTCACAGTACAAAAAAGTTTTTTACCTTCCAGATATCTACATGATCACATAATCTCATTTTGCCTAAGGTTGCTAGTTGTTCAGTAGATAATAGGATGGCATGACCTGAAATGTCAAAATTTATTATTTCAAAATTTAATTCACATATACACATTTACTGTTAGTAAAATAGCCTTATTGCAGAGTCACACAGGAATTGTCTCTTTCCGTTAGAGCCCTGCAGTTGCTGTACATAACACTATGCACGCTTTACTCATGGTAACAAGTAACAAAGGGCCTCTCATTTCAGCATGTTGTAACTGGTATACAACTGAAATTCATATTTAGCTTACAAATAATTCACTCCTATAAGGTAATGATTAAACACAGAGCCATTAACTTAAATCTCCATTGTGGTCTCAGGTAACCGTGGTACCATTCACTGCAGTGAGTCTACAAAGCGCTGTGTGGCCGGAGGAGGGGCAGGAGCCCTTTAAATTTCTATTGCGCTCCCCCCGTCTCGGGAAGCGCTGTGTGGCCGGAGGAGGGGCAGGAGCCCTTTAAATTTCTATTGCGCTCCCGCCGTCGCGGGAAGCGCTGTGTGGCCGGAGGAGGGGCAGGAGCCCTTTAAATTTCTATTGCGCTCCCGCCGTCGCGGGAAGCGCTGTGTGGCCGGAGGAGGGGCAGGAGCCCTTTAAATTTCTATTGCGCTCCCGCCGTCGCGGGACGCGCGCGGGCGGCGCCCGGACAAAGCCCGGGCCAAGGGCGGGCCCGTCCTTCGCCCGTCATCAACCGGAAGAGGCCGGGCTGGGCCCCCCACCTAACGTCTACTCCTTCCGCCAGTGGTAACTTCATCTGGGTGCTGTGTCAGATACCTTGTGAGCCTATTATTAAATATGGGGAAAAGAAAGACTAATGTTCAAAGGGGGGAAGGTGGGTCCAGCTCCCTTCAGTCCTCCATTACTAGTTATTTATCTTCTGTGATGGGGGCCATCGAATCTGAACTTGACCATGTAGAAGAAAGGATTGGGGCTGTCCAAAGTACTGTACAACACCCCCCTTTGGAACCTATCATCCACATTTCCACCTTTCCAAGAACTGGTCCTTCATCACTGATCCTGCCTCTGAATACCAGTCAGTTGGGCAACGATATACTTCCCACTACCGACCGAATCAATTCTTCTCCCCTACTAGTTATTCCTCCTCTTGAAAGCTCTTGTTCTCAGGCCGATTCTCCTCCTTTGAAGAAGAGGAGAGCCGGGAAAAAGCCCTAAAATACAAAAAAGGCCCTGGGCTCCAAAAAGAAACTACCTACCTTCCCAGCCCAAAGTGACCAACCCCCAATCTCCCTGGTGTCCTCCCCTGAATGTCCTCTGAGTAAGGATGCTCCTGAAGACCGTTCTAGTATTATTGACTTGACACTCAAATCCTTTTGCGCAACTCTAGAGGCAAAAATTACCACTTTGATCGCTAGGAAGCTTGATTGCCTTTGTAATGACGTGGCCAGGTTTTTATCTAGTTTTTTAAAACCAGGTCCATTAAGTACGGGAATACATCATAGCCCTGAACCAGCCTATCAATCCACTCCTCCCTCTACTTTGGTATCCCAAGGAGTAAGTTACCCTTCGCTTGATCCACAAGCCGTCTCTGGTCAAGGAACTCTCGTTGACAACCCTGCATTAGGGCCGACAAGGGAAGTTTATTCCTCTAGGCTGCAAGATAAAGGTCCAAATAAACTTACTAACCATGCAGACTTTTTACATTTACCACCTGACTGCAATCCGTACGTTCTGGTTCTCTCCAACGTTCCTCCTCTGGAGTGCTCCAAACAAGAAGACACCCACTCCCTAATTAGAAAAGCTGGCCACTGGTTGAACTCCAATTTCAAACCTAATTTTTTTCATAATGATAAGATTCTTATGGCCTGAAGAGTGAGGAGGGTAGGATATTCAAAGGAATTGGAGGAGGGAGACTATGTCGTTTTAAATTTTGCTAATACTCGTTCAGTAGACCATTTTTTGACCAATTTGGACCACTGTAATATGTCAACTAACAGGATTCAAATACATCCCCTGTGTCATTTTTACGACCCTGTGCTCCTACCAAATCGCATTGTCATTAATTCAAGTATTCACAGACCAGTCCCAGAAAGGCTTCATTTACAGGTTAATGTACCCTCTAGCAATCGGTTCTCAACTCTTAGTCACCTTGATGAGAACGATTGACTATCGGTGATCCACCCCTGTTCTTCTAACATGGAGAGACCTAAGGCTGGGAACGTCCACGTTGAATGTACCTGGGACACAGGAAAGCCTGTAATGGATCTTCAAGTTCCTATAAATACCAAAGTTCTAATGTCATGTCCTGTGTCTAGACCATTAACCCTGCTTAGCTGGAACATAACAGGGCTGCGATCCAAAATTGATAATTGACTGGAAGAGCTTTATTTCCTCTTACGATATAATTTGCCTACAGGAGACTTGGTCCAAAGATACGTTCCTTCTGAACGGTTTCACCTCTCTGTGTCAGCCGGCATTAACCTCCCAAATGGGGAGAGCTAGCGGCGGCCTTTTAGTTCTTGTTTCCGTACATCTTCCGCTTTTAAATGTGTCCTTAATCTGGTCTTCCCTTCATTTTATGGTTGTCTTGGTCTCTATTAGTGGTCAAAAGGATATCCTAATTTTAAATTTTTACAATAACATTCCTCGGGGCCTCCTTATGGGTCATTTGGAAGAGGTAACGGACCTCATAGATTCTTCACATGTTTTGCAGAATAGTGATCTAATTATTCTATGGGTGGGCGATTTCAATACTCCTCTGTGTAGCATAGAACACATGGACTTGTGTGCCTTTCCTGCTGAGGGCAGAGAGTCAGTAATTCATTTTAACCATACTACTGAAGGAGATGCCTTAAACCTTTTTACTTGTAAATTTGATCTGGTTCATGTCACTGAGAAATTGGCCCCCGCCGCCTGTAATATACCAACCTTTACAGGGAATTTGAGGGGAGTATTATCGACTTCATAATTATCGGCTCCTCTGATTTTTACCTAATTCAAGAATTTAAGATTACGCCTCATTGTGCGAGCAATCATAACCCCCTTAGCATTATATTGGACCTAAAAATTATCCAGGCATCCAAGAATAAAAGCTTGAGCGCCGCTACTGTTTATAATCCAAATTGTGGCATACGTTTAAAATGGGACAAAATAGATCCAAAAATTTTTAACCAGGAAATTGTAAGAAGTAGGTCTGACTCGATTCATATGTGTTTGTCCCAACAGTTAGATCCTGACCGCATAGTGCGTGAATTTGAATCTTTAAGCACTGACATTTCACGCGCCCTGGCGGTGGACAGGCCCGCGAAGGGGCCGGTGGCTCACAGATGGTTCGATCCTGCGTGCTCATCCGCCCATAAAAAGCTCAAAGACGCACTTAAAGCAGTTCCTCTCTCCCGTCAATTAGTTAAATTAGCTAGAGCCGATTATAAGGCTGCCCTTGATAAACGGAAATCAGAAATTAGGTCTAGGGCCTGGGGCGAACTTTTGGCTGCATCTGAGCAGAAGGATACTTCTAAATTCTGGAAAGTGATAAATCACTCTTACTTTTCTGACAACAACTCTTTGGCCAATGACTGTCTTATTGCTGAGGACGTCTGGTTAACTCATTTTAGGAAAGTCTTCTGTTCAGGAACTTATGAGAATCCGCATGTAAATCCTTCTGCACTTTTTATTTTAGACTCCAATACTAAGGCCCCAAATATTATTTTTGATCTCCACGAGGTCAAAAATGCTATTGATAGATCAAGGCAGGGAAAGGCTCCTGGCCCCGATGGGGTTCCCGCTGATCTTTTTAAATCAGAAATTGATCTTTGGGGTCCGTTAGTTACAAATGTGTTGAATAGTGTGGTAAACAGCAACGTGCCCCTCTCATGGAAATCGGCTATTATTGTCCCCATCTTCAAAAAAGGAAATAGACAAGATCCTTCTTGTTACAGACCAATTTCTCTTATCGATTCGACGGCAAAGATTTTAGGTAGCGTGATCTTGTCCCGTCTAGAAGATTGGGTGCCCGAGGCCCAGATTTTATCTCCTATTCAATTTGGTTTTAGACCCGGTGTAGGCACAGTTGAGCAAGTCTTAAACTTGTAGCTGATACTCAGTAAATATGTGATAGTCAAAAAAGAGTCTATTCATATGGCTTTCATTGATCTAACCAGTGCCTTTGATATGGTTAATAGGTCAAAGTTATGGCAAATTTTGGAAGTCTTAGGCTGCGATCCGGCTCTATTGGAGCTTATTAAACGCCTACACACAGACCTAACGATTTCTGTTCAGGCCGGCTCACATGGGCAGAGAACCTCCCCCATCCCGTCAACTAGGGGTGTAAGGCAGGGATGTATCTTAGCCCTTTTTCTTTTTCTGATATACATAAATAGGCTCTATGATTCACTGGTAAAAAATGCAAAGGATGTACCGAAGATGGGCCAGAGACTACTTCCAGTTTTATTATATGCTGACGATGCAGTTTTAATCGCTCGTACTGCAAATGGTTTACAGGGACTACTGGATGCATTTTATAATTTTATGTTGAACCTTGATCTGAAAGTAAATTACCCCAAGACTTTCGTTATGACTTGTGGCCCACGTAACACAAAGTCTAAACAATTTACCATGGGAGGGCACACTCTTAATAAGGTCAAAGAATTTTGTTATCTAGGCATGTACATGAGTTCTTCTTTGTCCTGGAAGACACACATTAATTTTAAGCTCCAACAGTTGATAAGGAATAATGAAGCAATCTTTCGCTTTTCAAATAAACTAGGTCATAGACCCCCTGCACAGATGAAAACTCTTTACAATTCTGAATGCACTGCATCAGTCCTTTATGGGGCAGGCGTCTGGGGCTATAATAAAATACCGTCTCTCCAGAGTGTTGAAAATAAATTCCTGCGCAGATTATTGTTGGTCCCAAAATGCATCGCAAACATAATCTGCCATGAAGAACTTGGTCAGTGCTTTTTGGAGGATAGGGTCTTTATGGCTCCCCTACTGCTCTGGATTAGATGTTGGTCAAACCCTATGGCAAGTTTGGTCCAAGACTGTATCTCTGATTGTCTACAATTGGAAAATTCAAATAGGATTCCCTGGCTTATGTTTCTGCAAAACTCTTTTGAGAATCTAGGGCTCAGATACATGTTTGATGATCCCCATTTGTTAACCACAAACTCTAGGTCTGTCTTGAAGTCTACTTTACTCCGAGCATATATCAGAGCTGAGATTTTATAGTTCCCTGAAATTGAAATCTTTTGATTCCTACTCTCGGATTGTGACTGTTCCATGCCTTGAACCCTATTTGACTTGGTTTTCAAGTTTTAAAACAATTTATTTTTTAACACTTTTTAGACTTAGGGGGTCATTCCGACCCCGGCGGGCGGCGGGCAACGCCCGCCGGGCGGAGACCGCAAAAGACCGCACTGCGGTCAAATGACCGCGGCGGTCATTCTGACTTTCCCGCTGGGCCGGCGGGCGACCGCCAAAAGGCCACCCGCCGGCCCAGCGGGAAAGACCCAGCACCGATGAAGCCGGCTCCGAATGGAGCCGGCGGAGTTGCTGGGGTGCGACGGGTGCAGTGGCACCCGTCGCGATTTTCAGTGTCTGCAAAGCAGACACTGAAAATCATTATGGGGCCTTGTTAGGGGGCCCCTGCACTGCCCATGCCAGTGGCATGGGCAGTGCAGGGGCCCCCAGGGGCCCCACGACACCCGTTCCCGCCATCCTGTTCCTGGCGGTAACAACCGCCAGGAACAGGGTGGCGGGAAGGGGGTCGGAATCCCCATGGCGGCGCTGCAAGCAGCACCGCCATGGAGGATTCCCTGGGCCAGGGGAAAACCGGCGGGAAACCGCCGGTTCCCCTTTTCTGACCGCGGCTTTACCGCCGCGGTCAGAATGGCCCAGGAAGCACCGCCAGCCTGTTGGCGGTGCTTCCGCGGTCGTTGGCCCTGGCGGTCGGTGACCGCCAGGGTCAGAATGACCCCCTTAATCTAATTCATTTTAAGGTAGCTTTCCCCGAACCATGTTTTTGGAAAAAGGACTTACCACTTTGTCCCTGTGACTCCAAATCAACTCAGAGCACCTTGCACTTTTTTCTTTTTTGCCCTTTATATGCTGCTCCTAGAGGGGCTTTTATTTTACCCACGTTACGTCTTCTTAGACCCATTCACTATAAGGAAGCTCTACTATATCTTCAGAGACTGCCAGATATCCAAATTTGTCACCATGTATTAGACTTTGTTACAGCTTCTTTAAGTATTAGGAAAAGGCCTACTCCTTTTTAAAAAAAAAATGTTTATGTACGTATAGTTTATCATTTTAAGCTAATATTTGTACTTTTCTGATTTTGTGATTTTTATTCATGTCTAGTATATTTATCTGCTTATGTCAAGGGGTTTCAGATTGGATGCTCATGCGGTGTTTTAGTAATGGTTTTTAAGTTTGATTTTATTTTATTTTATTTTATTTTATTTTTCATTTTATTTTATTTTATTTTATTTTAATTTTATTTTATATTATTTATAGATCAGTAAATGTGTCTTGGTTTGCACTTTTATGGCAATTGCCGAATAAAGTTATTTGACTGACTGACTGAGTCTACAAACATATTTTCATGCCTACCATTGTAGCCTGACTTTGCATTTTTTAAACATAATGATAACATGTAGCTCAAATTAATAACCAAAATATTTTATGATTGCCATACATTTTCACATTTAACGTTTCAAAACTAATAATTATTTTACATAAGGCAGGGTACGTGGAATAAAAGTACCACATGAAAGCCCTGGATGTATCACATGCCATTACAGTGAAACAGGCCAAATATTTTATAGCAATATAACAAACCCAGGTGTCCCATAGCAAAAGGGTAGTTTTTAATATTACATATACTAATTGAACTCTCGTTTGTCAAGCACAAAAATGTATTTCTCATGTTAAGAGGTATTCTACGCCGAAAAAAAAGGCTTAGCCAAAAATGTATAATATTATATTTAAATGTTTATATGTGAAAGGTACCTTTTGCATATCACAATTCCCTTGCAGCTAATGAACATTTTCATGTAGGAGTAGGTGTCAATGAGGTGTTTGTGTACAGTGCCAAAAGGCATTACTTGTGCTGAGTAGTTGGAGTGCCCTTGACAAGAAGCTTTGTAGCCTGGCAATTAAAACTATATTTAAATCAGTGAGGTTCATTCTGTTTCAAGTAGAAGAAGATAAACACATCCCCCAAGCCATCTTTTGTTGCCTCAGCTACATTTGACCAGATCACAGTAGTCAGACTGTTTACAACACAGTGTAAAATGCTTTTGAAATTACAAAAAAAGCTTTCCAAGTCTGCTTGTGGTTTACATATCACACTGAGTGTACACTTGTAATGAATGGTAAGAGAAGCATGGGCATGCAAATCTTGTATGCCCACTGGATGGGAGTTATAAAAATCAGCTGTTGCCCTTACAGACTTCTATCTCCAAGTTTGTAATTTGAATTGTGTGAGGGCAGTATAATTTATGTAGTACACTACATACTCACACACACACACACAAACAGACACACACACACAGCCATCATGGACAATGTTTAGTGTGGAAGAAAACTTCTGTCATCTTGAAAGGTGCAGTAATGGGTGAAGATAGGAAAAGGACATCTTTTTAAAATGAATAATTTATGCCAAGGAGTCATTTGCACCTTCTATGTAGTAGCAGTTATAAATGTGGTATTTTCAGCCCCCAGCTCTGTAGAATAGTGAACCTGCTGTCTGTGAAAGTACTAGACCTCTTCTCATTGTACACTGGGAAATAAATTTGCTCAAATGATCAATTGGCTGACCTCTACTTTCAACCTGCAGGGATAGAGCAAGCTTTCAGAGGCTTGCCTGCAACTGTGCAGGTGATATATAAAAATTCCCTCAGCTTACAGTGATTTGAGCTCAGTGTTCGTTTGTGTCTGCAGTGTTATACCATGAGTAGAATAGTGTTTTTTACTCCAGTTTTGATTTAATCCCTTAAACTATTACACCAATGTCATGAATGTGCTTTCCAAAAACATAACAATTCCTCTTTTTACCCATAGTCAGACTTCCAGTATCTATTAAAGTTATTTAAAAAAAAAGTCTCCACATAGATATAGATGTTTACACAATGTTTATTAATAATCTGAGTTAATTCTCTTAACACCAGTTTATTAGTGTCAATGTATATACTTTCACATGGATATATTTTTATATGTACTTGTCTCTTTCATAATTACTATTATTCAAAGAGTTATCAAATAGTTTGAGTCGGAATGCATTTCCATCACCATTACTGTCACTCTGCTGAAGCATTTCCACAACATCACCCTGGGGTTCTCCATGATAGTCATCATAGGAATACATTTAATTTTCCCCTGAGATTGTTGGGTTCCAAAGAAGTGTTAGAGGCCCTGTACAATTTGGATAAGAAAAATCACCTGTGAAAGAGTTTGACAAGAACTTCACATTAAGAAGAGCCATAGTTGTTGCTGCTTTAAAAACAATTGATTCTACATTTAGGGGAATATTTAAGAAAAGTGGCACTGCACACAGATCAGCGCCACTTTTCTTGTGCCCCTTAGAGCCCCCCTAAAGCCACCATGTGTGCCTTGTATTTAAAAATTTTTACACTAGTCCAGAGCTTTGCAGGATTAGTGTAAAAAATATTGATATTAATCCTGCATAGCTCATTGAGGTCCTTTGTAATCAACGGCGTTCCTCCTTTTAACAACTCAATTGAACAAGCGTTAAAAGTGCTCAAAAAATGACTCAAAGATTTCTGTTAGATTTCTTTGCACCATTTTTTCAGCCCTCCTAATGGGGGAACGCCCCTTTGCATACATTATGCCTGGCGCAGGCGTAATATAGCGCAAAGGGTTACAAAGTGGCACAATGCTTGCATTGTGCCACTTTGTAAATATGGTACAGGGATTTTTGCCTCATTGGGCCACATAAGTGTAAAAAATAAATTGCACTAATGTGGCACAAGGGGCTCTTAAATGTGCCCCTTAGTGTTAAAACTTGTTTCAACAGAGTAACATACACGTAACCTCACCAACTAGCCAAGTCCTCTATGCTACCAGGTACGCTATCTGCTGTGGTATGTTGCTGTTGTGAAGAACATGTGAGTCATATGTAGATGCTGGAAATTTAGCGCACACTCAAAATGTAGAGAAGCAGACTTTCCCTGTGTTGTTAGGGTTGCAAAGAGGTGTTAGAAGCCACATATGATTTGGATAGGAGGAATTTTGAATGAGTCTGTTGCAGAAATGTAAGACTGACATTATCTTGACAATAGGAGGAATAGATGTTGAGTCCTACAATCAATTCACTTTCAAGGTGTTGACTTAATGCTTCAATTGTTGCTCTATTTAACTAAAACATCTTTAACATTTGGTATTCTTCCAGAGTCCCATATCTGGAAGAGCTGTGTACACTCTTTCTCTTCTTCGTCTACTTCTTCCTAGCAGTGCTCTATGGACATATTTTAAAAGATGAAATGAAAAATGAATCATGTTATTTTATTTTTTTAAATAAATCAATTCTAAAAAGAAATATTAATACATAAATTAGAAGATACTCAACACAGGGTATATTAATGTAGATATATATATATATATATATATATATATATATATATATATATATATATACATTTATATATCATATATATATATATATATATATATATATATATATATATATATATATATATATACATTTATATATATATATACATTTATATATCATATATATATATAAACATTTAACCCTATGTGAATGTTTTTTAGAATATTGTATTATCAATGGACATGTGTGGGTCTATCTTGAAGCACTAGTGACATCAAGAGAATTTAGTACGATGACAAAATATATTTATCTTATTTCCTTTTTAATAAAACCAAAAAAATTACTTTGATTAAAACTCATATTCTTTGAATTCAACAACTGTGTGAGGAAAATGATTTTTCAGTTTTTGATTTGTAAAAATATATTTGTTATCCTAAAAATTGTGTATGCTTAAACTACACTTTTTGTAGGTGTAGTAGCATATGTTTTTCCTAACTCTAACACCTAAATGCTGACAGACAATTGCATCCATCATATTGTCAGATAGATTTATTGTGATTGCACAATAATAACTGAACCTAAAGGATGGCAGCATTGTCCATCATAGACAAAGGATTATTTAGAACAATGTACCCAGATTTGTTACTCATTGACTCATTGTTTGGTTGTGTACACCTTCTGTGGCATAGTTTGTAAACTGTGTGTTTTTCCAGGTTTGTTGATGTAAATTTTCACCATGTAAATGTACACATGTCCTTGCAGTCATTTTACCACCTGCCTCCCAGATTTCAATATGACCACCCCATCTAAAATGTTGCTGCTCAAGTTTTTTTCTGCTTGATCACAAGATGGTGGAGTCATGTGGTGACAGGGCCCCCAACTTCACCAAGGAAGAACTGGCCATTGCAGCAAAGGTGGCCTTAAGAAAATACTGCCAGTTGTGAGCTTTACTAGAATCTCAGGTAAGGGCCTCCTATGACGAAATATGCTATTTTAACACTTAAACATGTATTGTCATTACCAATAATGTAGTTATAAATTGCTATTTCGCTAACCACCATGTCAAATTAATATTAAAAAATATATAGCCCTATCTTTACAATGAGTAAAAATCTGTTTGTTTCCTTGTGCTACAAGTATTGAAAAGTAGTCTTTCAGTGTTTCTGTGTGTTTTTTTTTAAATATAGCACTCGAGTATGTGTTTTAGGTATGCTTCATTAAATACATACTTAAATAAACAAATTTGATTGCTACATCTTTTTTAAAATTAATAAAAATGTGGAAAGAAATTTTAGAGGCCATGTTTTTAACCAAGTTATTTGCTTATGCATGTGTAAAATGTTGTATCTTTAATATATCTTTTGGCTAAATTACTTTCAAAATATTGATGTTAACTACATTAACAGGATGTAAGATGTTTTTCTTTAGTTTAACTTACTAATCATTGGACCTAAAGAGTATTTTTAAGATACTGCATTTCTCTTCATAGAAACATTTTAAAAACATGACCACACAAGTTGTCAATAGATTTTTAAACTCAAGTGTAATTTTATTTCTCAAATATGATGAATAATTTCATACACTTTTGTGAAAGTGTTAGTCTCAAATGGAAATTACTACAAAAATATGCTAATTAACTATTTCAAATATAATTGATTATTGATTAGAAATTTACATTTCAAGTAGTGATCATTATATTATTGGTGTAGTTCGATTACATCATTAAATTACAAATAAAATAATGACTCAGACTCAGAAACAACTTTATTCAGTCTAGCTTGACGGTAAAAGTATAAAACAATAAATACATACAGATAAATACAAACCAAAATAAAATCATAGAGCAAGCGAGGTCCAATCAAAAGACAATAGAAGGCATTGAAAACAAATGGTCTTAAAATAATCAGAGCCCAAACAGACACACGCATATTACAAAAAAATACATCAGTAACTACATGATCAACATAGCCCTCTGCTTTTTCACACGCCACAAATAAAAGTGGGAGTTAAACAACACATTTTCTCAGGTGGAAGCGTCTGTGAATGATTAAAAGCTGCTTAGTGGTAACAAATGTTTGCTTCTTTTAAACAGGTAGCAAGTAGCATTTTCTCAGCAATTAATAAAATTCACAGAAACACATAAAGTGGATTGTGCTTTGTGCTGAATAATTGTTGCAGAGGCAGACGGATAAACTATGGAAATATGAGCCCTGACAGGCAAAAGCAGCCTGAAAGTGCACAGTGTATAGTCTAATTCTAACTAACAGAAATCTTTGGTGCTCATTGCACAGCCATGTAGGCTAGAGATATACCTTATCCAATGGATGTACAGGCCTTGATTCACTTTCAGGCAATCAGCGAGCATGGTTCTGTTAAAAGTGGTCTGACTTCTAGACCAAATTCTCAGCCATAGAAGAAGTGGTTGCAACCTTATAAAATCATTTGTATACTGAATCCCAGCCTCAGGGTAGTAAACAAAAGAGCTGGTGCTACTGGGGACAGATAGTAGCTTTTTAATAAAACCATTATCTGTAACTTCTAGGCTCCGCTGATCTTTAATGCCCCATAACCCATCCCCATAGGACTCAACAGCACAACATTTAGCTTTATAGATGGCCACAAGATCCTTAATCAGCTTATAGTGTAATCTATGGGCAAAATTAAGAAGAGCCTCAGTGGCTTTAGAGAAAGCAGCAGCTCTGCTGGTCTTTAGGGGGACCCATGATAAATGAGTATCAAAAGGAATGCCTAGGTTCGAAAATGAGGTCACAATGCTAACCTTGAAGCTATTAACTACAAAGGCAGTTCTGACCCATTTCTTTGCACCAAAAACCACAATGTGCTTCTTGGCCTGATTGACCCTCAGATCTAACCCGGTCATAACTGACAAAAAAGGTCCAGCAAGCATTGTAAGCCAACTGCAGTCCTTGCCATTTGGGACGGTATCATCGGAATAAATTAGCGTAGGAAGGCTGTGGTCATCTATACGGGGGCTATCAGCCCTTAGCTCCAGCAGATGTTCCTCCAGGCAGTTTATATACAGTGAAAATAGAAATGGTGCCAAGACACAGCCACGGGGCCCACCTCTTGCAGGGTTAAAGACTGAGATAGTCTCTCCACCCGGGCTGAATCTGGTGCTGGCAGTGACCTCATTCTCCCTGGAAGTTTACAATATACAGGTCGCCCCCCTTGTCAGTCAGAAAACTTCAGAGCTTGGACCTGTTGGGGGAATCAAAAGCAGTACTCAGGTCCATATAGGCCAAGTACAACTTTTCCTTCCTAGCCACCATATACTTACTTATAAACAGATATAAATTGAGAGACAGCTTCACAGTGCCTAGACCCGGGGGAAGCCAAATTGAACCTCTGATAGCACATTATTTTCATCGGCCCAAGTCTGAAGGCGATACAACAAGATACATCCCATGACCTTGGCAGTAGAACTAATCAGACATATGGGGTGGTAACATTGCAGGTCACTTTTCGAGCCCTATTTATATATTGGCTCAATAATGGCCTAGGATCAATCTTTGAGTGGACCAATGGCTAGGCCTACACTAAGGACATTGGTCAGGAGCGGGCCCTCAATGAGGTATTGGCCTTAAACATGTCTGAGAGTATTCCGTCTGAGCCTGGGTCATTCCCAGATGGGTAGCTGGCTATTGCCAGGGGGACCTTATTCAGATCTATCTCAGGAGCAGCCCAAGGTACCACCAGTAACTGAGGATATACAGGGGACACTAAGGGCAGCCCAGCTAGGATTGTTAATAAAACGGTCTGAGTTCTCTGTGGCAAGCCCCTCATAAAGCTTTGTAAAACTGGTGACTCAAAGGTCAGAAGGGATCACAGTATCAATATCGGGCCATTGGATTTCTCAAAGAAATTACAGTTAACAACTGCCCAGATTGCCTTCATGTCCCTTAGCTCACTAGTTGGTATTAAGAAACAGAAGGCTTATTCTCTAATGACAATCTTCCTAGCCTTGCGGGTGCTCTTGTAAATGAATCTACAGCTTCTAATCACGTCCTGCTTTTCTTTAGGGCATCAAGCAGCTGGTTATGCACCTTAGTGCACTCAAGGTCGAACCATTTTGTGGGTGATTTGCTACTTGACTTAACTGGAGACTGAAGCAGTTCATGAGCCATACTGCAGATTTTGCTACAACTCTTTAGGAGCTCCACACAATTTCCCTGCTTAAAATCATCAACTAAACATTTTAAAAAATCCAGAAGCAAGAAAGCCACAAGCTGAGTGAGGTAGGTAATTTCATCAATCTTGGTCCTGCTCTTAAACTCCTCATGGTTCCTAAAGAAAGTTAAGTGGATGGGATAATTTGTAGCATCCTTGGCGGCAAAACGTGAGGCATGCAATGAGAGGGTCAGCAGTCTATGGTTACTAGGGGAGACTCAGCAATCTATTGCCCAATCCTTTAATGACTGTGAGAAAATAATAAAATCAATGTGACTCTGGGCCGTCCTCCCAACATAAGTAGGGGTAGGAACTGGTTCTGTACTTAAGGAGTCAAAACAAAACAAAAATTACGTTTAGTCTACAGAATATTTAGTGTGTCCCCTTGAGGACAGTGAGTGAAATGGGTGGAAGGGTCCCCAAAATTATCCACCAAGCCACAGAGGCTAGCATCAAAGAACTGGCAGGATCTGATATTAAAATCCCCCTACAGTATCACACCACACTCCCCTTGAATGTTTCTAATACAATTATCAATTTCCCTGGACAGTGAGCCTACAGCGTCAATGTTCAAAGCATCAAACACATTACTATACAGATTTACCAATAAGAAAACAAATTGACTGGCACTGGAGCAATATCATCTGGCAGTACACAGGCCCACAGTTTGACCACAATACCTGAGCAGGTAAACGGAGGGAAATAAATATATCAAGGCCCCACTTGGCCTTACCCAAAGCTCCTTAACTGGCCAGTGTACATAAAGAAGTATACCCATCCATGAAGACTGGGTCTGTAAGCCAGGTATCTTGTAGGCAAATGACTGCATAGCGGCCAATGAAGGTAATCCAATTTTGCCTACCCAGCTTGCTTGCCAGTCACACAACATTCCAAGGGCAATCAACATTGGTTGTGACCTGTCATTTCCGGTATCCGGTGGAGGGCGCGTAGTGGCATCTACAGGCTTGGGGAACCCATGCTCCATCAACAAGTTACAGAGATCACCACATCAGAGAGTCAAGTCAGGTGGTCCAGGTTTGAAATGGGAGCAAACATCTTAGAGGTCATAACAGGGTCTCGGACGACAGTAAAATGGGTAAGTCTGACTGTGGTGTATATAAATAACCCAGTGGGAGAGCCTCAATAACAGCAGTGGGCGCCCCGGCAAAATGAAGCCCCCTTAGAATCTCAGTGGCCACACTCCTATCTCTAAAGTTGATCACAATGCAGTCAGAGGTGTCAGGCCTGGGGGAATTACCAACCCAGGGGACTCTACCGACAAGGTTAATATGACTGTGAATTAAAAGAGAGCCTTCAAATGTACCACTGGCCCAATGAACCACCTTATTCAGCAGTTAATAGTGATCCTCCCGCATACCATCACTCGGGAGGAGGGAATTTTTTTTCAGTACAATCACAAAAGGAGTCATCTGAGGTGGAAGGTGAAAATGTGCACCCTAGAGGCTGTAGGGGAGTGATAGGGTCAGCACCATTCATCCTAATGGCACAAGGCCCAGCTGGTTGAATCTGCGTTACACTCCTTAGTCAAGGGGAGACGTGTACAGCCACCCTTGGTAAGGAAATAGGTCTGTCCTACATGGGCCGTTCAATTATTCACAGGGATGAGGCACCCAGACCACCCTGCAATTCAGGTGATGCTTATGGAACTACATTTGTAGTGGTGCCCGTAGAAGCAGATTGATGAGAACTTTATGAGCATCGCGCTGACACAGCATTATCTAATTTAGTCAGGGCATCTTTCACTTTCTCCAACTTGGTCAAAAAAGGGGCCACCGCACTTGTGAAATAGGACATCACACTCCAAATATTTCTGCCAAGGTTGTCTTCAGCTGATTTAATGAAAAAGGCTAGAATCTAAGATTGAGTCGGAGGGCTCAGTAAGCGTCGCAGCTGGAGGGCCAACCAGGGATCGAGGGCATTGGCATTTTGACTTGACCCCTGTGACAGCCCTTTTTCTTTTGCCATCCAGACTTCTAAGCTTTCCTGCTTTGGGAGCACTGGAGGATGAGGAGTTCCTTCTTGGGTAGTTGTCAAGTTCTATCTCCATAGAGTCTTCCAGAGTGCCAATGCCTGGAAGAGAGATGATCGGGCATTGTTGGCCAGAGAATAAGCAGGTGAGCCAGGTAGACCAATGTACAAGCAAGGCAAGTGACCTATTATCCTCGAGAGGAGTACATTGTTGATCACATGCAGGCTCCATCAGACATGTCAGGGACAGATGTTGTGCTGTGAGATCAATCTCCCTCTTCAGAACCCCTACAGTCCACTGCAGGAAGCTGTCAAGGGTAGTGCCGGGCGTTGGGGCAGGTTTGCTAGGAACCGTCCTCCATATCCCAATCTTGGGCCAACCAGTGCTAAAATCTAACTGCCACCAGCGGCTAATGATAACAGAACAGCAAAGGCAGCAAAAATCAGCAAGATTCAGCAAAGGTCAAAAAGGTAAAAACAACAACAACAAAAAACAGAAAGGACCTCTTACCTCCTCCCCTAGAGCTTATTGGACTTGCTGAGGCCAAGGCCGCTGCCTCCACCCAGAGCAGCCCAATGCAGAGTTGTAAACATGGGAGTCTTTATAAACTTGTAGACTTGTGGGCTGGAAGCTTGTAACATGAAACTATAGCTGTGGCTGTAGCTGTTAGCTGCTAGCAAGGTGCAACGGTATATATTGAATTATAAACTATGGCCCAGATTCAGAAGGATTTTGTGCCACGGTTGCACCACATTTTTTGGCTGAACTGCGGCAATAATGCAGCTCCATATTTACAAAGTGGAACTAGACCCAACTAGGGCCACTTTTCCCATGCTTGTGTCATTTTTCAAGAGCACCGCCTAACCCTGCGCCATCTAATGACAATGATATGCAGGGTAGACGTTCCCTCCTAAAAAATTACACTAGCCGGCAGCCGCCATAGTAACAAGCCTTCCAAAAAAAAGACGCTTACATCATAAAAAATGTACAAATTCCAAATAGCTCCAAAATCTTAAAGCCTGGTCAGACCAGGCGTTAAAATGATGCTTACGCACAGGTATATAAGGAAAACACACAAGAAGCACTCTGACAACCACCAGGGCAACACGGACCAGATACTGCTCCAGCACGACAATCGTAGATCGTGACAGTGACAACGCCAATCACCACCGGCGCCACCGCAGCACCCTCAATCACCACAACACCAACCACCAAGGCAGTGCAGGAGGAAAGAGCGAATATATCGTCAATGGACATCTATCCTTGGGCAAAGAGAGGAGACCATCATCAGATATCATCATCTGAAGCCAGAGTCAATTGCCCATTTGCTCCACAACCTTTCCCTAGCAATCACACCCAGAGTTGACAGGTCAACAAACACTCCACCCATGACCAAGCTCCTGGCTGTGCTGCACATGCTCGCATCTGGATCATTTCAGTCAACTGTGGCACAAATGGGTGGAATTGACCAGCTCTCCCTCTCTGCCTTACTGCCTACTGTCTTAGAAGCCATCATCCGCCTCACTCCTTGCCACATCCTGTTCCTCAACACCCAGCAACTGCAACAGGAGATCAAACAAGGAGTTTATGCAGTTGCTGGGTTCCCACATGTACTAGGTGCCATGGACTGTACTCATATGCTACTTGCCCTTCTTGCTGAAACTGATCAACTGTATAGGAACAGGAAGCACACGCATTCCATGAATGTGCAGGCCATTGTGGACCTTCGGGTAATATTCACCAGTGTGCTGGCTAAATATCCTGGAAGCGTAAATGAGGCCTACATCTTCCGTCATTCAATTATCAACCAAAGATTTCCAGGATGGATAATATGGCAATAGCCTACTTGTAGGTAAACATATAGCAATTAGGTAACACATACAACACATGGTGCAAACAATTGACACACCACAATCCACACACATGCGTAGGGACAAATGGCTGAACAATGAACAACACATATGTAACATGCATCGCTACAAACCTCCAATGCACATCTCCAGCACACAGGGCCAATGTGCAAGGCCCTAGTGCCACTGGAGTGTCACTTTAAATGATGTTCCAGTAGAGCAGTGCCTGATCCGCATTCACAAGGTGGTGTTTATCCCCTTTTTGTTTCTCAACGTCGCATTGTCAAAACTGCCATTTCACATGCATCACTTAGTGTAGAAGGGGTGTACATTGGGTTATGATGTTGGTGTACCACCGCAAACCACATTGCATTTTGTCATTGCCCCATATCTACAGTAATATGTACACCTGAGGTAGCACAAAAAAATAAGTTCACCCTTGGGGTGCCATCATCATGGTGCAACAAGGAGAAATACTCCACATTCTAGTTTTTTTGCTCTTCCAAAGTATAGGCAGTCTACAGCACACATAGAAAGAGCAAATCATCATCACTGATTTGTCATGTGTAAGAAAGGACACCTTCCTGCATATAATTAAGCAACCCTGTAATGCTGGCATCATTGCACAGTGGTGCTAGGGTGACTATGTTGGAACTTGGCAGCTGAGTAAGTATCAACGCAGTAGGTGAGGACAGAAATGCACCATATCTAGTAGACATGGCACACTGCTGGCCTTTTCCAGTGGTGCACAGTGGTGCAGCAAGACACTTGTCGCCCCATCCTGTGCCAGAGGGGCGTGTAAATTATCTACATATATGGCAATACATCCCAAGCTACTATGCCAAACTTTGCATGATGCCTACAGACACACACACACATGCATGCAAGTCATGAAATATGGAAAACAGCCCTGTGTGCAAGGGAGGAGTACCATGTCCGGGGGGGGATTACAGGCAACACACAGAGCACAACGCCTGTCTCATGGCACAAAACACACAAAAAAGGTTCAAAATCACACAACATGGTTCATTGGAAGGCCATATGGAACAAGAAAAACCACACACATCCCCCATAGATGAACTGTCATGCCATTCAAATCACACAAGCACCATGTCCCTGAGTCTGCACACTTTACTAGAAGGTGCACCACAACACACCTATATAATCATGCTTGGAAACAGGAACCCGCACAACGCAGGATGAAAGTCTGATTCACTACTTTATAGACAAATACTGTGCCAGGTCAGTTGAAAAGAAACACAAGGGCAAGTCTGGCACTGTCTCACCTCCTGCATTCCAGCGAACCAAGGATATAGCATCCAGCCGTGGATGATGAAACCAATAGGGAACCTACATACTGACATCAAGATGGCATATAATGAGGCACTGAAAAGGACAAGGACTGTGGTTGAAAAGACATTCTGAATACTCAAGGCCCGTTTCCAATGCCTGGATGCAATGGGGGAAGCTTCTCTACTTCCCACCTCTTGTATGTAAATTTATAGTGGTTTGCACAATGTTCCATAACATTTGTGTTAGGACTAATATTCCCTTGGATGAACAGTTGGAGGGCCCCAGGGAGGAGGATGAGGACAATGATGCCCAACCACATGACAGAGGACTGCTAAATACTGCTGCTGGTGCACGCAGAAGGGCAAATATTTACAACTTGTTTTCATGAACCTTGCATTGTATTCCCCACTGTGCACCATTTTAGAAAATAAATCACTTAATCACCCATCTGTCTTGGAGTATTTGTCTCATTCAAAGGCAATAGCTAAACACACAAGGTGGGTGCATCTTCCTATGGGTGGTGCAGGATGCAGCACACAAAACAAGAGGTGACATGGAGGATGCACGTGGACAGTTCTCTCCCTTGCATCACTCTTACAACACATGTGGAGTGGCATAGGGACCTGACACTTTCCCACTATTGTGGATATGTGAATGCATCAGGTTGCTAGCAATCATCAACAGGCATTGGAAGTGGCAGACAGCATTCCTGATTGTGGATGTTGCAGTATGTGTCTCTTCCTGCACTTGTGCAATCAGACCTGCAACAGAGGCAGCCCTACATCATGTTCAATGTGTGCCTGTGTTGGTGTTAGTTAATGGTTTGTGACCCATCACCAAGGGTAGTACAGGAATTCATTGCATGTTGGTGACAACTACACATCCCTGCACATTCCAAATGATGCATGACAGCACAGCAAGCTGGGCTGCTGCACTACACTGTATCATTTCATCATACATGGTTAAAATGGGCCACATTTCCCTAACACTAACAGCACACTGCCCCACCACAGCATTACGTTTACGTGACACAACAGTGGTGCAGTATCCCAGCTGATAATTACCAGGCAAAGGAAGACACCTTGCATGCCTTTTAAAAGCCTGGTAATTATGTGCCCCTTTAACACCTGACACTGCATGTGGGTGGCCTTCCATGTGTGTTGCTCGGGGCACTTCAACACAACATACATGTCGCCTACCCAACTTCTGAAGCCTTCACAGATGTAATTGACTGGAATTACTGCAGGTTTGGTGGCCACCTCAGGGGCGATGTAGAAGCGACATGGGAGTGAGTGACATCATTGTTTGTTCCAGAATTTCAAGTTTCTATGTGTGGTGCATTGTGCATCACACATAGTGGGGCAAAAATAGCACTTGTGCCTGCTGTTATGCAGGAAGAAGTCCCTTCGTGCACAACAGCAATCCTCCCCACAATACAGGCACCCCTGCAGCATGGTGCAGGTGTCCCTGCATAGGCACATGACAGCAAAATGTGCAGCAGCGCAGATGGTCATCACAGTAATGCCCCATCTGTCGTGTGCATGTTGCATTAGTGCCCTTTCCCAGTGGTGCTAGAAGGCGTATCCCAGCCCTTGGTGCCCCCCATGTATTACATGCCCGCTACATGGTGCCCTTTGAGAGTTGGACATGGCCAGATGGTACAGTTGCACATGGTGAAAATAGTAGTGTGATTGTTGTGAAGTGGTCTGTTCATTTAGGGGGTGGGATCAGTGGACATTAAATGTGTTTGGCGTTTAGCCATTAGTGCGCCCCCATGCAACTCATTAGTATGCATACAGTGCCTCCCCCTTCTGCCATTTGTGAGTCCCAACATTGTCCCCTGCTGCACTGGCCTGTCCCTGGACTCCTTCCACCAACTCATCCGGGAGACCACTGCCACCAGATCATCTAGCTTCTCCTGGGGTGTGGGACTTCCACCTCTGACTGCAGTGCTTCCTTTCAGTTGCTGGGCAGTTTCTCTTTTGTTGAGCACTTGCAATCGTGCCAGCGCTTCTTACAATCTCCTACAGTTCTTCTGGCCTCTGCCACACTGTTGACTTTATCTACTATGGACTGTCATATTGCCTCCTTCCTACCTAATGGCAATTTAGAGGTGATGAACAGCTAGTGTTGGTTCTCTATCACCTCTGTGATCAAGATATTGTTCTCCTCCCGACTGAAGTAAAACTTCCTCTTTCCTCTTCTCCTGGTATTCTGTTTGGACATCCTGGCTGGTTCCTGGCTCGTTGGTGTCTCTCTGGGGTCTCTCCTGTCATGGATTCTCCATTTTGAAATGCTGCTGGCTTCTGTTTGGTGTTTTCACTGGCTTTTTCTGGACACTTTTAGCTGAAAAGTGATGCAATCACAATGGCACTACTTTTGCAGCATTAGCTGCAATTTATTTTGCTAAATGTTGCAAAAAAGTGCATAACTCTTTGTGGTGCTAAGGTTTCCTTACCATTATGGCGCACCATATTGTAAATATGGTACACCCTTGGCGTTCAGAAACCTCTTAGCATGACATTAACATATTTGGCATGAAACTGCACTAGCGCAGTTTTGGGCCATTTCTTGTAAATCTAGGCCTATATGTTTTAATTTTGAGAAAAAAACATTAATAATCATTAACTATTAAATTGCATTACAAAACCACATATAATTTTTTAAATTGATACAATAATGTTCGTCATTTTCATCAGCAAAAACTTTATTTGCTTATTTAAACAATCATAAAAGAATCACAGACGTTAAACACACCATTGTTCAAATGAAACAAAACAAATGAAACAACATGAATAAACTACACATGCTAAAAACCACAAATATATATAAAAAGATAGAGTTCTTCTTTTAAAAACTGCATGTTTTAAAAAACTACCAGCATTAAAACCGACCTGGATATCAGGCAACATTTGTAGAATGATATATAATAATATAACTATGTAATATTCAGTCTTAAAAAAATAGACAAAAAATAAGCATTTTTTCAAAATTTTGAAAAGCCATGTTCTAAGACACTGATTTGGGCATGTGATGTGCTATAACAAATTGATAAATAATTTTAAGATTTTGAGAAATAATTTGCGTTTGTTTACCAATAAATACAAACTATTAATCACACAGTATGTTTTTTACATAAAATTGTCTCATTATGTTTCAAGATATTAACTATTTAATATTAGATATTACATTTTTAGAATGTGCTTAAACACATTATACCTTTTTTCATTTGCATCATTAGGTCAGCCCACATCACAAGGAAATTATCTGGTGGGCAACTGCCAGAGATGTTTGATAGCTGGAGGTCTGTAAGCGATGCACTGAGCAGTACAATAAAAGGTAGGAGGACCTTTGGCATTGGAGTAAATTCACAGCTCTCCAGAAGCAGGGAGGTCCTCCAAAAAACATGGAGAGTGCGGCGCTCCCTGACACCCATAATGCTTGTTCTGATGATGGTCTAGCCTGATGTTGCTAAGGGACCTTAGGACAATGGAGCAGAAGAGGGTGTAAGTATTAACTTGTCAACATGAAGTATGTATACATTAACACATTTTACCCAGATCCCTTTTTTCATTTTTTCATGAGGGATGTAAAAAATTAAATTGTAGATTACTTTAAGCTTTAAGTGTAATTTGTTAGGGGTAGAGGCCCTTAATAGGTGTACTCAGTTGGCAACAAAATCTATTAGGTATCTGGGCATTAATAGCACCCCCAAATTGCAAGACCTCACACAGGCAAATGTCTCAACTCTGATTGTTTTAGTTAAAGGGGAGGTCCACAGATGGCAATCATTGTCCGTATCTTGGCTGAGCATATAAACTCTATAAAAAGGACAATCCCACCAGAAAATCTTTATCTCTTCCATGCCTTACCTACAACCCTTTATCCGTGGCAAAATGTTTATTATGTCTATAAATTAAAGGAGACTGTATTTACTGGCCAACTCTTTTTATATAGAAAATAAACCTAACATTGTGTTGTTTACAGTTAAGTCAGTGCTTTTTCATTTTTCTAGAACTTCAAATGAAAAAATAATATATTTACTTTATATAAATTATAAAATAAAGTATATGTTCTCTTTCAGCGAATTCAAGAGCATGGGAAGGAGACAGTTGCCACGCATCTGGGAAGAACAGGAAAGTTGCTTGGAATCTGGAAAGCACATCACAATTCAGAAAGACAGAGGTTGAGAACGCTTCCATGGAGGCCAGCACAAAAATAAACTCAGAAGCCTCCAATAATGAGAAGCCCCTTGTTGTGGCAGAGCAGGATTTTCCTGAGCTATCTCACTCTATCCTACCCCCAACACTTGTAACATCTCTAACCTGAGACATGTATCCCCAGGAGATGTAACTAAACTCAGCACTTATATGGGCTCAGGGCTCCTTTGCCCCAGGCACCTCATTCCCTGCACCCATGCCAGCAGCACTGCTGTGAGAAGAGACACTTTGGGGCATATTGGCCCCTTCAACACAGTTTCCTTAGGCAGAGGGATGTGCAATGGGTGTGGCTGTGGGCGTTCTACTGCAACACCCATTGTTTGCGACCCTGCCCCAGATTTACAATAATTTGTTAATCTGTGGCAGTGCCAAAAACAATCGCCACCCAAGTGGTGGCATTAGTATGGCGCAACAAGGAAAAATACTTTTATTTCTCCTAGTTTTTGCTTTTTGCATTCTGCAGCACACATCAAAATAGCAAAACATCATGAATGATTGTTTCTGTGTAGGAAAGTGTTCCTTCCTGCACATATACAATCATTCAATAAGGACAAGTTGCTACTTCTATGTGTGACAATCATTCCTTTCAACACAGACACCCTTGCGCTAAGGTAGAAGGATATCTGCATTGGCGGTGGTAGCTAAATTTAGCATCAGAGCTAGGGGAAACACAGAGGTGCACGGCATTTGTGTAAATATGGTGCATCCTGCATTTCAGAAGTGATGCAGCACGGCGCTGCCAATTCTGGTGCAGCGCTGCACCAATTCTGTGTAGATATGCCCCTTAATATTTTAAGAAGTCCCTCTTTTGGTCAGACAGCAGTACAGAATGCCATTAAGGTGTTGGTCAACAACTAACACAAGTAATCAACACCATCAATGACATTCACTCTGCTATGTCTGCCCTACAGAGTGGCTTATGTCCAGCACGTGCAACTACAACTTCCACACCTTCTCCCATTTACACTTCACCTCTTCACTTGCACCCATTGCCACTGATGCTCCAATTCACCACTCTGGCCCCATTCTCCACACACCCACACTTACATGTACACGAGCACAAACAGACATGACAAAAAACACAACAAAGACACATTCAGCACCAAAAACCATAAAAAAACAACATGCACACACCTGTACACATGCATGACTCTCAACCTCAACACATCCATCACAACATTTACAGAAACTTCAGCACAGACACACATACATAGTAGTGCAACTTCACTGTCCTCCTCTGATCCTACATCTACCTTTACCCCTAAACCAACCACCCATCCTGCTTCCTCCCATGCCCCGAAACCGTCCCCTAATCCCAAATCTACCTTTGCCACTAAACCCACCAACCATCCAGCTTCCATCGTATCTCTAAACAGTCCCCTGATCCTAAATGTACCCTTCATCCAAACTCACTACCCATCTTGCTTCCTCACATGCCACTAATTCCTCACCTGTACTTAAAATTAGTCTTACCTCAAAATCCACAATCCTTCCTGCTTCCATACATACCACTAAAGCTGCCCTTGCTCCCAAATCTAACCTTAACTCTAAAACTTCATCTGCCACAATTACATCACAAAGCACAAGATGCTCCAAAAACCAACACCCACACACAGCCCCACAACAAATAAATAGCATAGACCAAAACCTACATACAAAACACCGTCTAAAAAAACAACAGACTAGCGAGACACATAAGAGTAAACCAATTTCAAACATAACTAAGAACATTTACACGAACACCACACTCATCCAGGCACACACTGACACCCACATGTACAAGCAAACAAAAACAAAAACAGAACCAACACAAGTACAACAGTCACAAACACCTACACACAAGAAAACAACACATATTTCTCAAATTTTTACACCCACACACACCTATACCTATCCCTCCCATTCCCACTCCCCCCCAAGATGATTCTTTCCTTAACAACCAAAACAATTTTGCCCAACCCTGATAAGGACAATGCTGGGAGAACATCAGCTCACGGGTAAAGACCATGCCCTTAAGGAGGGAAAGGTTTGTAGTCCAAAGGAGACAAGCAAAATGGCAGAAGCCATTTAAAAATTGTATTGTAGGTTATATATTAAGAAATTATTGTTTATTTAAAAAAGAAACCCGAAATGATGGTGGTTTTTGTTATAAATTCTTTTTTTCTTTTTTCAAAAATCATATAGCTGATTAATATGCCTTTTGGTAAAATAAAAGTATGTTTTTTAAAAAAAACAAATCATATATTTGTCTACTTTTTATATTTGTTTAACAATGGTTGTTTAATTGTGCCAGTCTTATTTAAAATTAAGTACAAAAAACAAACTCCATGCTCAATAAGGCCACCATTGGTTTAATGTGATTTGTCGTTAAATTTGATTGTTTTTTTAAATATGGTCAATGTCATTTTAAACAGAATCAGTTTGTTTAGTGACACAACCAAAATTAAAGGCTCTCATTTAAGGGTAAGCCTACTTAAAAAGGACCAATTCAGTTTTGTCAAACATAGTTAATGGTGTGCTATGATGACCTGCTTGTAAGAAACAAAATTACACTACTCTATATATAGGTTAAAAATATGTATAGTTTTGGATGCCCCAATGTGCAGGACGTTTGCTGTGCTGTTGGTGACCTTGGACCGAGGTGGACTACATTATCCAGAGGGCTGCGGGGCTGAGCGGCAGCGCTGTACCACCCACCTGATTTTAACTAAGGAGCTCTAAATAGCGCGTTTGGCTGCACTGCTGCCTGGGACTTTTGCTGTGCTGTTGGTGGCCCAGGACCGAGGAGCACTATAATTCCCACCGGGCTGTGGGGCTGATAGGCAGCCCTTTAACACCACACCTGATTTCAACTACAGAGTTTGGCTGCCACTCTGCGCAGGAAACACCCAGGCAAAGCCTGGGCCAAGGGTGGACCCATCTCGTCAGAGCCCAGATGAGGTGGGAATGGGCCCCCCTCTTGGCTTGAAGATATGACGGTGAGGTGGAGAAGCTGTTTGATGACCGGCCAGTTTATTTTTTCATCAGTCTGACGGTGCTGCTTGGTAGTGGTAAGTCTATTTGGAGTCTGGTTGAGGTCAGGTTGTGTGTGTACCATTAGTGCTGATGGGAGTCCTCTGATATTTGCCTTTGCACCACCATAAACCCAGCTTGCCTTGTTGACTGTTGTTTTTTACCTTGCAGTGACTTGATTGATGGCGTTATCTTGACGGCTCAACATGGTGATGCGTAAGACCCAAATCAACCCAATTACAACTATAGACATCTTCCTAAATAGGGCCGTGGGCATCCTTGATAAAGAAATCAAACTGGCTACCCGCAGGCTATCTTGCTCTTATTCTTCCATTAGGCCTCCAGAGCTGCCAAGTACTCCTTTGCCTGTTATTGGGGGTTTGGGCATGGATTTTGCCCACCAGTATGTACTGCAGACGAAAGGTTCCTTCATCTATACCCCCGGATAGAGGTGTCTCTCCTTCTGAGAAGCTTTGTGCCTCTGGCAGCTGCGAAGGAGTAGCAGTTGCCTCAGTAGTTTTGGAGCGAGGTCCCAGCACAGGTCATAGCACAGTTGGTAAGAGGAAGAGACTGGAGCAACCCTAGGGCTAACTCTGGCCAGTCACGTAGGACCGTTACTCTCAAGGATGCAAGCCAATTTAATATGGAATCTTTAATAGACTCCCTTCGTTCTATTATCGTTACAGCTCTGGACACTAAGCTAGAGTCCATTTACCAACGTTTATTGGCAAGTAAGTTAGAATTTTCTAAATTCTCTACAAATAATTGCTTAATAAAGCATATGGGAATCCCTTATTCTACTGTTCCTCCTATTTGTTTCTCCATCACTAATTTGCCATGCTCCAGTCAGCCTGTAGGTGGGGGTAAAGCTGGTCCCACGATTGTTGAGCCGCCGACGGCAGCCGGGCTGACAGTCCTGGGGGGGGTCTAACACTTTACCCCCCTTCCCCCCCGTACATGTAGGGGATGGAGCGGCAGGAGGAGATCTTGCACAGATACATGGTCCTAGGTCAGCTGCCATGTCAACGGGTAATGTAGCTACTTCCAGAAATCCGCCTAGGAGATCCTCTTTGTCCAAATCGGTGGTCCTTGATTTAACCCCGGAAGCAACCCCATATGTAGTTATCCTGAGTAATGTTCCCTTACTTACGGCTGACGCTCAGGAGAATTTTCAGCAACTGAGGAACAAAGTTGTGCCCTGGCTGTGTTTGAACATTGCTTTCTTCCGGAGCCCATATCAACATGGTTCGTCGGGTCAGCTGGTTGGGGAAAGGAGAGAAAACCCTGGAGGGCAATTGTGTGGTTATTCATTTTAACAGACATCATGTGGCAGGGCTAGTCTGATATTCCTTTAGGTAAATCCCCTATCATTGCCCTGCCTGTCCCATCAGGGGGCTTCCTTTGGGTTTCTTTTACAAATCACCTATGTGTTCTCCTATTCCCAATCCTTGGCTGATTCTGAGATGGGAGGAACAGATGAGGGTAGGTGAGCCCATGACTTCCCAATTTCATCAGAGTTGGCTCTCTCTAATAGACTCTCTCTAATAGGTTTAACCCACTGTTTAGTTTAGATGTATGCTATTGACGGTTGGGGGAAGTTGGTCAGCAAACCTTGAAGATCGGCAAGGTGCTTGCTTCATCAGACCCGCTGGTTTACCCACCGCCACATACTGTGGTGCAGCCAGATTGTACCCTTCAGAATGTATGTAAACTTATTAGTTGGAATGTTGTGGGCATTGCAGGGAAATTTGGCAACCCAAATGGTTGGATTTTCTTAGAGGGTTTAAGTAATTTGCGTCCAACAGACAATAGAGAACTGCTCTTCTTGCAGGGATATAAAACTGTATTTTTACCAGCGTCAAAATCAAGGGCCAGGGGCTCTATGGTGGGGCTGATTCTCTTTGTTTCATTAACAATCAAGGGGAGGTTTGAGGTCTTATCCACCAGTGTCACTATGTTGCAGGCCTTGTTACTTTCTTCTGGCCCAAATAAGCTATTACTGGTAAATTTCTACAATGCTAAATCATCCCAGCAGAAGGGTTGTAATGCTCAAGCTTTGGGCTCCTTCATAAAAAATACTTTGAGCACTAAATTATCTTTGGTATTTATCATGGTGGCAGGGGATTTTAATGTCTATTGTGCAGGAACCGGAGGGACACAAGGGTTTTAGGTGGTGATGGTCCCCTTATGTCCGGAGCACATTTAGAGCATAGTCAACAAGGTGCTATATTAGATACCTTTCTGAATCAGTGCAAATTAGTTCTTACTATGGCGAAGATGTATTTGTCTAGAAGGGACATAACCCCACATTTACAGGCAGATCATGTGAGTCTTTAATTGATTTGATTTTTGTTTCCTCTCCTCTCTTGTTGTATATTTCCAAATCCTGGATCCTGACAAGCTCCTTTAGTGATCATAACCCAGTGTGTATCTCCCTCTGTTGGTCTCCCTTGTTTACCTGACCTAGGGTAGGGGCTACAGGGGTTATCAAATCTATAATTCAGGGTAGGAGGTTCAAATGGTCCCACATAACCCCTTAGGACTTTTATAAGTCACAGTACTTCAGATGCAAAAAGGAGTTTGTTACCTCTGTATCTACCACAAGTAGTCGATGTGATATTCTGAGGTCCTTCTCGGAGATCTCTAAAGCCAGTCTCTGGTCTCCTGGAAGTACCCATAACGTGACAGTGTAGCAGGTTTCCCAGGCAGTTTGGTTCTGGTTTTTCAAAGGCCTTGGGGGACCTTAAGTGTGTGTTCAGTCACAAACCTAAGGGTTGTGCCCTGGTTAGGAAGTGTTGTGTGTGTAAAAGGCAAAAGGCCAGACGCAAATATGATTTGAGGGAGGAGGCTTGTGCAGGCCTAACTGGTGCAGGCCTAACTGATGCAAGCACTTTGAATAGCAGTTCTAAATTCTGGACAATTATTAATGGATCTTTATTTGCCCCAGAGTTGGCAGAATCACTTGAGGCAAATATTACTGAAGATGCTTGGGTGGCTCATTTTGAAGGCAGTTATTGTTCAGAATTGCGAAACTCATGGAGAGGGATCATGAGCTGACAAATGTGACCATGTTGTCTTTCTCTTACGAGGAAGTAAAAAGGGGAATTTTGGGCCTGTCATCTAACAAGGCTCCAGGCCCCTATAGCATTCCACCAGATATTTACGTAAATGATGTGGGTTTTTTTCGGTACCTATTTTGACTACCCTTATTAATGCGGTGGTGAAGGCAGACCCTCCACAGTCATGGGCCACGTCCATCATCTTGCCAGTTTTCAAAAAACGTGACAGGGATAGGCCATTATGTTCAGGCCCATTTTCCTTCTTGATTCAGTGGTCAAGGTTGTCGGCTGAATCCTTTTGGAGAGACTTTTGTTGTGGGCCGAGCAAAATAATGTGCTTTCAGAAGACCAGTACTGGTTTCATGCTGGTAAGTCTACTGTGCACCAGTGTTTGAATTTATACCTGGTACTAGGTAAATATACAGTTGTTCGCCCTGTCTTCAATCACCTGGGGTTTATGAATCTTTCTACCACTGTTTACCGGGTTAACCAATCAAAATTCTGGTAGATAATGTTGTCAATTGGTGTGGAGAGGGAAATTGTTTTGTTCCTAAGAGATCTTGACAGGGACACTAAGGGCCAGATGTAGCAAACCTTTTGCACATCGCAAACAGCACAGCGCAATGCCCAATCCCCGTTTTGCGAGTCGGTAACCTGGTTACCGACTCGCAAAACGGGACTGCGAGTCGCAATTTGGAAGGGGTGTTCCCCTTCCTAATTGCGAGTCACAGCACGGTGCTGCATTGCTTTGTGACCGCAAAAGCAATCGCAGTTACCCCCAGTGTCACACTGGTGGTAACTCATTCGCAAAATGGAAGGGGTCCCCATGGGACCCCTTCTCCTTTGTGAATGGCAAGGAAAACATTTTTTCAGAGCAAGCAGCTCTGAAAAAATGTAACGAAAATGTTTCATTTTTTAGTGCTGTAATGCATCTCGTGTTCCTTTAAGGAAAACGGGCTGCATTACAAAAAAACTGCTTTATTTAAAAGCAGTCACAGACATGGTGGTCTGCTGTCTCCAGCAGGCCACCATCCCTGTGAGTGCTACGAGTCTCAAGGGGGTCGCAAATTGCGACCCATCTCATTAATATTGATGAGGTGGGCCTTTGCGACCCCCTTGTGAGTCGCAGATGGTGTCAGGGACACCATCCTGCATACTGAATTGCGGCACGCAAATTGCGAGTCTCTCTGACTCGCAATTTGCGAGTCGCAATTCAGGAATTACGTACATCTGGCCTCAAGGCCCATATTTATACTTTTTTGTGACGCATTGCCTCATTTTTGACGCAAAAGCTGCTCAAACTTACAAAATATAATTATATTTTGTACGTTTGCGCAGCTTTTATGTCAAAAAATGACGCAAATGCAGCACAGAAAAAGTATAAATATGGGCCTAAGACTTCAGTTTACTACTCCAAAGACTCACACTGTTCACATAGTTTTCGTATTAATAGGGGCGTGCAACAGGGTTGTCTTTTGTCTCCCTTTTTGTTAAATCATCTATGGCAGGCCCTGGTCGATGAGAAAACTGTCTGCTAGTGGGTATGCACTGTTTACTGGTTTTACTATATGCGGACTGTTAGACCTGACAGCCTTAGGGTGGTCACCCCTAACGTTTTGCCTGCCTCCCTCCACTTTTTGGACACTGTTTTTGCTGGCTTTTAGACTGTGCGCACTTTACCACTGCTAACCAGTGCTAAAGTGCATATGCTCTCTCCCTTAAAACATGGTAACCTTGAATCATACCTGATTGGACTATTAATTTACTTATAAGTCCCTGGTAATGTGCTCTCTATGTGCATAGGGCCGGTATATTAAATGCTACTAGTGGGCCTGCAGCACTGGTTGTGCCACCCACTTACGTAGCCCCTTTTCCTTGTCTCAGGCCTGCCATTGCAAGTCCTGTGTGTGCAGTTTCACTGTCACCTCGACTTGGCATTTAAAAGTACTTGCCAAGCCTAAACCTCCCCTTTCTCCACATATAAGTCACCTCTAATGTGTGCCCTAGGTAACCCCTAGAGCAGGGGGCTGTGTGGGTGAAAGGCAGGACATGTACCTGTGTAGTTTACATGTCCTGGTAGTGTAAAACTCCTAAATTCGTTTTTGAACTACTGTGAGGCCTGCTCCCTTCATAGGCTAACATTGGGGCTGCCCTCATACAGTATTGAAGTGGTAGCTGCTGATCTGAACGGAGTAGGAAGGTCATATTTAGTATGGCCAGAATGGTAATATAAAATCCTGCTGACTGGTGAAGTTGGATTTAATATTACTATTCTAGAAATGCCACTTTTAGAAAGTGAGCATTTCTTTGCACTTAAATCTTTCTGTGCCTTACAATCCACGTCTGGCTGGGCTTAGTTGACAGCTCCTTGTGCATTCACTCAGACACACCCCAAACACAGGGTACTCAGCATCACTTGCATACATCTGCATTTTGAATGGATCTTCCTGGGCTGGGAGGGTGGAGGGCCTGCTCTTACACAAAGGACTGCCACACCCCCTACTGGCACCCTGGCAGACAGGATTGAACTGAAAGGGGACCTGGTGCACTTCTTAGCCACTCTTTGAAGTCTCCCCCACTTCAAAGGCACATTTGGGTATAAAACAGGGCCTCTGCCCTACCTCATCAGACACTTGCTGGAGAAGAAACCTGAACCAGAAACTACATCCTGCCAAGAAGAACTGCCTGGCTGCTCAAAGGACTCACCTGTCTGCTTTCTACAAAGGACTGCTGCCTTGCTGTTGGCCTGCTGCCTTGCTGAACTCTTGTCTGGCTGTGAAAGTGCTCTCCAAGGGCTTGGATAGAGCTTGCCTCCTGTTCCCTGAAGTCTCAGGACCAAAAAGACTTCTCTTTTTCACTCTGACGCTCCGTGCGCCGAAATTTTCGACGCACAGCTCGTTCCACGGCGAGAAAAACGCCGCACACCGAAGCTGATCGACGCGACGCCTTTGGGACGACCGGAACTTCGACGCACGGCTTCGCAAGGACAACGCCGCCCGACCTCCAGAGGAGAAATCGACGCGACGCCTGCCGTGAGATCGTAATTTTGACGCACAGCCCTGCAGAACGACGCGCAGCTGGAAAACAAGCAGGAAAATCCACGCACAGACCCGGGACATCTGGTAATCCCCGCGATCCACAGAAAGAGACTGTCTGCGCGCCGGAAAACAACGCACGACTTCCCCGCGTGAAAAATAACGATGCAAGTCCGTGTGTGCTGGGGAGAAATCGACGCACACACCCTTTTTCCACGTATCTCTTCTTCTGTGGCCCTCTGAGGAGATTTTCCACTCCAAACCAGGTACTTTGTGCTTGAAAGAGACTTTGTTTGCTTTTTAAAAACTTAAGACACTTTGGGGGTCATTCTGACACCCGCCGGCGGCGGAAGCCGCCGGCCTGGCGGGAACCGCCAGAAGACCGTACCGCGGTCAAAAGACCGCGGCGGTCATTCTGACTTTCCCGCTGGGCTGGCGGGCGACCGCCATAAGGCCGCCCGCCCGCCCAGCGGGAAAGCACCAGCAACGAGGAAGCCGGCTCCGAATGGAGCCGGCGGAGTTGCTGGTGTGCGACGGGTGCAGTTGCACCCGTCGCGATTTTCAGTGTCTGCCAAGCAGACACTGAAAATCTTAATGGGGCCCTGTTAGGGGGCCCCACGACACCCGCTCCCACCATCCTGTTTCTGGCGGTGAAAACCGCCAGAAACAGGATGGCGGGAAGGGGGTCGGAATCCCCATGGCGGCGCTGCTTGCAGCGCCGCCGTGGAGGATTCCCTGGGGCAGCGGAAAACCGTCGGGAAACCGCCGGTTTCCCTTTTCTGACCGCGGCCTTACCACCGCGGTCAGAATTGCCCCAGAAGCACCGCCAGCCTGTTGGCGGTGCTTCCGCAGCACTCTGCCCTGGCGGTTTTCAACCGCCAGGGTCAGAATGACCGCCTTTGTATCACTTTTCAGTGATATCTCTACAAATTCACATTGCAACTTTATTCGTTTTGACCTACAATTATTCTGACAAATATTCTATATTTTTCTAAACACTGTGTGGTGTATTTTTGTGGTGCTATATGGTGGTATTGTATGATTTATTGCACAAATACTTTACACATTGCCTTCTAAGTTAAGCCTGACTGCTCGTGCCAAGCTACCAGAGGGTGGGCACAGGATAATCTTGGATTGTGTGTGACTTACCCTGACTAGAGTGAGGGCTTTTGCTTGGACAGGGGGTAACCTGACTGCCAACCAAAAACCCCATTTCTAACACGGACGATGCGGTCCTAATGGTTAAAACTGCCTTGTAGGCCCTGTTGCACTCCTTTGCTAAGTACTTGGAAGAGTTGGACTTCTCGATTAACAAGAAGAAATATTTTGTGATGATAGTTGGGCCTCGCATCACTAAATCTTTAAGGTTTAACTTAGGATCTTGTGCCCTTCCTAAGACTAGAGAATTTTCATATTTGGGCCTACTGTTGATTCAGCATTATGTTGGCGGCTTTAAGAAAAAAGTAAAAAGAAGATTTCTTATGTGACAACGCTGCAGTTTTTAGTTTTCCTTCTAGGTTCGGCAGAACAACCTTTAAGGCCCTCTTGCATTTCCACAGTGCTAGATGCCTATCAATAGCTATCTAGGAGAGTGAGATCTGGGGATATGTTAACCATACTGAGCTGCAAATGGTGGAATACAAGTTTTTACGACTTTTGCTATGCCTCCTGCAATGCACCCCACTTTGTCGGTATCCATTGGGGTGAATCCAAACCATCATTGGGCCTAGTAAAGTATGTTTTAATGACAAAATATCTGACCGTCATCATGAGGAGAGGCATAGTCACTCAGATCATAATAAGATTAATAGCCATTTCAATGAGAAAAGCAGCAATCTGAATCGCCTCTTGTTACTTTTCCATTGCTGTTCAGGTGGTTCTCATTTTACCAACATTATAAGGATGAAAAGGAAGTTGTCCCTTACGTCCTTCGAAGGAATGACCTGAGATTGCACTCAAACCTCTATAGGACGCGCATTAACTCACTGAGATATATTGAAGCATGTTGTGATAGTGATTAAGCCAACGTTCCTCTTTTAGCGATAGCAGGATATTTTCTTTTTCTGTTATCAGTTATACTTTACTCTCCTCCCGACCTCTCTACTCCCATCCCTACTATCTCCTCACCTCTCTAACCCTCCTTTCATTTCCCTTCCATTTCTCCCTGCCCTTGCTCTGTTGTACCTAACCTCTTTTCTGAAGAGTGGCATGATAGGATAGGATACTTTTGGAGAGCTCTACATATGTTCTAGTTGCTTTTGTTATAAAAATGCTTAACAAACTATATTTAACAAAACAATTTCAATGTACATTTATATTTTACTTGAAAGCTAAGGAAAGTTGAGATTTTGTTTTACAAAATGAATGGATAGTTTGATAGGACTTAAAGTAACTGCTGTATATGCTGTACTGACAGCACGTGTTTGGACTTGATACTTTTCGTGGCAGGCCGCGTCAGCCGGCTGTATACTACCCCCAGCCAGCTGGAAGAAAAAAGGTAAACATCTGCACATTGCTAGTTCAACTTTGACTCACTTCAAATGTTGAGTGGATTTTTTACAGTAGGCAACGTTCAGTAAGGCATGCTTTCTTATCTTCTCACGACAAATACAAATGTATCATAGCTTTTCTAAAATTGGCATTAAATTAAAGGTTTTCATCCATCATTTATAAGTGTAGGTAGTTAGGGGCTAAATATAGTTAACACTTATGGGTATACTTATGAGGTTGCTTCGTGTTTGCACCATACAGTGTGGTACATGCGCAAAACAAATCTCCAAGACAGATTTATTGCGTGACTCTGAGTGGCCTAATAAATCTGGTTTAGTGCATCACAGCGCAAATCATTGCGTTGAGTTACTCTGCACTGGGTAGGCATGGGTGTTGTAGTGAGTGTTCCCACGCACCTTCCATTGATTTTGACATTCTCAGATTTACAAGGTCTTGTAAGCCTGGGAATGCATCAAAATCTTACGCCTTCCAAGGGAGACATAACAAGAAGAAATTCCTTCATTTCTCCTTTTAATTCCTCTTTCTATGGTTGCTGCATCCTGCAGCACACATAGAGGTAGAGGCCTTCTGGGATTGTTTTTGCGCAGAAAGGTGCCTATTCCTGCACAAAAGCAATCATGCATGCAACACAGGTACCCTTGCACCATGGTGCAAAGGTGTTTGTGTTGGCGCTAGGCTGCCTAAAGTGTTCCAGCGCAGAGGAAATGGCAGGAAATCGTCAAATGGCCTTAATTATGGCGCATTCCTGCCCTTTTCCCATGGCCTCATAAATCTGCCCTTTCCCTATGGCTCAGCAAGATAACTTCCTGTGCTGCACTATAGTTTCAAAAAATGCCCTTTAATATTTTATAGGTTAAACATGTTAGCACTGTAGATCTTGGAAGCATGGAATTTGAAATTGGTTCCTTTTTTGAAACGTGTATTTAAACAACTTGGAGATCTTTAATTATTTTCTATTTAGAAAGGGTAAATAGTTGAATGTGGCAATAGCCATTGAATGAGTACCAGATGCACATCCTTGTTGACTATAGGATTTGTGGCCAATGCACACCCACTGTCACTAGGCCACATTGCCTTTGCCCACAGATAAGATAACCATTCGCTGTCCCAAATAGCTAAAAAGAGCACAGCCCTAGCAAACAGTTTGCTCTCTGCATGGACAGAGTAGTCCCTGCTAGTGCGTCTGACCTTAATAAGTAAACTTACAAGGGGACGTGAATAGGTCGATGAACCTTTTGACTCGCAATTAAGATGATCCTACCATAACTCCAGCACATGCAGATCAATAATCAATAATCAATTGACAGTATCAATTATCTACAATAATCAATTACATTAATAATCATTGGAATCAGTAACTGTCATGAGTAACCACACCTTTAGTAAAAGTTAGAATATTTATTTCCCTATATTAACAATGGTAACATCACATAAATTAATCTCAAAATCAATTGATACACATAAAGAAACAACACTGATTGTCCAAATCAACGGAAATTCCGCAATCTAATCAAACTTGGACTATTACACATTCTAAGGTTATGGTGCAAATTAATAACAAGTACAATTGCGCAAACGATATCACATACATTTAGATTCAGCAGAGAAATTCAACAACCATTATTCCCTCTTGGCAGACTTTCATTAGTGAGAATCCTTATCTAACCTCAGATTAGCATCAGCATGTTGGGCTTCATGCAAAACAATTTAGTGACACAAAGTTGGAAATCATCTAACTATGGCTCTATCAAAAAAGTGAGGTTGGTACCTAGAAAGAAAAAGCAAATAGGCATAACAAACACATATGTACAATAATACCTCTCCTCAATTTGGATCGGCAAGCTAAGATAGTCTTCATCATCAGGACAGCGGTTCGGTCAGCAAGAATTCAGGTTTCAGCATTAAAGTTCAGAAAAGACAAAGGCCCACATTACAACCCTGGAGGTCGGTGTTAAAGCGGCAGTAATACCGCAAACAGTCCGGCAGAAAAAAAAAATGGAATCATGACCATGGCGGAAACCGCCAACATAGACAGCCACTTTAACACTCCGACCGCCACGGCGGTAGCAACAAACACCGCGGCGGTAACTGCCAACAGACAGGCGGAAGTCAAAGTACCGCCCACCGTATCACAACAGGCCTATCCGCCACCTGTTCTGGGGCGGAACCAACGTGAACAAAAACACAGCGGAAACAGTACACAGAAGGGAAAACACTCACCTCTCCAGATCCCACGAGGAACCAGGACGTCATGGAGCCCAAATTGCAGATACTGCTGATGCTGGTATTCCTTCTCTTCTATCAGGAGCACCAAAGACGGCGGCGACGACCATGGTGAGTACTACACCTACAACACATGGGAGGGGGGAGGGAAAAGAGAGTGACACACACATGCAACACGCAACACCCCCACCCTCACCCACTACACCATGCACACAAATACATGCAGCAACATTACATATACACCCCCCCTTCAATAACGCAAGGAAAAAAGGAAATGATTTGAACGAATGTAATCACGTGAAAGTTCATTATCAAAGTTCAAAATCCAGTAAATACAATTATGTACACCAACTACACAAGTCCGGATAGTGCACCATTCCTTGTCCGTGGACCACTGGGCCCAAAATGCATGGGCAAAGCCCACACTAGACTGGTAAAAGGAGAGAACACTGCAGGGTCATCAGATCGAATTGAAACAGGCACCTCAGGGGGAGGGGGGGAACCTCAGCCAGATGAACGCACAACACCACTGCTGCACGAAGGGGCTCCATGCCCATTGCTGTATCCTAGGGAGTGCAAAGCCACAGTCTCTCAAGTCTCTCCAGTGGGTGGTTTGCCCACTGCTGTATCCTGGGGAGTGCAAAGCCACAGTCTCTCAAGTCTCTCCAGTGGGTGGTTTGCCCACTGCTGTATCCTGGGGAGTGCAAAGCCACAGTCTCTCAAGTCTCTCCAGTGGGTGGTTTGCCCACTGTTTATCCTGGGGAGTGCAAAGCCACATTCTCTCAAGTGGATAACAGTCTCCACTGGTTCTGGAGGGGGCCTGGTGCCCAGAGTGGATGTATCTCTCCACTGGTTCTGGAGGGGGCCTGGTGCCCAGAGTGCTTCATCCTGCCAAGGACTGAGGTAGTGGATGTGATACTCCACTGGTTCTGGAGGAGGCCTGGTGCCCAGAGTGCTTCATCCTGCCAAAGACTGAGGTAGTGGATGTGTCTCTCCACTGGTTCTGGAGGGGGCCTGGTGCCCAGAGTGCTTCATCCTGCCAAGGACTGAGGTAGTGGATGTGATACTCCAGTGGTTCTGGAGAGGGCATGGTGCCCAGAGTGCTCCACGTGCAGTGTGGCCGGTACAATTCCCTCTCCTGGGTGTGCGTGCCACGACATTGGCGAGGTACAGGTAGCATGATACGCCATGGAGGCAGCGACATACCCCACACTGCTGCGGCTTCGCCTTCCACCTGCAGGTGCCAACAGTGATGACAGTAATGCTTCATGGAAGCTGCCCAGGGTCCTGGAACTCTCCTCCAGCCTCGGACGACTGACCATTGGGGATAGTAGGCATGTCAGCGGTGGTGCCACTGTCTGAGGACATCACGGGGCCGCTGGTGGTGCTTGCAGCGGTGTTTGTGGCGTCGGGGCTGGTGGCAGTGCATGGGTCAGCACCTGCTGAGGGAGAAAGCAGGATGTCTCCTGCAGCCTCGTACAGCTGCCCACCGGGGAAGAGGCTGGGGACTGTCACAGAGGCTGTAGATGTGCCGGAGGTGGTGCAGGTGGCGGTGCAGCTCGCAGTGTTCGCCGCCATACAGGTTGGCGTGGACGTGGACAGAAGGTGTGACACTGGTCCCTTAGTCGGTGCCACCATTCCCCCTCTTCTGACCTGCCCTTCTGTTTTTGGCCCTTCCCCACCTTTGATGGTGGCGCAGTTGTCTTGCCCATATCCCCTTTAGTTTTCGCTGACCCCTTAGTGGCTGGTACTTTCAGCTTCTCCCTCTGGGATGTGGGCACCTTTTTCACCTTGGCAGGTGGCAGAATGTCATTGTCCTCGCTACGTGGCACACTGGCAGCCCTGATGGGTGGCCCACTCTATGACCCCGCAGTTGCTGGGACCACTGTGCCTGGGGATGTGGTGGCTGAGGTGCTGGGCTGGGACCTGGAAAGCCTGGCTCTAGGGGAAGGACGGGGGGGAGGGGATGGGAAGAGGTCAAGGTTTGCCAGGAAAAGTTTTTTAGACACACTGGGACGGGTAGATGGAGGGGGTTTGGGAGTGAAGGAAGAGGTAGTGGTTGGTGGAGGTGTATGTCTGCTGAATTTGGGTGAAGGTGCATGGGCTGGAGGCTGTTGTGAGGTGGATGGCTGTTGGGTGGGTGTGTGCCTGCATTTGTGTATTTTGGGAGGAGGGCTCACAGACACACTGGTAGAGGACACTGGGGATGTGTGAATGGTAGTGGGGGTGGTGATTGCATGTGAGCGGTGTGTGGTGATGGGCGTGCTGGTGATGGAGGTAGTCGCTGAGGATGTAGTGCATGCAGGTGTGAGTGGAGACAAGACTGGGAGGGAGGGAGGAGGGAGGCATGGAGGAGGGGGACACAGTGGAGGAAGTGGATGTTGGTATGTGTGCATGGGTATGGTGCTTGTGTGAGTGCCTGTGGGATGTGTGGTGCTTATGTTTGCCTGAGCCACTCTTGTGTGTTGATGTGTGTGCCTGCTGGTCTGATGGTGTGCTTGGGATAGGCAGAGGTACAGGGGATTGGGTCTGGGTGGAGGAGGTTGGAGGGGGAGTCTGGCAACAGGGACAATGGCTGTCATCAGTGCTGAGGCCAGAGTAGGAAATGCTCTCTGTTGGGCTGCCTGGCCAGAATGAATGCCCTCCAGGTATGCATTTGTTTGTTGCAAATGCCTCTCAACACCCTGGATGGCATTCACAATGGTAGACTGCCAACAGTGAGGGATCTCAGGAGGTCAATAGCCTCCTCACTGAGGGCAGCAGAGCTGACTGGGGCAGGGCCTGAGGTGCCTGGGGCGAAAGAGATGCCCACCCTCCTGGGTGAGGGGGCACTACGCTGAGGGGCTGCTGGGAGGGCGGTGCTGGTAGGGGGGGTGGCGGCTGTACCTGTTGATGCAATGGGCACAGACGGGACCGCAAGGGAGCTCCCATCAGAGGAGCAGTCGCTGTCGCTGTCGCTGGTCTCTGCTCCTGTCCCCGTCGTTGAGCTCCTCTCGCCCTCCGACCCACTGGTGGCTTCAGACTCCGTAGCTTCACCCTCCAGGGCCAAGTGGTATGCAGCTCCCTCCTGCTCCGTTGCCAATGCTCCTCCGCCTGATGATGCTATTGCACACAAGAACAGAGAGACCACAAAAAGGGGGGGGAAGACAGAAGAAAGATATGTTCAGTGCATGCAACACCACTACTGTTGGCGGACACAACAGACAGTGAGCAGCCCTCTGCACTACGCCATGCACTTATAGTTCCTAGATTTTTCACATGACCATGGGGTACGAGGCCTAAGCCCAATTGCTGCACACCTGGAAGTCACAGGAGCCTGACTAGGTGTAGATGGCTCTTACCACTAGTGGGGTTAGGGTGCCACATAGCCTGCCTCACAAGGGACCTTGCCTACCAAGATCGACCTGGCCTAGGGATACCCACTGCCCACCTCTTCCGCCAAGACACCTCGTAATGCACTCAGAGTCAGCTGAAGGAGAGTGTACTCACCCCCTTGTGGCTGCTGTGATGCCCTCAAGCGCCCATCCAACTCCGGACAGGCCACCGCCAGGATCCTGAACATCAGGGGGGTCATGGTGTGAGGGGCACCCCTTCCACGTTGGGAGGCCATCCCCAGCTGGGCCTCCGCCGTCTTCTTGCTCCAGTGGCGCAGGTCCTCCCATCTTTTAAGGCAGTAGGTGCGACGTCTGTGGTAGACCCCCAGGGTCTGGACGTCCTTGGCAATGGCACGCCAAATAGCCCTCTTCTGGTGGGCGCTGACCTAGAGGAATGGTACAGGGGGAAAGGACATTACTCACCCGGCCGGACCGTCATACTCATTGCCCATCAGTTCCCACCCATGCCATGATGCACATACTTTCAGCATCCGCACATGTAGGCCTCAGGCCCCCCCAAGTTACTTCCAGCCACACCACTCAAAACAGGCATTGCCCATTCAGCATGCTCACAGTGTACTCACCTGTTTGTCTGGAGGACTGTACAGTTGCGTGTACTGGGGGAGGACCCCATCCACTAGTTTATCCAACTCCTCCGAAGTGAAGGCAGGGGCCCTTTCCCCAGACACTGTAGCCATTGTCGCTTCCAGACACAGGTCACAGCAGCACTTGCAGTGTAGGTCCTCTCCTGTTGAAGGTCAGGTATCAAGTGAGTGAACAGACAGAAAATGGCGGTCACGTCCGCGGCGGTGCGTACCATCACCGCCGGCGTACATCGTCATTGGCTCCTCGGACCCATAGGGCCCAATGTTAACCAATGCTGAATAGCGCTGCGGTCTTCGACTGCCCACTGCGACGGTGTACAACGCCAGCACAGTTACCTCATATCCCCTTGTCCCACCTTACAGGTCAGGCAGTCGCCATTTCAGGGGGGCACATGGCATTATTAATAACTGCGCCACACCTATCTAGGCCTGGAATACACACAGTTACAGGCACATTGGGGATTCATAAATTTTTCAGCATAGAACATTTTGTGATACCTCAGTGTTGGCTGACTCTCTGCTAGCTGTTCTCCTCCATAGGGCACGGTTGCTGGGGCAGGTGATGAGATTGCGGCATCCTCTGGTGTACAGACACCTGGTGGACCTGTCGACAATGGGAGAGAGACACATCATAGTCACATACAGACTTGATTGTGCAACAATCCAGGAACTGTGTGCCCAGTTGGAGCCAGACCTGTTGTCAGCTATCTGCCATCCCAAAGGGATACCCCCTCTAGTGCAGGTCCTGTCAGTACTCCATTTCCTGGCAAGTGGTTCCTTTCAAACAACAGTGGCCATTGCATCAGGGATATCCCAGCCAATGTTCTCTAACGTCTTGACCAGAGTGTTGTCTGCCCTGCTGAAACAGATGCGCAGCTACATCGTGTTCCCTCAGGTGGAGGATTTTCCACAGTGAAAGGTGACTTCTATGCCCTGGGACATATCCCCAACATCATTTCACAGATGTGAGTCCCACTTTGTGCCCTCTGCTATGTTTCCTCCTGGCCTACAGCTTTGTTACATTGGTTTATGCACAAGTAAATTGACATTGCTATATTCCATGGTTATTGCAATTACACATTTGTGAAAGCACAAACTGACTCCAGATTGTTTTGTGATTGAAGTGTATTTATTTCTGTGCTAATACGTGGAGGGGGTTGTAAAATGGGCTGGGGGAATGGTGGAGGAATGTCCATGGCAGAGTCTAGTCTATTTGTTTCACAGGTGCATTGTCCAAAGGGGCATAGGAAGTGGAGCAATGGCAGTTGAAGGATGGACAGGGTGACAAAGTGGAACAGAAGGGTGACATTCAGGGGGGTCTCATTTCCTGGCGGGGGTCTTGGCAATGATCTCTGTCTTGTTCCTGGATCTCAGGGACCGTTTGCGGGGGGGTTCTCCACCTACAGGGGGTGGGGTGCTGGTGTTGTGTTCCTGTGGCGGTGCCTCCTGTCCACTAGCGCCGGCGGAGATGGAGGGCTGTTCATCGTCCAGGCTAGTGTCAGGGGCTCCTTGTTGTGCCACTGTGTTCCTCCTGGTGTTGTCAAGGTCTTGCAGCACCCCTGGAATGGTGACCAGGGTGTTGTTAATGGACTTCAAGTCCTCCCTGATCCCAAGGTAGTGTTCCTCCTGCAGCCGCTGCGTCTCATGAAACTTGGCCAGTACCGTTGCCATTGTCTCCTGGGAATGATGGTAAGCTCCCATGATGTTGGAGAGTGCCTCGTGGAGAGTGGTTTCCCTGGGCCTGTCCTCCCCCTGTCGCACAGCAGTCCTCCCAGCTTCCCTGTTGTCCTGTGCTTCTGTCCCCTGAACTGTGTGCCCAGTGCCTCTGCCCCCAGGTCCCTGATCGTCCTGTGTTAGTGGGGTTGCCTGGGTTCCCTGTAGTGGTGGACATACTGCTGATTGACGTGTCTTGGGGACAGAGGGATGGGCCTGCTGGGTGGGTGCTGTGCTGGTGTTTCCTGAGGGGGGAGGCTCTGCGGTGGCTTGTGACTGTGTCAGGGGAACTGAAAGTCCTGAGGTCCCTGATGGGCCGGGCTGGTCATCTTGATCCAGGCATGCAGAGCTGCTGTCATCAATGCGGGTCTCTTCTGTGGGGGGACTGGATATGTCTGGCACCTCCTGTCCGGTGACGTTGGGTAGAGGTCCTGTAGGGGTGTAAAAGCATAATTATTGCATCTGTGTTTGCCATTGTGTGCAATGGGTGAGCGACCCTCTACTCCAGTGCTTGCATTCTTGGCTTGGTCCTTGTGTGATAGTTATTTTGGGGTCTGTGTGGGTATCTTTACTGGACATGCTTTGGTGATGGGTGTCCATGCATTGGTGTTACATGCAGGGCTTGTTTTTGGGATGTGTGGGTTGTGTTGGTGGGGTATCTGTGGGTTGCTGGGGTGATGGGTGTGAGGGTAAGGGTGGGGTATGTGATGGCATGCAGGTAGGGTGGGCGATAAAGTAGTAAAGATTTGCCTTACCAGAGTCCAGTCATCCTGCTACTCCTGCGAGGCCCTCAGGATACAGAATTGCCAAGACTTGCTCCTCCCATGTTGTTAGTTGTGGGGGAGGAGTTAAGGGTCCACCGCCAGTCCTCTGTACTGAAATATGGTGTCTGGAGACCACGGAATGCACATTCCCCCGTAGGTCGTTCCACCTCTTCCGGATGTCATCCTGTGTTCTTGGATGCTGTCCCACTGCGTTGACCCTGTCGACAATTCTCCGCCATAGCTCCATCTTCCTTGCAATGGAGGTGTGCTGTACCTGTGATCCGAATAGCTGTGGCTCTACGCGGATGATTTCCTCCACCATGGCCCTGAGCTCCTCCTCAGAAAACCTGGGGTGTCATTGAGGTGCCATGAAGTGGTGTGGGTGATGTGTGAGATGGTGTCTGTTGTGATGTGTGAGGGGGATGTGTTGGTGTGTGTTGTTTGAGATGCATGGATGTTGTGTAAGTGATGGTGTTGTGTGTCTGCGGATGCTGCTGTTGTTTAAGGTAGTGTATCTCTCTAGCCTGCTTTAAATTTCCTGTTGTAAGGGTTTGTGGGAAATGTAGGTGTGTGTTTTATATTGGATTTGGTGTGTGGTGTGTGTATGTGTATCAGGTGTGTGTATTTCAAATTGTCCAATATGGTGGTGTTTTGTAAGTGTGTGTGTATTTTGAGAGCGGCGGTGTGTACCGCCAATGGTTTACCGCGGTTGAAAGTCCGCCCCGTTGATTCGTGGGTCATGATAGTGTGGGCGTATTCTTGTTGGCGTGACGGTGTCGGTTTTGTTATCCCCAATTTATCACTGACCTTTGGTGTGGTGGACTTGTGTGGGTGTCTGTATTGTGGCGGATTCCGAGCTGTGGGTCGTAATACCTGTAGTGGAATTCCACAGCCGCAGCAGTATGTTGGCGGTCTTCTGCACGACGGTAAGTGGGATATACCGCCAGGGTTGTAATGAGGGCCAAAGTCTTCAAGCAACTCAAAAGAATAGAGTTAAACCCTCAAGAAGAATAGGGAGAATGGCCCAAGTCAAAAGTGCAATGACGACTTCTCCTCAATGCAGTCCGGCCAAGTTAGATTTCTTAAAAGTACATCTCAAGTCCCTCTTGGTCAAGGGATCACATGTTCACACTTTGTCCAATAAAACTAAAACTTCAAATCTATGAATTCTACCACTGTTCCGTTCACATGTCACTGATTGGTTTCTCTTGTAATGTCATCATTATCCGGCTCGTCAGGTAACAATATTGTTGCATCTTCTACTCCAGTCATTATCTCCATTGTTCTTCTCCTGAGAAAGTCAGTCTCACACACATTACACACATATTGTTACATTTAGCAAGAACAGCATGTTCTAGAAATCGGGTCTCATGAGAAAGATTTTCAGCTACAAACATATTTACACAATACAATGGAAAATCACAGTTTAGCTCTCTAGGACATATATTTTATTAGACATTAAGAAATACAGCTTGACATGAGGCTGGGCAACTAAGCCAAGACCTCCTCTAAGTTAAGGCCTACAATTAATAAAGCTAATACATAATACATAACCCTTTAAATGACACATTACTACATTAGTCAAACATATACTTAATGTTAGACTTTTCATCCTTGCCGTGGTCTCCCTTAACTTTTTGCCTCTGTTTCCCAGGTTGTTGAAGTATGCTGGACTCTGATTTTGCTGTTTTTATTACTCTGGGCACTTTACCACTGCTAACCAGTGCTAAAGTGCAAGTGCTCCTTCACAAAATGTGTATGTAATTGGCTTATCCATGATTGGCATATTTGATTTATTAGTAAGTCCCTAGTACAGTGCACTAGAGGTGCCCAGGGCCTGTAAGTCAAATGCTCCTAGTGGGCATGCAGCACTTGTTGTACCACCCACATGAGTAGCTCTGTAATCATGTCTCAGACCTGCCACTGCAGTGTCTGTGAGTGCGGTTTTAACTGTAAATTCGACTTGGTAAGTGTACCCACTTGCCAGGCGTAAACCTTACGTTTTCTTATAAGTAAGGCACCCCTAACGTAGGCCCTAGGTAGCCCCAAGGGCAGAGCGCAACGTATGGTTAGGTAGGACATATAGTAATATGTTTTATATGTCCTGGCAGTGAAATATTGCTAAATTTGTTTTTCACTGTTGCAAGGCCTGTCCCTCTCATAGGTTAACATCTGGGCTCCCTTTAAATATGAATAAAGTGTAGATTCCCTTTAGGAGCGGATAGACATGTGGAGTTTGGGGTCTCTGAGGTCAACATTTAAAAACACATCTTTTAGTAAAGTTGATTTTAAGATTGTGTGTTTGAAAATTCCACTTTTAGAAAGTGAGCATTTTCTTGCTTAAACCATTTCTGTGACTCTGCCTGTTTGTGGATTCCCTGTCTGGTCCGTTTGACATTTTGGCTGGTTGCACCTCACACTAGACAGTGACACAAAGGGAGCTGGGGTGTAGTCTGCATTTCCTGATGAGCCATCTGTGCTAGGAGGGAAGGGAGGAGTGGTCACTCACACCTGAAAGGACTGTGCTTGCCCTCATACAATGCAGTCTCCAACCCCCTGGTGAGTGTCTGGGGCCTGGCCTGGGCAAGGCGGGATTTCACATTCAAGAGAGACTTTGCTTTGAAGTAGGCCTCCTTCAAAGGAGAAATTGGGTATAAGAAGGGCACCCAGAACCGCAGACTTTCGAACACTTCTGGAAACCAAGAGGAACCTCTGCCTGGAGAAGAGCTGAGGAGCTGAGGAAGAAGAGCGGTCCTGCCTGTGACTGTGCTTTGTGGAGCTATCCTGCAGTTGCTGCTTCTGCCAGAGTAAGAGGGCAAAGTCTGGACTTTGTGTGCCTTCCATCTTGTGAAGATCTCCAAGGGCTTGATGTAGAGCTTGCCTCCTGTTGTTTGAAGTCTCAGGGACAGCAAAGACTTCTCTCTGCCAGCACCTGGAGTCTCCGGAGAATGCCGTGCGGGGAAAAGATCGACGTGACTCCGATCTGTGGGTGAAAAATCGACGCGCCACCGGCTTCACAGCTGAAAATCGATGCTCGCCTGCAATGCGACCAAAGAATCAACGCACGGAGCTGGAGAAACGACGTGCAGCATCGCTGGCGGAGGCTGGGAGATCACAACCCGCGCTGCGTGGTTTTCAGATTATCTATGGCTGGATTTCCAACGCAAGCACCACTGGGCGTGTAAGAACAATGCAAGTCCTGCCCGGACCCAAGAGTGCTGAATGGATCGACGCATCGCTCTCCTGCGGAGAGAAGAAACGGCGATCCCCGATCTGATGAAAGGAGAACCTACGCAAGATCTTGCTTGTGAGTGAAATTGACGCATCGCAAGCCCTTTTTGATGCGCACTCACCCATGCGGGGTTATCCTTGACGCATCCAAGGTACATTTTCACGCTAACAGTGTTAGTGTGTGTTTAGAACTACTTAAAGACTCTTTTTGATTTCTAATTGATAACTTGACTTGTGCTCTGTGTTTTTTTGTTGTTTTGGTCTTGTTTTGTTTAGATAAATATTTCCTATTTTTCTAAACCTGTGTTGTTTCCTTTTCTAGTGTTTTCATTCATTTACTGTGTGTGTTGGTACAAATACTTTACACCTAGCACTCTTAAGTTAATCCTACTGTTCTGCCAAGCTACCAATGGGTAAGCAGGGGTTAGCTGAGGGTGATTCTCTTTTACCCTGACTAGAGTAAGGGTCCTTGCTTGAACAGGGGGTAACCTGACTCTCAACCAAAGACCCGATTTAAAACATTGGTGATCAGCAGTTGGGATTGCACTTGTATTTGTATTTGACATACAGTGATGAAGTGTACACTACTGTTTGGAGTGCAGACCACTACGTGACCACATACTGCTTGTCTTGTGATCTTTGATTTTTTCTCTTTTGCTTGGATTTTTCCCTACATCCATTTTTGTGGTAATCTTTGATTGGCTTCTGAACTTCATTTGGGAACTTTTTTCTGCTTTTTGGAACTTTGCACTTTTGTTGACTTTTCATCATGTCCCAATCCGGAGATGCATCAGTTGGAGCTGCTTTTGACCTAGAGAAATTGGATAGCTATACCAAGGCTCAGTTAAAGCAGTTCTGTAAAAGTTTTGACTGTCCCATTAAGAGCTCATCCAAGAAGGAGGAACTGCAAAAGGCGCTGAGGGCCTGAGTGACAGCTAAGAGCACTGAAGGGCACACAGAGGATTAGGAGGATGAGAAGGAGAAAGGGTATTCCATCCACAATGGTATTGTGGGTGGTCCTGTTATGTCCAGGGAGAGGGTCTTCAGGGCAGGTAGCAGTGTCTCATCTAAGGGTCTGACCCCTGAAGAATTGCAAGACAGACAGGCAGAGAGGGAGCACCAGAGGGAGTTGGAGAAAATGAGGATGGCCATTGAAGAGAAAAAGTGGCTGTTGGCTCATGAGCTCACTTCGAGGGAGCTGGATCAGATGAGGAAGTCTAGTAGGGATGGTGGCAGCCACATCACAGTGCAGCCTGAGAGGAAGGTGCACATTCCCAAAGATCTTGTGAAGGATTATAAAAAAGAGGACGACATATACTTGTGGTTAAAGGGGTATGAGTCTGCTCTCCATATGAATCTGGTCCCTGAAGCTCATTGGGGGTCGGGTCTGTGGAAGCACTTTGAGGTAGAGGGGAGGGATACACTGACAGCCCTAGGGGATGCTCAGAATCTCACCTACTCTAGTATGACGGATGCCTTTCAATATGATTAAAGTGTAGATTCCCTTTGGGAGCGGATAGACATGTGGAGTTTGGGGTCTCTCAGCTCAACATTTAAAAACACATCTCTTAGTAAAGTTGATTTTAAGATTGTGTGTTTGAAAATGCCACTTTTAGAAAGTGAGCATTTTCTTTCTTAAACCATTTCTGTGGCTCTGCCTGTTTGTGGATTCCCTGTCTGGGTCAGTTTGACAGTTAGGCTGGTTGCACCTCACACTAGACAGTGACACTAAGGGAGCTGGGGTGTAGTCTGCATTTCCTGATGAGCCATCTGTGCTAGGAGGGAGGAGAGGAGTGGTCACTCATACCTGAAATTGCTCTGCCTGCCCTCACACAATGCAGTCTCCAACCCCCGGGTGAGTGTCTGGGACCTGACCTGGGCAAGGCAGGATTTCACATTAAAGAGAGACTTTGCTTTAAAGTAGGTCTACTTCAAAGTAGAAATTGGGTATAAGAAGGGCACCCAAAATCACAGACTTTAGAACACTTCTGGAAACCAGGAGGAACCTCTGCCTGGAGAAGAGCTGAAGAGCTGAGGAAGAAGAGCTGCCCTGCCTGTGACTGTGCTTTGTGGAGCTATCCTGCAGTTGCTGCTTCTGCCAGAGGAAGAGGGCAAAGACTGGACTTTGTGTGCCTTTCATCTTGTGAAGATCTCCAAGGGCTTGATTTAGAGCTTGCCTCCCGTTGTTTGAAGTCTCAGGGACAGCAAAGACTTCTCTCTGCCAGCACCTGGAGTCTCTGGAGAGACTCCTACTCTGCCCTCTGGTGCCCATCCAGTTCCTGGGACCCTGAAAGGAGAAGCTGGCAGACTAAGATCAAGAAATCCACGCACAGAACGCCGTGCGTGAAAAATCAACACGCCGCTGACTTCGTGGCTGAAAATCAATGCTAGCCTGCAATGTGACCAAAGAATCAATGCAAGGAGCTGGAGAAACGACACACAGCATCGCTGACAGAGACTGGGAGATCACAACCCGCGCTGCGTGGTTTTCGGATCATCGTGCTGCTGGATTTCCGACGCAAGCACCGTGTAAAAACAACGCAAGGCCTGCCTGGATCCAAGAGTGCTGACCGGATCGATGCATCGCTCTCCTGCGGAGAGAAGAAACAGCGTGCCCCGAACCAGCGAAAGGAGAAATGACACAAGGTCTCACTCTTGAGAGAAATCGACGCATCGCAAGCCCTTTTTGACATACACTCACCCGCGCGGGGTTAATCTTGACGCACCCAAGGTATATTTCCCGTTAACAGAGTTAGGGCCTGATTCCGAGTGAGGCGGGCGGCGGTAGCCGCCTGCCTCGCGGGAACCGCCATATGGCCGCTCCGCGGTCGAAAGACCGCGGAGGCCATTCAGGCTTTCCCGCTGGGCTGGCGGGCGACCGCCGAATGGAGCCGGCGGAGTGGGTATGTGCGACGGGTGCAGTTTGCACCCGTCGCGTATTTCAGTGTCTGCATTGCAGACACTGAAATACACAGTGGGGCCCTCTTACGGGGGCCCCTGCAGTGCCCATGCCATTGGCATGGGCACTGCAGGGGCCCCCAGGGGCCCCGCGGCACCCCCTACTGCCATCCTGTTCCTGGCGGGCGAACCGCCAGGAACAGGATGGCGGTAGGGGGTGTCAGAATCCCCCATGGTGGCGCAGCAAGCTGCGCCGCCATGGGGGATTCCAAAGGCAGCGGAAAACCGGCGGGAGACCGCCGGTTTTCCTTGTCTGACCGCGACCAAACCGCCACAGTCAGAATGCCCGGCGGGGCACCGCCAGCCTGTTGGCGGTGCTCCCGCATCCCCGGCCCCGGCGGTCCTTGACCGCCGGGGTCGGAATGACCCCCTTAGTGTGCGTTTAAAACTACTTACAGACTCTTTTTGATTTCTAATTGATAACTTGACTTGTGTATTGTGGGTTTTTGATATTTTGGTCTTGTTTTGTTTACATAAATATTTCCTATTTTTCTAAACCTGTGTTGTGTCCTTTTGTAGCGTTTTCATTAATTTACTGTGTGTGTTGGTACAAATATTTTACACCTAGCACTTTGAAGTTAAGCCTACTGCTCTGCCAAGCTACCAAGGGGGTAAGCAGGGGTTGGCTGAGGGTGATTCTCTTTTACCCTTACTAGAGTGAGGGTCCCTGCTTGAACAGGGGGTAACCTGACTGTCAACCAAAGACCTCATTTCTAACACTCAACATTTCATATTAATCAACTATTAATCAGTACACTTCATGAACAATGGGGGCCACTCATCGTGATCGCATTTTCAAATGCGTACATTATTTTTCTATCGTTATTACATCTTCTGTGCAAACCCATTACTCAGAATACATGAACACTCATTAATAATTTTTATTAAAATGCCTGCGCTAGCAATCCCTCCTCTGAAGACCAAATGTGTCATCACACTAAACTATCTCCCACAAATTTTTACATCAGCTAAAATGCTGTCAATTCAATCCCTTCATTCTTTTGTTCCCCTTTTGAGTTTTCCCTGAACAATTTTTCCCTTTTCTTTTCTTCCCTCCTCTTATCATTCCTTGACTTCTTCAATTTAATCCTTTTGCACAATTTACGCATCACCCATATTCCAATTAGGCTAACCATGATAATTAATGTCCCCTGCAATATTTTCAATGGAATCCCATTCCAAATGTTGCTTAGCAAATTTCCTACTGAAGCAAAAATTTTGCCAACCTCTTCCCAAACACCTGGTTCTTTCAATTCTTTCAGATAAGCACTTTCATTAGTCAGGTTAGTAATTAAGGGCCAGATGTAGGTAGGTAAGAATTTGCGAATCTGAAATAGCGACTCCATGCGAATCGCTATTTCCGACTCGCAAAACCAAATGCAATAAAGACTTGCTATACCAAATTGTGAGTCGCAGAGGTGTTGCACCGCATTTTGCGACCTCCATTTTTAGCGATGTCGCAATTTGCGACCTCGCTAAAAGAGTGATCGCAATTTGCGCAAAGGGTGTGGTCCGATGTCGCAAAGTGCGACTGCCTCGCAAATTGCCAGCAGGTGCAACATTACAGTTGAGAAACCCACTTCCTGGCTCTTGGTGATGACATCAGAACCAGGAAGTCACCAAATAGAACTGGGAGGAGGGAGGAGCACACCCAGCCCAAATTGCTGAGTCACACCCAGGTGAGAGGAGCTGCAGCAACCATGGAGAAGGAGACAGGCAGTGCTGGCAGGAAGAGAAAGTAAAAATTCTCAGATAACGAGTTGGAGGTCCTAACAGAGGAGTGCTGCCTGCACCATGACCAACTCTTCGGCAAGGCAGCAATGAGTGTCCCTGACACTCAGAAGAAACGAATTTGGCAAGAAATTCAAGAAAAAATCGATGCCATTGGGGTAAGCCACCGCACCCTAGATGAAATCAGGAAAAGGTGGTATGACCTTCACTCCAGGACCAAGGAGAGGGTTGGGGAGCGCATGAGGGAGATGAGGGGCACTGGAGGAGGACCATCCACCGTTCCACCACCTACAGCCCTGGAAACCATGGTGGAGACAACACTGGAGCCAGAGGCTGTACTGGGCATTGGAGAGGTGGACAGTTCAGCACCTGGTTCATCAAAAAGTGAGTACCATGATATAGATGTGCGAGACTGACAGTGTATCACCTATGTCCCACAGGTCTCCCACAAGGCACCCCTATCAGCGAACACATGCAGGGAGAGGAACATGGGCCAGACCCACAGGAGGAGGCTGCCAGTGACACAGCAGGGCCTAGCAGGACACCACCACCCATGGAAATGCCACCAGAGTCCATGGAAGATCCTGCGCAGGACATGGAGGCAGCGGTCGTAGCACCAGGGCCCAGCCCTACAGAGGGGCACACACAGCCAGCAGGAGCAGTGCGCAAACGCCGGCACAGAGTGCAGTCTGTGCATAGGGATGATGTCGCAGACGTTGAGCTTGCGGGACTTGAGGCATCACTGGTACAGGGTCAGCGCCTGCAAAACAGACAGTTGCGGTCAATAAACAGGAACCTTACTAGACTGCAGACCACTGCGACCCATGGTATGGCTAATGTGGACAATCAGTTCCAATACATGAACACACATCTGGGGAACCTGACACAGGCCATCGAACATTTGGTCAGGGAACTGGTGGCAGACAGGGCACAGGCACGGTGCAGGGAGCGCAACACTGCAGTCCGGTTTGACAGACTTGCTGCATCCATTTGGTGCCTGGATACAAAAACGACCTGCCTGTCAAGGCGTACTGTCAGCCTGCTGGTTGAACTAGGTCATTTCGCAGGAGATGTGGCACGGGGACTTGGCCGCATCAGCCATGCGGTTGACATAATGGAGACCAGGCAGGCTGCAAGGGGCACAGGGGATACCCCGCAGGACAGCGAGGCGGGCTCTACCATCAGCAGTGTGTCTGCCACTGATTTGCGTGTGCTGCAGAGTAGCAGTGCACGGCAGGGGTCAGGGGAACCACCAGGAATGAGCCATGGCGGGCGCAGTAGGAGGAGGCTGTGAGCCACCAAAATGTACTATTACTTAGGCACATGCAACTAATGTGTCTGATATGACTTTTTACAATTCAAGACTGTGGCATACTGCACAATTCTAATGATATCATAGTTTAGAAATGAAGAGGTTTTGTTTGTTTCACTACACAACTTGGCTATGTGTGCCTGACATTAGTGAGTGTGGTCACGGTTGCCACGTACCTGCCAAAGTATTGGGTTGCAATGTGGTTCCGTCTCTGTCTGCTCTCATTTGCGATGCTTTCATCACCAGGCTGTCGGTGTGGTAGCTCTTGCTCCTCATCCTCCGTGTCTGTGTCTTCAGGGGTGAGATGTAGCCCACGTCTGGTGGCAATGTTGTGTAGGATGGCACAAGCGGCAACTATCTTCTATGCTGTTTCTAGGGCATACTGGAGTGCACCTCCACTTTTGTGGAGGCATCTAAATCTTGCCTTTAACAAGCCAAAGGTCCTCTCAACTACAGTTCTGGTCCGCCGATGTGCACTGTTGTATCACCACTCGTTCTGATTGCCAGGTGTTAGGTACGGGGTGAGTATCCATGGTCTCAGGGCATATACACTGTCACCTGTATGACAAAAAAGGCAAATTTAGCAGGGCATCACAGGGTTACACAGTGACCTATATGTATGGCTTCAGAGTGTAGTCACCAATACCTAATAGATATCCGTCTCCAAACTCCCCACGTTCTAGGCGTTGGTGTATCCCACTGTGCCTGAAAATGTATGAGTCATGTGTACTCCCAGGATATTTAGCTACAATGTCAGTAATGACATTATGGGCGTCGCATACCACCTGGATGTTTAGTGAGTAAGTACATTTCCTATTGCGGAACACATATTCCAGATTTGCAGGTGGGCAAATGTGTATATGTGTCCCGTCCACACACCCTATTACATGGGGGAATTCTGTAGAAGTTCAACTTGGTGCTGTTAATTTCTGCCTCATTCCTGGGTAGGTATATATATCTGGACGTGTGTGTGAGTATGGCATCTAGGAAACATCTGAAGAAACGTAAGAGTGCACTTTGGGATACCCCACCTGCCACAGCAATCACCCCCTGATAGCTACCCGAGGCCAAGAGGTGCAGTGAGCATAGCACTTGCACATGTGTAGGGATGGCGCTGGCGCGCATTGTCTGCGGTTCAAGCTGAGGATTCAGCAGTTCAATTATTTTTAAGATAACAGCACTGCTCAGTCTATATTTGTCATAAATCTCCTCCTCAGTTTGTTGAAATAGTGTTTGCCTGGTTCGGTATATCCTCTCCTGTCTCTGCCTCCTCCTCCTCTGCTGGGCAGCCTGGACTCTCCGCCTCCATGCTATCACGTACAGTTCAGCCATTTTGAGTCACCTAGATGCCTTCTGGGCCTCCTTTTATACTTTGGTTCTGGGGACCACCTGCTCTGAATCAGTGGTAATCTGGATGTGCAAAACGGGCTTTTTGCGACTAGTCGCAATTTGCGACTGGCTTTTGCATATGGTTTGCGACTCACAATTTGTGACTTCCTGATTGCGGGTCGCAAAATCAGGTCGCAATTTTTGCGAGTTGGTGCTGGGTCGCATCGCTATTTGCAATTCGGAAAAGGGATTTTTTCATCCCATTTCAGATTTTGCAGGGTTGCAAATAGCAATTAGGGCCATTTGCGACTTGCAAAACTTTGCTACATCTGACCCTAAGTCTCTAATTTCTTTACTATTATTAGGAGTATATGAGCAGCAATGCCTAAAATTAATCATTCTACAAACTCCGCCATCCTTCGCTAAAAGAATGTCTAAAGCAAGGCATTAGTCATAGCTCTTTCAGCAGCTAATTAAGTATCTATCAGGAAAAGTTTTGTCAGCATGTTATCCACAATAGTAAACAACTTTCGAATCTTTATTGAATTCAGAACAACTCCTACTGAAGGAATCATTGCTCCAAATATATCTCTCACTATACCGGAGGGAGACTCCCTCCTCTGTCTCATATGATGTAATTTAGTCACTTTCGGAAACTTCTCCAAATCATTCATTTGAAAAATCTTCAGAAAAACTATCCCCAAATAACATGCCCCATACCATCCTCTTGGAAGACGATAATAAGCATTAGGACCACAGATGTAATAAACCCCTGGAACTACCGGGTCCTGTCCAATCAACATAAACGTCTGTTTACTGTGAAACAATGTTTACATTCACTCGTTCCCACAAACAAAGTCTCAGCATGTGATTTTGGCCTATATATATGCAAAGTTTCCCTATGTGTTGCACATCTAGAGCTAATTCCCCTTGTGTTTTAATTGCACTATAAGCATAATCATTTCTGTAAGACCTTTTCTCTAAACCTCTTTCTAACTTCTCCTTCAATGCCTTGCTACTGTCATCTGTGCGATCTAAGAAGCTCTTCTCTAAAGGTGTAAGCAAGCATGTTAAAATATTGCGGTGTGCGTAAGCAGTGCCAAATGTCAACGTAGGTTCAAAGAAACCTCTAACTATTACCATGTCATTATTTCTAGCTACTCTACTCCAATACCTAATTATAGGAAAAAATTAAAGCACATCATAGTTTGAGTAAAAGTACTGGATGTACTCCTAGTTATAAAATCTTGTTAGTAGCAGACTACAACTTATTCTACATGTTAGAGGCAGACACTGGTATGTAACTCCTTCCTCAACTGTTGAAGGAATCTGCGTACACACATAACAATTCCTCGCATCCATCGTCTCAACATACTCACTCAGCAAGTGCTAGAAGACATTAGAAGAAAGTTCTCCTTGCATATTAGTACCCTTAAGCAAATTCCTCTCATCTAATCTAAACTTCTCTATTGCCGTTGGTACAGTAGTTGCCTCAAAAGCAGAAGTATGGTTGACTTCACTCTTATCAAGAACAAACATACTCACAATAAATACCACAAACAATATCCCACACATAATCCCCAAACCCATACTCACATATTTACAGCACCTAGTATTCCTATCCTGCTGGCTAATGTTATTCATGATCTGTAAAGAATCAGAAAGAAGAAGAACATTTTGAAAAACTGCAGCAAAATCAAAACAAAATCTTCTTTCAGCAGTTACTTACAGCTCTCAGTTTCACTTCCAGGATTCTGTGTCAAAATCAGTAAGCAGCTTGTCAAAAGCAGGTTTCAAAAGTCTAATCAGGTTATCAATGTCTTTGCTGGTTATTTTCAACAGTCTTTTTCTTAAAAGTTTTCTCAGATTGTTTCTCAGATTTTTTCAACAGTTAAATTCATCAACTTCCTTCAAGTGTCAAAATATTGACCTGGAATGTCTCTATCAAAACAAAAAGACAAAAATTATTGCTGCCATTCACTTGTAGTTGCGTATGCCCACTCAGGACCTGCGTATCTTCGACTTGCTATTCTCTTTCTTTTCAACTTTCGATCACCATTTAATTCTCCTTCACTTAGATCTTATCTCCTTGTTGTATTTACTTCTTCCTTGATTGTTGTCTCAACAACCACTTCTTTTCCCTTTTTTTGTGACTCCGGCCACTTATCTCCTTTGAGTGAACCTTTTGTCAGTGTTCTTTTCAGATTCGAACTCAAGACTTCTCCTTGCTCTGTGGTGTTTTCTATTGACGGACCTGCAACAGGTTCAGGAGGAGTCATATCACAGTGACTTTGATCCGCCTCAACTCCTTTCCCCTCGGTGTCTGGCAATTGCTCTTTTTGTCTCTCAAACTTGTCTGCTTCTGGGAAAGCCCTCTTCTGCATAGGCTCTCCTAGTGCCTCAATTGAGATAGGCTCTCCGTCACCCTCCTGGAGGTCTTCTCCTTCGTCTCTCACAGGAGTGACTGAACCGTCCTCAATGGGCTCAGATCCGGTCTCAGTTCCTCTTTGTTCTCTTTCTGGCCCTGAGACTTGCGCTGCAGTTGTTGGTACTCTCAACAACTCTTCTTCATGATCCAGTGGACATGCCACTTTCTTCGTGTGACTGGCATGGATCCAGTTCGGAACTCCGGCGCACTCCACAGCTGTGGTAGTTGTCAGAACTACCTGAAACGGTCCTTTTCAACCAGGTTCCAAACATGTTTTTCTCTCGTGTTTCCGGACCACAACCCAGTCTCCGGCTCTCAGGTTGTGCCCTGGGTCATGGATTGGTGGCAGTGTGGTGGCTTCCACCTGCTGAGAGAAAGAGCGAACCACGTCAGCCAGACCTTTGCAGTATTCCAACACCATCTCATCTGTAATGTTGACAAATGCATTAGCAGGCACTGCTGGCAACCTCATGGCTCAGCCCATAAGGATCTTATGCAGCGTCAATCCTGTTTTCCTGTTGGGTGTATTTCTTATTGTCATCAGAACTAAAGGCAATGTGTCAGGCCATTTCAGATTTGTGGACGCACACATCTTTGCAACTCTTGACTTCAAGGTACCATTCATTTGTTCCACTAGTCCTAATGCCTCAGGGCGGTAACTGCAATGCAACTTCTGCTCAATGTCCAATGCTGCACACAGTAATTTAATTACTTCATTGTTGAAATGACTTCCCCTATCTCATTCTAAAGAGATCAGAAACCCGAAGCGTGGCATCAGTTCCCTAAGTGGTAGTTTCACCACTGTGAGACTGTCACTTCTTCATGTAGGGTAAGCTTCAATCCAGTGACAAAAAATGCACACAATCACCAACACATATCTCAATCCTCCACACACTAGCCTCTCAATAAAATCCATCTGCATTCTGCTGAATGGACCTCCTGCTCTTCCAATGCAGCTCAAATTAACCACAGCTTCTTTCCCCACGTTTGACTGTTGGCAAATGACACAACGATGGCAAGGTGCTTTAGCAACCTGTCTAAACTTTGGGTTGAACCAATCATGTTTGAACAACCAAATCATGGCATCCCTCCCAACATGTGCTTGACCATGATAATACCTAGCCATTTGTGACAACAGCCTGTTTGACAACACCAATTGACCCTCTTCTGAAACCTACAACTCATCTTTTCTTTGCACACATTTCATTTTACTCCATAAACGTTTTCCTCTCTGTCAACATTATCCTGCAACATTTTCAATTCCTCCAAGGTGCCAATTACTTTAAATGCAAAACTTGAACATGTTTAGTGTTCTTCAGGTAACATTTCCTACTTATCTTTGAACGATATACAGTTCAATGCGTAAAACCTTGCGACTTGATCCACATCTCCATTTCCCAATGACACAAAGTCCTGCGACTTCAGATGTACACTGCATTTTACCACGGCAATCTTTTCAGGCATTTGGATAGCATGTAACAGTTCTTTAATCCTTTCACCATTTCTCACTGGTGAACCAGAAAAGGTCATGAAACCTCTCTGTGACCACAACTGGCCAAAATCAAGGACTATTCCAAATCCATACTGGCTATCTGTATAAATTGTAACTTTCAATTGAGCAGAAACATGGCACGCTCTAGTAAGGGCTACCGCTTCCGATACTTGGGCAGAATACACTCCTTGAAGCCAAGAAGCTTCTAAAATACTGGGAATTGTGCACACTGAATATCTTGCTCTCAGTGTTCCTGTATTGTCTCTTAGGTAAGAGCCATCAACAAAGATAATTTGGTCATTCTCTTCCAATCGGGTATCTCTAATGTCAGGTCTTGGTTTTGTGAACAAGTCAGTTACTTCAAGACAATCATGCTCAACATCTTCCAATTTCAACATTTTCATTAGGAAGTAAGGTTGCCGGGTTCAGCACTGTACATCTTTCCAATGACACATTTGGTGACCCTATAATACTCGTTTCATATCTAGTCAATCTCGCACCAGTCAAATATTGGGTTTTCGTCCTTGTAAGTAGAATCTCAATAGAGTGAGGGACCATTATAGTCAAAGGCTATCCCATCACAATGCCCTCGCACTCTGTAAGGCTTTGACCAACCGCTGCAACTGCGCGCAAACAACCTGGTAAGGCTGCTGCAACTGGGTCCATGGACCTGTGTCAAGAAAGACAAAGAATATGCATCACGCTCATGTCAAAACAATGTGAAAGGTTTCGTGTAGTCAGGCATAACCAAAGCTGGATCCTTGCACAGACTCTCTCTCAGTTCAGTTAACGCTTTCATTCCAGCCTGGTCGAACACTATGGGATCAGTGACTTCCTTATGAGTCAGACACTATGGGATCAGTGACTTCCTTATGAGTCAGCTTCTGCAATGATCTCGAAATGACTGAAAAATTGGGAATCCATTGACGACAACATCCTACCATCCATAGAAACCTCCTAACATCTCGCTGTGTGGTCGGGGGAGTCATCTGCAATACGATCATAACCCTTTCTCTGTATATCTTTCTCAATCTCTTCTCAATCTGGTGACCCAAGTATTTCACTTCTTTCTGGCAGTATTGCAATTTAAGCGGAGACACCTTATGACCATTCTTTCCCAAACGATTCAGTAAGGAAATCGTGTCATACTTGCACTCGTCTCTTGTTTTGGACGCAATCAGCAAATCATCAATGTCCTGTACCAAAGTCGATTCGAAAGGCAATTCCAACTACTCCAAATTTTTCTTCAAATCTGATTGAATATGGAAGGGGACTCTGAAAACCCTTGAGGAATTTTGCACCAACAATAAACTCGGTCCAAAAACTTGACACAAAAGAGAAATTGTCTGTCCTCATGAAAAGGCACAGAAAAGAAGGCTTGTGACAAATCAATGACAGTGAACCACTCATCATCACATGGAATCTGAAACATTATCACAGCTGGATTTGGTACCATGGTTTTCGCGCCACATTTGTGTCACTTTTTGAAGCAAAAGTGGCCCACACTTACAAAATACAATTATATTCTGTAAGCTGGCGCCACTTTAGCATCAAAAAATGACTCAAATGCGGAGTAAAAAAAGTATAAATAAGGGCCCATGTGTCTCATACACTTTTCAATGTACTCCAGAGTCTTAGACCACGCAGGTCCGTACATCAACAAGCACGTGGACAATTTTTGAGCACAAAGCGCCACACACATGTGAAGTTCGACGACTTCCCTACTCTCCTACTGCGGAGTACGCACACTCCTTTTACTACTTCATTTGGAGTACACAAACTCCCTAAATCCTCACAAACATCACAATTCACCTGCGATTTGCATAAGGTGTGCAAGCGCAAAACCCTACTACATTCACACTGTCACTAGAACGCCGAGAACATCCATTGGCAAAATCCAAGATTCTGGGAAAGTCATTTCTGGGCCTAAGTGGACATTTTCTCTTCAATTAACATCATCGAAAAATAAAATCCAAATCTCAGTAATAATGAACTCTCGAAAGGCCAAATCATCAAGCTACTACCGCCTCCTTTCATCTTTGTGTCTTCCTGCTACCACTTCTGAGACCATTAATCCTACTATTATCTCTGTTAATACCTGTTATTCTATTCCAGACGTCTATGCTACCGTCTCTGGGAACACCTATGACAGGCTCTTAGGGAGATGAACCATCAGTCTCTGGTATCTTCTCTGTCAGTATCTGTTACTCTGTATCGGACGTCTATCACGAGCTCTTAAGAAGACAAACCATCACCTCTGCTACCATCTCTGCTAGCGCATCTGACCTTAATATGTAAACTTACAAGGGGACAGGAATAGGTCAATGAACCTTTTGACTCGCAATTAAGTTGATCCCACCATAACTCTAGTACATGCAGATCAATAATCAATAATCAATCAACAATGTCAATAATCAACAATAATTAATGACATAGATAATTAATGGAATTAGTAATTGTCACACACCATGACCTTTCAGTCACATATAACCACATCTTTAGTAAGAGCTAGAATATGTATTACCCTTCATAAACAATGCTAACGTCACGTAAATTAATCTCAAAATCAAATGATACACATACAGAAACAACACTGGCTGTTCTAATCGATTGAAGTACCGCAATCTAATCAAAGCTTGGACTATTACACATTCTAAGGTTACGGTGAAAATTAATAACAAAAACAATCAACTATTAATAGGCACAGATCGTGAACATTGTTGGCCACTCATCGTGATCACATTTTCAAATACGTACATTATTTTTCTATCGTTATTTCATCTTCTATGCAAATCCATTACTCAGAATATATGAACACTCATTAATAATTTTCATTAAAATACCTGCGCTAGAATAGTTGTCTCACAGTTGTTTACAATGATGTTATCTCTTTTCTTGAAACTATGGACAACTCATCTACAATTCCACGAAGACAGTAGCACTCCTATTTCAGCTATAGTTTCAGAAATCGGACACAACATGGAAACACAAATTTCGAACAGAGATCCAGGACTGTTATAAGGACCCAGTTTTAGCCAAGGGTATTTGATATATTTACTTCGTTAATTAACTTAATGAATTTTTAAATTTCCTCTTCTGACTATGGGTATGTCCAAGGTGTCATTTGCATCAACTGCTGCTAATTTTCTCCAGTAACAGCCTACATGGTTTTAAATTGCACTGTAATAATATCTGTGTTTAATTTGTTTTAGTAGATTTGTAACTTTTTATATGAACTACATTTTTTAAATTTCCTAAGAAATTGGTAAATGTTTAGTCAGTTGTTTGATTTAAGGGGAGGCGGGTGGGAGACCTTTAGTATGTATATTATTTTATTGTATTTATAATGAATTATGTATTGAATAAACGTAATTATTGATAATTGAATATGTAAATTAATTAATTAATGGTTATTATTATAATCATTCATTGATGTTTAATTCATGGTTGGTCAATTTATTTATATGTTAGTCAATTTAAATTTATTGATTTTGTTAAATTTACTTGTGTTATTGAATTTTTAATGTAAGATGAATCATTGATCATTTATTATGTTATTGATTTTCTTATTAATTGCAATTGTTTGTTGGTTTCATTATTAGAGTGGGATGTGTTTCGATTGAAAATAACGTTATTTTTTATAAATAAATGTTCTTACCTGTAAAATAACATTTGTATTCATAAATTTAATTGTATTGATTTATATTTAATAAGCATGTTTATTATTTAAAAGGAATCTTAAAATGTAAATGTTTTTGGCTCTACATTTAAATGTTTCATTTGAAAAATTAAGGAGTGGCACACAGTAAATCTCACCCCTCCAAAGTCCAAGACTGTTCCTACTTTTGTTCAGATTGGAGTGGAAATAGTAGTCAGTCAGTCAAGAGAACTTTATTTCATCTACAAGAGCCATAAGAGCACATACCAGCAATACACAAATTTGTATAAAATATGTACAGTACATGTGATAGATAAAAATAATAAAATGAAATGCACTCCCAGAGTGAATTTATACATACTTGCTAAAACCATTATACAGATAGAGGTTTTCCCCTGATAATCCAACTTGCCCCAAGGAACTTGACAACAGCAATCACCAACATCGGGCAAGTGTCTGATCTGAGAATTTGGAGGGCTGTGTCGGACCTGCGAACTCTCAGCAGTCTACAAGCCGGGGCCAGCCATTTCCTCTGAAAGGCAGCGTATGCAGGCAGACAAATAGGACATGAGGGAGGTTTTCAATGGGTGCTTTGCAAGCTGGGCAGATGGTTATTTCTTCATATGATCCATGAGTGGTAAGTAATCTTAATGGCAAGGTGCCAATGCGGAACTGGAAGTACAACTTCCTTTCTCTTGGCACCGTGATTATGTCCCAGAAAGCCTCACATTTGCACGTCTCTTTTAGGCTGGCAAAATCACATGATAGTGTAGATTGGAGTGCAACCCTCAGATCTTCAGAGTCTACCATATGCCAATACAATTTTTTGAGGTCGCTTTTTGAAGGAAAGGAGGTAGTAGTTGGAGAATCCCAGAGTCCTCTAAGCCCAAGTGAGTAAAGTAGCCCCTTGATGTGTCTGAGCCAGGAGATACTATGAGAATGGTCCACTTCTAAAATGACCTGCAGGGCTACAGTGAAGGAGGCAAGCTCTGGGGTAGTCCAAAGAAGCCGCCAGTACAAAAGAGGACAAAGGCGGGCTTTGTGGCCAATACGTTTCATGCCTAGGTCCTTAAAAGAGGGAACAGTGGAGTACTTGGCGGGAGAGACACTGCATTTCTTAGGAAATTATTTTCAGAAATTGTTATTTCTTGGGCTTTGGCATAGCACCACAGTTCAGCCCCGTAAAGGGCTTAGCTCACAGCCTTGGCTTCAAATATCTGGATTGCACGGCGTAATGGTTTGGTATACAAGAGGTTAAAATCCTTTATTAAGGCCCCAGTTGTTTGCTTTAGTTTTAGTGCTTGCTTTGCAATATGTGATTTCCAAGAAATTTTTTCAGTTAGCATCATGCCCAGGTAACTAAATGTGCCCACCTTTTCAAGTGGGGTATCCTCTAGAATAAACTTCCCTCTGATGGATCTGTGGGGATTGAGCGTCATCAGTTTTGTTTTAGAAGCATTGATTTCAAGTCCCTGCATGGAACAATATTCCTCAAAACATATGAGGAGTTTCCATAATCCACTTGGGGTCTTGGATATCAGTAGTGTATCATCTGCAAAGAGCAAGAACAGAATTTTCTGTGTGCCTATCGATGGTGTGTCAGCCTTCACTCTGAGTAGAGAGGGGACAATATCATTAATGTACAAGGAGAACAGGGTGGGGGCAAGGACACACTCTTTCCGTACACCCCTGGACACCTGGATTCTGTCAGTTAGCTGCCCCTTGTCATCCCACCTGCCACGTGCATAATTACCCTAATTTAGTAGTACAACATTGTGCTTGGGGATTCCCATTAGGGAAAGGACTTCCCATAGCTTGTGACAGGATACTAGGTCGAATGCGCATTTCAAATCCACAAAAGCAACATACAGATTCCATTTGACAATAAAAACAGTTTTCCAATATAAAAGCAAAAACGTAAGGGCTTTCTCAATTGTAGATATTTTTTCATGAAAGCCTGCCTGGAGGGAACTAAGGATGTCGTGTTCAGTCATTCAGTCTTGAATTGTGTCTAAAAGGCAGTGACAGAACACTTTCTGCATGCAATCTATTAAAATAATTGGCCTATAATTACAGGGGAGGGCTCTGTCACCCTTTTTAAAAATCTGTACAACAATGGCCCCCTTCCAGGACTCAAGGATTGGCACCCCGGATGCTATTGCATTCACTATGATGATGATATATCTTGACCAGATTGCAATATAAGTTAAGAATAGCTCTGCTGGAACACCATCTGAGCCAGGTGCCCAACCTCGCTTTAGAGTACCTAAGGAATATGCTATGTCCGCTTGGGAGAACAGTTGCAGCACTGGAGGGGTTGAGGTTAGAGTAATATTTGAGCAAGAGACCTTATGTTCAGAAGTTGTACTATCATAGTCATAAGACTACAACCCACTAAAATGGTCTACCCAGTCCTATGGAGCAATATTAGTTGTAATGTTCAATTCACTGTTTGCTGGGCCGCGCGTTAGCAGGGGCCAGAATGCACTACAGTTCCTCTCTTGTGCAGCTTCACTAAGTGCTGCCCACCACTTGTCATCTTGTTCATGCTTGGCTTTATAGATAGCTGATTTGGATGACTTTCTAGTTGAGCGTAAAGCGTTTATATCCTTAGATTTCATAGCTTGGATTAGATACTTGTTTGAGGACCGGCACTCTTTGTTAAACCAGCGATGCCTACTCTTAAGCCTCTTGCTATCAGGAGCTATATCTACTGAGAAGTGGGCCGCAATACCCTTGAAGCATGAGGTGTGAGTTAAGCTTATTTCCTCGCTGGGGATCGCAGGGCCCGCCTCTAAGCCCATCAATGTGGTCCTGAAGGTGTTGTTAGCAGCATCGATGAGCGTGGGTCGGAAAGAACCTTATTCCGCTTTAGGTGACGTTTTTCATTAAACAGACTAATTTTCTCTGGTACTATTACTGAGGTGTTAATCATGGACAAGTGGTTGCACAAAGCTGACATATGGACTGAAAGAGGGTTATGGTTGCTTTCAGATCTCTCAATAACCATCATGTCTATGACTAGGGGCCATAGTCTTATATCGACTAGACTAGGAAATAGTAAATCTACCCGCCATCCACACGAAAGTCCAACACTTTTTCTGGTGTTGCTTAAATTGGCGTGGCAATAGTAAGTCTGTCCCCCTCCAGAATTCAACACTTTCCCTACTGATTGGAGTGGAAATAGTAAATCTACCTCCTCAAAAGTCCAACACTTTCCCTGAGGTAACTTAAATTGGAGTGGGAATAGTAAATCTGACCCCTTGAAAGTCAAACACTTTCATTACATTTGCTCACATTGAAGTGACAATAGCAATATCGGACCCCTCCAATGTCCAACACTCTCCTTACTTTTCCTTATGTTTGAGTGGGAAATGGAAATCTGACCCCTAAAAAGTCTACCATATTCCCCACTGTTTTATATATTTTAATTTAGTTAGTTGTATTCTTTTCTATTTTAATTTCGATTCAACTTGCTATGTTTTCCTCACATATTTGTATTTTGTTTGCAATTATTATTAATCTTTTCAATGTAATTTATTTTCATTAACTGTTCAAATAATGTTTTATTTTTGAAGTATCCACTTTTATTTGTTAATTTAATTTGGCAATTTTTAAAATATATATATTTGTATTTAATGGCATTATTATTTTAACCTTTTCTATCTAAATTAATTTAGGTATATTGTTCTATAAAATAAAATCAATATATGTACCTGTCTTTTGACAATATTCTGCTCCACAACTTTTTTGTTAAACTATTTTGGTAGTTTACATACTAAGGGGCATATTTATAAGCTATGAGCGACACTGGCGTGTCACTTTTTTGGACACTCTGGCATTGCAGACTACAAAATCATATCTATGAGGCCTCTCAAAGCCACTTGGGAGGCTTTGAATGGCCTCATAGATATGGAATGGGCAAGGCAGTGCAAGGCACTACGTTACCTTACTCTGTGCCAGGTAGGTGTTCCATGGGCATTGCAACTCTCATAGATTTTGATGCATTCCCAGGTTTACAAGAACTTGTAAGCCAGGGAATGTGTCAAAACCTTATGCCTCCCCAGGGCCTATGTTTCAAGAAGAAATATTTGTATTTTCCTCATATTTTCCTATTTTCATGTGTGCTGCGTTCTGCAGCACATACAAAGAGAAAAACGCCACTCAGGAATGTTTTTGTGCCGGAAAGTGCCCGTACTGCACAAAAACAATACTTCCGACAACACATGCACCCTTGCACAATGGTGCAAGGGTGCTTGAGTCAGCGCTAGACTGCCAAACCTGCATTAGTATATGGGGAAAAGGACAGGAATGCACAATATTGCATAAATAAGGTGCATTCCGGGTCTTTCGCTTTGTTGTAGGTCAGCGCAGCAAGATGACTTGCTTCGCTGTCCTACGCCAACTTCCCATAAATATGGCCTTAAGTGTGTAAAAACAATAGTTTGGTTCTTGATATTTTTCACAATATTAGTGTATCAAAATATTTTTCGACTTAATGTTATGTCATACATCCGGGACAAAGGTGCCAGGCATATTACAGCTAAATTAATACAATTCTGTGGCATCATTGCCCCAACCACTCAACATTGTAAACACAATCAGTAGGCAATTGGACACCAAAGTTTTATACTGCATCCCCTTGCCGTGGCTTTTATATAGTAAAATATAACAATGACAACACCTTATATTTTAGGTAACTCATTAAACCTCAATGTATATTGAAAAAATGTACAGTGAATTCAATTAATAGCCGCTAGATTGTTTTCAAAATGAGCACATGTTCCAGTTGTATTAATTTTAAGAATTCTGGCATTTTACATTGTATACTCAAGCACCTGTGTTGTTGTCAACATTGCTTTTCTAAGTAAAACGCACAACAACAGACAGCAAGGCTTTGTTTTTGCCTTCAAATGGGCAGAAACCCCGAGGCTACCATTTGTTCAAGTATTTTCTATGTCCTTTCCTATTTTTTTCTCACCCATGCTGAGAAAAATCTGAAACATCATCTTCTTGGAAAAAGTATGTTGTTGTGGACCCTGGCCTGCATAAAGCTCTTGCCTCCCACACTCTGTCTCTCTAATTCCTGACTCATTCTTTAGATTGAGCTCAAAATATCAACAGGTGCAGGCTTAGTTGAACTACACTTTCGTCATGAACATCCATTCCTTGGTTACTACCTATAAAAGTACCCATTACAAAGCTTCAAAAAGATCTATAATATGTGGGTGATGAAAGTAGTATCTCAACAATACTGTCAGTTCTTTCTTTTGGCATAATTCAAGCTTCGCCCATAGGGCCAGATGTGTGAAGGATTTTAGCATTTGCCAACCCTTCAAATCAGTAAGAGCCAGATGTATCAAACGATTTTGCATTTGCAAACAGTGCGAATCGCAGAAATCGGCCGTTTTGCGAATGCAAAAACGTGGTCTGCCATGCATGAAAGGCATTCGCAGACCAAAAACAAGGAATCGCAAAATTTGCGATTTTTTGCGAAGCGACATGGTTTTGCGTGTTGCATTTTGCATCTCGCAATTTGCGACATAAAATACCGAATCGCTATTAGCATTTTGCAAATTGCAAGTCGGAATAGTGACTCGCAACTACAGATTCGGTATTTCACGTCGGAAAATGCGACACGCAAAACCATGTCGCAATTCGATGCATCAAAAATTCGCAAATTGCGAATTTTCGCAGAATGGCCTTTTGCACATGCAAATTACCACGGATTGGAAACAGGTGGTAACCAGGTGCAACCTATATAAAGAGGCCCAGAATGCCTCAGACTCTTTTCCACAATGGCTGTACTCTACGTCATGGCGAGGAGAATGAGGATCTTGGCAGGTTTGAGGAGAGGGAGGAGGAGACAGGAGCGCATTTTCAGAGTGCGCATAACACTTTTTGACAAGACTGAGGAGGAAATATATGAGAAGTACAGTTTGAACTCAGCCATGATACTTGACCTGATAGCTGAGCTACAACCAATACTGCAGCGCACAACACACAGGACCAATAGCATACCCACCCAGGTGCAGGTATTATGCTCCCTGCACCTACTTGCCTCAGGGAGCTATCAAGGTGTCATAGCAGCAGCTGGAGGGGTATCACAGAGTGCCCTCTCTAGATTTTTCAATGCATTTCTAAACGACATGCTGAGTAGGATACGCCAGTACATCAGATTCCCCCACACCCCACAGGAAATACAGCAGACAAAAATAGATTTCTACCAGATAGCACAGTTCCCCCACGTCCTAGGTGCCATAGATGGGACACATGTTGCAATCTGTCCACCATCGGCCACAGAGTATGTGTACCGCAACCGTAAATACCAACATTCAGTGAATATACAGGTGATATGCAATGCCTCCTATGTCATAACTGACCTCGTGGCCAGGTACCCAGGGAGCACACATGATTCGTACATCTTTCGCCACAGCGGGATTCACACAAGACTGCTAGCTGGGGAATTTGGTGAAGGATATCTACTAGGTATTTTCCCGCTTTACAATGGTGCATTGATGGCAGTGTGACGTCAGATGGCTCAGCTACTCATTATACCCTCTGTTCCTTCCAGGAGACAGTGCGCACCTGCATGATGACGCCCTACCTAAATCCTGCAACACCAGCAGAGCGGAGATACAATTCAGCACACAGGGCAACCCGCAATATGGTAGAGCGCACCTTTGGCCTGCTGAAGAGTCGTTTCCGGTGCATCCACAAAAGTGGAGGGGCACTACAGTACAGCCCAGACACGACCTGTAGAATAGTGGCCACATGTGCGATCTTGCACAATATAGCTACCACCAGGGGCATACCTGTGGAAATATCAGAGCCAGACTCAGATGAGGATGATGATCCCAAATCACCCCTACAGCCAGCAGACAGGACCAGTGCAGCAGAGGGCAGGCAAAGGCGTGCTGACATCACGCACAACCATTTCAGATGTAAGTAATGACAACACCACCTCACTGACATGTGTTCTGGTAGTTAGCACCTTTATTACCTTGACTTCAGGTAACATACGTGTCACTGGCACAAAGCAATACACATGTGTCATAAATGAGCCATTTACAGTGTCGCACTATTGTCTTCATAGTTTACTGTAATTCAACATGTGCAGTTAGTCCCCTGTGGCCATCAAAGTCACTTATTACGGCCATGCATTCCACTCGAGTGCGCAGTGGCCTCGCCGGCACCTCTTGTATCAGCCTCAGTGGCAGTGCTGTGCCTGGCACTGCGACGCCTAGGATCCATCGTGGGCACTGCAAGGCTGCTGAGGCTGGATGACTCCTCAGTATCCCCAACTCCAAGTTCACTGGGTGTAGCACTGCGATTTGCCAGCATGGTATCCAGAATGTTTGTAATCTAGACTAGTCCCTGGGCTACATCCCGACTGCTGTGTGCTGCCTCCACCTGTGGGGCCACAGCACGCCGTGATATCAGGGCAGTAGATGTCGCAAGGTGATTGACTGATCTACAAAAAGCCACTGAACATCCCCATGAATCACCTTTCATGCCTGCAGTGACTGACTCTCTCATGCCTTATCTCAGTACAGAGTTCCTTTACTGCGTTGATCAGTTCCCTGGTGTTCTCCGCAGCTGTTAGCTGTCCCTCATGCAGCTTGCAAATGTTGGTATACAGACACTCCAACTGCTTTTGCAGCCCCCCCCCCATGTTGGTATTGTGTGCCTGCATCTGCCTGTGCATTTTCCTCATGTTCTTGTTTTGCAGGCGCTGCACTTTGAGCATTGATGCCTCCAGGCCACCGAAGAATGATGGGCCCCCACCTACTTCCGTGTGCTGTGTGCCTGCATCGTGAGGCCTCCTGCGGGGTGTTGAGTGACACTGGGTCAGGGACTGCTGCCTTCCAGCGGATCTGGCTTCTGGAGATGGAGTGTGGCCTTCATCCCGCATGTTTTCCGAGTCCAGGCTCAAATCGGGGAGAGGTACAACCCTTGCCCTGTGCCTGATTGGCGCAATACTCATTGACTCGCTGGTTTTGGAGTCTGATGGAGGCTGTGTTTCAGCATCCTCCACAATGGCACATTCTGCTGATGCTGGGCCTGGGCCATCTGCAACGACAATGTGCAGCATGTCATTTATGTATGTGTCACCAAATGTTGCACAATGCTAATAAATGTACACTTACATCATATCACTGTGTAGTGGGTGTTGTGTTCTTGTGGGTGTCGCTCTACTTAATTACATTCTATGTGCTACTTTCAGCTCTGGGTTGTGAACTACCACTCCCATAAGGCATTGTTGTGCCGCATCTAAGATGTGGAATGGAGTACTTATCACAATGGTTTGCACTACTTGCTATTTCCTAAGGGGCATTTGTACATACACATATGGGGTTACATTTAAATATTGGACTTATCTTTACTGATGCTGGGTGTGCCGGACGTGTCTATGTTAGTGACCCCACTGGCAGCTTATGGGGGCAGTGTTGAATCCACCAGGTCTTCCATAGGGGTGGAGGGTGTCTGGGTGTGTGGTCCGCCTCCTGTGCTCCTTGCCTCCCGTAGTCTGCTGGCCACCCTCTCCTTGGCACGGGAACGCAGGTCGTACCACCTCGTTCTTATCTCCTCCACTGAGCGCTGCGCAACCCCCACTGCGCAGATTTTGGTCTGTATGTCAGCCCAGAGTTTGCGCTTCTCACTCTCTGGGACCTAGTGTGAGCTCTTTCCAAATAGCCGGTCATGACTCCTCACCACCTGCTCAGTAAGCACCTCCAGGTCTTGCTCACTGAACTTCAGTTTTCTCTTCCTCTCTCCCTTCTCCTTCCCATTAGCAGCATTGGCCATGGTGATGTAAAGTCCTGGCTTGCTCATAGACTTGCTCCCTGGGGTTGGGCTGTGTCTCTCTCACTGCTCCTTTGGGTGTGGCTCCTGGAAACAGCCTGGGCTGACTCACTTCCTGCTTGTGATGTCATCAGGCTGTGCCAGGTGTCCGTTTTCACAATTTGCGATTTTCAAATACCGAATCGCTAATATTTTTGCGATTCGGTATTTGAGCCTCGCAAATTGCATTAGCAATTTTTAAGAAATCGCTATTTCCGAATCGCAATTTTGTTACATTGCATTTTGCGACTCAGAAATAGCGATTTCTTAAAAATCGCTATTTGCGATTCGCCAAGGGTTTTTTTCATACATCTGGCCCTAAATGCTCAAACTCTTTTTTCTTAAGTTTTAATTACATACAAACAGAAAACCTTTTCGGAATCACTGTGCTTAGAAATGGATATGGAATCAGTATTTATAATTAGGGGTGGATGGAATTTTTAATTTGCCAGCGGTATTGAAAAGATTTAGTAATTTCACATTACATATGCAATGCGGAATTACTAATTAAGTCCACCATTGTACTGGCAGAATTAAATGAACAGTGTTTGATTCTAAACAGGGCTGGAAGAGGGAGCAGTCCCTCTGTTTATAAAACTGTGTAGATTGAACTTTAATCTGCAATGATTTTTAAAAATAAAGAAACTGCTCCCTCTTCTAGCCCTGTTTAAACCACTGCAGTGCGGTTTATACGCTTCGGTGCCCTCACATAAGCATGTAAGGGTGCTGAATGGTATTGCCTGGAGTGTATACCCCTCGGGCCCCTAACATACTTATGTTGGGGCACCAAGGGGTATGCACTGAACTGCACTGTATTGCACTACAGGGCACTGCATATACCTCAGTGTCCTTAGATAAGTATGTAAGCACACCAAGACATAGGCACTGCACTGTAGTAACTGCATACCCCTTGGTGCACTTAAATACTTATGTAAGGGCACAGAGGGGTAGGCATTGCACTGCATACTGTTGGTGCCCTTCCATAAGTACAAAAAAGCACTGAGGGGTATTTACTGAAGTTAATAGCCTTTGATGCAGTAGAATACTTTTGCGCATGGTGGTGCACACTCTGCCCCTTTGCAGAATGCCATGGATTTCCGTAGCATTTTAATGTAAATCTGTGGAATTCCCCCATTTTGGCCCACCCCTATTTATAATGGGCATGTTTTGGATATAACGTTTGTGTGAGGCTGCTCAGGCAGCAAATATTGGATATTGAGTTGGGATGGCAATACGTTAAATATTGAAAAGTTATTGCATATTGAGTTGGAGTAGTAATGCATTCACAAAAGCCCCTCTGGGACCCCTTCCCATTTGTGAATGTTAAAAAAGGTTTGTTTGGTTGTTTGGGATCAGGCAGTAATCCAGGTGATCAATGGACAAGTTTTTTTCATAAACACATCCTTTTTGCTTTTCACCTCTTAAGAGTGGGTGGTGGCCAATGACCGCCACCTGCATTCCTTCCCCACTGAGTATGTTGACCATTGACCAACACTGGAGAAGGCTTCAAAGGATCGTCTGGTGCTTGATCCAGAGGAATCCTTTTTGTAAAAAAAAGGCTGGGGATGAAGTAGCATTGCTTCTATTCAGCCCCCAGCCCATCGGTGACATCAGTGTGCTGAGAGGCATGCTGATGTCACTATTCCACACCAAAGCAGAGGAACAGGAGGTAAAGAAACTGCTCCCGGGCCTGGTGACATTTTCTTTTCACAGGATGTCTCTGAGAATCACCCCTTTCCAGCAATGACTTTCACAAACCAATTCCTGCTCCTGGCTATAGACATAACGCAATCCACAGGCAGGAATACCACTAGAAGAGATTTGTTTTGGAGGCACTACCCCCCTGGTAAAGGACTTAGCCCCCCGCCAAACCCAGGAGACCAATATATTTTTTCTTTGACGTGCGCTTTCCCTGGAGCGGTAGGATTGCACCCTTGCAGAAAAAACATTGAGATTATAATTGTGTGGGGGTCAGCCCTTTCTCAATATGGGCAGACCCACCCTAGCTGGGCATAGTTGTAATAATGTAAAGTGCACCAATACCTTCTGGCTGAGTTAGTGTTCCATTTGTCATGTGACAAGTGCATTACAGTCACCACACTGCACATAAGTGTGAATGAAACATAAGCCACACTTTCATGGAGTACCCTGTGTAGCAAAAACGTAAAGGACCTGATTTAGATCCTCATCGCAAATGTGATGGATATCCCATCTGTCGTATTATGATCTCTATAGGAAATAATGGGAACGTAATACGGCGGTCGGGATGTCTGTCATGGATGCGATGGGGTAAACCCCTCCCCCAAGATCTAAATCAGACCCCAAATCTCTTGTAGTTATTGAAGTGCTCTTTATGGAACACAGGCAATCTTCCCCAGCATGGTTGCCTTACTTTCAAAGGTAGATATGCTCACTCAGTACAAGGACTGTGTGCCTTCCAAGGCAGTACTGGACAACCCCAACTTGTATCCAGAAAATGAAATGAGTTGGGTTTAGCATAGTGAGTGCACTGAAAGCGCATGAAAGATACTTTTTCTTGAGCTTCAAGTAGCCAACAGTGGAAGGAATTGGTAAAGGTTCACTTACATGTCAAAGGACAGTAGCCTGCCCTGACACAAAGGACTGCCACACCCCCTACTGGGATCCTGGCGGACAGGATGGAACTGAAAGGGGACCTTGTGCACTTCTAAGCTACTCTTTGAAGTCTCCCCCACTTCAAAGGCATATTGGAGTATTTAAGCAGGGTCTCTGACCCTGCCAACTTAGACACTTCTGAAGTTAGACACTTCTTGACAAGACACTTTTGTCACAGATACTTCCTGGAGAAGAGAACCTGAACCAGAACCTGCCAAGAAGAACTGCCTGGCTGCCCAAAGGACTCACCTGACTGCTTTCTGTGAAGGACTGCTGTCTTGCTGTTGCCATGCTGCCTTGCTGCTCTCTGGCTGTGCTGAGAAGTGCTTTCCAAGGGCTTGGAAAGAGCATGCCTCCTGTTCCCTGAAGACTCAGAACCAAATAGACTTCTTTCCTGCAAGAAGAACTCCCTGTGCGGCAAAAATCGATGCACAGCCTGCCAGAAACAACCAGGTACTTTGTACTTGCAAGAGACATTTGTTGCTTTTAAGAGACTAAAGACACTTTGTATCATTTTTACAATGAAATTCCAAAATATACTTATTGCATCTTAATCGTTTTGACCTGCATCTTATCAGATAAATATTATATATTTTTCTAATCAGTGTGTGGTGTATTTTTGAGGTGTTCTACTGTGTTATTGCATGATTTATTGCCCAGATACTTTACACATTGCCTTCTAAGTTAAGCCTGACTGCTCAGTGCCAAGCTACCAGAGGGTGGGCACAGGATAATTTGGATTGTGTGTGACTTATCCTGACTAGAGTGAGGGTCCTTGCTTGGACAGGGGGTAACCTAACTGCCAACCAAAGACCCCATTTCTAACACATTTTTACTGTCTTTCAATGTAAACAGACCACAATGTTCTCCATTGGCCCAGGTGAAAATACCAATTCTTTCTTACCTTTTTATAAAAGTGGTGAAATGGGGCACATGGATTTAGCCAGACATTTTTGTTTTTTTTTACCAGTGAAAAGTATATGTAATCTGACCAAATATTGGTTAAAAATAGATGCCAGCCTGCTGGAAAATTCAAGTTTGGCAAATTTGGTCGAGATTTGCAAGAGCGCAAGTTAGACAATTAAAATTACTTTTTTGATTTAATTATTCAAATTGCTACTTATTTTAAAACTGCAAACATATCTCAATATTTAACTGTTTAATATTCAGTGTTTGATCTGTATTTCAATTTGAATGAAAAGGTTGTGGGAGATAGACTGAGTCACATATAGGGGCATATTTATGAAATTATCTCACAGCGCAGCAAGCCACCTTGATGCTGTCCACTGCGTGATAGACAAAGGGCAGGAATGCACTGCACTTAATAATATATGTAATTTCACAGTGCTGGGGCACAATCTGCTGCCTAGTGCCAACACAGGCCCCCTTGCACCGTGGTTCAAGGGTGCCTGGGTTGCAAGTAGGATTGTTTCACTGCAGGAAGGGACACCTTACTGTATAAAAACAATCCCCAAGGCATTTTTCTCTTTCTATGGTGGGATTCGGCTAAGGCAAAAAAGCATTTTTTAAAAAATGTTGCCACAAATGTGCAGCAACATTTTTAAAAAGCGTGTTTTCTAAGAAAGTCACTGGGTGGGCCAGGTCCCAGGGGCATACCCATATATATAAGAGAAAAGGAGAGGGGATCACGGACCCCCCTTCATGGACTGAACTGACTCCTGGGACCACCATCTCTCTGGGGCTTCATTTAATGAATGGAGGGGGGGCGCACGTACCCCTCTCCTGGGGCTGATTGAAGCCCCCAGGATGATCAGCTCCCCGAGTCTACATGAAAATCGGTGAGGGAGCCACACGGAACCCCCAGGCCCTAAGGACCACCACCTCCCCAGGGCCATTTACATTTTTTAAAGAGGGAGGAGGGCCATGTACGACCTGGGGGACTACCATCTCCCGGGGTCTGGCCCATGCCAATTAAAGGAGGGGGGCTGTGTGACCCACCTCCTGAAGCCATTAATACTCCTGGGGCTTTGAGTGGTGGTGTTTGGATTAACATAAACTAATTAAAATTACCTAGCTTTAAAAAAAACATAGAAATTCACTGAAAAAAAACAAAGGTTACAGGGATTTTATAGTAAGGTTCGGAATTTACATGTACAAAACCTTGTAAAATCCGAAGTTATAGTTATGGTTATTTCAAACAACTATGGCGGTCATTTTTAACCTGGCGGTAATGGCCGCATCACCGTCAGTGGCAGTAATTACCAGGCCGGCGGTCCAGACCGACAAATAATGAAGCATAAGAGAAACAGCAGGCGGACCATCCACCCACCGGCATCTTGAAAGCACCGCTGAAGATGGCAGAGGCCACCTCCAGGCCAGTGGAAGGGCCGAACCCGACCAGCATATTATGAACACCACACCGCCATCAGTTCCGGGGCGGGAACCACCGCCACTCAAAGCCTGGCGGAAACGACCCATATGAAAGGGAAACACTCACTGGAGGCCCACAGAACACATCAACCCCGACATGGAGCAAGAGCTGGAAATAATGTCAGTGCTTCTCCTTGCCATATTCCTCTAGGACCGTGACCGCCGACGAAGACGACAGTAAGTCCGCCAGCCTAGCGCACAAGGGAGGAAAGGGCACAATTACACAACCACCCACCCCACCCACACCACAACGCAAACCCACCCCTCCCACCACCCTAAGCCATACACACCCTAACAAAATGTACTTACCAGACACAGGCCAACAAATACCTGCACCAATGCACACACCTGTGCACACCACAGCACCACAGTGAAACGCAGCACAACAGCTCAATTTAGCATCAACATGTCTGCTGGGCAGCAAATTTTAATTTAAAAAAAAATATTTACAAAAGGCCAGTAGCCAGTACAAAGTCCCGGTAGGGCAAAGATAGCCTACACTTGACTCCCACCATGTAAAGGGACACTCCACTATGAAGTGCCATCAGGCACCTCAGGGTTCAGGGGCAGGTGGTGGTGGGGGTGGGAACTCAGGTTTGGAAGGGGGGGTCTTGGGCACATGTTCTGGATGTGGAGAGGGTTTGGGCTTGGCCTTGAGAGGAGGAGGTGGAGGAGTAGGCCTGGTCCGGGGGGGTGGCAGAGGGACCAGGGACAACACGAGCCTTCTTCTTCTCTGGGGAAGGGGCACAGGAATGGGTAAGACAGACTGCGGAGGACATGGATGAGGAAGGAGTGGGTTTCAGGAGGCCAAGGGACAAGACGGGGTGAGCCAGTGGCTTCGAACAGGTCAACATGGGAAAGGGAAAGCTTATGAGGTGCAGCTGGAGGGGTTTTGGAGACAGGTTTGGGAGTGGAGGATGTTGGAGTAGAGGTATGAGGTGTAGTTCTGCTGTGCTTGGATGCAGGTGCCTATAACGTATGCCCATGTTTGGTGGATATGTGTAGAGTGGATGTCTGGGAGCGTTTCTGTGTCCTGGGAGGAGGGGGTGGACACAGTGGGGGAGGTGTATGTTACTGTGTCTGTCTTTGAATGTTGGGTGTGTGCCTGCATGTGGTGGGATGTGTGGAGCTTGTGTTTGTCTGCATGCTTCTTGGGTGTTATTTTGGGTGCATGGCTGTCTGCATGTGTGCTTGGGATGGCAGAAGGGAGTGGGGTACTGGAAGGGGTAGAGGTGGTGGGAGGGGGGACGGAAAGACCAGGGACACTGGCTTCCGTCAAAGAGGAGGCCAGAGCCTAAAAAGATCTCTGGAGGCCAGACATGGCACTGTGAATGCCTTCCAGGAAAGCATTGTATTGCTGCATCTAGGATGCCAGCCCCAGGATGGCATTCACAATGGTTGTCTGTCAAATAGAGATGCTTCTTAGGAGGTCAATAGCCTCCTCAGTGAGGGCAGCAGGGCTAAAAGGGGCAGGAGATAAGGTGCTTGGGACGAAGGAGAAGCCCACCCTCCTGGGTGAGCGGGCATGGGCCACACGCTTGGGAGCTACTGGGAATGCAGTGATGGTATGGAGGGTGGCGGAAGATGTTAAGGAATGGCTGGGCCCAGTAGGCTCTGCCACTACCAGGGAGCTGCCATCGGTGGAGGTGTCTGAGTCACTACCTACAGTGGTAGTTTCCTCCCTCGTGGTACTCCCCTCACCCTCCAACCCGCTGGTCCCCTTGGTGTCGGTGAACTCTGCCTCCTGGGAACCATAGGCTGCAGCATCCCCACTCACCGGTGCCTCAGCTCCTTCACCAGATGATGCCAAAGCACACAAAGACACAAGAGCACGGGGGAAACAGGAAAGAAGTGGGTCAAATCTAGATCAAAAATACCTGTTGGTACACATACACCCCCACCCATCTAATGCACGAACCCCCAGAGGACAGAATTCTTCACCTGAATGTGCCCCTGACTGCTAGGCAACACCCCACAGTATACTACATGACCATCCTGGCCCTCTACTCTGTAACACTTTGCAATGGGGCACAATGAGAGGAATTGGCAAGACAACAAATCTGCTAGTCAATTAGGCTACATCTGAACCAATAGCCCAGAGAGGGGACCTCTCACTGGCCTACATTGCCAGCCATATCTACCTAAGGACACCATCCCGCGAATGTAGAGGGGGGGCAGGACTGCAGGGACACACATGTTTATGGGCATGCCACTATACTGCATGCACCCCATGGCACCTAACTACACTCAGCATAATAGCATCACATTAGTGGTACTCACCCCCTTGTGGCTGCTGAGCTGCCTTCAAGCGCCCATCCACATCTCGATAGGCCACTGCCAGTATGCAGGCCATTAGGGGGATCAGGCTCCGACGGGCACCTCTCCCTCGTTGGAGGTCGTCCCCATTTGGGCCTCTCTGGTCTTCCTGGCCCAGCGCCACAGGTCCTCCCACTGCTTCCTGCAGTGGTTGCTCCACCAGTTGTAGACCCCCATGGTCCGCACTTCCTTGGTGATGGCTTGCCACATTACTTTCTTCTGATGGGCACTGACCTGCATGAGACACACAGAGTAAAGAAACAGACGTCAGTGTGGGTGCCCCAAACACAAAAGCCATACCAGTTCTACCTCACAAGGCCCATGGAGACACACATGTTGACAATAGCCAAGGCAACGACTGCCAGACACATCACGGGTAAGCATCCACACAGCCACCAACAATGCCCACAGGCATCCACCACATTCACACACATTTAAGGATGACTAATGGCAACTTACCTGAGCCTCTGGTTGCTCATACAGCTTCGTATACAGGGGTAAGACCCCATCCACCAGCTTCTCAAGCTTCTCTGCAGTGAAGACTGGGGCCCATTCCCCTGTAACCCGTGCTATTACTAGGCCCAGAGTCAGGTCACATCACCTCACACAGTGGAGTTCCATTCCTCTCAAGGTGTAGGAGTCAAGTGGCAAGGGCTTAGTATAATGGCGGTATTTCCCGTGGTGGTGTCCACCATCACCGCCAGCGGTGATTGTGATTCGCCCTGCTTCCCCATAGACGCCAATGCTATCCAATGAAGAGGTGCACGGCAGTGAACACCACCTACCGCCATGACGACTAACGCCAGCGGAATGTAGTCACTACCTACACTACACTACCTGTGGGGCAGGGGGCTGCCATTTTGCATACAGCATGCCTTTTTAGTCTCTCCGGGGTCGTAATCCATGGCTCCATGCCACCTAGATCCAAAAAATATATACACACAGTTCCAAAACAACAAAAGCGGGGGGGTTCTCTAGACCAAAGGTTTCCCTAAAAGGGCAAGCAATATGCTTGAAGCAAGAGCTTGCAGCGCTGCCCTGACGGATAATGTAATCCGCCATCGTAAGGCTGCCTGTCGGCGGCAGCCTGGCGGTGGTGGAGGACCGCCTGTGGCCATCTTCCCTTGGTATTTATATGGCAGTCAAAACCGCCATGCCGGTGGCGGTCTCGACCACCATGTACATAATGAGGGCCTATGTCCAGTTTCCCCAAAGGGCTGATCTCACCTCCATCAAATCTGAATTTTATGCTTTTGCAAATATTCCCCTTGTGATAGATGCCATTAATGGTACCTACATAGCCCTCATAAATCCAAGAGTAAATGAACAGGTGTTCAGAAATCATAAAAACTTTTACTCCTTTAATGTCCGATTGGTGTGTTCTGCTGATCAGTCCATTACTCATGTCAATGCAAGGTTCCCAGGATCAGTCCAGGACTCCTTGGTCCTAAGAGACAGCAGTGTGCCACACATGATGGGACAACTACAGGGGGTCAGAGCGTGGCTTATTGGTGAGTGTGTATGACACTGGATCAGTTATATAGCTGAAATGCAGGCTGAATGCAAGTAGATATTGTGTGTTTCAACCCTCTTTCGCCCACGTTTGCAGGGGTTTCTGGCTACCCAAACATGCAATGGCTCCTGACACCTGTGAGGAATCCCAGGACAGAGGCAGAAATCCATTATAATGAGGCAGATGGTCGCACCAGGAAGGTAATTGAGAGAACCATAGGACTCCCTGAGGCAACATTCTGTTGCCTTCCTCTCCCTGGAGGGTCCCTGTGCTATATCCCTGACAAGGTGTGTAAGATAGTGGTGGCCTGCTGAATGCTGCACAACCTGGCACTACTGGATGAGGTGGATGCTGTGCAACCCCCCCTGCCACCTCAGAGGATGGATGAGAGTGATGGTTAAGAGGAGGGGAAGACATCTACACCAGGACCCAGCTAATCCGGCTATACTTCTAGTGACTCTCAGGTAGTGTTCTAGGTTACCAATGTGTTTACAACATTGTTTCAGGGTGACTTCTGTGCAAAATTCTGTGCTGTCCCTTACCAGTGACGTGTGGACTTCATATGTGAAGAAGGAGATGTGTGTTACAGCAATAGAATGTACAGTGTGACATACTTGGAACACTGCAGTCTGTTAGACCCCCTCCTGCAATAAAACAGCATTATCCTGTAAACTGCCCACTATATTCACATTTGCATTTGTTTGCACATATAAATGAAGGACAGATATTTTGAGTGCACTGGTGTGTTTTTTTAATGAAACAAAACACATCCATGACTGATGGGCCAATGTAAGCTAGTGGGCACATGGTGTACAAAATACTCAGGTACATTTCCACAGCTGTTGGTTGCACAGGGGCAGAGTCCATGGGGCCAATGAAAGATGGTGAAGTGGCAGTGGCATGTCGACAAGGTAGCTCAGTGGCACACAATGGAGACAGTTCAGGGCAGAGTCACTTCCCGGCAGTGGGCTTGGTCTTGGCTGGTGTTTCACAGGGATGTCTGGGTCGAAGGGCAAGTTTGCAAGGAGGAAGCTAGGCTGCAATGGAAGGGGTGCTGCTGTCCTGTGAGTACTCTGGCAGTGCCACCAGTCCACTAGCAGCCGCTGATGTGGATAGCAGGGCATTGTCCTGGCTAGTGAAAGGGGCCTGCTGGTTGGTGGAGGACTCAGGCTGGCTGTTGTACTGGCCCTGCAGCACCCCTGCAATGGCGGCCATGGTAGCATTGAGATGTTTCCATTTCTCCATGGCCTCGTGATGGTGTGATACCTTTTGCCTCTGATTCTCCTCCAGCGTGGCCAGGATCAGGGCCATCCTGTCCTGGGAATGGTGGTATGCTTCCAGGACCTTAACAATGGCCTCCTGGGCAGCAGCATCCCTCCTTAGCCCACATGATGATAATGAGAGGGATGGGGTGATGCATGCATTGCAGGTGTAGTTGATTTACCTAAGCCCAGTCCTCCAGGGAGTCCAGTGAGGCCCTCTGGGCCTTGACTCTCTCCTCCCAGTTGGTGTATTCAGGGGGAGGAGGTGGGGGACTACCGCCAGTCTTCTGTATGGCGATGTGTTGTGATGCCATGGACTGCACCTTACCCCGCAGGTCGTTCCATCTCTTTCTGATGTCATCCCTTGTGCATGGGTGGATTCCTACTGCAGTGACCTAGTTGACTATCCTCTGCCATAGCTCCATCTTCTGGACCATGGGCGTCTACTGCACCCGTGCCCCAAATAGCTGCGGCTCGACCCTGAGTATTTCGTCCACCATGGTCCTCAGCTCCCTGTCAGTGAAGCGGGGGTGCTTAGGGAGTGCCATGGTTTGTGTTGTGGGTGGTGTGTTGTGTGTGTGACTTGTGTGGTGGTTGTTTGTATGTGTGGTTTTCTGTGGTGCTGTTGGCATTGCAAGGGATTGTGGGTTGTGTTTGAGTGTGTTTTATAGTGGTGTGGATGTGTGTCAGCTGTTTGGTTTTCAAATTTGCCAATGTGTGCTTCTGTTGTTGGCGGTACCCATTTCGGAGCATGGCGGTCATCACTGCCAATGGACGTTCAACATCCACTGTCCGCTGCTGTGATTTGTGCAACATTATTTGGTGGGTGGGGGATTTGTAGGGATGGCGGTGGCAGGGTGATGTGTCCTGCCTTTCCCCCCATTGTTGGCCCTGGCGGTAAGTGGAGGTTGTAAATTCTTTGGCAGACTGTGTTTTTGGCATCATTATTCGGCGGTGTGCAGTCCACCGCCACTGGCAGCCTTTTGTTCACCGTCAGCACGGCGGTCAGCAGTGATTACTGCCAGATTCATAGTGAGGGCCTATGACTTGTGCCCTAAGGTAACTATAACTCGTGCCCTACTTGGTGGGTCCAGCGCACCCAGGTAGATGTATCGGCGTGCCAGGGTATGGGGTCTCTAGGGCCAAAATCAGCCTGGGGCGGGGTCTGCCACATAGCCCCTCCCAGTTTTAAACAAGTTACTGGCACTGGGGAGGCAGTAGTCCCTTGGGCCTGGGGTGTCCATGCAGCCCCCCTCATTAAATGTTCATTTAGCCCAAGGGAGGTGGTGGTCCCTGGGGCATTTTCAAGCCATAAGTGGGGGTCTGCACAGCCCCCTTCATATTATCACTAAACCCCAAGCGAAGTGGTGGTCCCCAGGGCTCATAAAAGCCATATTAGAGAGGGGTCTGCATGGGCCTCCTCCAAGATTTAAAAAAAAAACAGGGAGTTGTCCCCGAGGCTCAAAAGACCCCTAGGAGGGGAGCCCTGCGGGTCCCTCCTTTTTTAATATCCCACATGCCCCCTATACCTGGCCCGCACGGGAGCTATACTGATCAAGTGAAGGAGACTGCACTTGGTTTTTTAAATATGTTCACCAGAATCGTGGTTCCTCCACGAATGTCAACAAAAATTTTAAAGAAAATTCTTTTTTTTACTGGCAGGATCCACAGGGGACCCCATCATCAAGGCTAAGGGGTCAAAGTATTCCTACCCTGCCCCCTTTTCTTTTCTTTACGAAGGCTGTGCACTGCGTGGGGTTGGCTACTTATAGGGGACTAGGCCCTGAGGTCAACCCTCGGAGCGCACAGCAGTTATGGTTATTTCAAGTAACTATAACTTGCGTTCTTAGGTAACTATAACTTGCGCCCCCGCCATGCACAGTTATCTCCTCTATAATTTTACTGCAAATGTTACAGTTTTTTAAAGTGAATTTCAATGGTTTTTTAATTCTATTTCCTGACTATAACATCCCTGTAAGCTTTGTTTTTTTCAGTGAATTTCTATGCTTTTTTTTTACGTAAAGTAATTTTAATTACTTTACATTAATTCATTCATGCATGGCCTTTGGGGTTAACCACCCAACCTTGCACCACGAATGGCCTTCACCCGTGCATGGCTACAACCAGGCCTTGCATCCTACCCCACAGCACTCATGAAGTGCTTCTTTGTTTGGTGGAAATGTGATAATATTCCTCTGCTTCAAGAATGGCGGGAAACACGCTCGGGGGGCCTCTTAGTAAGCTGTCCAGCTTTCTGGCAAAATGGGGTGAAGACACATCAATAATGTATATGGGACAGGGCCAAAATGGTGGGGCTTCCTTGCCATTTTACCTACCACTAGTTTTTAAAAGGGATAACACAATCTCTGGTCTCAGCAGCAGATTACAAGAAAAAACCCTCTCCTGACAGTCACTACATGAAATATTGCTCTCGAAAAAATCAAGGATGCAAACAACTCCATCAAGGATTTCAGATAACTTTTCACAGTAGAAAAGCAAAGAAAAAACATTTAGGGCCTCATTATAAGTCTGGCAGACCATGGACAGCCAGACTCACGGTGGCGGGCGGACTGCCGTGGTAGTGGCAGTCTGCCTGACATATTATGACTGTGGCAAAGACACCACAGTGGAAATGCCACCACCGCCATGCTGCCACCACCAGGCAGCCTGGTGGTATCGGCGTTTCAAATCCGAAAGGGCAGCGATGCAAGCAGCGCTGCCCTGCGGGTCATGAGTCCCATTTGGCCAGCCTTTTCTGGGTAGTTTACACTGCCAGGGAAAGGCTGGCAGAATGGGTGACTCGGGGCCCCCCTTGGCATGGGCAGTGCAGGAGCCCCCATACACAACCCAGTTGTGCATGTCACTTCCCGAATTAAGGGCAGTGAAATACGTGACGGGTGCTACTGCACCCGCCGCATAGCCACATTGGCACCGGCTCCAGTAGGAGACGGCATCAATGTAAGGCTCTGTTTCCGGCTGAGCTGGCAGGCAGAAACACTGTTTCCACCCGCCAGACCAGTGAAAAAATCATAATAGTGCCGGCGGGTGCTTCACCGCACTGGTGCTGAAGTGGCGGCAATGAGTTCGGCGGGCGTAACTCATAATGACCCCCTGAGTTTGCCTTGACCATGCACAAGAAATTAGGATCATTAGTACTTCACTGAAGTGAAGCTTCAACTTGGACTCCTGCTTTGTTTATATCTGTAAGTGCTTTCTGTTGAACTTTACTTTCTGTGAAATGAGCATTGTGCTACAATGAATCCTGCCTCGCGTATTCACCTATTATAAATAGGCATGGCAGGATTCTTTGTTAATGTACAATAAATGTTGGAAACTGTGGGGGGATCCTCAAGGCCCCCACAATCCCAGCTGACTCCCCACCTCCTGCGGGAGCCGACATTGCTCCAAAATACAGGGAGCTGCTGGAAATGCAGCTCCCTGCAAGTGGGAGCAATACTTTTATCTCGTTCCTGCCCGCAAATCTGCAGCAGGGAAAGAAATAAAATATCTGCTTCCGCTAACGGGAACATTTTCACAGTTCTCACAGTGCTTGCTTTTGATTGGTGGGAGCTATCACAGCTCTGCCAAGCAAAACCAAGCAGCTATCTCCCGAGGGTGGGCACCTCAGGAGGTAGAAAGAGCCGACCCTGGGGACTGGCGGTCCCCAGGGCAATATATGGTTCCCAGGGGAGAACTGCATGGCTCCACCCCTTTCTACTGCATGGGTGCACCAGGGGAGGTTGTGGTCTCCAGTGAGTCTGCACAGACCTCCTCTTCAAAGTTCATTCTAGCCCCAAGGAGCTGCTTTGCTTGAGGCCTGGGGGGGTCTGTGTGGCCCCCCTAATATTTTTTAAATATGTAACATATTTAGTAAATGTAGCCCCAGGGAGGTGGTGACCCCCAGGGCTTTTAAATGCCCGGGGGGGGGCATACACCCACTTGTTATTTATTACATTGCACATGCCCTTGGGATCTGGCCTACCCATGGGCAAAATTAATAAAAGTAAAAATAAACGCAGTAGACTGGACTTTAAAAAAATAAAATACAGCAACATTTGCAGATTCCCTCTTTTTCCTAGAATTGTTTTAAAAAAATGCTTTTTTGCTCTGGCAGGATCACAGAGAAAACCCAGGACCAAGGCTAGGGGGTTAGGATATTTCTACCCTGCCCCCTTTTCTTTTCTTGCCTTTTTAGGAGGGGACTCAGCTGGAGCGGATTCCCAAAATGGCTGCCAACAGTTCCTGGTAGAAGTGTTGGCACTCAATCAGATATCAGCTCGAGGACTGTTGGATCCATTGAGGATTCTTGTCCCTGGATATTCATATTTTTTAACCTTAAATAACTCCAAAACTTCTAAACAGATTTACACCAAATAACAAAAAGCATGTTCTGCGCACCAAGATCTGCTAAATTTGGTATAATGCCATCCAGAGGTTCAGGCTGTAGGCGTGTCTAAAGACCATATGCAAAAATGAATAGGAAATACCTGTTTTGGGACCTTCCTTTTTCTGAGCCCCTGCTCATTGAAGCACCCTGAAACTTTCAAGACAGCAACTAAACTGACTGTCATATTAGCTTTGAAAATTTCAGGAAGATTTTTCAAACGGCATCAAAGTTATTGGCAAATCAAAAAACACTTTTCCTATGGGAACAAGGTCCTAACTATACCTACTGGCGACCACTAGTAGGTAGCATACATATATCTATATATGTTTATTTAGATAGATAGACAGATAGATAGATAGATAGATAGATAGATAGATAGATAGATAGATAGATAGATAGATAGATAGATAGATAGATAGATAGATAGATAGATAGATAGATAGATAGATAGATAGATAGATTATCTAGTGGAGGTCGCCAGTAGGTATTTATAGTTAGGAACTAGTTTCCATAGGAAAAGCATTTTTTGGATTGCTTATAACTTTGGAGCCATTTCACAAATCTTCACGAATTATCCCAAAAAGGTGCCTCACTTGGTCGAGTTCTGCAGGGAAAACTTTGGGTTGATACGTCAAACAGCAGCTAAGTAAAAGGAAGGAGGGAAGGTCACAAAATGTGTGTTTCCCATGTTATTTCCAATACAGATTTTAGACATGACTACAGCCCAAATCACTGAACGGAATTACACCTAGTTTAGGAGAAAGGTAGATCTTGGTCCAGAAAGAGCCTTTTTGTAATTTGGTGGAAATCCATGTAGTAGTTTTGGAGTTATTAAATAAAAAAGAAATATACATATCTGGGTAGAGCCTAAGCACTGATCTCATGATGAGAACTAATTGACTGCCAACACTTCAACCAGGACGCTTTAGCAGCCATACTGGGAGTTGAGCAAAAACAGCAAAAATTGAACTTCATTTTCATTTTCACAAACACATTGTTTCACTGGTGTTCTGGCATAATTTCGAGAACAAAAACATAATTTACCATGATAGTAAAAATCTTTTTGGGGTCTTATTATGCCACACTGCGAGTGTTTATATTCCCCCACTGCTTCTTTCATTGTTATCAGTGCATGCCATGTCATCTCACAGGAGTGTTTAGAAGCGACTGCAGTTTAAGCTTGTGCAATGTATTTACAGGTATTTGGTCACAACTCAACAATGTTAAATGCTGCTCTAAAAATGGGATGCATTTTTATTTCCCAGAAGGTTAATAAAGAAATCATAGGTGGCCCTTGATACATGTGTGTTACCTCATTGCTCCTTCCTTGCTTCCCTTCATTACTACATTGAGGCAATCCTGCCTTGCCAGACACTCATACCACATGATTTTCTAAAATAAAAGACCCTCCACCCTCCACTCCTGCAGATCTCTCCTTCTCATTATAAAGCATGTCATCATTTTATATCACACCTCATTTTATATCTTTCACCCAGGTAGGGGTTGGGCACAGGGACCTTACTGCAGGCCGAGCCCTGTGGCAATCCCCTACTGCACACGGCTGAATGCCATAGGCGGCAGTGGTTAGATTGACGTATAGTAAGTAAAATTACTTTACATGAAAAAACATAGAAAATCACAGAAAAAAACAAAGACTTCAGGGAAATTATAGTTAGGAAATAGAATTAGAAAAAAAACAGAAATTCACTTAAAAAAACAAAGGTTAAAGAGACGTTATAAATAGGTTCTGAATTTACTCATACTCTAGTCTGTGAGAGGGTGCGTGAGTGTCTGAGTGGATCTGTGAGTGGGTGCGTGAGAGTCAGAGTGGGTCTTTAAGTGGGTGCGTGAGAGTGTGAGTGGGTCTGTGAGTGGGTGTGTGAGTGCCTGAGTGGGTCTGTAAGTGGGTGCTTGAGGGTCTGTGAGTGGGTGTGTGAGTGTCTGAGTGGGCCTGTTAGTGGGAGAGTGAGGGTCTGAGTGGTTCTGTGAGTGGGTGCGCGAGTGTCTGAGTGGGTTTGTGAGTGGGAGCCTGAGGGTCTGGGTGGGTCTGTAAGTGGGTGCATGAGTGTCTGCGTGTACCTGAAAGTGGGCATATGAATCTGTGAGTGGGTGCACAAGTGTCTGAGTTCTATAAGTAAATGATTTAGTGTATGAAGGAGTCTGTAAATCTTTTTAAATTATTTTTTGCCAATATTCACAAATTAATCGCAGTATTACATGGGGAACCACGCTGAGTGTTGAAATCTTTTTGCGAATATCATGTGTGGTAAAAAAAACATTTTAAAGTTATAATTAGACCCTCAAATACCCTATATCACACCCCTGGGGTCAGGGTACCTCCACTTGGACTTCTTATACCACTTTTTATTTTACTTTTCAGCCACAGGGACTGTGCCTCATAACCTAAAATGGCAGCTACCACTTTCTGGTCAGGTTGCGGCCAGCCAAACACAGCATTCCTATTGTTGCATGCATTTGTGAATACGCCGCAATCACCACGAAAACGTTGCAACTGATCAGGGGCCCTAAATATACAAATGTGTTTTCCATTTAATATCTCAAAAACTACTGAATGGATTTACATCAAATAATAAAGGGCACAATCTGAGGAACAAAGTCTAGCTTAGTGCCAAATTTGGTGTCATTCCATCCAGCTGTTCAGGCTATAGTCGTGTTCAAAACTCCTATGTGAATTAACATAGGAAAGGCACTTTTTTTTACCCCTCTCTTTTTAATGGGCCTCGCTTGATGGATCACCTCAAAACATTCCATGCGCAACAAGGATCACCAGCACACTTTTTGGGGAATTTTTGACTTATATTAGGTGCTCTGTTGTGTCTGGACGTAACTAAGAGGCATATCTATTGGGATAGCCATACAGTGCAGCTCAGCAAATCACTTTGCTGCGCTGCACTACACTGCACTGTGTGACAGGGAAGTGGCAGAAATTCACCATATTTAAAAAGGTATGGTGCATTCTAGCTTTGGTATGTTTCAGGGGTTCTAGAGGAAAAGAAGACAAGTGGTGCTTTCTAATCTAGAAGCCTCTACAGTCCATAGATTCGAGCAAGGTACACATCCCAAGTACTCCATCACCATCACTAAAGATGAAATAGCTTCATAGTGTAAATATCATTTAACAAGGAGACCCGCACCAGGACGTAATGATGTCATGATATGTTACATGGCCATGCCAAACACCGAGGTTTGGAAGGAGACTGCTGGCAATGTATTTGTGTCCTTATTATGACATTCCCAAATCTATGGACCTTGACATGTGTTCCTGGAAAGAAGAAGGCAAACACCCAATTTCCTGCAATAACTATGGCATCCAGGGGCATATTTATGAGTGTTTTGTAGCACGAGCACGGTTGCACCACACAACATGTCACATGTGTGATGCAACCCCCATATGCAATTTGTGAAGCCACGCAAGGCCACTTTGCAAGGCCCTGAGAGGCTTCATAAATCTGGAGTAAAGCAATGTAGCACAAATCACTTCACTGCCTTATTCAACCCCAGGAAGGCATTCCATTGGCACTGCATAAGTGTTTCCACACAGCTCCACTGGATTTTGACGTATTCCCAGATTTACCAGAACCGGTAAACTTGCAAAGCACCAAATTGCTACACCTTCCCTGGGGAGGCGTAATGAGAAGAAATATCTTTATTTCTCCTTGTTACTTCCTCTTTCTGTATCTGCTGCATTCTGCAACACACATAGAAGGAGGAATACGTCTCTGGGGATTGTTTTTGTGCAGGAAGGTGCCCCATCCTGGAAAAAAACAATACTGCATGCAATTGGGGTTACCTGGCACCATGGTGCACGGGTGCCTGCATTGGAGCCAGGCAGCCAAAATGGCACCAGCGCAAGGGAAAAGGCAGGAATGAGCTGAGTTGACTTAAATACAGTATATTCCCGCACTTTCTCTGCCATGCAGTGCAGGGTAGTCACTGTGTGTGTGTTTTTATAAATATGCTCCCCAGTTTTTACATGGGAGTCCTCACTTGAATACAACTGGTCCCTTATGTCGCATAACAGTAAGCAGATACTCTGTGCCGACGGGGGTTCACAGCTCTTATGCTGAACATAAATTAAACTTAATTGTCTCCTGGAACATAAAAAACAGTTGGTATTATTACCTAACACATTGATACGCCTACTCAGCACATCAGAATTCCAGGTTGAATCAGGATCTAAAATTGCAACCTGGAGATATTACAAACTCAGAAGCTGATGTCCAATCTCATGAGGTGTCTATCTTTCATACTTTATGACCTGTGCCAACGGAAGCTGAAGGCAAGATAGTAGTCAGAAAACTAAAATACCCTTATTTGAACCACACCTCTAATCACACCAGGCACCAGCAAACCAAAGTCTCCTAAAGAGTGCTCCTTTGTATGCCCTTTCCATCGATCCATCCAATCAACCTATCTATTCTTACAATCTTCTGGCTGTCTCTTCTCATTTCCATCTATCCATCCACCTACCTATAAACCCATCAAATTCTCTGCTCATCTTTTCACCCTTTCATATAAATATATCTATCCTTTCACTGACCCACCTAGCAATATTTCAATGAAATCATCCATCCCACCTTTCAAATTTCTCTATCTGTTCATTTTTCATTTCCCTTGCATTCACCTTTTCACCTATTGATTCTTTCACTCTTTCAGTCATCCTTTCAACTATGCATCTATCCGTCCTTTGATCTTCCTTCCATTCATTGTTTCACCATCTATTTCCTCCTTCCATACTACCTTCTACCTTTTTTCATCCCTATCTGTCTCTCTTTTTCCTTCATTCCGTTCTTCCTTCCTTCCTTCTTCCTTGTGTTCTTTCTTACCTCTTTTTCCTCATCTATCTTTGAGGAAAAGATCCTTACATTTTCTTTCTTACCTTTCTCTCTGATACTAACGTTTGAGGCTTTTCCCTTTTTCTCCATTTCCCTCTTTTCATTCTTTCATCAATTCTCTCTCTCTGTTTTATTTGCTGTGCATGTCATCCCATATCCCAGACCCCTTTGTCAGGGTATCCAGTGATAGTGTTATTTATGAATATTTTGTCTGAAGACAGAAGAGGCCCATAAAAAAGCTAAGTAATGTTCGAGTGAGACTGAGTTCACCGGCCCATGGGGCCTAGTGGCAGCCATTGCTTGAATGATGGGTTTACTGGACCACTGCTGAAAGCCATTTTACTAGAATTAAAAAACTCTCTCTTGATACCCTGGCGTAAAGCAACAATAACGTCACCATAGCCTGAATGTACAAAAATACGTACACTTATATATCCCTAAACTACTTTTTTAAAATTATTTTTCTGCACACAAGAAGATACACGAAAAAACCCATAATTCAGTCAGCATAGTATTTCATAATCACTAGTCTAGACATTCATTACACTATCACATTTATCAGATACAAGATCATAACCGAAATGCCAAATTCTAATTCATAATCCATTATGCAACTGGTGCCGACACTTTTGCCCCCCTCTTTTGAGCACGTATTCAAACTAGTCTTGAGGTAATTCATAGATAGTACTCTAGCCAGCCATTAGTAAAATTTGGGGATCAGGTTTGAGCCACTCCCCTGCTATGCAGATCTGCATCTCTTCCATTGCCACAAATTCAAAACTTTGGGCTTGACCCATATCGTTGCCATCCCCCAACCCAAGAAGCACAATTTGTGGCGTTAGACATATATCTTGAGACAATATGATTTTCAAAATATTCGAAATCTCAAGCCCAGATTTATACTTTTTGATGCAAAACTATGTTTGCGCAGTTTTGTGTCAAAAAGTATAGCGCCGGCTTGCACCATTCCAGGACGCCAGCAGGGTGCCAAATTTATGGAATGGCGCAATCCAGCGGGAAAGTGTGGGCTAGCGTAAAAAAAAAAATTAAGTTACCCGGGTGGGGTTGGTGGTATTGGAGAAGGGGGTTTTGCACCAAAAAATGATGTTAGGCTGGTTAGAGTAAAAAAAGATTCCTGTTGTCATCGCTTGATGCAAAACTATCCATACGACATGACTCCTGCATGGCCATTGCACCCAGTGCCATGTAGAGGGAGCCATTTCAGTCTGTAAATACTTATCTCTACTTACCTATTTTTACCTGGGATGGGGTCCCCCATCCTGTGGTGTCCCTCTGGTGTGGGTGTGGGTGTTCCTGGTGCTTGGGGAGGGCACCTGTGGGCTCTTTCTATGGTGTTTGATCATGGAAATGGGTTCACAGGTCCCCTAATGCTTACCCATGCGTTAAATAATGGCGCTAAGCAGGCTTAGCACCATTATTTAGGCCCGCCTCCCCCGTGCACCATTTTTGCACGGGAGGATAAATAAGGCTCTAGGGCCTTAGAGTCATTTTTTGGATGGGAACGCCTAACCTGCATCTCTTTGACGGGAGGTGGGCTCACATTTCCAAAAAATGACTTTAACGCCAATATTTTGATGCTAGACTAGCCTAGCGTCAAAATATATAATATGGAGTTATGCTTGCGCTGAATTAGCATACAAAAATTATGCTAATTCAGCAAAAACAGAGCATAAATCTGGGCCTCAGTTTTTAATACCTCAAGTTTGTTGCAGCTAAGAAACTTAGCACAGAGATCTTACGCCCCCATTTAAATATCTTTTCCAGGGTGTAATAGTGATTAAAGAATGTCTTGTAGTGTTGAGCTTGTAGCCTGGCAGAGAGTAATGGATGTTGACCCCTTTCTAAAGAAGCAAAAAACAATGTCTCACTGGCACCGATCCATTGACTCCAGTTCTGTGCTCTGGCCATCAACTCACCTTGCATAGATTTCATAAACGACTGGTAGATATTGCTAATATTACATTCCATGATACTCCAGAGTAGCTCCATTACTGGAACTCTCTCCCTACAGGGCATCCTCTTTAAATTTGTCATCTTATCTGAAAAGTTTTTAAAAAATCCTTATTATCCCAAGAGAAGACTTTCAATCCATTGAAAGATTTAATTTGGCCATCAATAAATTACCAATCCTATAAGCGCATCCCATGTTCCATTGCTTGCAATAGTTATCTCGAAAATTGTTTGGTGAGATTGGGGTATTTCATAATGGCGTATAGCAATTGACCCGATCAATTCCCATTTTTCCGCCTTACTTGCTGCCAGACCCTAAAGGCAGCCCTCACTACTTTAAACCTTACTTTCTTAAAGTAGCTTGGCTCCAATACCCCTAAGGAGGCTGCTTCCTCTGCATTGTCCATATCATACTGTAAATAGATGGTAAAGTTTCCCTCAGCGCTTTACTAGAATAATCTGGAGCGATCAATATTTCCATGTATTGTAAGGCCGCAGCCCAATAATATCGAAAATTAGGCACAGCCCATTCCCCCTCTCTTGGTAAAACTTAGGGCCAGATTGAAGAAAAGTGGCACTGCACCCATGCAGTGCCACTTTTCTTGCGCCCCTTAGTGCCCCCCAAATGCCACCATGTATGCACCGTATCTAGGATATGGCGCACCAGGGCGGTTGTTAGGGAATTAGCATCAAAATTGTTTACGCTGGTATGGAGCTTTGCAGGATTAGCATAAAAAATGTTGACACAAATCATGCAAAGCCCTTGGAGACCCATTGTAATTAATGGTGTGCCTTCTTTTAACGCCTACTCTGAACAGGTGTTAAAAGTACCGTAAAAATGACGCAAATAAATCTCTTTGATGCAAAGAACGCCCCCTTTGCATTCGTTATGCCTGGCACAGTAATAATGTAGCGCAACGTGTTACAAAGTGGCACAATGTATGCATTACACCACTTTCTAAATTTGGCGCAGTGATTTTAGCCTCGTTGAGTCACATTAGCGTAAAAAGAAATGAACCTAATGTGGCACAAGGATGCGCAAGGGGTTCTTAAATCAGCTCCTAAATACTTGAGAGTCCTGTTAACATTTAACATATGACCAAATGAAGCTACTAGCTATCTCTTCCATTCGTTTGAACCAGATTTGATCAAATTCTAGTGGAATAGTCCAAGAAAGATGCAACACCCTTGGAAGAAAGAGCATCTTAATGACATTGCATTGCCCCACTATGGAACATATAAACTATTCATGCGCTGTAACCCTCTCTTGGTCTTAGCTAATACTGAGGCCAAATTATTCACCACAATTGTGTCCACGTCTACTGCTAACCTAACCCCAAGCATTGAACTTGCTCAGTTCTTCACTCATCTTCTAGGTGCACCAGTTCATTGGGCAATATCTGACACTTTGCTTTATTTAAAAGGTAACTTGAGGCCTTGCCAAACCTGTCTGTTGCCCTCTCAACTTCTATTAGAGAAGCAGTGGGGTCAGGTGACACCAACGCTATATCATCCACGTAAGCTGTTTTAGTGCTCAACCCAGGCATTTCTATTGGCTTGATTAAAGTATTATTTATTAATGACCTTACTGATGGGTCTATATGTAGGGCAAAGAGCAGAGGGGAGCAAGGACATCCTTGTCTTATGCCCCTTAGGATTGTAAAAGCTTCTGATTCTTTCAAATACAAATTGGAATCTTGCCATGGGGCTCTGATATAGAGTCTGAATAGCCTCAATATATTGTTCTTCCTGAGCTCCACCTATAAATACCCCCAAATCACCCAATCTAAACCTTTTTCAGCATCCAATAGGATTAGGGACATGGGGCGTTTAGCCACCGCCATAGCATCAATCAAGGCTATCATTCGACTCACATGAACAGCAGTCCCTCTATTAGGAATAAACTCATGCTGCCATGGGGAGACCAGTTTGCTTATCACCATACTCAATCTAGTGGCGAAAACCTTTGCATAAAGCTTTGCAACCCTAGTAATTGAGGAAATAGGCCTGTAAGATCCTGGGTTAGTTGGGTCCTTCTCTTTTTTAAGAAAAATAGCAATATTTGCTGTCAGCCAAGACGCCGAGGCTTGACTACCACCATGGACAGCCTTAAACAGGTCAAGAAGTTTGGCCCTTAACTCCAGAAAAAAACACCTTGAAAAACTCCAACAGGATCTTTTTCGGGCCTGCCACCTTCCCATTAGCCAGTGAGCCCAGTGCACCCTCCACTTCATCTAGAGTCATTGGGGCTGCCAGCTGCTCCCTTTCATTTTCATTCAGCTGCTCTTGCGGACCACTATCCAGGACTGGACAATCTCGTAGTCCTCAAGTATGGTTTCCTGTTGGTATAAGTCCATATAAAATTTGCTAAAAAAACCCTTATATTGCCACCTTTCGTTTAACAAGCTGACCATGCTTCCCGTTAATCTCGCTTATATTATTATAAGCCATCTTCTGCCAGGTCTAAGTGGTAATAGCTTTTCAATCTTCTCCCTGAACTCATCGCAATCCTCTTGGTGTGCCTGAAATTTAACCACAGCTTTCTCCAAAAACCACTGGGAAATCCTAGCCTTTGCCATGGCTATTTTGTCCAAAAACTCTATCATAGGTGAGTTTTCTCTAGCAGCCCTCACTAGATTCCAACAATACCAGCTCATCTCTTACAGCTCTCACTTGTTGGGTATGCATCCTCTCCTTGTTTAAACAGAAGCTTAAAGTTTCCTCCCTTATCCCTACTTTAAAGGCATCCCAGACCACATAACTAGGAGCAGTCCCTCAATTAATAACTAAGAAAGTTGGGATCCAATGTCTCATGTCCTAGATGTACCCTTGATCCGACAGCAGACCATGTCAATGGATATGGATCTTTACTCAGAGCCCTTATTTCTACCAGTAAAGGGCTATCATCTGACAATATTCTACAGTGCTTTTTGGCCCTTGCCCCCTTACAAAGCTCAGTTGATACAAAAAATAGTCTAGCTTGACATGTTTCTTGTGGGGAGCAGAGAAAACAATATAGCCCGGGTTGGAAGCATTCATCTGTTGCCATATAGCCTGGAATACCTTGGGCTTTCTCTCATCATACCGACCAGCACTCTGAATAGGCCTGTCACTGTTAATGTGAATACTTAAGTCCCCACACACAATGACAGGAGGTCTCCAAATTGCATGCTCAATATAGATTAACTCAAAAAGGTGTTGTATCATCAAATATGGACCCATACACTGAGCACTTGCGCCCCCCAATAGAGCACTCCAGCAGTCCCCAATGACCGAGCTGATCAGTGGACTTCCGGATCAGCTCTACCAATCCAGTACAGGCAACTACAGCTACCCCTCTGGTAGTTGCCCCCTGTGCAGTATTTGCCAGCAACTGATAGCCTAGAAATTCCAGCATGTCTTTCCTAGAGCTGATAACGTGTGTCTCTTGCATACAAACAATATCTGCTTTTAATGTTTTTAGGTCTTCTGACACCAAACGCCTTTTGTTGCTACCATTCAACCTATAGACATTCACCGAGGAAATTCCCCCTTGGTTATTTTGTGCCATTTCCTTCCAGGTTTGCCATCCGGCAAATATGAAAGTCTATCTGTTTTACCTTACTGGTCAGATCATCTTTATCACAATTTTGTCTTGCTCCCCTTGTGCACCCCCAGTTTTGACCCACACCCTCCAAGCCCTTCAGCCCTCCTAGCCTCCACCCCCTCCCTGAGGCCTGCCAGAACCCCCCCTCCAGCCATATGATAGAGGCAGACTGCTAAATCTGTAAGATGGACTGCTTAAGCCTATGTAGTGATGATTATTTCCCTAAAATTCCTTAAACATGTGCAGCTCTTTGACGCCTCTGTAAGTGACACCACCCTCTTATAGGAAAACATCACACGCCCATTGTTCATCACTCATTGTCTCCCATGGCCTTGGAAGAGTTTATCAATATACTCCTTAGCCTTGATCTCTGTTGAGAATACGCGCACAACCCATTTAGGCACAATTTTCAGTCAAGGTGGTTTCAATAAGTACGCCTCTGTCCCTTTCTCCTTGCAAGGACTGATCACCTGCCTCAATCTCCAGCGCTTTTCTACAGTGATGTAGCAGTAGTCAGGGCGGGAAAAGGTGAATACCTCCTTGAAACTTCGTTTAGAGTCAGGGCAGGCCTTCCTTAACACAACTTGTTTAGCAAGTAGTTGCCAAAAACACAATGATGGTCCTGGGTTGGGCCCAATTATCAGTAGACTCATCCCCTTGTTTCTTTTTTTTAAAAAGTGGAAACCGATGGGACCTCCGTATCACATGTTCCAGGTCCCAATTCTCTAGTTCCAGAAAGGCTCCCTTCAGCAATTCAACTAGAAAGAGCCTCATGTCTTGGCCCTCTATCCCTTGTTTAATCCCCAGTATCTGTAGGTTATTACGATGTTGACAATTTTCAAAATCATCCAACGTCCATTGTATGTCCAGAATCTGTGTTTCCTGTTTAGCTGTTTGCTTTGCCATGGTATTGACATCAGCCCTAATGTTGGGCAGGCCCTAAGAGGGACCTGGCACTAGATCCCTATTATTCACATAAGGCTGCTGAATTGAAGAGTAATCCCAGTCCCTGGATAGTTGATCTCGCCGGCCTCTTCTTTTTTTCAGTCCACCGCTTTTCCAAGCCTCGTAGCAATCGCTGTCTCACTCGCCTCCCTTTGGATGTAGTATTGCTTCCATCAGAGTTCTCCTCTGGCATCCATCTGGAGTCATCTGTGTCCCTGGAATGATCAGATAATGAGAAGAAATCTTCCCCTACCTCGATCTGTCCAGGCTCGCCTGGCTTGCTCTTAACAGGCCCTGTACTGCCTCCAGCTGAGTTAAGAAAGGCAGTAACGTGTTCTTGGCCATGCAAAAGCCTATTTACATCTTCAGAGAGTATCTTGTCTCCTCTCCTTGAACTACTTACTAAAAAATATAGGACTGTGATTTCTGTCCAGGAGTTGTCCCGGGCCCACAACCCCTGCATATGAATTGCCACTAGACAGGAACAATATTGTTTCATGTGGTACCTACAATAAACAAGCACTTTGACATAATGAGTAACTGCACTTAGGACTTAAAAATGTCCATTTGGAGCACTGCTTGCACTGACCCCTCAGCAATTAATTCATCTGTTGCTCCATGCATTTGGCTGCAGATCGTTTTTAATCAGATCTAAGTGTTTGAAAGGTGTTTAGCTAAGCATGTTCTGGTTAGTATTTCAACACATTGTGAAGGTCAAGGTCTGTTAACAGAAGGCGAGTGATTCATGAAAACAAACGAATAACTCTCTCTGCACATCTGAATGTGCTCATATCAAACAAAAATAGCCAAAAATATTCTGTTTCATATTCATAATTGAATAATATCTACCTTGCATTTTAGCTTTCTGAATCTTGATCAAATGGCAATTGAATTGATCAATATATCTAGTGAGGCGTCTCCTACAGGGTGCAAGAATCATCATCAATTTAAACAAACTTTTCGGCAGATTTATGGAAAGCGCCGCTGCACCAAGTGCAGCGCCACTTTCCCTGCGCCCCTCAGCGCCCCTCTACCGCCACCACGTGTGCAACTTATTTAAAATATGGCGCACCATGGTGCAGTGTAGGGGGCGATAGCTTCATTTTTCATGACGCTATTGATGTACTCTGCAGGAGTACATAGGGGCCTATTCAAAATAATGGAAGTCCCCTTTTAACGCCTGAAATAGATTTCCTTGCGCCATTTTTTTGGCTCTCCCTAACCCAGGAATTCCCCCTTTGCATACATTATGCCTGGCGCAAGCATAATGTAGCACAAAGGGTTATAGAGTGATGCAATGCTGCATTGCGCCACTCTGTAAATACGGCGGGGGATTTCGGCCACATTGGGCCACATTAACGTAAAAAATAATGACACTAATGTGGCTCAAGGTGACGCTAGAGGATTAGAAATATGCCCCTTCATCTTCATTTTGCCTTCAAGTAAGCATAAACACTTTCATTTTTTCTCTATGAGAGCTTCAATAAGGATGGTACTCTATGCAGATCTCCATCTGCAGAACAAAAAGAGATTGACATTCATTTTACGGAAACTGTGCATTAAATGATTTTAGCTCTGAAACACATTTATCCTGAAGTACTAAGGGCCTGATTTAAGGAAAGTGGTGCTGTGCTGGGTGCAGCGACACTTTCTTTGCGCCCCTTACCGCCCCCTAACGCTACCATGTGTGCACCATATCTAAGCATTGGTGCATCACAGCAGTAGTTAGGGAACTAGAGTCAACATTTTTGACTCTGGTTCTGGGTTTGCAGGATTAGCGTAAAAAATGTTGACGTTAATCCTGCAAAGCCCATTGAGGCCCATTGAAAGCAATGGTGTGCCTCCTTTTAGTAGGCGTTAAAAGTGCTGAAATAAATGACGCAAAGAAATCTTTGCATACATTATGTCTGGCGCAGGTATAATGTAGCGCAAATGGTTACATAGTAGCGCAATGCATTTATAATTTTAGCACAGTGATTGAGGCCTGATTGGGTCACATTAGTGTAAAAAGGAATGACGCTAATGTGGCGCAAGGAAAACTAGGGGTTCTTAAATCAGCCCCTGAATCTCTTGATTGCAAATGGGCTTTCCACTCCAGTTCTGGATACATTTTGATTGTAAGCCACATTCTCACTTTTTTAAATAAAATATATCTTCCCCATATGTGTGACCTTTTACCCCAAAATTGTTGATAAAACTTATGTAATATTATAATTGTAATTAAAGCCACTTTTGGATCAGAAATTTTAAAAAAGCATTTGTTCATTGATACCTGGTACCGGTTCTTCAGTCGCGTGTTTTTTAAATGTAAATCTGCACATTATTTCTTATTGTCTTTTTGTAACTCCGGTGTTTGCTTTACGGTCACTTCCTTTTTAGGTCTGTTGTGCGACTACAGAAAAGATGGCTTTTTTAAGGGGTGGGTAACGAAAAAGTGCACTGAAATGACATTTTGTCGGTGTTTTCATGTGTTATTTATCAGTCACTCATGTTTTCATCTTTTTGCATTTTAATGTCCTTGAGGTTAGACCGTACTGAATGTACTTTCATAGCTGCATTTGTTAGCCTAATAAAGATGTTTGAATGAGAGAATCCATTGTGATACACTTTCAACTTTCTTTAGTGTTGCTTTACTGTTTTTTATCCCAGTCCTTTTATAATATTATATTCCGATTACTGACATGATGGTTTGCTGAAATTGCTCGAAGTGAAAATAGTAATATCCTATCTATCTTTCTAAATTAAATATAAGGATTGCTGGATTGCAAGAATCTCATTGGTAAAAGGATAAGGCTCTTAAGCATGCCTCACCAGCATTTAACGGGAATAATGTTATTGTTTGTCACTAAACATAGTGTACCCTGTTTTTATCTCAGGAGCACAATTCACAAGGAAGACGGATTAAGATAAGTATGAAGATTACCATTATACCTCAAACTATTTTTAATGATTGTGGTCTGCCCCATTCAGATATTAAGGGGCAGATTCAAGAGCCCCTAGTGCCTCCTTGTCCCACATTAGCGTCATTTTTTTTAATGCTTCTTTGGCCCAACGAGGCCATAAGAGCTGCAACAAATTTACAAAGTGGCGCAATGCATGTATTGTGCCACTTTGTAACCCTTTGCTCTACATTATGCTTGAACCAGGCATAATGTATGCAAAGGATGTATTCCCCGGTTAGGGGGGCAGAAATAAATGGTGCATAAAAATCTAAGTGATTTCTTTGTGTCACTTTTTTCAACACTTTTTACGCCTGCTCAGAGCAGGTGCTAAAAGGAGGCACACCATTCTATTGATTACAATGGGCCTCAAAGGGCTTTGCAGGATTAGCGTCAACATTTTTTACACTATGCCTACAAAGCTCCGAAATAGCATCCAAAATTGTGATGCTAGTTGCCCTAACCGCCACCATGGTGCACCGTATCCTAGATACGGTGCACGCATAGTGGAGTTAGGGGGCGCCAAGGGGCACAAGAAACATGATGCTGCACTTGGTGCAGGCCACTTTTCTTAAATCAGGCCCTATGTTCAGCAAAGCAATGGATTCGCAGTTTATGTAATGTTCTAGAGAAAATATAAATTGTAATGATGAATGTAACCAATTTATAGATCTCTTTATGAATAGAATCTCTTAATATTCATATGTGCATACTAAAACAAAAACAAAGTTTGAACATTATTTCTCCAAGAGCATTGGTTGATGCAAGGAGAATTTCTAATCCTAAAGTGTGTCAATAGTATGCTTCACTCAACATAGATTGGGATTGTTTATAATATGTGAGTAAAAACTTAGCTCAAACATTATTTAAAACAGAGATGGTTGTGATTTTGATTTCAGATCATGCACTATTCTTGAGCCTCACTTACATGTCGTTTGCTACATCCTTGCACTATGCCCAGCCATAAAACTAAATATGCCCTTGTTAGAAATGGCCCTTTTTGCAGGATTATACCTAAATCTTTTTTCATTCTTCCTCCTATTTCTTTGGATCTGTGTTTTACTTGTTTTAGGACATTGGGCACTTTACCACTGCTGGCCAGTGCTAAGTGCAAGTGCTCGCTGTCTAAATCGGATTTGTGACAGTAGCCCTGTAAATATAGCTCAGACCTGCCACTGCAGTGTCTGTGTGTGCATCTTGGAACTTCCAGCTCGACCTGGCAAGTGTACTTACTTGCCAGGCCCAAACCTTCCCTTTTACTACATGTACGTCACCCCAAGGTAGGCCCAAGGTAGCCCCATTGGCAGGGTGCAGAGTATTAAAAGGTAGAACATGTACAGGTATACTTTACATGTCCTGGTAGTGAAATACTGCTAAATTCAGTTTTCACTATTGCAAGACCTGTCTCTCCCATAGGATAATATGGGGATTGCCTTGAAATATCTTTTAAGTGCAGTTTCCTATTGGGAGCAGGTAGAGATGTGGAGTTTGGGGTCTCTGAACTCACAGCTTAAAAGTACACCTTTGGTAAAGTTGTTTTTTTAAGTTTGTGAGTTGGAAAGTGCCACTTTCAGAACATTGGCATTTTCTTGCTTAACCATTCTGTGCCTCTCCCTAGCTGGTGAATAAAATGTCTGGGCCAGACTGACAATGGGGCTGTTGGTGAATTCACTCTGGGCAGTCACAAAAAGGGAGCTGGGGTGTGTTGTGCTTATCCTGATGGGTCTTCCAGGGCTAGAGTGGGGATTGGAGCTGAAACCTGCACCTTTTTAGGGCTGTGCCTATCATCACCCAATGTATTCTCCAACCCCCTAGAGTATGTCTGAGGCCAGGACAGGGAGAGGCAGGATCTTGTGGACTACATACACTTTCCTTTGAAGTTTGCCTACTTCAGAGGCAGAATGAATATAAGTGTTGGACTGCTGAACCCACAACTTCAGAACACTTTTGGACTGAGGACAGTCTGTCAGGAAGAAGAGCTGGATGCTGTAGGAGGAACTGTCACTCTGCTTATTGCTTTGATGTGCTGGCCTGCAGCCTGCTGCTTCTGTCCTGGGAGTGAAAGAACTGGGCTTGACTTTCTGCATCCTGCTCTCCAAGGTTCTCCAAGGGCTTGGACAAAAACTTGTCTCCTGTTGTGAAGTCTTAGGGACATCAAAGACTTCATCTGCTAGTGCCTGGGCTCTTCTGCTGAGAGTCCTGACTTGCTAAGCGGTGCCAAATTCAGTTCCTGGACTCTTAGAAGTGAAAGCTGGTAACCTGCGGAGGAAAACCCAGGCACTGCTGTTTGGACGTCAGAAAAATCAATGCAGTGCCTGTCCCATGGCTGAAAATTCAACCCAGAGCCTGCTCTTAATGTGGACCCTTCATATAGCGCAATAAAAGTTTCCACACATCAACCCTTGGCATAATTTTTCTTCATCAATGTTGCACATTTGTAAGGCATTGATGCATTGCCAGCCCAGCAGGAAAAGAATCGACGCATCACCGGCTAGGGGGAAATTAATCAACGCATCCCAAACCTGGTGAGAAAAGAATCCACGCATCTCCCGTCCAGAGGGAAAATAATTGACGCTTTGCTTGCTTTTCTGATGCATCACCTGCTTTGCGGCCCACAACATCTCTGCTTTTGACACATCCAAGGTACTGTGCATTATAAGGATACAATCAGTGATTTTTCAGGATTAAGACTCTTTAAATTCTTTAAAAAGTGATATCTCTACTTGTATGTGTTGGAGTTTTGTTGTTTTGTCTTGTTCTATTTAGATAAATATTGGCCTACACATTGCCTGTGGGATAAGCCTGACTGCTTGTTCCAGGCTACCAAGGGGGTGAGCAGGGGTTATCTTAGGTGTGTGACTCTCTTACCCAGACTAGAGTGAGGGCCCCTACTTTGACAGGATGTAAACTGACTGCTAACTACAGACCCTTTTTTAACAGCCCTTTTACATTTTAGATTATCTTTTTAACTGAGACATGGTTATATGACTCTCGGTAAAGCTATTTCCTCTGAATGTAAAAATCTTTAAGTGCACCTATGACAAACCCCAATGTTTAGGTGACTTGCACCCTTTTGGTTTGCCTTTGGACCAAAGATGACCCTCTATGTCCTCAAATGCTTCTCTAGTCCAGGATCAAATTGCTTGCCTGAAAAGAGAAGCTCTCACAAAAGTACAACTTACGGTGAACACTTTAAAGAGGCAAAGCAATCTTAATGAAGATCTTAGGGGCATATTTACATGCCCCTTGCACCACTTTACCACTGCCATAACGTCATTTTTTTACACTAAAGTTGCACTAAGGTGTTTTTTCTGCCACTCCTTATTTACAAAGTGGTGCAATCCTTGCATCACGCCACTTTGTGACCCCTTGCGCCATATTATGCCTCCGTCAGGCATAATGTATTCAAGGGGGATGTTCTAGCGCAGGGTGGCCCATCATTTTTAACGACTGCTCAAAGCAGCCATTAAAATGATGCACCCTAATATTCATTGGGCCTCCCTGTGCTTTGCTGCCCTGGTGTCAAAAATGTTTATGCTAGTGTAGCAAAGCACCATAGTAGGGTCAAAAATGTTGACGCTATTGTGCTAACGACAGCCATGGTGTGCCGTATTGTAAATACTGCACAACTGTGGTGTCAGTAGGTGCCAGTATGGGGGGCGCAAGGAAAGTGGTGCATGATCTCTGATGCACCACTTTCTTGTAAATATGCCCCTTAGTCTCCTGAGGAGCAAAACTGAGCTGCATTCACTAAATGCAATTTGCGTTGGCCTTCAAAATGTTCGTTCCTTAGTGAAATATGAAACAGAGATCACAATCTTATTCTATAACATAAACTATGGGCCAGATTTAAAATGTTCTGAGGCAGGGCAGCACCGCAAGCCTTCTTGCTGCGCTGCCCTGCGTCAAAACAAAGGGTCAGGAATGTGCCATATTTACAAGATACAGCACATTCATGTGCATTTCCCCTGCGCTAGTGTACACATTTCTGAATGTGCCAATGCAGACACCCTTCCATCATGGTTCAAGGATACCTGCGGGATGATTGTTTTTGTGCGTCTACCTCCACAAAAACAATCAAAAGAGGAGTTTTCCTCATTCTATGTGTGCTGCAAAATGCAGCACATGCAGAAAGAGGAGAAAACAGGTAGAACTAAGGATATTTCCCACTGTTGTGTCACTTCTATGCCTCCCCTGGGGTGGCATAGGGTTTTGACGTATTCCCAGGTTCAGAACACCTTGTAAATCTGGGAATTCGTCAAAATCTATGAGTGTTGTGTGAGAACACCCACGCAACACCCATGGGAACGCCTCCTTGACGCAAAGTAAGGTAACACAGCGTGGCCTTGTAGCTATGGGTCAGAAGCCGATGCCGCCAATGTGTAAAAAAAAGTGACGCATTGGCGGCGCAGGTGGCTTGTACATCGGGGCTTATTTGTCCTCTTCCCAACAGGGATATGGCTAAAATAATGAAACCATGACATCAAAGTGAAAACCATACTTACTGGATATGCAAACCGCCTGCTCTGGTGAATTTAAATCAGTTTTCGTCCTCAGAAGCACTTGTAACTTATTGTTTGAAGGTGCTGCAAAAAAATTCTTATTTAATTCAATCAACACAGCCTCTTTTAATTTTTTGCTTGAATTCCACCCGCCTAATCCACCTTCACCTTAAACCATCTCATTTATCATCACAACAAAATCCAAAACATTTTAGGTGATTTTAACTTTGTTCTCTGATCTCAAAAATGTTTAAGCCTTTGAGAATGTTCTCACTTACAACAAAGTTCAACCCAGCAATTAGTACCAGAACCCATCCACTTTGAAGATAACACATTTACCCTTATCAGAGACCTACCCTGTGCATTCGCTACCATGCGAAGTTAAACAATTTGGTAGTATGAACATTCTCTTAATATCAACACCAATAAATCATTGTGTGTTAACATTTACCAGACAAGTACGTAAATAAAAATCAGATATTGAACAAATATTACTTTTAATCATTTTGAAGTAGAAATTGTCACTTCTCCTGCTTAGGAAATAATACAACTTATTCTGAGTTGGTAGACTGGCTAAATATCAAGTTGGCCAAAATTGTCCCCTTTTCTTTTCCTTCAGTCACCATTAACCCCCTTTGAACCATTTTGTTTTCAAACTGTCTGCTCCAACATTAAAGGGATATTAGAACAGCAGTGTATGAATGATGCTGAAGCATAACAAAGAGAAAAGCACCAGCACAAATTAAAATTTAAAGTCAAAAGGAAGGCAGTTTTTGGACTAAGACCAAAATGCATTTCAGACTCACATTCGAAAAGAAATATTTGAATCTATTAAATACTTTTATATACTGTTAGAAATGGGGTCTCTGGCCGGCAGTCAGTCTGCACTTTGTCCAACCAGGACTCCTCACTCTATTCAGGGTAATGGAGGTACACACTTAAGATAACCCTGCTCACCCCCTTGGTAGCTTGGCACAAACAGTAAGGATTATCTCAAAAGCAATGTGTATAGTATGTGTACCCACACACACAGAAATATAGTGAAAACATAACAGAAAAATAGGTAATATTTATCTGAATCAAACAAGTCCAAAGTGACAAAAATCAAACATACACAAGTCAAGATATGAATTTTCAAATGAATAAGAGTCTTACACCATAGAAAACAATTAAAATGTTGTTGTTACACAAAGTACCTGGTTTGCGTAAAAAATAAAGCTGCACGGGCAAGCCTGCGTCAGAAAAGTCAGCGATGCGTTGATTCCTTACTCACAAATTAGGCCTGGTGTCGTTTCTTCTCCAGACCGATTGGCGATGTATTGTTTTTTTCATCCGCAAGAGAGCAATGCGTTGATTTCCAGACGGGCACCTTGGATCCACTCAGGCTTGCGTTGATTTTTGATGCCCAGCGACAATGCATGATAACACTGGTTGCACGATGTAGGAAAACCAGGCTGTATGGGGTTTGCATCGTTATCAACAGCCGCTTTTGGGTGTTGCGTCATTTCTCCAGCGTTGATGCGTCGATCTCCCAGCCGCGATGCAGGTGAAGCATCAATTTTAGCCACAAAGCGGTGGCACTTCATTTATCAGCCGCGTTTCAGGTGGTGCTTCGGAAATTTCTCCACACGGTGTTCTGTGCGTGTATTTCAGTCCTTCTTCTGACAACCTCACTTTTCAAGGGCCCAGGGACTGGATGGGGCACCACTTGGCAGGGCAGGAGTCTCAGTAGAGAGTTCAGGTGCTGGCAGAGGAAATCTTTGATGGCCCTGAGACTTCAAAACAGGAGGCAAGCTCAGTCCAAGCCCTCAGAGATTCTTCTCAAGCAGAAATGCACAACAAAATCCAATCTTTGTCCTCTTTCACAGGCAGAAGCAGCAACTGCAGGATATCCCAACAAAGCACAATCACAGGCAGGGGCAGCACTTCTCCTCAGCTCTTCAGATCTTCTCCTTGGCAGAGGTTCCTCTTGAAATCCAGAAGTGTTCTGAAGTCTGGGGTTTTGGGTCCAGCACTGATACCCCTTTCTGCCTTTGAAGTTCTTCAACTTCAAAGAAAAGTATCTGTTGTGTGCAGGATTCTGCCTTGCCCAGGCCAGGCTCCAGACACACACCAGGGGGTTGGAGATTGCATTGTGTGAGGGCAGGCACAAACCATTCAGGTGTAAATGATCACTCCTTCTTTCACCCTAGCCCAGATGGTACGTGAGGATAAGCAGGCTACACCCCAGCTCCCTTTGTGTTGTTGTCTAGAGGAGATGTACAAACAGCCCAACTGTCAGTCTGACCAAGACAGGTATTGCACAAACGGGCAGAGTGACAGAATGTTGTAACCAAGAAAATGCCTACTTTCTGAAAGAGGCATTTTCAAACTAACAATGTATAAACCAACTTCACTAAAAGATGTATTTTTAAATTGTGAGTTCAGAGACCCCACACTCCATATTTCTATCTACTTTCGAAGGGGAAACTGCACTTAAAGAATATTTAAAGGCAGCCCCCATGTTAACCTATGAGAGTGATAGGCCTTGCACCAGTGAAAACCGAATTTGGCAGTATTTCACTGTTAGGGCATATAAAACACATCAGCACATGTCCCACCATTAACATACACTGCACCCTGCCCATGGGGCTACCTAGGACTTACCTTAGGGGTGCCTTACATGTACAAAAAGGGAAGGTTTCGGCCTGGCAAGTGGGTACACTTGCCAGGTGGAATTGGCAGTTTAGAATTGGACACACAGACACTGCAGTGGCAGGTCTGGGACATGTTTACAGGGCTACTCATGCGGGTGGCACAATCAGTGCTGCAGGCCCACTACTAGCATTTGATTTACAGGCCATGGGCACCTCTAGTGCACTTCACTAGGGACTTACTAGTAAACCAAACATGGCAATTATGAAAAGACAATTACACATACAATTGCTCATAGGGAGCACTTGCACTTTAGCTCTGGTCAGCAGTGGTAAAGTGCCCAGAGAAGCAAAAACAGGAGAAACAAAGTCCAGCACACAGCAACAACCTGGGAAGTAGAGGCAAAAAGTTAGTGGAGACCACACCAAGGAAGCCAGGTCTAAGATATACCTTTGTAGCACAGCTGAAATCAAACCTGTGCAAACAGTCACATAGATCTTGATTGACCCACTTTTAACAATAGAGTGCCTTACCACAGCTTTCCACCAGCAAAATTAAATTCTCTTTTATCTGAAAAATAGTTCAATGCAAATGAGAATAGCTTCTGAACCCTAGGACAACAGCTAAACTGCCTCCAGTAGGTAAATATCTTGTTAGCAGCTCAAAAATATTATCAGTACATCCCTGCAACTGGGAACTCATGAAACCTCAATTAAAGAAGGTGAAGTTAACTGTTTGAAAACAACAACCTTAAATGCCACAGTGCCTTCAAATTACACAATGTTTAATTTGAGCTGGTGGTTGCCATTGGGGCCCACCGGCACTCATTTGCAGGGACTGGCACGTATATTTCTTCAGCTAATATAGACTGCGAGCTAGGGAGGGAAAAACACAAAAACTGGAAAGTAGGAGGAAGAGTAGGATGGAAAAATGGCTACAAAGGGAGAAAGCTGGGACTGAAAAGAGTAAGATAAAGGGGCACCAGCGCCTGTGATGGATTAAAGAGACCTCAAGTAAATTCAGCACTATGCAGTCTTGGTATTTTGAAAGCCAGATTTGAATGGCACTGCCAAGCAGAGCTTTGGGCACCGACATACACTGCATCACAAATGAAGCACTCACAATATCTCCCAACTAAACTGTTTCTGGCAGTAGCAAACGTTCTGGAGCAACTTGTGACTTTAAAGCTCTGACTCTTCTTGATCGAAATACCATTCACAGAATGTACCATGATTGCTGTTATCCATGAACTAAGTCAATTTGCAGATGCTTACTATAGTGCTTTTAGTTGACTTTACCTGTTGGCAGCATTCAGTATGATGAACCACAACTTTCTTATATTCAGGCTTCAAGTAGCAGCTATCCAAAATACTACACCTAAGTGTTTTTTATGTTTTGTATTTCACTCGTACCAAAAAGTAACTGTTAAACTTTTAAGCAAGTACATAATGCCTCAAGTGTTTACTTTATTACCATACCTCTTCAACCTATACATCAAGCCCCTGAATATGTGTGTTTATTATTTTACTTCATAATGTTTCACCTACACAGGCAGCACACAAACTGTGTGTCACCTGACTGAGTCAAATTTCAACAAAGATGATCTGAAAAAATGTCTTCAGACGTGAAAAATTGGAAGGCCAAGAATTGACATACTGAATTTAAATACAAACTAGGGGGCAGATTTATGGAAAGTGGCACTGCACTCGATGCAGCGCCACTTTCCTTGTACCCCTTAGCACTCCCACCATCACAATGTGTGCGCTGCATTTAAAATACACTGAACCATGGCGCAGGGTAAGGGGCAATAGCGTCAGTTTTTATGACGCTATTGATGTACTCTGTAGGAGCAGCACCAAAATATTTGTGCTACTCCTGCAGAGTACATAGTGGCCCGTCCTATAGAATGAAAGCCCTTTTTTAACGCCTGCTCTTGAGAAAAGTGCTGTAGTAAATGGTGCAAGGAAATCTCGTAGATTTCATTGCACAATTTTACCAGCTCCACTAATGTGGGAACGCCCCATTTGTATACAATATACCTGGCGCAGGCATAATGCAGCGCAAAGGGTTTCAGAGTGGCTCAATGCATGCATTGCGCCACTCTGTAAATATGGCATGGGCATTTTGGCCTTGTTCAGCCACAGTAACACCAAAATAAATTACATTAAAGTGGCGCAAGGTGGCGCTAGGGGCCTATAAATATGCCCCTAGATCTTTATAAATGGAGGTAAGGAAGGTTTGTTGTTCACCTGAGCCATTGTCATGTACCTGCCCTGGAGTAAAGACTCCTATGATTCAAGGTGGACTCCAAACTCAAGATGAATCCTAAGGCCTCCACAGTTGCTTTGGCCTGTACTTTTCAAATGAGATAGCTATGCAACATAATACCCTTTCTTTCAGAGGAGTGCAGACAAGTTACAATAAAAGTCCTGGTGGATTCGAGATTCAATTACTGAACCTCATTATATCTTGGTATTCCTATTTACAACCCTTACATTTTCTGGAATGTGTAAAACATCAGGTCGCATGGCTGCTAGTGTCTGCTCCCAGATTCAGAAAAGCCACCCTCTTCTTTAGCACCTTCACTGGTTCACTATCCAGTCTAGGGTGAAGTTTGAAACTCTTTAACCATTTCTGCTTCTTTAGCAGTGCTCCTTAGCTCGCCAAAGTGAAGATAGCGCAATAACTTCCAGATAGAGTTCTCCAATCTTCTAATCTGTCTCCTCTGAGGATCACCAGAATAGTTAAATTGACATGTGATACAAGTCCTTCTACTAGTCCACCCCAAATATTGGAAGCTTCCTCTCATTGGAACTCAGAAAACTCATAGCTTGACTGACTTTTAGATAGACAATTAAAACTTGGGCCCATATTTATACTTTTTTAGCTGTGCATTTGCGCCGCTTTTTGATGCTAAAGCGGCGCACATTTACAAAATACAATTGTATTTTGTGAGTTTGTGCTGCTTTTGCGTCAAAAAATGACGCAAATGTGGCTATAAAAAAGTATAAATATGGGCGTTGGATGTTTAATCAACTTCCACTCTAAGGGCAATCTTTTTTCCTCATTTCCTTTTCTTACTTCAGTATACTGTTAGTACTGTTGCATATCCACCCCAGTGCCAAGAAGCCTTTTAGTGAAAGAATGCTCTATAAATCATTGATAACATAACATAAGATTGTGACTGCGTTGGTAAACAAGGTGATGGTTGTGCTCTGATTTTAGTGATACCTTGATGGTCTCTCTTCTTGATGCTGATCCTTTGTCACTTGTCAAAATTATTTTGTTCCATATCTTCATATATTCTTTATATTCCATTTCCAAGAGATTACCCAATGTCCTCCCCATTAGGTAGGACACATTATTGATCCTATTTTGCTCTCATCCACAGGTCATATCACCTAGGAGTTCGTTTCTGTTTCCTCTGCTCATTCGAACTGGCTAATGCCGCTCCCAATAGCACTCTCACTCTCACCAAGTCTGGTAACAATCTGACTAATGCTCTCTCCTTTACCTAAGCCTACTTCCTTTATCACCGATATAGAGGACAATGTCAAAACATGGCATTCTTGATTGAGTCTGCCCTCAGTACTAAACCCCTTTTAAGGATATCTCAATTCCACCTCTCCTCCCCATCTGCTTCTTGACTTATAAATAAATTGATCACCACAAAGAAACATTGTAAAGCCCTAGAAATATCCAGTGACCCTGACTCTAGAATAGCCTTCAAGAAAGGCACTAAAACCTATAAAGATTGTATTGCTAAAGCTAATACCTAATTCTACTCCACTTGCATTTTTAAACCATCAATCCCTGAAGTGTAGTCTTTCACATAGTTAAGAATCTCATGGAACCTATACTTCTTACTGAAGAACTATGTAATTCACTTTCTGATTTCACCTTCAACAGTTTTCAAGAGCTGTATTGTCCCGTTAACATCCTTAGGGCCAGATGTAGCAAAGGTTTAGCGAGTCGCAAACGGCGAAAATCGCAGTTTGCGAGTCGCTAAAGCCACTTTGCTATGTAGAAATGCATTTTGCGAGTTGGAACCGTCTCGCAAAATGCATTTCCGACTCGCAAATAGGAAGGGGGGTTCCCTTCCTATTTGCGACTCGCAATGCGATGCAATTCCATTTGCGACCGCGAAAGCGGTAGCAAATGGACTCGCAGTTACCATCCACTTGAAGTGGATGGTAACCCAGTCACAAACGGGAAGGGGTCCCCATGGACCACTACCTGCCCTGAAAAATACCGAAACTAAAGGTTTCGGTTTTTTTTTCAAAGTGCAGCTCGTTTTCCTTTAAGGAAAACGGGTTGCACTTTGAAAAAAAAAACTGCTTTATTTAAAAGCAGTCACGGACATGGTGGTCTGCTGTTCCCATCAGGCCACCATCCCCGTGAGTGCCCTGAATCTCTATGGGGTCGCAAATTGCGACCCACCTCATTAATATTAATGAGGTGGGTCTTTGCGACCCTATAGCGACTCGCAGAAGGTGTCTGAGACACCTTTCTGCATTCCAAATTGCAAGTTGCAATTTGCGAGTCGCTGGGACTCGCAAATTGCAACTCGCAATTTGGAACCTTGCTACATCTGGCCCCTAGTGATTAATCACTGTGCCTGAACTCATACCCAAAGGGAAGGCACTCCTCGCTAGCGATCTCGATTTTATTGACCAGACCACCTAGCTCATTGCAGGTACTTGATGTCAGGATCCTCACTTGACATCTGCACTGTTCATATTACAAATATGGTCATTGAAGCATTTAGCCCAGCGACCATGACAATCTGCAATAGCTCTATTTCCACTTGCTCAGTATGTTCAATTTTGAAATCTGCATGGATTGTACCTCTCCTTAAGACGCTTTGTACTGACCCTAGTACTTCAAGTAACTACAGACCTGTTTCTCTGTTGTATTGCATTGCCAAACATCATTGAAAATAAGTTGATACCCAAATTTCGAATTTCATTGAGACAAGCAATCTTTTGCACAACTTCCAAGTTTGGTTTCGTCCACGGCAAGGGATCAAAGTTACTGTTTTTACCTGTTTTAACTCCCATGCCTCATACTGGATAGCTGAAGAATTGTTGCACTGATTTAGAACTTGGCGGACGTAAAATCTGGAATGAAAGACCTATAGACACTAAAAGAACTTGGGCGGTTACCAAAATCAGGCCCTAAGACAGGAAAGGCAGAAAAATCAGAAAGATTTACAAAGCATAGTTATTTGAGCACTATAAAGGTAAATTGTTTGTGGGGAAATGTAGTGATAATATAATCCGGCAGTCCAATAGATAGACGTTACGTGGGTTGCGAAATTCCAAAGCAAGGTTTCCAGATATCCTTTTTCGATTACTGTTTAAAAATTTGCAACCAGTTCATTCTTAAAGTAGGATGCAGATGAAGACCTGTCATTGGAAGCCCATCAATAAGGCGGCACACAATTTAACATCAACAGAAAAGTAAAAGAACCTTGGTTCCATGAAAACAATGCTCGAGAATAAAGAATGTTTAAATATGATTTTCCTTGTCCCCCAAAACTATATATTGCTTCTTTCATGTTTCCACCGACGAATGGAAGAACAAGGTTCCAGCCTAGGTTTCACCACCAAACAAGTAAGAATCAGAAGACTAAATAAAAGACAGCCTGTGACAACGAAGAGAGAAATTAAAGCCTAAGGACGCATGGCGATGGGGTCAGGGTGTTTCTCTCATACTTGCAACAATGTCCAGCTGCACACGAGGATTTTACGTCTGCAAACACTGCAATTTGCAAAAGCATTGTGTTTGTGACATTAATATGCCTTTTGATCATGTACAAAACTCATTTGGCAAATCAGAAATCTTTTTCCAACTTGCAAAATGTGTTCTGCGACACATACCGAATTGCAATGTGTAAGGCGTATGAAAGGGGCGTTCATTCAAAATTACATGTGGGTTTGGTATGTGACAATAATTTACGACTGCAGTTCCAGTTCCAAACCATTGAAAAGTTATTTACACCTCGAAGCGGTTTGTTGCTGATTGACAAAAGGGTAGGGATCTCGTTGGGACAAAATGTCTTTGGAAAATCTTTGTGGCAGCCTCAGGGGCGTAGGTACTGCCACTGACTGTTCCTCCTGATTTTTTTTTTAAAACAAACTTTTTTTTTTTAGGCAGCACCAGTTCCTTTAGGTTTAAGGTTATTTTAGTTCCATTTTGGGATGCTATCATAAGGAGAGTGGTATCCTGTGTGGTGCATGTCACCATCCTAGGGGGTTGCAAATTGTAAAATCTATATTAAATAAACAGATCATTCTGCAACACCCATAGGATGGGTTACAAAACATGATTCAATTTGAAAAAACGCCCATGCCAAATTTGTGAACACTTTTTTTGCAAATGGAAGAATAGTGTATCAGCTTCAATATGTCCTTAGAATGTCCTCTAAAATTCTTCACACATGCTCAGTCCTTCTGACTTCTGGCATACCACATTGTTCGAAGATTTTTTTGATTTCATTTCAAAATTGTACCTTCTATGTGCTAACTCTGTGACCTGCTGAAAACATAATCAAGCATTATGTTGTGAGAGAGCGTAGTTTATATAACCTATATTAGAATGAAATCTATATATTAATGTGTGATGATACTGCATAGAAAACTATAATAGCGATTTTGATTAAACGTGTACTGGAATTGTGACCACGATAAGTGGCCACCAATGTAGACGCAACTAATAATGATGAATAAAATGTTTATGTTATGTTCAATTAAGCTTATATTAATGATCGTATTGTTGAAACTGTATTGAAATTCTTCATAGGCCTTAAGTTAGCGTGAGCTGCAGTTTAGCTGCTCGGCTCTCATATTAAATGCATTTTTCCTGGTTTTCAGTGTGCTGACTCACAAGGGGCCATGACCCTGTAAATGTTCTTTTTCTTCAAACTTGGAAGACAAATGTATCCACATTAAATCCGTTCCCAGGCACATCTTCGGTGCCCTGAAATGAATGTTATAAAATATTGAAACAAGTGTAGATTAATGTTATGTACAAGGTCACTTAGACCGGTGAACAACGAAACTGCTGACCCAAAGGACGTGTCAAGAGATGCCAAAATATGAAGTAACGCCGGATGTGCCACCTCTGAAGACGTCAATTATGAAGACCAATCAACAATCTCTAAAATAACGTGGGGTGACAATTGGGATTACCAAATGTTAAATTTGATAGGTTAAAGATAGTGGGGTATAGTAAATGTCCAATAGAATTTTGGGGGATGTACTACGAAAAAGGGATAAAAACCCATGTCACAGAAAGGTCGGGATCTTTAGGTAGGGAATGCTATTGATTTTATTCAGAAACTCTGTCACTCTCTTTGGTGACTTGAGACTTTATTAAAACCATCCTTGTCCTTAGACTGCCCATTTACACTTTTCCTCCTTATGAGGGAAGTGCCCTTTTTGCCCTTTAGTTAAGTCCTGACTGATGGCGATTTGACTGATGTCCTGAAGACGAAGACTGAACCTGTGCCCTGACCTAATCTTTGGAGGGTAATTATGACAATGCAATTGTAATTTGTCTATTTGTTTTTCCTTTCTAGGTACCAACTGCTTGTTTTGACAGAGACCATAGCTAGATGTTTTCCAAATTGGTGTTCTGAAATGTTTTGCTTGAAGCCCAACATGCGAATGCTAATCAGTGGTTAGGACAGGTGTTCACTAAATTGTCGCAAATAGACAAACGACTGAGACTATGCTTTGTTGAACTGACGCGATATCAATACTCTGCTATACTTCGATCTATTTTTACGCCGTGCTATGTTCTAATGTTTGTGATTCTTGCCTTAATGAAATCTTATCAAAGTTGCCACATTGTGACTATGCTGCTGTGTTTCTTGGTTTTGAGATTAACGCACTTAATTTTAGATTGTAATTAATATGGAATAAAATTCTTAAAATTCTACTAAACCGGTGTAGTTACTTGTGACTGAAAGGTCATGGTAGTGTCTTGAATTGATTAATAACTTTGACTAAGGTGAAATGTATTGTGATAAATATTGATGACATTATTGATGTATTGATTGACATACTGATTAGTTATCTCATCCTACGGTGTCTCTCAACTGGGTCAAAAGATTCATTGGCCTAAAACGAGTCCTAATGTGTAATAAATTAACATAAAGGGACGCGTTAACAGTTCCTCTCATTCACTTCGGGCTGGACTGACCTTTTATTGCATCAGGCTTTTCCCCTATGGGCTGGAGCCCTTGGAGATTTGTTTTTTTTTTAAAACTCAGGGCTGCTTCTGGTGTCTCTGACATTTTCTCCATGGCATTGATTTTCACCGGTACAGGGGATATCAACGAGAGAGAAAGATGGAGAGGAGGAGACATAGAAGGAGAGAAAACAAGAAATCTGAGATGTAGAGAGGGAGGAGAGGAGAGAGCAGAGAGACAGTGGATAGATGGAAATATAGGGATAAAGTGAGGAGGGGAAGGGAGAGGGGCTGATTTCAACATTTTTGTCAGTGATGGTTTTGGGCACCAGTCTGGCCATCATTCACTTTACTGTACCTTTGCTTATACTATCTTTCTCATTTTTAGATTTTGCCTTGACAGTGCATGTGCTCTCGCCTATTACTAAAACTAAAAAAGAGCTAAGAGCCTGCCCATTACTTGCAATTGGTTGGCTTCATCGCCATTCTCATTTCCTTGCTTTCCATTGGTCAGTTTATTAAGGTTTCACTTTCTGTCTTGCGGTGTTTGGCACTTTGATGGAGCTTTGACCAAGTTCTGATTAACCCCTTGTGAGCCAGGGACGAGCTGGTTAAGTCCTCTGCCACAATACCCATGTGCCGAGGACGTAACCAGCTCATCCTGCACCCAGGCAGGGATGGCAGGGGAAGTGCTTCTCCTTCCACCCGCCCCCTCCCCCCCCAGTGATGTGTGATGAGGTCAGCGTGCGATCACGTGCTGACCTCATCACAGGTCGTCCCACTGCCCTGGAAGCTGATCGTGCCGCTGGCCTAATCAGAGGTCACCCCTGATTCCAGCGCGATTGAAAGAGAAATAAAAGCATTTCTCTTCCAATCAGGGGGGTGGGGGAGATTAGAGAGACATGAAAGGAAAGGCTTTTCCTTTCCTTTCATTTCTCTCTGAACAGAAATGCCCACTAGACACCAGAGAGTTTATTTTTTTATGTTTATCTATAAGGGGAGTGGCTCCTTGGGCAAGGGTCACTCTCCAAGGGGAGCATTCTTTTTAGAAGGCCATTTCTGCCCCCCTTCGGGCCAGATCGGCCTATATTAACAAGGCCCATCTGCTCCCAAGGGGGGTAGAAACCTCTAGACGACAGAGATTGTTTACTTTTTTTTTACTGGTGGGGAGCAACCCCTTAGGATAAGGTCACTCTCCTAAGGGGCAAACTTATTTTAGGACATTTGGAGGCATATCGGCCTTTTTTATTAATTGGCCAGTCGGCTCCCAAGGGGGGCAGAAACCACTAGTCACCATGGATTTTTTCTTTATGACAATTTCACGCAAGGGGAGCGATCCCTTAGGCAAGGATTGCTGCCCCGGGGCAAATTTATTTTAGGCCATTCCTGCTCACCTTGGGGGCAGATCAGCCTATTTTAATTAGGCCGATCTGCCCCCAAGGGGGACAGAATTCACTAGGCACCAGATATTTGTATTTTTTACAGATAGGGAGGGACCCCTTAGGCAAGGGTCGCTCCTTTGGGGGGCAAATTTATTCTGCCAGATCATCCTATTTCTATTAGGCCCATCTGCCTCCAAAGGGGGCAGAAAGCACTAGACAACAGGGATTTTTTTTTTTCTCCAATTTCACGCAAGGGGAGTGACCCTTTAGGCAAGGGTCATTCCCCTGGGAGGAAAATATATTATAGAACATTTCTGCCCCCCTGATTTGGAAGCCCCGTGCTTTGGAAGCTATTTGTGTGGGGGCTAGTGAGGATACAATGAAGAATACCAATTGTCTCCCTTTAGTGCAGGCATTATGTAGTGAACAGAACATATCAAGTGTGTAGTGGGTGGGGTAACTAAATGGACTTTGGAGACACAAGAGTGTGGCAATGATCACAACTCAACTTGTCAAAGTTGGAAACCACGTCTCCCTGACATGTTGGTACCAGTGAGAAGTCATTATTACAAGAACAGGACCAGATCTTTGGATGATTTATTGCAACAGGAAACCATGGCACTGACCCAAAATTAAGATGGCCCAATAATATAGCCTTTTCTATTTAAAGGTATTCACTGTGCAATTACCCATAACCAAGGGAAAATGGCACAAGGGACAGAGAATAAGAGGCAGTCCCATTTCAGAGATAGTACTGGTCAGAAAGGTGCCAAGGATAATGGAGTACATGTAGCATACGAATGGGGAAAATTCAGTTTATATTTAGGGAGGATTATTTAAACAAGCATTGGCAAAGCCAATAGTGTTTGAGCTATGCGAGTAAAAACAGCTTTGTCAATTTTTTTTTTGCCATGTTGTACAGGAGTACAGCATGGCTTATAAACATTGAAAAAAGCCAAATAATACACCTATTTGGATTTCTCATGTCTTTTTCCACTCAGATTGTATGGCCTGGTTGAAAAGAAATATCAAAAAAGTGCTATGACATGGCCAGCACTGACCGCTTCTTAGCACTTTAATTTAATTTACTTTGCATACTGCGCAGCAGCCGCGCTGGAGTACAACATGGGTTTGAAATATTGACAAAGCCAATTGATCGCAATCAATCAATCAATCAGTGTTTTATAAAGCACACCTATTCACCCGTTAGGGTCTCAAGGCACTGGGGGAGAGGGTGTAGCGAGTACCGGAGGTGGGTTCAAAAGGCCATGTCTTCAGGTGGTTTGTCTGATGTGGATGGGTAGGGCATTCCAAGTGGTGGCGGCGAGGTAGGAGAAGGAGCGTCCTCCTGTTCTGGTTTTCCAGATGTGAGGTACTTCTGCGAGAGAGTGCTGGGCTGAGTGTAGGGTCCTGTGGGATACGTGGAAGTTGAGTCGCTAGTTAAGGTAGGTAGGTCCTGTGTTGTGGAGGGCTTTGTGTCCGTAGGTGAGAATTTTGAAAGTGATTCTTTTCTCGATGGGGAGCTAGTGCAGTATGGTTAGGTGTTGTGAGATGTGGCAGTGTGGGGATAGGTCGAGGATCAATCTGGCGGTGGCGTTCTTGATGTTTTGCAATTTGCTGGTGAGTTTTTTGTTGATTCTGGCATAGAGTGTGACATAGTACAGTCTTCTGGTGATGAGGGCATTTGTGATGGTCTTTCTATGCTTGAGGGGGATCCATTTGAAGGTCTTGCGTAGGAGGCGGAGACTGTGGAAGCAGGTGGAGGTGACTGAGTTGATCTGATGGTTCATGCTGAAGTCGGGGTCCAGAATGATTCCGAGATTGCGGGCTTGGTTGGTGGGGGTGGGTGGGTTTCCGAGGGTGGGTGGCCACCAGGAGTCGCTCCATTTGTTGGGTTGAGGGCCCAGGATGAGTTCCTCAGTCTTGTTTGTGTTGAGTTGAAGGCAGCTATCTCTCATCCAGTTGGCGACTGCTTTCATGCCCTCATAGAAGTTGTGTCTGGACTTTTCTGGTTCGTTGGTGAGGGAAGGATGAGTTCAGTGACATTCGAGTAGGAGATGATGTTTATTCCGTAGCTTCTTACAATGGTGGCTAGCGGGCCATGTTGACATTGAACAGCGTGGGGATGAGGGAGGATCCTTGGGGCACTCCGCAGGTGATAGATTCTACGAGGAAGGGGGTGAGTCTCACTAGTTGCGTTCGGCCGGAGAGGAAGGATTAGATCCAGTCGAGGGCCTTGTCTCTAATGCCGGCTTTGTGGAGTCTTCTTATTAAGATGTGATGGGAGGCTGTGTTAAACGCTGCAGAGAGATCAAGTAGGATGAGTGCCGCCGTCACTCCCTTGTCCAGTAGGGAGCGGATGTTGTCTGTTGGGGACAAGAGGGCCATTTCGGTGCTGTAGTTTGACCTGATTAGAGAGGTGTCGAGGATGTTGTGGTTTTATAAAAACGTGGTGAGTTGGGTGTTGACTGCTTTTTCTATGACCTTTGCAGGAAAAGGAAGTAGGGAGATGGGCCTGAAGTTTTTTAGGGCCGGTGGGGTCAGCCGAGGGTTTTGTGAGGAGGTGGTTGATCTTGGCCTGTTTCCATTCATCAGGGAAGGTGGCGGCAGCTAGTGAGCAGTTGATGGTGACGTGGAGCTTGGGGACGATGGTGTCTGCTGCTATGTTGAAGATGTGATGCGGGCATGGGTCTGTGGGGGCCCCGGAGTGTATGGACTTCATGGTTTTCAGTGTATCTTCAGTGGAGAGGGGTGTCCAGGTGGAGATTGTGGGTTTGTTGGCGTCAGTGGTTGGACGGGGGGGTTCTGCGTGTGGGTTGTCCTTGTTGAAACTGTTGTAGATGGTCTTGATTTTGTGGTAGAAGCAGGTGTTGAGTCTGTCGCATAGGTCCTGTGAAAGTGGGATTTCTGCTGTCTCCCTGTTGGGTTGGGAGAACTCCTGAATGATGTTGAAAAGTTCATTGCTGTTGTGTGCTTGTGAGGAGATCCTGTCTTGCATAGCATTCTTTCTGGTGTTTCTGATGAGTTGGTGGTGTGCGGTGGTGGCAGCTATTAAGTTTATATGGGCTTCTGGGGATTTAGTGTTTCTCCAGATTTTCTCAAGGCGCCGACAGGTGCGTCTTGATTCCCGGAGTTTGGGGGTGAACTAGCTCGCTCTCTTTGCATGGGTGTTGTTCTTTTTGAGGGGGTCTGTGGTGTTGGCTCAGTCGGTGATCCACTTGTTGAAGGTATGTGCTGCGGTGTTTGGGTCATCGTTGCATGCGATGGTGGGTGCGGCGATGGCAAGGGTGGCGGGGAGCTGATCGTCGGTTATTCTTGTCCAGTTTCTATGCGATGGCTGGAGTTGGGGTCTGGTGATGGTGGGTGAGTTAAAGATGAAGTGGATGCATCAGTGATCTGTCCATGGGAGTTCCGTGGTGTGGCTGGAGGTGGCGAAGGTTCCTGTAGTGAAGATGGGATTGAGGGTGTGTCATGATCTGTCAAAGTCCTATGTTGTGGAGGTTGTCTAGGAGGGATGCAGTGTTGGAGTCTTGTGGTTTCTCAAGGTGGAAGTTGAGGTATCCCAGCAGGGTGTCGTTGGTGGCTGCAATGGATAGTGCAGAGATGAAGTCAGTGATGGAGTTGGCGAAAGGTGTGCGGGGTCCAGGAGGGCGGTAGACATTGATTCCCCTAATGGTGGATGTCGGGCTGGTGTGTAGCTTGAAGTGGAGGTGTTCTCGGCATCATAATGTGTGTGGTATAGGGTTTGCGCTTGCTCAGCTTAAGCCTTTTTGCAGATGATTGTGAAATCTGTGTGTATCTAGGTCAGGTAAATGTTGTTTTAGTAGGAGTGGGCGTACTCCGCAGTATGAGAGTCGGGAAGTCGGCGTACTTCATATGAGTGTGGCGCTTTGTGCTCAAAATTATCCACGTGGTTGGTTGTTTATGTACGGACCCGTCGTGGTCTAAGACTCCGGAGTATATTGACAAGTGTAGGAGACACTTGGGTTTATGTTGTAATCTGTGCGGTTTAATAGGTCAATCAGGTGTGGTTGACAAGTCAAGTTTGAGTCATACCGTATGTGTGAAACCTTCGATGGAGATTTGGCAAGTTCTAAAGTGCACTAGGACGAACCATTGACAAGTCGAGAGTAGGATTTGCGGGTTGAATTCTGCTTGCGTATGCGGGAATTGAGAAGAAGAGAGTAGCGGCTGAGGCTTCAAGTGAAATCTCTGTAAAATTCTGAAGCGAATGTGTTACCCTTCCTGTAGTAAACCGGCAGATTTGTGTTATTGTTAAAGGTGCTCACAGTAAATTTTGCATTAGTTTTGTGTGAATCCAGTGAGGGGCGGATGAGCCGCAAGACTTTGCCAGCTGCAGTGTGTGAGTGTGACGCCAGTGGTGCCACGCTGAGATAGGTCAGTTGTCGAGAGGGGTCGCGCACGGATTGGCTGCCATCCGTGAAAGGCAATAGATTGAGAAAGGAGGGCGAAGAGTGTCCGGGAACTAAGTCATTTTCTGATTAAAACAAATAAAGAGAAAACGTAGAAATGAATTTTGTCAAAGCATTCAAGAGCGCTCTGAAAGGAGACGCCTACATTGTGGCCACTGATGGAGAGCCTACACCGCCTGAAGGTACTCAAGCTTACTTGGTTATGGAGGAGAAGGGTGTCGCGCCTTGTTTATAGTTGAAACAGTGGCGTAAACTAACAGAGAAAGAGGGATGTTTACCGTTTTCAGAACATGGGACGTTCAATCCAAAGGTACCAGAGAACTTAAGGTGGATGTTAAGTACACAAAAACCACCTCCAAGGCCAGCTCAGTCTGAGGCTTTAGCGATTTGGGACTTGATGGCTCTTAAACATAGACAAGAAAGATTCCAGAGAAGACTAAAAAGGGCAGAGAAGTCTTATGAAAAAGTTAGGTGGGATAATGAGAACAAAATGTGGAGACGGGGAATTGTTGACGGACTGAAACTGTTCCCAGCAATAACACAGGGAGACGAGACGCAGGGAAAGAAAGCCACCTGTAAAACAGATAAGGATTCTAGTAAGCATAAAGAAAATAAGAGACCTTGGGAAGAAGAAGATGATTCAGACGATGAAGAATTCATGGACCGATTATTACATGATCGGCCTCCACCTTATGCGGTGAGCGACAGTGTTCCAAGCACTAGCGTGGGTCCTGGGAACCAGACGCAGGAGAAGGGTGTTACTGATACGGTACAGACTAGTGAGACGGCTTCGATACAGAATGGTGTCAGTGTACCTACTGCGCCAGACATGCAGATACAGTTGCAACCTCCACCGCAGATACAGAGAATCTATCCAGATGTCCCAGTACTTGAGACTACTACAAATCTGATTGTGCCGCCAGACCCGATATATACAAAATCAAGGTTAGTGCAGATTGAGTCAACTCCGAAATTACTGTCTCAGCCACAACCACAACTAATACCAGGGTACAACCCAGTAGCTGGTCCTCTGTTAGTACCTGTCCCGGGTACTTTGGAACAGACCTAAGACCCTTACTGCTCCACAAAGTTTGGGACTGGGTCAGACACCTGCTGCAATATCGTTACCAATTACTGTCGGTCCACCTGTGCCATTATATGCACAGGGTAAATCTGGCGTATGTGATCAGGGAGTAATGATCCAAGATCCAACAAGAGGTGGGTCCATAGGAACTCCCCAGATAATGGCCCCAGGAGAACAAGTAGTTGAAAAGACGAGGTCCTTAATAGAACTTAGCCCAGTAGAAGCACCCTTGGAAGCAATGCGTCAGGCAGGGCCAGGGGTTTTAACTCCGCAAACAATAAGTACAAATGCTTCACAGTCACCAATGATGCATGCAGGAAACATTTCACTGCAAGGTTTTACAGTACAACAGTTGAATGAGTGGCTGGAAAAAACCTATGCTTCACAAAAGACTACAGTGACTACTGTAGAACCGGAAAAGACAGGGCAAGATGACTACCTGAATTTTGTGAGACTGAGAGTGGAAGCTGCTGAATTAGTGGACGGGACCATGGGGGTAAATAGACTGGAATCATACACCGAAGCAGAATTGAGATACCTGTGTCCTAAGATTACTAAAGAAGTGGGCAAGGTGCATTAGAGATTAGTGAATCTATCCGACAAATACAATATTGATATTGGGAACACCAAACATTTGAAGAGAAGTTACAGACTAGATTTTGATTCAAAAGACTTTGAATACATGAGGTCTGCCGGAATGAAGGCGCATTTAAAGGAACTATTGCAAAGTGCGCAAATTTGGGGCGCGCTAGAAAAATGGTAAGGCAGGTGGGCAAAGAAAAAAGATAAGGGAAAAGGTGACAGTCCAGGGTTGAGTCAGACCAAGGCCTCACCGACATAGAATCGGTAAAAACACTACCTATGAGAGAGACAGCTGGTGGTGTTTTAGTTCATGTGCCATGGACTAGAGGAGACATCCTATCATTTACTAATGACTACCGTAGGTTGAGGGAGAAACCGATTGAGTGGTACCAACAAACAGATGGGTTTGTGAAACTTGCAAAGTGTCTTTGGGAAGACCTGAATACTCTGTTTGAGATCATTGTTCCGCCTGATTTGTGGCTTGAGTGCAAAAGAGGAGTAGACTGGCCGACGAAGGAGCCGGCAAGAGATAAGGTGACTGGAGCACCTTCTGAAGAGGTGATGAAATATTATCATAAGGTGATTGAGTTTTTGAAGCAGAAAGTGTCGCCGAAGGTGACAGATTGGCAGAAAATCGACCGGACCTCGCAAGAGGTTAAGGAATCTATACATGCTCACTATGAAAGGTTGTTAAAGGCATTCAAACATTACAGTGGTACTGAAATTATTGTGCCGAAAGACATGAACCATCTTGTGTTCAGATTTGTTGAAGGGCTGAGACCAGAGGTCAGCCAGATGATTAATAATCATTTGATTTGTTGGTAAGCGAAGCCGATTGATGAGGTCTTACAGTATGTGAAATACTGTAGCGACGAGATTGAACTAAAGCAGAAGAAGTTGAAGGAAAAGGTGATGGTGATGCAGATAAGGGCTGCACAGGCAGGAATACAGGGAAATGGAGTTCAACAAATGAGACAGCAGCAACCGCAAATGAATGGTGTGTTTCAGCCACAACCGAGAGGTCGAGGTCGAGGTCGAGGTTTTGTGAATCGCGGTCCAGATTTGAATACTGTTGTGGTTCAAAATGACGCAGAAGGGATGAAAAAGATGTCACCATGTCACGCGTGCGGGGGCGTGGGGCACTGGAAACGGGAGTGCCCGAATGTGGTGCAGGATGGTGTCGTTCAACAAAGCACTAATGTTGGTACATTACAAAATGTAAGCGGTCCAAAACTGAGAAATCAGAATTTGAATTTTCAAAATAACCTGGTTCAGATGCAAGGGGTACAGCCCTTGCAGCAGATGCAAATGCTGCGTGTTCAGCCAGTACAAATGCAGCATGTACAACAGCAGGTTCCCATGGTACCTAGACAGCAAATGCAATTACCAATGGCTCCGATGGGACAGCAACAGGTGATGCTTCCTCAACAGGTCACAGGTCAGGTAATGAGTCAAAATAACACAGTACAGCAATTCCCATTGCGAGGTGAAAATGGAATGAATGAGGAGTGGTCGGATGACAGCTCAGACAGTGAAGAGTGCAGGCTTGCAGCATCCCTAGAGGTAGACCAGAGGGGTCCCTATGTGGAAGGGAAGGTTATGGGTTACAAAGTTTCATTCCTAGTCGATACCGGAGCTACACGCTCTACAGTCAGAAGTGCAGAAGTTCAGAGACTACCACTTTTGGGGCGTACCATAAGAGTGGTCGGAGTAGCGAATCAGTACCTGACAAACCCGATTACAGATCCAGTACAAGTTGAGATCGGCAACTTCCAGGGACTACATAGGTTTGTAGTCTGTGATTCAAGTCCGGTATCCTTACTGGGAAGGGACTTGCTGTGCAAAACAAAATGTTCGATTACATGTACCAATGATGGAATCGAAGTGCAAACAAACAGTGATGATGAAGGAGACGAAGGTCAGTTCTCAGAATTAGAGACAGGACTTACAAATGAGGATTACCCTTTGATTGCATTATTCCCGGTGCTTACAGTGATTGACCTACCTGCCGAATTACAAGGAACAGTGACTGAGAAAGTGTGGGATTTGAAAGGAAAGGAAGTGGGACTGATAAAAGGTGTAGAACCAGTTAAAGTACAAGTGAAGACGAATGCAGTGTTTCCCAAGGTGCCGCAATTTCACATGGCACAAGACGTTCTTATTGAAGTGTCACAAATAATCGCAGACTTTGTGAAAGAGGGAGTTCTGATAGAGGTGTTGAGTAGCCCATGCAATTCACCGATAATGGGTCTGAAAAAGCCTTGTGGGAAAGTTCGAATTGTGCAAGATTTTAGGAAAATAAACAAGATTGTGGTAAAATGTTGCCCCATAGTGCCCAACCCAGCAGTGATCATGTTTCAGGTTCCGTGTGGTGCTGAATGGTTCACCGTTATAGACTTGTCACAAGCTTTCTTTTCGATACCTCTTCATGAGGACAGCCAATTTTGGTTCAGCTTCAAATTCCTAGATAAGGTGTACAGTTGGTGCAGAATTCCCCAAGGGTTTTCTGAGTCACCTTCCATCTTTAATCAGATATTGAAAAAGGATTTGGAATCCTTAGTACTGCCTTTTAACTCGACTCTAGTACAGTACATCGATGACTTGCTGATTGCATTCAAAACAAGGCATAACTGTAAATATGACACAATTGCCTTATTGAATCATTTGGGAAAGAACGGACATAAGGTGTCACCCAAGAAGCTGCAATACTGTCAGAAAGAGGTGAAATACTTAGGGCATTTGATTGAAAAAGGGTCCCGAAGAATATCGAAGGAAAGAATAACAGCCATTTTGCAAATGAACCCTCCAACAACAAAGAGAGATGTCAGAATGTTTTGGGGAATGGTGGGCTATTGTCGCCAGTGGATACCCAACTTCTCGATTATCTCAAAACCTTTGATAAAGCTGAAAGGTAAAGAAATCAAGGATGAGCCGTATACCATAGCCTTGTCCAAAGAAGAGCTTGAGTCATTCATGGAGTTGAGAGAATACATGTGCAGGGCACCAGCTTTGGGTATGCCTGATTACACGAAGCCTTTTCTACTGTTTTGTCATGAACATGATGCTTGTTCTTTGTCTGTCTTAACACAGGTCCATGGAGGTGCAAATCGCCCTGTAGCATATTTTTCAGCTACCTTGGACCCCGTTGCAGCAGCCTTACCGGGTTGCTTGTGTGCAGTTGCAGCAGTTGGCCAGAGCCTCACGCAATGCGAAGGCATAGTGATGGGATACCCCCTAACAGTAATGGCTCCGCATTCAGTTGAAATTTTGTTAACTCAAACCAAAACTCAGCACATGACAAATACTCGACTCACCAAATATGAGACAATTATATAAGGGTCACCAAATGTTTCTCTAAAACGATGTACTGTATTGAACCCGGCAACTCTACTTCCTGCTGAAAATACTGAAGATAATAATGAAGAAGAATTTGAGCATGATTGTCTTGAGGTAACGGAATTATGTACCAAGCCACGACCTGATATTCAAGATACACAATTAAAAGAAAATGACTGCATCATGTTTGTTGATGGGTCCTGTTTGAGAGATTCAGTCAGAACACTGAGAGCTGGTTATGCTGTATGTACCATAGCTGGTATTATCGAAGCTTCCTGGCTTGAAAAAGTGTTTTCCGCACAAGTGGCAGAACTAATTGCCCTTACCAAGGCATCCCACGCAGCCGTGAATCTGAAAGTCACTATCTATACTGACAGCAGATATGGATCCGGAATTGTACATGATTTTGGCCAACTGTGGTCACAGAGAGGTTTCATGACCTCTTCTGGTTCTCCGGTGAAAAATGGTGAACAAATTAAAGACTTGTTACATGCGATTCAGTTACCTCTTGAAATTGCGTGGTGAAATGCAATGCTCACATCAAGTCACAAGACTTTGGGGGTCATTACAACCTCTGCGGTCTTTTAACAAGACCGCTGAGGGACTGCCGTGCGGAAGACTGCCAGTAGTGGCGGTTTGCCGCTTGGAGTATTATGACCGTTGGCTGCCCTCCGTCGTTGTTCCGACGGAGAGCCGCCAACAGCCATACTGGCGGGCAGCGGGGAAGTGGAGGTTGCTCCATCTCCACCGCCACGCCAACAGAACACCGCCCAGCGAATCACGTCCTGTGATTCTGTGCGGCGGTATTCTGTTGGCGGTGTGGTGTTGGTGGAGCTGCCCCCATGGCTCCCGTCCCCTCCCGGCGGATCGACGGAACAGGTAAGTCAATCGTCCGTGAGGGGACGGGGGTGGGGGGGTGTTGTGTGGGTGCATGGGGGTGTGCGTCTCTGTATGTAGAGGGGGTGTGTGAGTGCGTGTATGCTTGCGGGGGTGTTGCGTGTTTTGAGAATGAGTGCGTGTATGTCTATAGGTATGACTGTATGGATGTGTGCGTGTATGTTTCAATGTGGGTGTGCGTGTCTGACTGTGTGTGTGGATGTTGGCATGTATGTCGGTGTGTGTGCGTGTATGTGTGTTGGTGGTGTCTGCGTGCGTGTCGGGTGTGTATGTGTAAGGTAATGTTGGGGGTCGGGGTGGGAAGGGGGGCCCTGCCACCTTTGGGGGGTGGCAGGGGTGGTGGGGGATGTAGGGGAGGGAGTTGGGGTGGGGGAGACCCCTATCAGTGCCAGGGATGGAATTCCCTGGCACTGATAGTGCTTACCGCCATGGATTTCATGGCGGTTCCTACCGCTGGAAATCCACTGCGGTAAGCCGGGTCAAAATACCGGCGGCGGTATTGTGACGGCCGCCGGGCTGGAGACCCAGGTCTCCAGCCCAGCGGTCGTCTCCGTCCTGGCGGGCGGAACGGAGAAGCGGCAGATGACCATGGCGGTAACCGCCATGGTCATAATTCTCCAAAAAAGACCGCCAGCCTGTTGGCGGTCTTACCGCCGCTTTAACACCATCCGCCAGGGTTGTAATGACCCCCTTTGTGTCCATGGGAAACGGTTATGCAGATCAAGTTGCAAGATTTTGCGCATTGAACTGTATATCGTTCAAGGATCAGTGGGAATTGTTACCACAAACTGAAAATGACACATGCTTAAACCTTGCATTAAGGGTAGTCGATACGCTAGATGAACTTAAGACACTACAAGGTTGTGCTAGCAAAGAGGAAAAATGCTCCTGGCAAAGAATGCAATGTGTGCAGAGGGCTGACAACTTGTGGGTATCAGAGGAGGGGAAATGAGTTTTACCAAACAGTCTTCTGTCTTAATTCGCATGGTTATATCACGGACAGGCTCATCTTGGGAGAGACGCAATGATCAGGTCATTCAAAATCGATTGGATTAACCCAAAGTTCAGACATGCCGCAGAGGTTACCTGTCACAGGTGCATCATCTGTCAACAGATGAATGCTGGAAAAGGGACTGTGGTAACTTTGAGCCACATTGGGAGAGCTGGTGGTCCATTTAGCAAAATGCAAATGGACTTCATTGAGATGCCTGTTTGTGGAGGATTGAAGTACGTGTTGGTGATTGTGTGTGTTTTCAGTCACTGGATTGAAGCCTACCCCACACGTAGAAATGACAGTCTCACAGTTGCAAAGCTGCTACTTAGGGAGCTAATACCCAGGTTCAGATTTCCGGTCTCTACAGAGTCAGATAGGGGCAGACACTTCGACAATGAGGTGATTAAACTTCTGTGTGCAGCATTAGACATCGAACAAAAGTTGCACTGTAGCTACCGCCCAGAAGCATCAGGATTAGTAGAGCAAATGAATGGTACTCTAAAATCAAGAATGGCAAAAATGTGCGCAGCTACCAATATGAAATGGCCAGATGCATTGCCCTTAGTGCTGATATCAATGAGGAACACCCCTGATAAGAAGACAGGACTATCATCCCATGAGATCCTCATGGGTAGAGCTATGAGGTTACCTGCAGTACCTGCAAATGCTCTAGTGAATATCACGGATGATATGGTGTTGGACTACTGCAAAGGCTTGGCTGATGTGATTCGCTCTTTCTCTCACCAGGTAGAGGCTAACACATTGCCACCAATCGGAGATCCAGGTCACACCCTACAAGCCGGTGACTGGGTGGTTATCAAGAAGAACATGAGAAAGTCGTGTTTGGAGCTGCGCTGGAAGGGACCATATCAAGTAATCTTGACAACAACTACTGCTGTGAAATGTGCAGGCGTTCCAAATTGGATACATGCCAGTCACACAAAGAAGGTAACGTGTCCAACTGATGAGGAACTTGAAGTTTCCGGCACAACAGTTCCAGAAAGAGAAGTCTCAGGGCTAGAAAACAGCCAAGAGGGAACTGAGACTGCAGGAGAGCCCACTGAGAACAGCCTTTTCCCTCAAACAGTGAGTGAGTTCGAGAGAGGTGACAGAGTGCCTATCTCAGTAGAGGCAGCAGGAGAACTAAGTCAAGGAGAGGTTCTCCCAGAAGTAGCCGAATACGGGTTAGAACTTGAACCCATTACAGATCAAGAGGAAGAAGAAGAGGGGTAAATAATAGAAAGAGATCAAAGTACTCCGGCATCCCTTGAGCCAGTTGCAGGTCCATCAAGCGAAAACACCATATTACAAGAGGAGGGTGCGGTCCAGTGTCCTGAAAAGACAAATAGGAAGAAGACGCATAAGGGTGATAATTGGCCAGAGAAACCAGTTCTAAGGATAAGAAGCATACCCGATGAAACAATAACAGAAGAAATTGATACATCCCGAGTGGAAGATTTAAGTGAAGGAGAACTGCAAGGTGAACGGAGACTGAAAAGAAAGCGAGCCGAAAATAGAAGGTATACAGGTCCTGAATGGGCATATGCTACAACATCTGAATGGCAACAGGAATTCCTAGCATTCTGTTTTGATCGAGAAGTACCAGGCCAATACCACGGCACCTGTACTAATTTAAAGATAAGACTTTTGTTAAAATCGAAAACTGAAAACTGAAGGAAGAGACTTATAAATTACCGGATGAGACACTAATAACCTGATTTGACTTTGAGAAACCTGATTATGACAAGCTGCTAACCTGATTTGACAAAGGGATCCTGGAGAAAATGAAAACGCTGTAAATACACGCAAAAGAGAGAGAAAGAAGAAAAGTTTATATTATCCTCAAGTTGATTGTTATTCTGCTATTTGATTCTATACAGACATGGCTTATGATAGAAGTAGTAACAAGAAGAGTAAGGTGTGTGGTTGGTTAAGTCTTATAATAGGTATTGTGTGTGCAGTAATAATTGTGGGAGTGATTGTGGGAATGCTGTGGTTAGATAAGAAAACTATTAACGCTACTTCAAAACCTGAAACTACCACACTAACACCGTGGGAGAGGTTCAAGCAGGATGCAATACACTTGCATGAGGGGACTAATTCAAAAGGGGAACTTTCTACTAATGTCTTCTATCGCCTGTTGAATGAGTATGTTGAGACCATGGATGCGAAAAACTGTTATGTGTGTACTAAGATTCCTTCATCTGTGCAAGAAGGGGTTACCTATCATAGCCTTCCTTTAACCTACAGGATTAGCTGTAGCTTGTTATTAACCAGATTTTATAACCAAGAGCATGTGCAATACTTTTAATCAAATTTGGATGTTGTGTTTTCCTTTGTGCCTGTGATTGAATTCTTGAACAAGCTAGCTAAAGAGCATGATATAAAAATAGTTAGAGGTTTCTTTGAACCAACGCTTACATTTGGGACTGCTTATGCACATCGCAACAATCTGACCTGCTTACTGTCTCCTGTAGAGAAAAGCTTTTTAGATCACACTGATGATAGACGCAAAGCATTGAAAGAAAGATTAGAAAAAGGGTTAGAAAAACGTACATATGCAAACAATTATGCTTACATGGCAATCAAAACGCAAGGCAAATTAGCTATAGATGCATTGCATGTAGGTAGGCTTTGTATATATAGGCCAAAATCTGAACAGGACAATTTGTTTGTGGGAACGAGTGAATGTAGACATGTGTTTTTGTTTCAGAGTAAATGGACATTTATGTTAAATGGACAAGATCCAGCGATCCCTGGGATCTATTACATCTGTGGGCTTAATGCTTATTACCGTCTCCCTAAGGGATGGTATGGGACATGTTATTTGGGGATAGTTTTCCCAAAGATTTACCAGATTGACGACTTGAAACAAATACCTAAAACTTCTGAATTACAACATGCTAGACAAAAACGAGAATCAGTGGCTGCTGTCATTGGTGATATATTTGGAGCCATAATCCCTTCAGTAGGGGTTATCTTGAATTCCATGAAAATTCAAAAGTTGTCTACTATTGTGGATAACATGCTGACAAACTTTACAGGGGCTATACTCCTGATGGATACTGAACTTGCTGCAGAAAGAGCTATGACTCTTCAAAATCGGCTTGCTTCAGACATTCCTTTAGCAAAGAGCGGAGGGGTTTGCAAGATGCTCAATGAGCGTCATTGCTGTTCATTCATTCCAGATAATAGTAAGAAGATTAGAGGTATGCTTACTAACCTAACTAGGGATAGTGTAGATTTGAAGGAACCTGGAGTGTGGGAGAAATTTGGAAAAGGAGTTGCTAGAGTGGGAAGCTGGTTTACCAATATTTGGAATGGGGTTCTTGCAAAAATACTAGGGGGTCTATTAATTGTTCTGGCCTGTCTATTAGGATTATGGGGAGCATGCTAAATTAATGATAAAATTAAAAGAAATTGGACAAAAAGAGGCAGGAGAAATGAAGAAAGTGAAAGAGAGAAAATGTTCAATGAAATTTGGGAAAGCTCACACAAGGGACAAGATGTTGAAATGCGCATTATGCGTACAGTGAAAAATTAAAATTGAGGTTTAAAAGACAGAGATTTGTGTGATGACGAGCGTCATCAGAGGAGGGACTGAGAGAGCGTAGTTTATATAACCTATATTAGAACAAAATCTATATATTAATGTGTGATGATACTGCATAGAAAACTATAATAATAGCGATTTTGCTAAAACGTGTACTGGAATTGTGACCACGATGAGTGGCCACCAATGTAGACGCAACTAATAATGATGAATAAAATGTTTATGTTATGTTCAATTAAGCTTATATTAACGTTCCTATTGTTTAAACTGTATTGAAATTCTTCATAGGCCTTAAGTTAGCGTGAGCTGCAATTTAGCTGCTCGGCTCTCATATTAAAGGCATTTTTCCTGGTTTTCGGTGTGCTGACTCACAAGGGGCCATGACCCTGTAAATGTTCTTTTTCTTCAAACTTGGAAGACGAATGTATCCACATTAAATCCGTTCCCAGACACATCTTCGGTGCCCTGAAATGAATGTTATAAAATATTGAAGCAAGTGTTGATTATTGTTATGTACAAGGTCACTTAGACCGGTGAACACCGAAACTGCTGACCCAAAGGACGTGCCAAGAGATGCCAAAATATGAAGTAACGCCGGATGTGCCACCTCTGAAGACGTCAATTATGAAGACCAATCAACAATCTCTAAAATAACGTGGGGTGACAATTGGGATTACCGAATGTTAAATTTGATAGGTTAAAGATAGTGGGGTATAGTAAATGTCCAATAGAATTTTGGGGGGATGTACTACGAAAAAGGGATAAAAACCCATGTCAAAGAAAGGTCGGGATCTTTAGGTAGGGAATGCTATTGATTTTATCCAGAAACTCTGTCACTCTGGTGACTTGAGACTTTATTAAAACCATCCTTGTCCTTAGACTGCCCATTTACACTTTTCCTCCTTATGAGGGAAGTGCCCTTTTTGCCCTTTAGTTAAGTCCTGACTGATGGCGATTTGACTGATGTCCTGAAGACGAAGACTGAACCTGTGCCCTGACCTAATCTTTGGAGGGTAATTATGACAATGCAATTGTAATTTGTCTATTTGTTTTTCCTTTCTAGGTACCAACTGCTTGTTTTGACAGAGACCATAGCTAGATGTTTTCCAAATTGGTGTTCTAAATTGTTTTGCATGAAGCCGAACATGCGAATGCTAATCAGTGGTTAGGACAGGTGTTCACTAAATTGACGCAAATAGACAATCGACTGAGACTATGCTTTGTTGAACTGACGCGATATCAATACTCTGCTATACTTTGATCTATGTTTACGCCGTGCTATGTTCTAATGTTTGTGATTCTTGCCTTAATGAAATCTTATCAAAGTTGCCACATTGTGACTATGCTGCTGTGTTTCTTGGTTTTGAGATTAACGCACTTAATTTTAGATTGTAAGTAATATGGAATAAAATTAGTAAAATTCTACTAAACCGGTGTGGATATTCGTGACTAAAAGGTCATGGTAGTGTCTTAAATTGATTAATGACTTTGACTAAGGTGAAATGTATTATTGTGATAAATATTGATGACATTATTGATGTATTGATTGACATATTGATTAGTTATCTCGTCCTACGGTGTCTCTCAACTGGGTCAAAAGACTCATTGGCCTAAAACGAGTCCTAATGTGTAATAAATTAACATAAAGGGAAGCGTTAACAGTTCCTCTCATTCACTTCGGGGCTGGACTGACCTTTTACTGCATCAGGCTTTTTCCCTATGGGCTGGAGCCCTTGGAGATTTTTTATTTATTTTTTAACTCAGGGCTGCTGCTGGTGTATCGGTCATTTTCTCCATGGCATTGATTTTCACCGGTACAGGGGAGATCAAGAGAGAGAGAAAGATGGAGAGGAGGAGTCATAGAAGGAGAGAAAACAAGAGATCTGAGATGTAGAGAGGGAGGAGAGGACAGAACAGAGAGACAGTGGATAGATGGAAATATAGGGATAAAGTGAGGAGGGGAAGGGAGAGGGGCTGATTTCAACATTGTTGTCAGTGATGGTTTTGGGCACCAGTCTGGCCCTCATTCACTTTACTGTACCTTTGCTTATACTATCTTTCTCATTTTTAGATTTTGCCTTGACAGCACATGTGCTCTCACCTATTACTAAAACTAAAAAAGGGATAAGAGCCTGCCCATTACTTGCAATTGGTTGGCTTCATCGCCATTCTCATTTCCTTGCTTTACATTGGTCAGTGTATTAAGGTTTCACTTTCATTCTTGCGGTGTTTGTCACTTTGATGGAGCTTTGACCAAGTTCTGATTAACCCCTTGTGAGCCAGGGACGAGCTGGTTACGTCCTCGGCCACAACGTCCATGCCGAGGACATAATCAGCTCATCCTGCACCCAGGCAGGGATGGCAGGGGAAGTGCTTCTCCTTCCATCCGCCCCCCCCCCCAGTGATGTGTGATGAGGTCAGCGTGCGATCACGTGCTGACCTCATCACAGGTCGTCCCACCGCACTGGAAGCTGATCGCGCGCTGGCCCAATCAGAGGTCGCCCCTGATTCCAGCGCGATCGAAAGAGAAATAAAAGCATTTCTCTTCCAATCGGGGGGTGGGGGAGATTAGAGAGACATGAAAGGAAAGGCTTTTCCTTTCCTTTCATTTCTCTCTGACCAGAAATGCCCACTAGACACATGGGAGTTAATTTTTTTATGTTTATCTATAAGGGGAGTGGCTCCTTGGGCAAGGGTCACTCTCCAAGGAGGGCATTCTTTTTAGAAGGCCATTTCTTCCCCCCTTGGGGCCAGATCGGCCTATATTAACTAGGCCCATCTGCCCCCAAGGGGGGTAGAAACCTCTAGACGACAGAGATTGTTTACTTTTTTTTTTACTGGTGGGGAGCAACCCCTTAGGATAAGGTCACTCTCCTAAGGGGCAAACTTATTTTAGGACATTTGGAGGCAGTTCGGCCTATTTCTAATTGGCCAGTCGGCTCTCAAGGGGGGCAGAAACCACTAGTTACCATGGATTTTTTCTTTATGACAATTTCACGCAAGGGGAGCAATCCCTTAGGCAAGGATTGCTGCCCCATGGCAAATTTATTTTAGGCCATTTCAGCTCACCTTGGGGGCAGATCAGCCTATTTTAATTAGGCGGATCTGGCCCCCAAGGGGGACAGAATTCAAGAAGCACCAGATGTTTGTTTTTTTACAGATGGGGAGGGACCCCTTAGGCACGGGTCGCTCCCTTGGGGGGCAAATTTATTCTGCCAGATCATCCTATTTCTATTAGGCCCGTCTGCCCCCGAAGGGGGCAGAAAGCAGTAGACAACAGGGATTTTTTTTTTTGCTCCAATTTCACGCAAGGGGAGCGACCCTTTAGGCAAGGGTCATTCCCCTGGGAGGCAAATATATTATAGAACATTTCTGCCCCCCTGATTTGGAAGCCCTGTGCTTTGGAAGCTATTGGTGTGGGGGCTAGTGAGGATACAATGAAGAATACCAATTGTCTCCCTTTAGTGCAGGCATTATGTAGTGAACAGAACGTATCAAGTGTGTAGTGGGTGGGGTAACTAAATGGACTTTGGAGACACAAGAGTGTGGCAATGATCACAACTCAACTTGTCAAAGTTGTAACCCCGTCTCCCTGACATGTTGGTACCAGTGAGAAGTCATTATTACAAGAACAGGACCAGATCATTGGATGATTTATTGCAACAGGAAACCATGGCACTGACACAAAATTAAGATGACCCAATAATATAGCCTTTTCTATTTAAAGGCATTCACTGTGCAATTACCCACAACCAAGGGAAAATGGCACAAGGGGCAGAGAATAAGAGGCAGTCCCATTTCAGAGATAGTACTGGTCAGAAAGGTGCCAAGGATAATGGAGTCCATGTAGCATACGAATGGGGAAAATTCAGTTTATAATTAGGGAGGATAATATAAACAAGCATTGGCAAAGCCAATAGGGTTTGAGCTATGGGAGTAAAAACAGCTCTGTCAATTTGTTTTTAGCCATGTTGTACAGGAGTACAGCATGGCTTATAAACATTGAAAAAAGCCAAATAATAAACCTATTTGGATTTGTCCTGTCTTTTTTCACTCAGATTTTATGGCCTGGTTGAAAATAAATATCAAAAAAGTGCTATGTCATGGCCTGCACTGACCGCTTCTTAGCACTTTAATTTAATTTACTTTGCATACTGCGCAGCAGCCGCGCTGGTGTACAACATGGGTTTGAAATATTGACAAAGCCAATTGATCGCAATCAATCAATCAGTGTTTTATAAAGCGCACCTCTTCACCCGTTAGGGTCTCAAGGCACTGGGGGAGAGGGTGTAGTGAGTACCGGAGGTGGATTCAAAAAGCCATGTCTTCAGTTCCTTCATAAAGCTGGGGAGGGGGGTGGTTTGTCTGATGTGGATGGGTAGGGCATTCCAGGTGGTGGTGGCAAGGTAGGAGAAGGAGCGTCCTCCTGTTCTGGTTTTCCGGATTTGAGGTACTTCTGCGAGAGAGTGCTGGGCTGAGCGTAGGGTCCTGTGGGATACATGGAAGTTGAGTCGCTGGTTAAGGTAGGTAGGTCCTGTGTTGTGGAGGGCTTTGTGTCCGTAGGTGAGGATTTTGAAAGTGATTCTTTTCTCGATGGGGAGCTAGTGCAGTGTGCGTAGGTGTTGTGAGATGTGGCAGTGTCGGGATAGGTCGAGGATCAATCTGGCGGTGGCGTTCTGGATGTTTTGCAATTTGCCGGTGAGTTTTTTGTTGATTCTGGCATAGAGTGCGTTGACATAGTACAGTCTTCTGGTGATGAGGGCATTTGTGATGGTCTTTCTATGCTTGAGGGGGATCCATTTGAAGGTCTTGCATAGGAGGCAGAGACTGTGGAAGCAGGTGGAGGTGACTGAGTTGATCTGATGGTTCATGCTGAAGTCGGGGTCCAGAATGATTCTGAGATTGCGGGCTTGGTTGGCGGGGGTGGGTGGGTTTCTGAGGGTGGGTGGCCACCAGGAGTCGCTCCATTTGTTGGGTTGAGGGCCCAGGATGAGTACTTCGGTCTTGTTTGTGTTGAGTTGAAGGCAGCTATCTATCATCCAGTTGGCGACTGCTTTCATGCCCTCATAGAAGTTGTGTCTGGACTTTTCTGGTTCGTTGGTGAGGGAAGGATAAGTTCAGTGACGATGTTTATTCCGTAGCTTCTTACAATGGTGGCTAGCTGGGCCATGTTGACATTGAACAGCGTGGGGATGAGGGAGGATCCTTGGGGCACTCCGCAGGTGGTAGATTCTACGAGGAAGGGGGTGAGTCTCACTAGTTGCGTTCGGCCGGAGAGGAAGGATTGGATCCAGTCGAGGGCCTTGTCTCTAATGCCGGCTTTGTGGAGTCTTCTTATTAGGATGTGATGGGAGGCTGTGTTAAACGCTGCAGAGAGATCAAGTAGGATGAGTGCCGCCGTCACTCCCTTGTCCAGTAGGGAGCGGATGTTGTCTGTTGCGGACAAGAGTGTCATTTCGGTGCTGTAGTTTGACCTGATTAGAGAGGTGTCGAGGATGTTGTGGTTTTATAAAAACGTGGTGAGTTGGGTGTTGACTGCTTTTTCTATGACCTTTGCAGGAAAAGGAAGTAGGGAGATGGGCCTGAAGTTTTTTAGGGCCGGTGGGGTCAGCCGAGGGTTTTGTGAGGAGGTGGTTGATCTTGGCCTGTTTCCATTCATCAATGAAGGTGGCGGCAGCTAGTGAGCAGTTGATGGTGACGTGGAGCTTGGGGGCGATGGTGTCTGCCGATATGTTGAAGATGTGATGCGGGCATGGGTCTGTGGGGGCCCCGGAGTGTGTGGACTTGATGGTTTTCAGTGTATCTTCAGTGGAGAGGGGTGTCCAGGTGGAGATTGTGGGTTTGTTGGCGTCAGTGGTTGGACGGGGGGGTTCTGCGTGTGGGTTGTCCTTGTTGAAACTGTTGTAGATGGTCTTGATTTTGTGGTAGAAGCAGGTGTTGAGTCTGCCGCATAGGTCCTGTGAAAGTGGGATTTCTGCTGTCTCCCTGTTGGGTTGGGCGAACTCCTGAATGATGTTGAAAAGTTCATTGCTGTTGTGTGGTTATGAGGAGATCCTGTCTTGCATAGCATTCTTTCTGGTGTTTCTGATGAGTTGATGGTGTGCGGTGGTGGCAGCTATGAAGTTTCTATGGGCTTCTGGGGATTTAGTGTTTCTCCAGATTTTCTCAAGGCGCTGACAGGTGCGTCTTGATTCCCGGAGTTTGGGGGTGAACTAGCTCACTCTCTTTGCATGGGTGTTGTTCTTTTTAAGGGGGTCTATGGTGTTGGCGCAGTCGGTGATACACTTGTCGAAGGTGTGTGCTGCGGTGTTTGGGTGTTCGTTGCATGCGATGGTGGGAGCGGCGATGGCAAGGGTGGTGGGGAGCTGACCGTCGGTTATTCTTGTCCAGTTTCTATGCGATGGCTGGAGTTGGGGTCTGGTGATGATGGGTGAGTTGAAGATGAAGTGGATGCATCAGTGATCTGTCCATGGGAGTTCCGTGGTGTGGCTGGAGGTGACGAAAGTTCCTGTAGTGAAGATGGGATGGAGGGTGTGTCATGATCTGTCAAAGTCCTATGTTGTGGAGGTTGTCTAGGAGGGATGCGGTGTTGGGGTCTTGTGGTTTCCCAAGGTGGAAGTTGAGGTCTCCCAGCAGGGTGTCGTTGGTGGCCGCAATGGCTTGTGCAGAGATGAAGTCAGTGATGGAGTCGGCGAAAGGTGTGCGGGGTCCAGGAGGGCGGTAGACATTGGTTCCCCTAATGGTGGATGTCAGGCTGGTGTGTAGCTTGAAGTGGAGGTGTTCCATCAGGTTAGTGGCTTCTTTGGAGTCCTCGGAGTGTGTGTTCAGGCGGAGGTTGAACCTGTGGAGGATGGCGATTCCCCCCCCCAAGGAGGCTGGGGAATCTTTCTGAGGTGATCTTGTACTCATGGGTGATGGCGATGTCTGGGCCTGAGGTGTTGGTCCAGGTCTCGGTGAGGAATACAATGTCCGTTGGGTTCGGTGAGTTGTTGCCGGTGGGATGTGCTGGGTCTTGGGTCTTGGTGGTGGTGCAGGTTTGACGGCAGCGGAGGCAGCTGAAGGGACCGAGTGTGTTCCCTGGAGCTGCTTGCTTGCAGTTGTTGTTGCATCCTAGGTTGACTGCGATGAGTTATTCTGCTGTGTAGAGGCAGCGGGTGGCAGGGCCAGGGGTCCTGGCGCTGGTCGTGTTCGGGTCAGGGACGGGCGCAGATGGCCTTGCCTTTGGTGTACCAGCGGCGTGCCAGTTGCACAGCCACCGTTAAGTAGGGAAGTGGGGAGGAGAGGACAGCTGGGAGAAGGGAGCGAAAAATGGCATGAAAAAAGGGGGCGGGGCAGCAGCAGCGAGGCTAGAGCGCGAGAGAGGAGGGCAGCGGGCCGCAGAGGCAGCAGCAGCAGGGGAGAGAGGGAGGTGAGGGGAATGAGAGTAAGAGAGAGAGAGCGGAGTGAGGGGAGAAAAACGAGGAAGAGAGAGTGAAATGCAGAAAGCGAAAGACACAAAAGGAACACAAAAGGAAAAGCACACAAAGAGTGAACAGAGGCAAAAGAGGAAAAAAGAGAAAAGAGGCAGAGGGCAGCCCAGTAGAAGAGCAGAGCTTTTCCACTAGACACCAGGGATAAGGTGCAGGCGGAAGCCTGAGAGTGGAAGAGGGCCTCGAACTCTTGACAGAGGTCAGAGTTCAGAGGAACAGAAGGCCTTACTTGCAGGTGGAGCTAAGGGATGGCAGAGCAATTCACTGACTAGTTCAGTGTGGTTGCTGATTGCATGATCAAGACTTGATCGCATGGTCAAGACTTGATTGTTTTGCACTTGCTTGTTTGCTGTGTTCCATCACTCCAGGTTAGGAATTCCTGGTAGCATGATTGTTTCTGATTCTAGCCTGTTTTGTCTGCTGCAGAGAGAGATACCTCTTTTTCCACCTCTCTGTGTACTGTTCTACTTCTCTTGCCATGTGACCTAGTAATGCTACTGCTACCCTGCATATCTGCCAATATTGATTTTTTTATGTTAGCCATGATTATCTGTTGCTTATTGTCCTTACACAGCACTGAACACCTCTTTGGTGGACTAAGGACTAGACTATACTACCATGCAAAATTACTTATGCGGGTAAGCCTGATTGGTTCACCAAACACGAATGGATGCTAAAGCTGATCAAACATCCATAGTGCAGACATGAGCTGATTATTCATTAACAATCTAACTAAAGGTATGGGTAAGTAATACATTCTGACTTTCCTTGTTTAGGTTTAGCTGCAAATCAAGCTAAGTGAGTTGATAGGCTTTCTTTGCTAGTCATTGCTTTATCCTGTGGCTAGATCTACGAACCGCTGTATACTCCCAAGGTCAATTGGCATTAAATTGGGTTGGGCAAGGTTAACACCCTTTACTTGCAATGTCATAGTAGAAAATGCTTTAGTAATGTTATTTTGAAGTTTGTGTCAATAATGTTTGTCAAATTACTTGCGGCAATGTGTAAGCTGATATTTGATATACATTATAAATATTACACAGTATGGGCAGGACTGAACTGTTAGTTTGGTAGTATATTGTCTTTAGCATGGGGACATTGTAAGTGAATGCCAGGATACAAAGTTGCAAAGTGCCTTGTAGACATCACTGTGCACTCTTCATTGATGCATAGTGTAATAGAGTGCAAAGCGACATTTGAAGCGAAGTGTAAAATTAGCATCTTGCCAACCATGACCACAAATGCTACCTCCACCGCACAACCCGTACTCTGCTCAATCATCAGTTAACGAATTATATCCATGGGCTTATCAGGCTCACCGGCATCCCTATGCCCTAAACATATGTACAAGAATTCACGTAACCATCTTCTGCTGCCTACTGTCCAGAGTGATCATTATTTTTTAAAGAAAATCTCTTTATTTTTTTTCATACAACCGAATGATCATTAATTCTTCCTTACTAATTGGAAAGTTCCTCTGTGCCCTAAAGCATCTTACATTAAGCCCATCCTAAAGAAGTAAGGACTTTACCAACCTGACCAGGCAAACTGCCGACCAATATCCAACAGACTACTTTGAACCTGTACACCTGGCCCCAGCAGATGCCTAATGGCAGAAGTCCATTCTGTGCAGCAAGACCACTCCACCTGTGTACACAGCAAAATTATAATCCTATCTCCTTGTTGTCTCTGTAGATTGCAACACCCCTAATCACCTCAGCAGAAGTGAAAATGTTGGTTCTCATGTTAAATTCCATCCGCTCATGAAAAACCCACGTTATCCAAAGGTGTAACAAAGGCCCCCACAGCTCCATAGTGCAGGGGGCCTGAGCTTCAGGGGGTCTCTCAGTACAGTACCCTGGCCTGACAGCTTCTGCATGAGTCTGTGGAGGGGACTCCATGTACTGTGCAGAGGGGGCCCTCAAGTTTTGTTACACCACGGATGTTATCCAAGTGACTAAAAGCGTGTTTTGCAGGCAAGAACATTACCAACTGTCAATTGTCTTTGCTTACCTGGGCATTTCTCACAATATTCAGACCTCAATAGAGCTCTTGCAGTCACATCATGAATATGCCAATAGGTTCTACAATGGGCTCCCATGACATCTAATCAGCACCATACAATGAATCCGGAATGCTTGAGCCAACCAAATAGGAACCCAGAGAAGATATAAACTCAGTATCTTTGCTGTAAAGGCCTGACACTGGCTGTCAGCTGCAAAAACATCCTGGTTCAAAGTCTTAGGCCCTCATTATGAACATGGCGGTCCGTCCCGCGCCGCCGGTGGTAGAAACCGCCAACAGAGGAGTGGATAATGAACCAAACGAAAGTCAGGCATCCCGCAAACCACCCACCGCTAGCAGAGGAGTGCCACCGACGACGGCAGAGTCCGCCCACAGGCCGACAGAAAGGCCCAACCCGCCCATCAAATTATGAACCACCAGTCAGCCGCCAGTTCCGGGTCGGGAACCACCCCCACACAAAGCCAGGCGAAAATTAACCAAATATAAGGAAACACTCACCGGAGTCCCGCAGAACGCGCCGCAGCAGACATGGATAGAGAGCTGCAGATCATGCCAGTCCTGCCTCTTGCCATATGCCTCCACGACCGAGTCCGCCGACAAAGACGACGACGGTAAGTACTGCAACCTACTGAATAAGGGAAGAAAGGACACAGTCACATACCCAAACACTCCACCCACCCTGCAACGCCCCCCAACCCTTCATAGCAGCACAACCCATACACCCCACACCAAGTGGTACTTACCCGACACAACGCTATTCCAACTTGACCATAGTACATACAAATGCCCCACACCCATAAAAAATTAAACAAAAGACCAGGGTTGAACGGCGTGGCGCCGAAACACAGGCGACACAGAAACTTTAGTGTGAAGCTCACAGAGCCAAACAGTCTAAATAGGGCCAATGGCCAGTCCGTATGGGGACAATTGCCATGGGCCACAACGGGCCCAACCTGACTCCCACAAGTGCATGGTACTCCACCTAAAGGGGCAACATATGGGCATCCAGGCATCTCATGGAAGGGGGACAGGGGGTGGCGGGGTGGGGAGTTACGACGGGGTGGGCTTTGGACTTTCGTTTGGAAGGTGGAGGGGGGTGGGCTTGTCCTTTGAATGGGGTGGGGGCTGTTTGGCTTGGGTGGAGCTAGATGGCCTATGCTCAGTCTGGGCCTTCTTCTTATCTGGGGAATGGGCACGGGAATGTGAAGGGCGGACAGGGGTGGGCTGTGATGTGGAAGTAGTGGAAAGGGCAAGGAGGTCAGCACGTTTGGGGACAAGACAGGGTGGGCCAGTGGGTTGGAAGAGGTCAGCATGGGAGAGGAAAAGTTTCTTTGGAGCAATTGGGGTTTGGCGTGGATGAGGGTGTGGGAGTGGAGGCAGAGGGTGTGGATGTATGTGGTGTAGGGGTGCGTTTAGTGGGTGCAGGTGACTGGTCAGTATGCTGTGGTGTGGTGGATGTCTGATGGTGCGTTTGCGGGTTTTGGGAGGAGGGGGTGGACACAGTGGGAGAAGACAGACAGCTAGTGTGGATGTATGTTGTGTGGGTGTTTGCAAGTCTGGTGAGTGTGCTTCATGTGTCAACTACAGTAGTGGTGGTTAGTGCAGGTGTGGTGTATGGGATGCATGTATGTATGTCTGCTATTGTGGTGAGTGTCGGAAGAGGAGCAGCAACAGTGAGTGAAGGTCCAGTGCATGAGGGTGTGAATGTAGAGGGGACAGACAGGGAGGTCGAAGAGGTGGGCACACTGGGGGAAGTGGATGTTGTTGTATGTGCATGTGTCTGTTGGCTGTGTGATTGCTTGTGGTGGGAGGTGTGGTGCTTGTGTTTTGAAGTGTGTTTCTTGTGTGTTGAAGTGCTTGACTGGGTGTCTGAATGTGTGCTTTGGACGGGTGAAGGGATTGGGGTTCTGGAAGGGGTAGAGGAGGTTGGAGGCGGGACGGAATGGCCAGGGAAACTGGCTGCCGTCCGAGAGGAGGCCAGAGCCAGAAAAGATCTCTGTAGGGCAGACACAGCAACGTGAATGCCATCCAGATAGGCATTTGTTTGCTGCAACTCTGATGCTAGCTCCTGGATGGCATTGACAATGGTTGTCAGGCCTACAGAGATGGTTCTCAGGAGGACAATAGCCTACTCTGTGAGGGCAACAGGGCTGACTGGGGCAGGGAAGGAGGTGCCTGGGGCGAAGGAGACGCCCACCTTTCTGGGTGGGGAGCATAAGGGAATGGAATGGGGGGAGGCAGAAGATGTCATGATAGTGGTATGGGCACTAAGGTCCGCCTCCACCGGGGAGCCCCCATCGGAGGAGGTCTTGGAGTCACTACCTCCGGTGGTAGTAGCCTCCCCTGTGGAACTCCCCTGGCCCTCCCACCCACTGGTCCCCTGGCCATCGGTTGTCTCTGCCTCCGAGGATCTGTGGGCCGCTGCCTCCCCACTTGCTGATGTTGATGCTGTACCAAACCAACACAAGAGAACAGGGATGGGGAGACAAAACAGGAGAGGCACCTGTAACTAGCTGAATGCAGGGACATAATGGCCAGACATACACCCACCAAGAAGACACAGCCAACAGGCAGCACCGATCACTATGCCCATGCCTCTGACTACGGACCAGAATACTGCTCTACACTCATTCCCTGAAATACCTAAGGAGCCGACATATGTGAAACCTGACAAAGACACCCCTACACCCTTTGGGGACCATAAAGTAGATGGACACCAGTCAAAGTCCCTGTCTCTAAGCAGCATGAACCCTAATGCACACCCAGACATCCTTCCAGACTCAAGTATGTGAAATGATTACTCACCCCCTTGTGACTGCTGTGCAGCCTTCAGGTGCCCATCCAGGTCTGGGTACGCCACCACCAGGATCCGTTGCATGAGTGGGGTCAGTGCCCGACGGGCACCCCTTCCACGTTGGGAGGACTTCCCCAGCTGGGCTTTAGTGATCTTACACGCCCAGCGCCGCAGGTCCTCCCACCTCTTTCTACAATGGGTGCTCTGCCGGTTGTAGACCCCCAATGTCCACATCTCCTTGGCGATGGCATGCCAATGTGCCCTCTTCTGGTGAACGCTGACCTAAAAGGGCGACACAGAAATGGAACACAGAGGTCAGGCACTTGCACGATAGGAACAGTTGGCTAATCGCCCACTATGGGACGGACAGTACTCTCAGACATACAGGACAGTCGCACGCAGCATGCCATGCACCATGGCCCATGCAGGTGTACACATATGTGCAGTCAACACCATCCATCACACACACACAGTTCCCCCACAACCCAGACTCACCTGTACTTTTGGCCGTCCGTACAGTTTTGCGTTCAGAGGCAGGACCCCGTCAGCTAGCTTCTCCAGTTCCTTCTGGGTGAAGGCCGGGGCCCTTTCCCCTGCAACATGAGGCACATCCATAGCCAGAGGCAGGCCACAGCAGTACACACAGTGGAGTACTTTTCCGCACGAGATCAGGGAGTCAAGTGATCAAACGATGACGAACACGTGTACGTTCTGCGGCGGTGCGCACCTTTCCCAACGGTGGCGATCATGAGATCCATGTTAACCAATGAGGGTGCGAACAGCGGTAAATACCGTGTTACGCTATGACGTCAACCGCTAGCGGTATGAGGTCACATCCACAACGAAAGGGCAGAATCGCAGTGGGCAGACATTTTGCCATGACCTACGCTTCTAGAATTAATTACTACTCGCAATGCAGGCCCTACTAGCCACATGAAGCACCTAGGCCTCTGTCCATTCAGTATTGTAGCACACATGACAATCTCTGTCCCCTCCTTGTGATGTACATGTGTATCTGTCAGGTAGCAGTTAATGTAGAGACACTACAATGAACAATGCAGTACACAAATGATGACAAGTGTGCCTATGTATGTGTCTTCATCACACCTTTTTGATATCCCTTGTAGGTACCGACTCTTGTGGCGAGGAAGGGCACCATCGGTGTCCAGACTACTTGTGGATATGAGGACCATGGTGGAGCGTCAGATTATAATCACTTACAGACTTACATGTGCAACAATTCAGGACCTTTGTGCATTACTGGATTCTGCACTAACTCCGGGAAATCATAATCAGTGTGCCATTCCAACTGAAGTGCAGGTGCTCTCTGCACTCCATTTCCTGGCCACAGGCTCATTTCAAGTGACAATGGGCATGGGTGCTGGTTTTTCACAGACAATGTTCAGCATGGTACTGACAAGATTTCTGAATGCATTTGTATGACATCTGCAGTCCTATGTGAGGTTTCCCCAAAGTACTGACCTCCCTGCCATCAAGTCTGAATTCTATGCCTTTGCCAACATACCGCATGTGATAGGTGCCATCGATGGCACCCACAGACCGATCATTCCCCCAAGAGTGAGTGAACAGGTGTACAGAAACAGAAAGAACTTTCACTCCATCAACATCCAATTGGTATGTACTGCAGACCAGTACATCTCACATGTGAATGCCATGTTTCCAGGTTCAGTCCATGATTCCTTTGTGTTGAGGAACACTAGTGTGCCACTGAAGATGGAACAACTACAAGAGGACACAGGGTGGATCATAGGTAAGTGTGCATGTCACTAACTGACACATTACAGAAAGCCAGCCTGTCTGACTAAGGGGCATAACAATGACGACTCTGTATTGCACCATTGTCTAGGTGATTCTGGCTATCCAAACTTGTGTTGGCTCCTGACACCAGTGAGGAATCCCAGGACGGATTCAGTGAGGAATTACAATGAGGCCCATGTATGTACTAGGAGTGTAATAGAGCGAACTATAGGTCTCCTGAAGGATAGATTTCGTTGTCTACATATCTCTGGGGGTTCCCTGGCCTATGGGCCTGAAAAGGTGTGCAGAATTGTGGTGGCCTGCTGCATGCTGCACAACGTGGTAATGAGATATTCTATCTCCTGATCAGATACCTCAGAGGGGTGAGAGAGTGATGGTGATGATGAGGAAGGGGAACATGTCAATTCCAGGAACCAACTGATACAACTCTACTTCCAGTAACTGTGTGGGACTTGGACCAGACATTGGGGTTTGTGATTAATACAGTCAGTGTGCTCAGTCATATAGGGGGTGGGGTTGGTAATGATAGGCAAAACATGGCCCACTTCGGCATGGTACAGACTGAAAATATATACATTTCCTCCTTGCCACCATTTAGGCACACAGGACTCCCTTCATGCACAGATTTGTCAATAAAGTTGTTCTCTGCCCATTGCATCCATACTTCACTTTGTTCACAATTTAACACAGGGGACAGTGTTACAGGTGTGAAATGTGTTTTATTTGTTGAAGTGAGTGATTAGTGCTATTTACAGTGATGGCAAGTCGTAAGGGGGGGGTGTCCTCAAGACCAACATGGTGGCAGCCTTGTTGGTAGTATTGAGGGGTCCATCTTTTCTAACAGTAATTCATATTGCCTCTTAGCAATGTGTGGTTGGTGATTGGGTGAGATGGTTGCTGTTCATATTGTTGCAGAGTTACTTTTTGGAGGGGGCCTTGTTCTTAGCTGGGGTTCCAGTACCATATCTTGTCCTGAGTGTCTGTTTGGGCGCCTGCTGTTGACCTTCAGGGGATGACATAGTAGGCCCTTGTGTTTCTTGTGAGGGTAGATCCTGGGATGTTTCTGCTGCTGGGGTCATCTGATGCTGGTTGTCCGGTGCTGTTGTGGGGGCCTCTTGTCCAGTGAGGGTGTCCGATTGGTTTTTGACCAGCTGCAGCAGTGCTCCTGCTATGGTGGCCATTGTGGCATTGTGCTCTTTCCACTGTTCCAAGGCCTGTTGGTGGTGTTCCTGCTGCATCCTCTGACTGTGGTCCAGGGTGGACACAATCGGTGCCAACCTGTCATGGGTATGTTGGTATGCCCCCAATACCTCTGATATCACGTGCTGGGCTGCTGCATCCATCCTGTGGCCTTCCCCCTGGCCCCAAGCCACACTTGCACTTGCCCTAGCCCCCTGTGCCTGTGTCCCCTGCACAAGTCTGGCAGTACTACTTGTACTGGGGCCCTTGCCTTCCTGCATGTTGGGAGTGGGAGATTGTGGCCTCTGTACCTGTGTTCCACAACTCTGTGGCCTGGGTACACTGGTGTGGGGACACCTGCCCTGGGCTGCTGGTCTTGACTGGGTGCTAGGGGTGACAGTGGTTTCCTGGGTGGGGCTGCTGCATGGTGAGAGTCCAGGACTGTGTGAGGGGCCTGCCTGCTCATCAGTGTCCAGGGATCCTTCACCTGTGTCCTGTGAGGTGCCTCTGTCTCCATGGGGGGGCACTGGCACTCCTTGTCCCGGCCGTTAGGGTTGCATGGGTGGTGGTGCCTGTTGGGGGACATAGACATGTCTGTTACATCTGCATGAACGTTTGAGGTGAGCAGGACTGGGCTAATTTGTGCTGCTGTTACTTTCAGTGGCCTTCCAGGGTGCCTTTGTGAGGTTGACATTGCATTTTGTGCCAGGGTGGGGTTGCATTGTGGTGGGGGGTGTCGTTCCATTGTGGGTACGTGCAGGGTGTGTGACTGTGCACAGTGGGAGGGATGTGGGCTTGTTAGTGGGTTTGTGGTCATGCAGGGGGGTGGATGTAGTGGCTGAAGCCTGGGTGGAGTGTTGGTCCTGGTGGGTGTAGGTGGGGTGGGGTGGGGTGGTGCATGCATTACAGGTGTGGTGGATATGGGGTATGTGGTGATGTCTTACCCGAGTCCATTCCTCTAGTTAGTCCAGTGAGTCCCTCTGGGTGCAGGATGGCCAGTACCTTTTCCTCCCAGTCAGTGTAGTTGGGTGGTGTTGGTGGCAGTCCTCCCCAGTCTTCTGCAACGCAATGTGGTGCCTTGATGCCATGCCCCTGACCTTCCCTTGCAGGTCGTTCCATCTCTTCTGGATGTCATCCCTGGTGCGTGGATGGTGTCCCACTGCATTGACCGTGTTCACAATGGTCTGCTACAGCTCCATCTTCCTTACGATGGGTGTGTGCTGCACCTCCGCCCCGAATATTTGTGGCTCAACCTTCCAGATCTCGTCCACCATGGTCCTTAACTCCCTTTTGGAGAAGCGTGGATGTTTGGGGGGACATGGTGAGTGTGGTGAATGGTGTCGGGGCTGGGAACGAGGTGAGGGTGCTCTTCTGTGGGTCGGTGTGCATCTCCTGTATGCTGGCGTTCCCTGTCTGCCTCTGGTGCTCTCCGTCTTCTTGTCCTGGTTTCGTTGCAAAGGATTGTAGGGTGTGACTGGGGGTGTTTTATGGGGTTCTGGATGTGTGTCAGGTGTGTGGGTCACACGCCTATCCAATGTAAGCACTTCTTGCTGTTGAGTCCACTTGCCGCCCGTGGCGGTCGCAGCCGCCAATGGTCGTCCGGCCTCTACTGTCCGCCAAGGTGATTTGTACATCATTATTTGGAGGGCGGGATGGGGGTGTGCTTGGGCTGGTGATTTTTGGCGGGGTTGGGATTTTCGTTTATTATGTGATGGGTTTCCATTCACCCCCAACGGCAGGATTCTGTTCACCGCCGCCATGGCTGTGGGCGTTTTTTCCCACCATGTTCATAATGACCGCCTTTTTCTTTGTTCCCCAGGTGATCCATGGGGTGGGGCTCGGGCCACATTTATTATTATTTCCCGCAATGCAGCAAGACACCTTGCTGTGTGAGAGGGTAGGAATGCATTGTATCTATCACAATATAGCACATTCCTGTTCTCTTTCTGCACTAGCAGACAAGCTGCCACCTACTGCCAATGCAGGCACCCGAGTATCTTGGTGCAGAGGTGCCTATGTCACAGTTAAGATTGTTTTTGTGCAGGAAGGGGCACCTTCCTGCACTAAAACAATAATTTTAAGCTTTATTCCTCTTTCTATGTGTCCTGCAAAATGAAGCAAAAGTAGAAAGAAGAAACAACAAGGGAAAATAAGGGTATGCCTCCCCTGGAAAGGCATAGCATTCTGACACATTTCTAGGTATACCAGTATTGGTAAATCTGGGAAGGCTTTAGAGTCCGTGGGTGGATGTGTTTGGAACAACCATGCTCCTGCCATGGAACTCCTCCCAAGAGCAAAGCAAAGCAAGGCAGCTACTTGTGCTGCCTTGCATCACACCAGATTTGCCAAGCCACACAGGGCCATGCAAAGTGGCCTTGCATGGCTTGGTAAATCTTAATATAGTTTTGTGCCACCCTTGTGTTACCTTGCATGGCTCAAGGGAGATGCAAAACATTGATCTATATTGCCCTAATTTTACTATGCCCAAGCTCTACAGTCAAAGCAGAAACTTCTGATCCAGAATGCCACCACTCCTAATCCCTCCCTACAGACAAGAATGCTCTAGAACACACTCCAGAAGAAAATATGAAACATCACCAGTCATGTTAAAATCAAATAGGCAATAAAGACATAGCTGTTCCCCAAATCCTAATTCAACATTTGTTGAGGCTATAAGATGTACTGCTTTATGTGCTAAGCTGGAACTGACATTCATTGTCAGATCCAAATTCATGCACCACATGCTGCTACATGCCACAGTAATACATTAGGAACCTCATTGATTACACCTCAAATCTTTTCCAAATGTGGACAACAAATGAAGTAGCTTCTTAATCAACCAACTAATAGGAACTTTGGGGCTACGGTGCTGAAAGAGCATAGCTTGGCTGTGCCACTACATCTCGGAAACAAGAACATAAAAGGGAGGTCACTTTCTGGTGGTCACAATTTGGTGGCCACATTTGTATAACGTGATGAAGTGTTTTGATATAATTACTGCACTGCAAAGCATATGAGTGGGGTGCACCTTTGGAGATAACATTTAAGCAATGTTTCATGTATATCTAATTGAAACTAATGCTTGAAGTATTATTCTGCATAATCAATTTGTATATTCTCACATGTAATGTGAGTGAGAGATAAGAAAGCCTGAGACGAGCTATGCAAGGACAAAGAGAAGAATTCTAGAAGTTGGCAGGCATAACTCTTTTGTAATTGCTGAGACCAAAGAGTATCAAGATCAGATGTACAAGTTCTCTGAAAGCTGCAACTTCTAATTAAAATTATTTGGGAGTTCAGCCGAGAAGCTGCTACTGTGATGTCATCGACTTCGAAAACTTTGACTTAAAGAAGATTAGTGAGTGAGATGTAGATTTTTTTCACCCTTTGAGCTGAACGGACCTTCCTAAGGTACAGACCTCAAACTTTCTAAGTGTCTTTATGCCACTGCACTTATCTTAGCAGAAAATTCTACAGAATTTCTGTTTGCTGACCCTTTTCCAAATACTATTTTTAGAATTAGAATAGTTTAGGGTTTAAGTGTAAATGGTTGGGCAGGAAAACTTGGGGCCAGATGTAGGTAGGTAAAAAATTGCGAATCGCTAGTGACTCCATGCGAATCGCTATTTCCGACTCGCAAAACCAAATGCCATAAAGACTCGCCATACCAAATTGCGAGTCGCAGAGGTGTCGCACCGCAATTTGCGACCTCCGTTTTTAGCGAGGTCGCAATTTGCGCGAAGGGTGTAGTCCGGTGTCGCAAATTGCGACTGATTCGCAAATTGCCTGCAGGTGGAACATAACAGTTAGGAAACCCACTTCCTGGCTCTCAGTGATGACATTAGAACCAGGAAGTCACCAAATAGAACTGGGAGGAGGGAAGAGCACACCCAGCCCAAACTGCAGAGCCACAACCAGGTGAGAGGAGCTGCAGCAACAATGGAGAAGGAAACAGCCAGTGCTGGCAGGAAGAGAAAATTAAAGTTCTCTGACAAGGAGTTGGAGGTACTAACGGAGGAGTGCTGCCTGCACCATGACCAACTCTTTGGCAAGACATCCAGGAAAAAAAGAATGCCATTGGTGTAAGCCACCGCACTCTAAATGAAATCAGGAAAAGGTGGTATGATCTTCGCTCCAGGACCAAGAAGAGGGTCGCAGGGCAATGAGGGAGATGCAGGGCACTGGAGAAAGCCCATCCACCGTTCCACCACCTAAAGCCCTGGAAACCATGGTGGAGACAACACTGGAGCCGGAGGCTGTACTGGGCATAGAAGATGTGGACAGTTCAGCGCCTGGAACATCAAAAAGTGAGTACCATGATATATGCTTTGGCACCCACAAATGCACTATACACACAATCCCAGTACACAGCAGCAGGCACCACCAGACTAACTCCATTCCAGTCTAGCAACCTCTAGAATAGTGCATTATGGGCAATGTAGTACACTAGTCCAAATATTGGCAAATGTTTATTATGAGTAAAAAAACAGATGTGCAAGACTGACAGTGTATCCCCTATGTCCCACAGGTCTCCCACAAGGCCCCCCCATCAGTGAACACGTGCAGGGAGAGGAAGATGGGCCAGACCCACAGGAGGAGGCTGCCACTGAAATAGCAGGGCACCACAGGACACCACCACCCATGGAAATGCCACCATAGTCCATGGAAGATCCTGCGCTGGATATGGAGGCAGCAGTGGTAGCACCAGGGCCGTGGCCTACAGAGAGGCACACACAGCCAGCAGCAGGAGCAGTGCGCAGACACCGCCGCAGAGTGCAATCTGTGCACAGTAAGGATGTCGCAGATGTTGAGTTTGCGGGACTTGAGGCATCACTAGTACAGGGTCAGTACAGTTGAGGTTAATTAACAGGAACCTAACAAGACTGCAGACCACTATGACCCATGGGCTGGCTAATGTGGACAATCAGTTCCAAACTATGAACACACATCTGGGGAACCTGACACAGTCCATTGAATTATTAGTCAGGGAACTGGTGGCTGACAAGGCACAGGCATGGCGCAGGGAGCGCAACACTGCAGCCCAGTTCGACAGACTTGCAGCATCCATTGGGTGCCTGGCTACAAATACCACCTGCCTGTCAAGGCTCACTGTCAGCCTGCAGTTTGAACTGGGTCATTTTGCTGGTGATGTGGCACGGGGACTTGGCAGCATCTGCCATGCGGTTGACATAATGGAGACCAGACAGGCTGCAATGGGCACAGGGGATACCCCGCAGGACAGCGAGGAGAGCTCTACAATAAGCAGTGTGTCTGCCACTGATGCACGTGTGCTGCGTGAGTAGCAGTGCACGGCAGGGCTCAGGGGACCCACCAGGAGTGAGCCATGGTGGCCGCAGTCGGAGGAGGCTGTGAGCCACTGACATGTACTATCACTGAGGCACATGCAATTAATGTGTCTGATTTGACTGTTTACAATTCCAGATTGTGGCATACTGCACATTTCTAATGACATCATAGTTTAGCAATAAAAAGGTTTTGTTTGTTTCACTACACAACTGGGCTATGGGTGTCTGACATTAGTGAGTGTGCTCACGGTTGCCACGCACCTGCCAAAGTATTGGGTTGCAATGTGGTTCCGTCTCTGTTTGCCCTCATTTGCGATGCTTCTATCCCCAGGCTGTCGGTGTGGTAGCTCTTGCTCCTCATCCTCCGTGTCTGTGTCTTCAAGGCTGAGATGTAGCCCACATCTGGTGGCAATGTTGTGTAGGATGGCACAGGCGGCAACTATCTTTCATGCTGTTTCTATGGGCATACTGGAGTGCACCTCCACTTTTGTGGAGGCATCGGAATCTTGCCTTTAACAAGCCACAGGTCCTCTCGACTACAGTTCTGGTCCACCGATGTGCAATGTTATATCGCCTTTCGTTCTGATTGCCAGGTGTTAGGTATGGGGTGAATATCCATGGTCTCAGGGCATATGCACTGTCGCCTGTTTGACAAAAAAGGCAAACTTAGCAGGGCATCACAGGGTTATACAGTGACCTGTATGTAAGGCTTCAGAGTGTAGTCACCAATACCTAATAGATATCCGTCTCCAAACTACCCACATTCTAGGCGTTGATGTATCCCACTGTGCCTGAATATGTATGAGTCATGTGTACTCCCTGGATATTTAGCTACAATGTCAGTAATGACATTATGGGCGTCACATACCACCTGGATGTTTAGTGAGTGGGTACATTTCCTATTGCAGAACACATATTCCAGATTTGCAGGTGGGCAAATTTGTATATGTGCCCCGTCCACACACCCTATTACATGGGAGAAGTTGCCAATTCTATAGAAGTCCAACTTGGTGCTGTTGATTTCTGCCTCATTCCTGGGAAGGTATATATATCTGGACATGTGTGCGAGAATGGCATCTAGGAAAAGTCAGAAGAATCGTGAGAGGGCACTTTGGGATACCCCACCTGCCAATTCAATAGCTACCCGAGGCCAAGAGGTGCAGTGAGCATAGCACTTGCACATGTGTGGGATGGCGCTGCTGCGCTTTGTCTGTCGTTCAAGCTGAGGTTTCAGCAGTTCAATTATTTCTAAGATAACAGCACTGCTCAGTCTATATTTGTCATAAATCTCCCCTTCAGTTTGTTGGAATAGTGTCTGCCTGGTTCGGTATGTCCTCTCCTGTCTCTGCCTCCTCCTCCTCTGTTGGGCAGCCTGGACTCTCCTCCTCCATGCAATCACGTACAGTTCAGCCATTTTGAGTCACCCAGATGCCTTCTGGGTCTCCTTTTATACTTTGGTTCTGGTTACCACCTGCTCTGAATCAGTGGTGATCTGGGTGTGCAAAACGGGCTTTTTGCGACTAGTCGCAATTTGCGACTGGCTTTTGCATATGGTTTGCGACTCGCAATTTGCTACTTCCTGATTGCGGATCGCAAAATCAGGTCCCAATTTTTGCGAGTCGGTTCTGGGTTGCATCGCTATTTGCCAATTGGAAATGGGATTTTTGCATCCCATTTCGGATTTTGCGATTCGGGCCATTTGCAACTCGCAAAACTTTGCTCCATCTGGCCCTTGATTCTGGTGCCTAAGAACCATATGCTTTTTCTGATTTTCTGTATTGTTGCAATCGAAGTCTTGGTCTTGTATGTGCTGACTAGGTTTAATATTGTACCCCGTTTTCATTCTCCTAGAGTGATTTTATATATCTATATTATGGTTTTGAGACACATTTATGTACTGTTAACTTTGAGTCTGTAATAAAGGCCCTATGAATCTCTGATTTTACTTCGAATATTATTGCGTGACATTTGGATTATACAGATTTTTTTTCATGATTTGATAACTGTTGCCCTTCAAAACAGAGAAGAAAAAATTAATCAGACCCCAGAAATAGAGACAGGAGCCCATACTCTATCAGTGCTATCAAAAATTGCACACTCTCTTATTACGGCACTCCTCTGAATCAGAATTTGCGTGTCTGTACTATCTGTCCCCACATTACTGTTCCTTTCAAAATGACACCCTTGGGCCAGATTTACAATGCCCTAACGCCACCAGAACTAGGGTGACGCTCCGGTGGTGCTGTGCAGTGCAACACATTTACAAGGCAGCGGTTAACAGCACCTTGTAAACATAGGCCCCTCTGATGCAGTTTTCTGTGTCAGAGGGGTGTGCAATGGGTGTTGCTGTGGGCATTCCACCTCACCACCCATTGCTTTTGATGCTGCCCAGATTTACAAGAAGGCATAAATCTGTGGTATCACCAAAGACTAACATCACCCAAGGGGTGATGTTATCATGGCGCAACAAGGAGAAATACTTTTACTCCTCCTTGTTTTTGCTTTTTCCATGTGTGCTGTTGTTAGACTTGGCATCCTTGGCGTGGTCTCCCCTAACTTTTAGTGTCTGTTTCCCAGGTTGTTGATGTGTGCTGGACTCTGTTTTTGCTGTTTTTGTTACTCTGGGCACTTTACCAGTGCTAAAGTGCAAGAGCTCCTGTATAAAATGTGTATGTAATTGGCTTTCCATGATTAGCATATTTGATTTACTGGTAAGTCGCTTGTACAGTGCACTAGAGGTGCCCAGAGCCTGTAAATCAAATGCTACTAGTGGGCCTGTAGCACTGATTGTGCCACCCACATTATTAGCCCTGTAAACATGACACAGACCTGCCACTGCAGTGTCTGTGTGTGCAGTTCTAAACTGCCAATTCGACTTGAAAAGTGTACCCACTTGCCTGGCCTAAACTTCCCTTTTCTTACATGTAAGACACCCCTAAGGTAGGCCCTAGGTAGCCCCATGGGCAGAGTGCAGTGTATGTTTAAGATAGGTAATATACTAATGTGTTTTATATGTCCTGACAATGAAATACTGCCAAATTCGTTTTTTACTGTTGCAAGGCCTATCTCTCTTATACGTTTACGTAGGGGCTACCTTTAAATATGATTAAAGCGTAGATTCCCTTTGGGAGCAGATGGACATGTGGAGTTTGGGGTCTCTGAACTCACATTTTAAAAATACATCTTTCAGTAAAGTTGGTTTTGAGATTGTGTGTTTGAAAATACCACTTTTAGAAAGTAGTCATGTTCTTCCTTAAACCATTCTGTGTCTCTGCCTGTTTGTGGATTCCTTGTCTGGGTTAGTTTGACAGTTGGGCTGTTTGCACCTCTCTTTAAACAGTGACACAAAGGGAGCGGGTGTAGCCAGCATCTCCTGATGAGCCATCCGTGCTAGGAGGGAGGGGAGGAGTGTTCACTTACACCTGAAAGGCCTGTGCCTGCACTCACACAATGCAGTCTCCAACCCCCTGGCACATGTGTCTGGGGCTAGCCTGGGCAAGGCAGGATCTCACAAACAAGAGAGACTTTCCTTTGAAATAGGCCTACTTCAAAGGCCAAAATGGGTGTAAGAAGCGCACCCAAACCCCTGAAGATTAGATCACTTCTGGAAATCAAGAGAAAATTCTGCCAAGGAGAAGAGCTGAAGAGCTGAGGAGAAGTGCTGCCTTGCCTGCCTCAGGGCTTGACCTGAGCTTGACTCCTGTTGTTGAAGTCTCAGGGCCTTCAAAGACTTCCCATGACAGCACCTGGACTCTCTGCTGAGACTCCTGCCCTGCCAAGTGGTGCCCTATCCAGTTCCTCGGCCCTTGAAAGGTGAAGCTGGCTGACAAAAACTGAAAATCCACACACAGACCTCTGTGTGGGGACATTTTCGGCGCACATTCCGAGACGGGGCTGAGAAACGACTCGCGGCCAGCTTTGTGGCTGAAATCTACACTCCACGTGCATCACGGCTGGAAGATCGACACAACATGGCTAAAGAAATAACCGGCAACACCTGCTGACGTAGGCTGTTAATGTCACAACCCCACATAGCGTGGTTTTCTGTTACCGTGTGACTGGATTTTCAACGCAAGCCTCGCTGAGTGCGGAAAACCAAAGCCTGCCCGGACCCGAGGTGCCTGTCCGGATCAACACATCGTTCTCCTTCAGAGAGGAAAAACGACACAAGCCGACCCGACCAGAGGAGGAACAGCGCACGGTCTTGCTTGCAAGTGAGAAATTGACGCATCGCTGGCCTTTTCTGACGCACACTTGCCCATGCAGTGTTATTTTGATGTAACCCTGGTACTTTTTTCACGCTAACAATGTTAGCACTGTTTTCTCAGGATTTTATACTCTTTTTACTTTTTTATTAATAACTTTACTTGTGTATGGCGGATTTTTGTCATTTTGGTCTTGTGTTGTTTAGATAAATATTACCTATTTTTCTAAACCTGTGTTGTGTCATTTTGTAGTGTTTTCACTAGGTAACTGTGCGTGTTGTTTCAAATATTTTACACCTAGACTCTGAAGTTAAGCCTGCCTGCTGGTGCCAAGCTACCAAGGGGTTGAGCAGGGTTAGCCGAGGGTGATTCTCTTTTACCCTGACTAGAGTGAGGGTCCTTGCTTGGGCAGGGGGTAACCTGACTGCCAACCAAAGACCCCATTTCTAACATCTGCATTTTGCAGCACACATAGAAAGAGCAAAGCATCATGAATTATTGTTAATTTGCAGGAAGGTGACCCTTCCTGCACATAAACAATCATTCAAAAATGACCATTTGGCACTTCTTTGTGTGCTGCATTCTACAGCACACAAAGAAGTGCCAAATCGCCATTGTGCCATTATGTGCCATTATGTGCAGGAAGAGATACCTTCCCCCCAACGCAGACACCTTTGCACTATGGTGCAAGGATGGCTGCATTGGCACTGGCAGCTACATTTAGCCCCAGCGCAGGGGGAAACACAGGGGTACACCATATTTTGGTAAATACGGCTCATCCCTGCGTTTCTAAAATGACGCAGTGCAGTGCTGCAAATTTTGGCTCAGCACTGCTCTGTGTCACTTCTTAGTAAATCTAACACTTAGGCCCTCATTACAACCCTGGCGGTCGGTGTTAAAGCGGCGGTAAGACCGCCAAAAGGCCGGGGGTAAAAAAAATGGAATCACGACCATGGCGGAAACCGCCAACATAGACAGCCACTTTACCACTCCGACCGCCACGGCGGTACAAACAAACAGCATGGCGGTCACCACCAACAGACAGGCGGAAGACAATGTACCGCCCACACTATTATGAGAGGCCAATCCGCCACCTTTTCCGGGGCGGAACCAACGCAAACAAAAACACGGCGGAAACAGGACTTGAAAGGGAAAACATTCACCTCTACACAACCCAGGAGGAACCAGGACGCCATGGAGCCAGAACTCCAAATCCTCCCTGCGATAGTATTCCTGCTCCTCTACCAGGAGCACAAACGACGGCGGCGACGACCATGGTGAGTACTTCACCTACAACACAGGGGAAGGGAGAGGGAAAAGATAGTGACACACGCACGCAACACTCAACACCCCCACCCTCACCCACAAAAACATACACACTAATACATGCTGCAACATTACATTTACACCCCCCAACCCCTCCCTGGAACAACACAATGACAAAAGGAAATGAGTTGAACGATTGTAATCAATAAAAATCCATTAATCAAAACTTGAAATACAGTATAAACAATTATGTACACCAACTATACAAGTCCGGATAGTGCAACATTCATAGTCCATGGACCACTGGGCCCAAAATGCATGGGCGAGGTCCACACTCGATACCAGACTCCAAATGGAGAGAACACTGCTGGGGCATCAAATCGAAATGAAACAGGCACCTCAGGGGGAAGGGAATGGAGGGGACCTCAGCCGGCTCCACGAGGGGGCTCCATGCCCATTGACGTATCCTGGGGAGTGCAAAGCCACAGTCTCTCAAGTCTCTCCAGTGGGTGGTTTGGCCACTGCTTTATCCTGGGGAGTGCAAAGCCACATTCTCTCCAGTGGGTGGTTTGCCCACTGCTTTATCCTGGGGAATGCAAAGCCACAGTCTCTCAAGTCTCTACAGTGGGTGGTTTGCCCACTGCTTTATCCTGGGGAGTGCAAAGCCACAGTCTCTCAGGTCTCTCCAGTGTGTGGTTTGCCCACTGCTTTATCCTGGGGAGTGCAAAGCCACAGTCTCTCAAGTGGATAACAGTCTCCACTGGTTGCTGGAGGGGGCTTTGTGCCCAGAGTGCTTCATCCTTTGGATGTGAATGTACTCACCCCCTTGTGGCTGCTGTGATGCCCTCAAGCGCCCATCAAACTCCGGACACGCCACTGCCAGGATCCGGAACATCAGGGGGGGGTCATGGTGTAATGGGCACCCCTCCCACGTTAGGAGGCCATCCCCAGCTGGGCCTCCGCCGTCTTCTTGCTCCAGTGGCGAATGTCCTCCCATCTTTTCCGGCAGTGGATGCTCTGTCTGTGGTGGACCCCCAGGGTTCGGACTTCCTTGGTGATGGCATGCCAAATATCCTTCTTCTGGTGGGCGCTGACCTACAGGAATAGTACATGGGAAAAGTAGAAGATATAACCATCCGCACCGTGACAGTCATTGGCCCGCATCCCCACCCTTACCATGACGCACATGCACTCACCGTCGTTTCATGCACACCTCATTATCCCCCCCCATCTTCCATCCACACCACACCACACAGGCATTGTCCATTCAGCATACTCACATTGTACTTACCTGTTTGTCTGGAGGACCGTAGAGTAGCGTGTACTGGGGGAGGACCCCATCCACTAGTTTCTCCAACTCCTCCGTGGGCCCTTTCCCCAGACACATGAGCCATTGTCTCTTCCAGATTGAGGTCACAGCAGCACTTGCAGTGTAGGTCCTCTCCTGTCGAAGATCAGGTATCAAGTGAGTGAACAGAGAGAAAATGGTGGTGACGTCCTCGGCGGTGCGTACCGTCACTGCCGGCGTACATCGTCATTGGCTCCTGGGACCCATAGGGTCCAATGTTAACCAATTCAGGATTGCGCTGCGATCTTCGACCGCCTACCGCGACAGTGTACAACGCCAGCGCAGTTACCTCATATCCCCTTGTCCCACATTACAGGTCAGGCAGCCGCCATTTCAGGGGGCCACATGGCATTAATTTTAAATGCATCACACCTATCTAGGCCTTGCATACAAACAGTGACAGGCACATTGCGGATTGACAAATGTGTGCAATAAATTATTTTTTTAATACCTCAGTGTTGGCTGACTCTGTGCTCGCTGTTCTCGTCTATAGGGCACGTCCGCTGGGGCAGGTGAGGAGATGACGGCATCCTCCGGTGTGCAGACCGCTGGTGGACCTGTCGACAATGGAAGACAGACATATCATTATCACTTACAGACTTAATCGTTCCACAATCCAGGAACTGTGTGCCCAGGTGGAGCCAGACCTGATTTCAGCTATCCACCATCCCATAGGAATCCCCCCTCTAGTGCAGGTCCTGTCAGTACTCCATTTCCTGGCAAGTGGGTCTTTTCAAACAACAGTGGCCATTGCATCAGGGATGTCCCAACCTATGTTCTCAAACGTGTTGTCCAGAGTGTTGTCTGCCCTGCTGAAACACATGTGCAGCTACATTGTTTTCCCTCTGGTGGAGGATTTGCCCACAGTGAAAGGTGACTTCTATGCCCTGGGACATATCCCCAACATCATAGGTGCCATTGATGGTACACATGTGGCATTGGTACCCCTGCAGGAGTGAACAGGTATACAGAAACAGGAAGAGCTACCATTCGATGAATGTGCAGATGGTGTGTTTGGCCGACCAGTACATCTCCCATGTGAATGCCAAGTTTCCAGGCTCAGTGCATGACTCTTACATTTTGAGGAATAGCAGCATCCCTTATGTGATGGGGCAACTCCAGAGGCACCGTGTGTGGCTAATAGGTGAGGACAAGGACCCTATACTGTGTGAATGATTGTCTGGGGTGATCCCTAAGGGTTAGTGTGTGTCTAACAGTTGTCCCTCGACATTTGCAGGTGACTCTGGTTACCCCAACCTGTCATGGCTACTGACCCCAGTGAGAAATCCCAGGACAAGGGCAGAGGAACGCTACAATGAGGCACATGGGCGAACTAGGAGAGTGATCGAAAGGACCTTCGGCCTCCTGAAGGCCATATCCTGGTGCCTCCATATGACAGGTGGTTCTCTCTACTACTCACCAAAGAAGGTGTGCCAGATCATCGTGGCCTGCTGTATGCTGCACAACCTGGCTTTGCGACAACAGGTGCCTTTTTTGCAGGAGAATGGTCCAGAAGGTGGTCTTGTGGCAGCTGTGGAGCCTGTGGACAGTCAAGAAGAGGAGGCAGAAGAAGAGGATATCGACAACAAAAACAATGTTATCCAGCAATACTTCCAGTGAGACACAGGTAAGAAGACACCACTTCCTCCTACATCTCATACAATTGTTAGACCTATCATATGTCTGTCACTTTCACCCAGTGTATGGACCCTGACTTGTCACTTTGCATTTCCATTTCACAGATGTGAGTCCCACTGTGTGACCTCCGCTATATTACCTCATGGACTAGAGCTGTATGACATAGGTATGTTGACAATACAATTCACATTGCTATTTTCCTTAGTTATAGCAAATACACATTTGTGAAAGTACAGACTGACTCCAGATTGTTTTGTGATTCAAGGGTGTTTATTTAAGTGTAAAATAGTGGAGGGGGTTGTAAAATGGTCAGTGGTGATGGTGGAGGAATGTCCATGGCAGAGTCCAGTTATTTGTCTCACAGGTGCATTGTCCAACAGGGCATAGGAAGTGGAGCTAGGGCAGTTTAAGGATGGACAGGGTGACGAAGTGGGACAGAAGGCTGAAAATCAGGGTGGTCTCATTTCTTGGCGGGGGTCTTGGCATTGTTCTCTGTCTTTGTCCTGGATCTCAGGGATCGTTTGCAGGGTGGTTCTCCATCTGCAGGGGGTGGGGTGCTTGGGTCGTGGTCCTGTGGCAGTGACTCCTGTCCACTAGCGCCAGCGGAGGTGGTGGGCTGTTCATCATCGAGGCTAGTGTCAGGGGCCCCTTGTTGTGCCACAGTGTCCCTCATGGTGTTCACAATGTCCTTCAGCACCCCTACAATGGTGACCATGGTGGTGTTCATGGACTTGAGTTCCTCCCTGATCCCCAAATACTGTTCCTCCTACAGCCGCTGGGTCTCCTGAAACTTGGCCAGTACCGTTGCCATTGTCTCCTGGGAATGATAGTACGCTCCCATGATGTTGGAGAGGGCCTAGTGGAGAGTGGGTTCCCTGGGCCTGTCCTCCCCCTGTCGCACAGCAGTCCTCCCAGTTCCCCAGTTTTCCTGTTCCTCTGTCCCCTGAACTGTGTGCCCACTGCCACTGCCCCCAGGTCCCTGATGTTCTTGGGGTGGTGGGTTTGCCTGGGTTCCCTGTAGTGGTGGACACACTTCTGCTTGACGTGTCCTGGGGACAGAGGTATGGGCCCGCTGGGTGGGTGCCGTGCTGGTGTTTCCTGAGGGGGGAGGCTCTGGGGTGGCATGTGCCAGTGTGTGGGGAACCAACTGTACCGAGGTCCCAGATGGGCCAGGCTGGTCATCTAGATCCAGTTGGACAGAGCTGCTGTCATCACTGTGGGCCTCTTCTGTGGGGGGGTGTGGACAAGTCTGGAACCTCCTGTCCGGTGATGTTGGGTAGGGGTCCTGCAGGGGTGTAAAGGCATGATGTTGCATCTGTGTGTGCCATCGTGTGCAATGGGTGGGTGACCCTGTACCCCAGTGCTTACATTCTTGTCTAGGACCTTGTGTGATATTTGGTTTGGGGATCTGTGTGGGTATCTGTAGTGGACATGCTTTGGTGATGGGTGTCCATGCTTTGGTGTTGCGTGCAGGTATTGGGATGTGTAGGTTGTTGTAGTGGGACATAGGTGAGGTGTTGGAGTGATGGGGGTGAGGGTGAGGGTGGGGTATGTGAAAGCATGCAGGTAGGGTGGGGAATGTAATAGTTAAGATTTGACTTACCAGAGTCCATTCCTCCTGCTACTCCTACGAGGCCCTCGGGATGCAGTATGGCCAAGACCTGCTCCTCCCATGTTGTTAGTTGTGGGGGAGGTGGTGGGGGTCCGCCGCCAGTCCTCTGAACTGCAATCTGGTGTCTTGAGACCACAGAACGCACCTTCCCCCGTAGGTCGTTCCACCTCTTCCTGATGTCATCCTTAGTTCTTGGATGCTGTCCCACTGCGTTGACCCTGTCTACGATTCTGCGCCATAGCTCCATCTTCCTAGCTATGGAGGTGTGCTGCACCTGTGATCCGAATAGCTGTGGCTCTACCCGGCCGATTTCCTCCACCATGACCCTGACCTCCTCCTCAGAGAACCTGGGGTGTCTTTGCGGTGCCATGGTGTGGTGTGGGTGATGTGTGAGGTGGTGTGTGTTGTGTGAGTGATGGTATTGTGTGCCTGTGGATGCTAGTTTGTTGATAGTGGTGTCTCCCTCTGTGCTTCATTCTCAATTTTTGTCATAGGGTTTTGTGGGTGATGTGGTGTTTTCTATTGTTTTGGGTGTGTAGGAGTGGTGTGTGTATGTGTATCAGGTGTGTGTGTTTCGAATTGTCCAATGTGGTTGTGTTTTGTAAATGTCTGTGTGTTTTAAGTGCAGCGGTGTGTACCGCCAATAGAATACCGCAGTTGAAGGACCGCTGCGTGGATTCGTGGGTCGTGATAGTGTGGGCGTATTCCTGTTGGCGTGATGGTGCCGGTTTTGTTATCGCCAGTTTATTACTGACCTTTGGTGTGGCGGACTTGTGTGGGTGTCTGGATTTTGGCGGATTCCGGCATGTGGGTCGTAATAGCTGTAGCAGATTTCCGCCGCCGCAGCGGTGTGTTGGCGGTCTTCCGCACGGCGGTAAGCGGGATTTACCACCAATGTTGTAATGAGGGCCTTAGTCTCATCACTTTCCCCTTCATTTTCCACACTCTCTCTCATCACTCCTTGTCTTTTGGTTTCTTCCTAGCTCATGCATACGTTTCTTCAATTTGCTTTCTGTGAAAGCAGATATGTAATACCAAGTCCAACCTGACCTGCAGAGACATTTTAAAGCGTAGGGAAAGTGGACTCTGGCCCTGTGCCCCAGTCTTTCAAAGGGCCCAGATAGAGCTCTGTTCTACAGTGTATTGCCAAGATGATCTTGAATAGATTCTTTGAAATATAGTTTTCTTTAATTGGTTTTTAATGTGGGTGATGCGTGAACCTCTACTACAGTGATTATACAGAGAAATGCATCTGTGTTTCATGCCACATCCATGTAAAATATTCTTTTAGATCAAAAAAGGACCCCAAATATGAGAAATGACAGGAGGTCACTGAGATTATTTAAAGTAATATTAGTGAGCTGCTGCTATGTTACAGTATTGAAAACACATGTCACTATCCCTGAATATTAGATGTAAACACAATTAGAATTTGGACCAATGTGCCGGCACACTGTCAGTGACTTGGCCAAAAAGGGCATGAAAGAACTGAAACTGAATTCTAAATTCAAAGCTGGTCCGAACAGGGGCCCCAAAATACATTAGGCCCCAGACCACCAAAAGTCTTAAGATGCCCCTGCTGACCTGCCCTTTTCATCTGAAAATGTTAACATCAACACCATTCCCACAGTTTTACAATTGCATCTATCTGTACTGCTGTAGGTCTCAAATATTTTAACATGATTGATCATTTTATGTGTTTTAATATTCTATTTTTGCTTTGACATTTTATTTCTATTCATTCTGATTGTGGAAGTTTCTTGCATTCTCTTTACCGGTTTGGTTCCAAATGGCTTAGTTGTGAACACTCATCACCTTGAAATATTTTTCTTGTCATGCTCTCCTTATTAATTACACTTTCAAATTTTTTAACTTCATTGATATTTAGGGCACAAACTACTAGAGTGGCTAATTATTAGTCTTCATGCATGCTGTATGAATCCATTGTGATTGGCTGGAGGATGCCATTCCATACACTTTCTGCCAATTCTAAATGCTTGATTTAGAGTTTGGCGGATGGGTTACTCCGTCACAAACATGACTGATATCCCATCATCTGTATTATCATTCTCATAGGATATAGTGGGATCGTAATGTGGCAGAAGGGATGTTCGTCACATTTGTGACAGAGTATCCCCATCCTCCAAACCCAGAATCAGCCCCTAAAGATCTGCCATTAATGCAGTGGTACTCCTGTCCAAGGGGTCCTACAGCAGTTGAGAGTCTGTGACAGAAGGGAAAAGATATACTGGAGCCCTGTCCACCAGAAATCAGTATACTCTACAACTTGTCACTGAACAAGCCTGTGATCAGGCAAGAAACTATGTATATGTGTGTTTGTGTAAGTATGTTTGTATGTATGTATGCTTTTAGTATTTCCTTAGCAGGAACCTATCCAGAAACAGTGGAGTTCTGTACAAGGACAAGCATAAAGGCAATGAGTGATAGTTGGATTGTGGAATCTTAATGCACTGTGTTTTAGTGCTCTCTATAGAGGTGTGTCTTCAACTCTTTCATTTATATTTTTTATTCAGAGTCAGCCATGTTCATAAAATCAGTATTGCAGATATAATTGCCAACCGACACCAGGCAGAGAAAATAAATGACAAAATATTAGCCAAATACTACAGAACTAATAAGCAGCATGTGTACAAAAGAAAACAGCCAAAAGAATGGTGACCCAATCAGTAATCAATACAGACATTTAGCCCCAGTTAGAGAAAGCCAAGATTCTCTAAAAGCGTTTAGCTGCTTTTAGGGCTCTAGCTTTTCATATAGCCAGCTCAAATTCAAAGACTTGGCAGATAGGTGCCCACCTTGCGATTACCTTCGGGGGCAGAGGGGAGAGCCATGCCCTTGAATTACACACCTAAACAGTAGTAATAAAAATAGACATCACTGAACTGCAGATGGGGTTATTCTCACTTGTGTAGACCAGCGTAATCTCCCTAACAGACAACTGGAAATTGAATCTGAAATGTGATATTGATAGTTGAACCACACTTGCACAGGATTCCTGAAGCACTGGGCAAGGAACAAACATATTCACTATATCTGATGCAGGGGCTCCTCACTTGGGCAACAGGTCTTTTCCAAACCTGGACCTAGGGTCCATTTCCTAAACTGCAGCACATTGAGTCTGTCCTGATAGATACGGGGATACTCCTCCAGATTCTGAGATCATAGATGGAAAAATCATGCTTTGTGAGATTCTCTGCAAGGTAGGGAGGGCCAGTATGGAAGGTGAGTGGCCTGCTGGCCAAATATGGCAGATGGAGCTTAGCAGGGCTCCACTAGACCACTACCTAAATCTGACCTAATCAGAGTGCAAGCAGGCCCTGTCTGAGCATAAAGCTGGTCCAGTGGGTGGAAGTGGTGAGTCGTGAACACATTTGTTGGACTAACCTGCCGATGCCTAGGACAGGTAGAGAGCAGCTGCAAAAGAAGGCCAATGTGAGCAACATTTGTGCCACCGTACTAGCTTAGAGTTAGTGTCATCACCTCATCTGAGGGTGGTTAGGCTGTGGGCACTGATGAGAGATGAGGTTAGTGTTCCTGGACTGTGGTGAAGGCCCCTTGAATTAAAATGCAGGGCACTGCTCTGAAAGTTATTCCAACACTTGGCCACAGCCCAGGCCCACGCTGGTGCTGCCAGAGGTGGGCTCGGGAAAGTGTTGCATGCCATTACAAAGAGAGTGTGCAGGCAGGAGGCCTGAGTGGCACAGCTCTCCTATGGTCCATGATGGACAGACAGGGGATACTGTTCCTCCACTGTCCTAACCACTGTCTTGTCTGCTGCACGAGGATTAGGCCACATATGCAACAGGCTGGGTCGGGGTTTTGAGTGCTCATGGGGCCCCAGCAGACTGGAATGTGGCAAATTATAGCACCATCAACAAGTGACCATTGCCCTGGAGGGGCTGGACAGTGGTAACTGAAGTAGTGACAGTGGAGGATACTCCACTGTGAGCCCTCCCCCTAGACTCTGACGTAGAACGTACCATCCTTCATTTCCTTTGGCTGGTTGCCACAGGCCGGCAGGACAAGCCGGGGCCCTGCAGAGAGCACTCAAGGGAAGATAGCACCTTGGAGCAGACTACAGGTATTGCTGGCACGGCCGAATGAATGTGAATGGATTGGGCTGTGATCGTCCTGGGGACTGGACATGCAAAGGAATGAAAGCAAGGGCACACCATTTGTTTAGGAGTTAACCAATAGAGAAAGAACAGGCTCTTTCTCCAAGGTGGTGAGGGGTACAATTTTCTGTGCAGGCTTGATTCTGTCAATGCCACTAGACATGACTGGGTTCTGTTGATGCAGAATTTTTACTAATGTATATTAATGTATTTTGAGTGTTGAATTTGCATAGAAAATGAGTTAACGTAGAGAAATAATGCACACATTTGAAATTGCGCCTACTTGGTATTCACAAAGTGTACTTCATAACAGCCTATTAATGTAAAATGTTGAGCTCATGTTTGGATTAATGTAGTAGTATGTCATATTAAAGGTAATTTATTATGTATTTGCTTTATTAATCCTAGGCCTTAGTTTTGCGAGGTCTAGGGCCTAGTTGCCAATGTATTCTTGAGACATTTATTTTCTGAACTTTAATGCTGAATCCTGATGCCTTGCTGACCGAACTGATGTCCTATTGACGAAAGCTGTCACAGCTTGCTGAACCACACTGAGGCAAGGTATAAGATGATGTTAATGATTGTTATGACTATTTGCTTTTGTCCCTAAGTACCAACCGCTAATTTTGACAGGGCCATAGTTAGATGTTTTTCCAAATTTGTGTAGACTAAACTGTTATGCATGAATCCCAAACGTGCTATTCTAATCTGAAGGTTAGTTAGGGTACTCACTGATGATGCTCGCTACAAGTAATAACAGTTGATGTCTTTTCTTTGCTGAATATAAATGTATGCCATTTTGTTTGTGCAATTATTCTTGCTTTTGATTTGTACTGTAACCTTAGAATGTGTAGTGGTCCAAGCTTTGACTAAATTGTGACTCTTTAGGAGATTTGGGCAGCCAGTATTATTTCTGTATGCTTATCATTTGATTTTGAGACTAAGGTGGTCATTATGAACAAGGCGTGACACACCGTTGGCCGCCGTGGCGAGAGTGAGCAGAAGACTGCCATTGGCGGTGAACAGAAACCTGCCATATAAAGATGCAAAAATCAGAATCCATCCAAAAAGTCCCAGCCACCAGTCACCACCAGGACCTTGTTGGCAGAAATGCAGGACCTCCCACCCGCCACCGCCAAGCACACAAACCCCCCGTCCTCCAAATAATGATGCACAAAGCACTGCAGTGGTTAGTGGAAGTCGAACGACCATTGGCGGTACAGACCGCCACAGCCTGCAGTCGGAACCAACAGTAAGAACTGCACACATTGGCAATTTTGAAACCCACACACCTGACACACATCCACAACACTACAAAACACTCACATACACACCCTACAATCCTTTGCAATGCCATTAGGACAACTGATATAGAGAACTCCAGAAGCAGACACTGAATGCCACAATTCACGATTCACACACTCAACCACACAACAGCACCCTCACCTAGATCCACACCATACACCACTCACAACACACAGCATGGCACCCCCCAAACACCCACACTTCACAGTAAGGGAGCTAAGGGCCATGGTGGATGAGATACCGAAGGTCGAGCCACAATTATTCAGGGCACAGGTCCAGCACACACCCATCGCCAAGAAGATGGAGTTATGGCAGACCATTGTAAACAAAGTCAATGCAGTGGGACACCATCCACGCACGAAGGACGACATCCGCAAGAGATGGAATGACCTGCGTGGGAAGGTGAGGTCCATGGCATCCCGGCACAACATTGCAGTCCAGAAGACTGGGGGAGGTCCTCCACCAACACCACCCGACTACACTGACTGGGAGGAAAAGCTACTGGCCATCCTGCACCCTGAGGGCCTCACGGACTCACTGGACGAATGGACTCGGGTAAGTCATTTACAATTACCCCATATCCATCACACCTATAATGCATGCACCACCCCACCCCTCCAACAGCTAGCAGGACCACTACCCCACCCAGGCCAAAAGCACTACATCCAGTCACCCTGCATGCCCACAAACCCACTAACAGGCCCACATCCCTCCCCCTGTGCACATCCACCCACCCCTGCAAGGAATCACAAAGGCACTACACCACCCACAATGCACCTCCACATCCTAAGCAAAATGCAATGGCAACCTCACAAAGGCACACTGCGTGCCCCAAAAGTGGAAAACCTGCACAAAACAGCCCAGCCCTGTGCACCCAATCCGATCATGCACCTGTAACAGACATGTCCATTCCCCCCAACAGACATCACCAGCCATGTCACCCTAACGGACAGGACAAGGAGTGGCAGTGCCCAACATGGAGACAGAGGCACCACCCAGGACAGTGGAGAGGGAAACCTGGACAGTGAGGAACACCCTGGCCCCTCACACAGTTCTGGACTGTCACCATCCAGCAGCCCCACCCAGGACACCACTGACACCCCTACCACTCAGCCAACAACATCAGCCCAGGGCAACCATCCCCACACTTGTGTATCCAGGCCACAGACTAGTGAAACACATAGACAGAGGCCACAGTCACCCCCTACCAACAGGCAGGAAGACAATGGCCCCAGTACAAGTGTACCGCCAGACCTGTGCAGGGGACACAGGCACAGGGGGCTAGGCCCAGTGGGAGGGCATCAGTGGCCCAGTGGGGAGGCCACAGGATGGATGCTGCAGCCCAGGACATGATCTCCGAGGTCCTGGGAGCATACCACCATACCCAGGACAGATTGGCCCAGATTGTTTCCACCCTGGAGCAGAGTCAAAGGCTGCAGGTAGCACACCACCAAGAGGCCATGGAGCAGTGGAAACTGCACAATGCCACCATGGCCACCATAGCAGTTGCGCTGCTGCACCTTGTTCCAACCCAGCCTGAGACCCCACAGAACAGGAAGCCCCCACTACAGGCCAAGATACAGACTGGCCAACAACAGCAGCAGCAGCAACTGGACATGTGCCACCATCTCAGGACACACAGGAGGCCTGCACCTCAAACCGTACAGGCCAACACCAGGCACCCAAACAGTCCCTCTGGCCCAGATATGGCACTGCCATGACCAAGGCCCCCTCTCAGAAGTGACTCTGACAAGAACTGTCCTCCAGGTGTGCCACTGAACCACCATCTACATTGTGTAATAACAACCCCAAAAACTGTAAATGATAGATGGACATACCACCACAGCCAACAAACACTGAGACCATGTAGCCAATATGGACATCCGCCAGTGAATATGTGACAGAACAACTAGGTCCTAAACAACTATAGCCTAAACCACTACTGCTAAACAACTAAAAAAGTCTCTACAACTAAGTACTGAACAACTAATGTCTAAACAACTATTGTGCCTGAATAACAATTGCCTAAACAACTTATACATATATATATTCTAAACAACTAATAAACCATAAAAACCAAAAGGAAAGCCTTACCTTAAAATTAGTTGTTCAGGCAATTGTTATTCAGGCACAATTGTTGTTTAGACAGTAGTTGTTCAGTACTTAGTTGTAGAGACTTTTTAGTTGTTTAGCAGTAGTGGTTCAGGCAAGTAGTGGTTTAGACCTAGTTGTTCAGGATGTTTCCCTCCACCAGTAGCCCACTCCCATCCATAGGACCCCTTACCCTTTGTGACTGGACCCCATATTATTTTTTCAGGGCAGGTAGTGGTCCAACGGACCACTACCTGCCCTGAAGAAATTCCGAAACAAAAGGTTTCGGATTTTTTTTTAAGTGCAGCTCATTTTCCTTTAAGGAAAACGGGCTACACTTGAAAAAAAAAAAACTGCTTTATTTACAAGCAGTCACGGACATGGAGGTCTGCTGACTACAGCAGGCCTCCATATCAGTGAGTGCCCATAGTCGCTATGGGGCCGCAATTTGCGACCCACCTCATTAATATTAATGAGGTGGGTCTTTGCGTCCCCATAGCGACTCGCAGAAGGTGTCTGAGACACCTTTCTGCATATGGTTTGCGACTCGGAAATTGCGAGTCGCTCGGATTCGCAATTTCCGAGTCGCAAAACCAAGTTTTGCTACATCTGGCCCTTGGTCGCCAATCCTCCTTTCTTGGTAGCCAAACCTCCTTTTCTGGCTATTTAGGGTCTCTCCTCTGGGGTATTCTTCAGATAACAAATGCAAAAGCTCACCAGAGTTCCTCTGCACTTCCCTCTTCGACTTCTGCCAAGGATCGCCTCTGACTGCTGCAGGAAGTCTGCAAAACTGCAACAAAGAAGCAAGACGACTACCAGCAACATTGTAGCGCCTAATGCTGCCTGCTTTCTCGACTGCTTCCTGGTGGTGCATGCTCTGAGGGCTGTCTCCCTTCACCCTGTACTGGAAATCCTGAAGAAATCTCCTGTGGGTTGACGGAGACTTCCCGCTGCTAACGCAGGCACCAAACTTCTGCACCACCAGTCCTTTGGTTCCCCTCTCATCTCAACGAGCGTGGTCCCTGGAACACAAGAGCTATATCCAAGTGACCCCCACAGTCCAGTGATCCTTCAGTCCAAGTTTGGTGGAGGTAAGTCCTTGCCTCCCCACGCTAGACTGCAAACCTGTGTACTGCGTGATTTGCAGCTGCTCCGGCTTCTGTGCACTTCTCCAAGGATTCCTTTGTGCACAGCCTAGCCTGGGTCCCCAGCACTCCGTCCTGCAGTGCTCAACCCTCTGACTTGGACTCCGACATCGTGGAACCCTCCTTTGCGACTCTGAGTGGACTCCGGTTCACAAATCGTCTAAGTGCCTGCTCTAGTACTTATGCGGATGCTGCCTGCTTCTGTGGGGGCTTTCTGAGTTGCTGAACGCCCCCTCTGTCTCCTCCTCCAAAGGGCGACATCCTGGTCCTTCCTGGTTTCCCGCAGCACCCAAAAACCTCTACCACAACCCTTGCAGCTAGCAAGGCTTGTTTGTGGTATTTCTGCATGAAAATACCTCTGCAACATCCAGCACGCTGTGGGACATCTTCCATCCAAAGGAGAAGTTCCTAGCCCTTTCCGTTGTTGCAGAATCCTTGGCTTCTTCCACCCAGAGGTGCACCTTCATCAGGGGTTTACTGGGCTCCTGCCCCCCCGGACACTATCGCGACTCTTGGACTTGGTCCCCTTGCCTTGCAGGTCCTCAGGTCCAGGAATCCATCTTCAGTGCTTTGCTGGTGTTTGTGGTTCTTGCAAAATCCCCCTATCACGACTAATGTGTCCTATTGGGGTAGTAGGGGTACTTTACGCCTACTTTTCAAGGTCTTGGGATGGGGTATCTTGGACACCCTGACTGTTTTCTTACAGTCCCTGCGACCCTCTACAAGCTACCATAGGTCTGGGGTCCGTTCGTGATTCGCATTCCACTTTTGGAGTATATGGTTTGTGTTCTTCCTAGACCTATGTTCACGTATTGCATCCTATTGTAATTCTACACTGTTTGCATTACTTTTCTTACTATTACTTACCTGTTTTGGGTTTGTCTACATATTACTTGTGTATGTTACTTACCTTCTAACTGAGGGTACTCACTGAGATACTTGTGGCATACTGTCATAAAAATAAAGTACCTTTATTTTTAGTAACTCTGAGTATTGTGTTTTCTTATGATATTGTGCTATATGGTATAAGTGGTATAGTAGGAGCTTTGCATGTCTCCTAGTTCAGCCTAAGCTGTTTTGCCATAGCTACCTTCTATCAACCTAAGCTGCTAGAAACACCTCTATTCTACTAATAAGCGATAACTGGACCTGGCACAGGGTGTAAGTACCACAAGGTACCCACTATAAGCCAGGCCAGCCTCCTACAGTGGCATGGTTGGATCTGTAAGTGATAATGATGTGACGCTCCATCATGGTCCCCAAATCAACAAGTGGTCTGTACACTGATGGGGCCCTCCCTCGCCACATGGGTCTGTACCTAGGAGGAGTGGAGAACACATGTGGAGAACACACATACATCTCCCCACAATGTTTCATATTCAGCACTGCTAGCATTCAAGTCGATGACACATATGCATAATAGGATGTTAAACTGGAGAGACATTTCCTCAATGATACATAAGGAATGTTGTGGTGAGTAAATGTGTATTTGTTCATGCCTATGGGGGTTGGAGACAATAAGGCCTGCATGGGGCAAACAAGAAATGAATAATGGCGCAGTAATGGCCAAAATGTCTGCCCCCTGTAATCCAGAAATTTAGTAGTGGAAGTGACCTCATACCGCTAAGGGTTGTCATAAAAGTGTAAGACGATGTTCACTGTTGTGCGACCATTTATTGGTTAACATGGTTGTCAATGGGGATTATCGCATATCATGATCGCTGCCGGTGGTGGCGGTGCACACCACTGCAGAGCGTACACTAACTCGTCACCCCAACTTCACTTGACACCCGGATTTCGTGCATGCAGGTACTCCACTGGGTGTGCTGCTGTGTCCTGCCTCTGGTCATGGAAATGGCATGTGTGGCTGGGGAACGGGCCCCGGCTTTCACCACAGAGGAACTGGTCAAGCTTGTGGACGGGGTCCTGCCACTGTACGCCAAGCTCTACGGTCGACCAGAGGTACAGGTGAGTAGGTGGATTGGGGAGCATGGATGTGTGTAATGGTGGTAGATGGATGTAAACATGTGTGCACGTTTGACACTGTACAGTAGTGGGTTCCTGACATGCTGCATGTGTGTGTGTGCTGTTATGCTGTTGTAAATGTCCATGCCATAGTGAACGTTTATCCAGCTTTATGCAATGCTCATTGTCTGACCTCTGTGTTCCTTTTTCTGTGTGGTCAGTGCGCATCAGAAGAGGGGACTGTGGCAGGCCATCGCCAGGGAGGTGCGAACCCTGGGGGTCTACAACCGGTGGAGCACCCATTGCAGGAACCGGTGGGAGGACCTGCGGCGCTGGGCAAGGAAGACCTGCGAGGCCTAGCTGGGAAAGTCCTCCCACTAAGGAAGTGGTACCCATCGGGCACTGACCCCCCTAATGAGGCGCATTCTGGCGGTGCCGTATCGAGACCTGGATGGGCGCTTGAAGGCTGCGTAGCAGACACAAGTGGGTGAGTACATAATTCATTGTATGCCTCCTTGATGGATGTGTGAATGTGCTGTGGTATGTATGCTTTCTAGTGGCAGGGACTCTGACTGATGTCCTTTTTCATAATGGCCCCTGTGGGAGTAGAGTTCTAGGGGTCAGGTCTGCAGTACTTCAGGTCCTTCAGTGCTGTAAGGAATGGCTGTAGAGCAGGTTTGTGGCCACTAGTCAGGGCCATAGCCATGTGTATAGTAGTAGGTGCTGCATGGTGGAATATTTGCAGGGTGGGTGTATTTGTGAACCAGTTGTTTGCCTCCAGTCAGTTATTTGGAAGTGTCTTTCCTGTTTTGTCTCCCCATCCCTGTTCTCTTGTGTTGGCTCTGTACATCAGCATCATCTGGCGAGGGAGCTGAGGCACCAGTGAGTGGGGATGCAGCGGCCCACGGTTCCACAGAGGCAGAGTCATCCGACGCCAAGGGGACCAGTGGGTTGGAGGGCGAGGGGAGTACTACCGGGGAGGCAACTACCACTAAAGGTAGGGACTCTGATACCTTCTCCGATGGGAGCTCCCTGGCGGTGGCTGACCCTAGTGGGCCCACCCATTCTGTGTCATATCCCACCACCCCCCATACCATCACCGCCCTCCCATTTGCTCCCCACCGAGTTGCCCACTCAGCCAGACGGGTGGGCGTCTCCTTCGCCCCAGGCACCTCATCCCCTGCCCCAGTCATCCCTGCTGCCCTCACAGAGGAGGCTATTGACCTCCTGAGGACCATCCCTGTAGGGCAGACAACCATCATCAATGCCATCCAGGGTCTAGCTTCAGAGGTGCAGCAGACCAAATGCCTACCTGGATGGCATTCATGGTGCCGCATCTGGCCTGCAGAGATCTTTTCAGGCTCTGGCTTCCTCTTTGACGGCAGCCAGTGTCCCTGGTCATTCCGTCCCCTCTCCAACCGCCTCTACCCCTTCCAGCACCCCACTCCCTTTACCCGTCGCAAGCACACATTCTGACATGCATGCACACACCTCAACACACAAGAAGCACACTTCAAAACACTAGCACCAAACTTCCCACCACAGGCATACACGCAGCCAACATACACAGGCACACACACCAACATCCACTTCTCCCAGTGTGTCTGCATCTTCCGCCTCCCTGTCTGTCCCCTCTACATGCACACTCACAGGCACTACACCCTCATTGAATGTTGCTGACCCCATTCTTGCAGTCACCACAAAATCAAACATCCATTCATGCACCCCAGACACCACACCTGCACTCACCACAAGGACTTTAGTTGACACGTGCAGCATACTCACTAAACTTGCAGACACTCAGACAACATCCATGTACACTGGCAGCCTGTCTTGTCCCACTGTGTCCACCCCACCTCCTCCCAAAACACTGAAACGCAGCAAAACATCCACCCAACATACATCCACCACACCTCAGCATACTGTACAGTCACCTGCACCCACGTCACGCACACCTACACCTGTCACGACCACTCCCACGCCTTCCTCCAGGTCCACCCTGATTGCCCCTAAAAAAGTTTCCTATCCCGTGTTGACCTATTCGAACCCACTGGCCCACCCCGTGTCATCACTGAAAGTCCCCACCTCCTTGCCCTGTCCACTCCTTCCACATCACAGCCCGCCCATGTCCGCCCTTCCCTTTCCCGTGCTACCTCCCCTGTGAGAAAGAGACCCTATGCTGGCCCTCGAACATCTGCCACACCCCAGTCCAAGGCCGCTCCACCAGCGTCATGAACCAAAACCAAGCCCCCTCCACCTCCCAAACATAAAGCCAGGCCCCGCCCTCCCAGTCATAAGTCCCCACCGCCACCACCCCCTGCCCCTGTTCCCTGAGGTGCATGGATGCCCCATTGTTGCCCCTATGAAGTGGAGTACCTTTGAACTTGTGGGAGTCAAGTTGGGGCCATTGGGCCATCGGATTCAAAACTATGGACTGGCCATTGGCCTTATGTTGCACTTCTGTTGCTCATTGAGCTGAATTAAAGTTTGTGTGGCCAGTGTTGGTTTTAGCACACTCAGGATCCGTGGTTCATCGTTTCTTTGGTTGGTGGTGTTGGGCACATGTGTGTACTTTGGGCAGGTTTTATTTCCCTTGTGTCGGGTAAGTCCCTCTTGTTCTGGGGTCTATGGCTTGTGCTGTTCTGAAGGGTTGTGGGTGTGTTGTGGGGTGGGTGGAGTGGGTGGGTATGTAACTGTTCCCTTTCTTCCCTTGTTTAGTAGGTTGCAGTACTTACCGTCGTCATCTTCATCAGCGGTCTCAGTCGTGGAGGTATATGGCAAGGAGCAGGGCTGGCATGATTTGCAACTCTCTATCCATTTCTGCTTTGCCATGTTGTGTGAGCCTCCGGTGAGTGTTTCCTTTTCTTTGATTCGTTTCCGCCTGGCTTTGCGTTGCGGTGGTTCCCGCCCCGGAACTGACATTGGTCTAGTGCTTCATTATTTGATGGGCTGGTAGGGCCTTTCCATCAGCCTGTGGACGGGCTCTGCCGTCGTTGTCGGCACTCCTCTGCTGGCGGCGAGTGGTTTTCAGGCTGCCTGTTTTTCAGATGGTTCATTATTTGGTGGTCCAAACCACCTGACTGTTGGCGGTAGTTATCGCCACCGCCGTTGGAGCGGTGTTTACCGCTGTGTTCATAATGAGGGCCTAAGTCATGTGAAATTAGCATTGTTAATATAGGGAAATAAACATTCTAACTTTTACGTAAAGATGTGGTTATTCATGACTGAAAGGTCATGGTGTGTGGAAATTACTGACTCTTATGATTGTCTATGCTACTGATTGTTATTGCTATTCATTTGTATTGGTACTTATGGTGGGAACTACTCTAAGCGCAGTCAAAATGTTCATCAACCTACAAACGCATCCCCTTATAAATTAATGCTAATTAGCCAAATAAGGTCAGACGTGCTAACAGTTCCAGAGGCAGTGATAAGTTTGCAGGGGTGACCTCTCAACATATGACAGATTGCTTGTGCTGTAACTGCCCCCCAGTAGCGTAGGGATCAAGAGCTGAGGCAAGCAAATCAATTGTGAAATGGACTGAAAGATTCAAACGGTGTCTCACATATGTACCCAGTTGCTGAAGTTTCTCGTTCTATGCTTCCAGGTCTTTTCTATACCTACTTGTGCCAGTAGGCAGACAAGCCTATACACCACTGGGACAACCCAGGGTGATTGGAACACCGTTGGTTTCCCCACTGCATCCCAACAATGATATAGATACAGTGGAATATGGCCCAAGCCTCTCAACAAAACCGCTGCTGACTCCTACAAATGTCAAGAGTGTAGATAAATTGAACATGATTTAGTCAACGAAGAGCTGTACTAGAAGTTCTCTTGAAATGAAGATCGCTATGGTTGCAATAAATCTGTGGCTCGTGCTAGATAACCAATGAAAACTATGAGAGCGGGTCACTCAAATGGAGCCCTCTTTACACCAACTGTAGTCACAAAACGCAGACCTTTAACGTTGTGTGTAAGACCACAGACTGCATCAGGTTGTTGGAGGGCAGGGCAGAAGACTCCATATGCCACACATGTCCCAGTAATATTCACTTGGTGTGGCTCCCTAAGAGCATTGAAAAAGAGGACATTGTGGCTTATTTGGAAGACCGGCTAATCACTAAGATAGTGTTCCAGGGGCTCTCCTGTTTCCCTTACTTGAGGTTGATCATCGAGTCTCTGCAACACTTCTGCCCCTGAGAGTACCTCCCAGACCAATAGTGGCCAAGTTTCTCCATTTCCAGGATTGTGATACCATCCTACGAGCAACCTGAAGCTCTGGTAACTTCATGGTAAGTGACATAAAGTCCTCGCCTTTACGATCTATACCTTGACTCTGCAAAACCACCACACATCCTTTGCAGGAGTAAAACGCAAAGCATGTGAGATGTTACTTACCTCCAAGTAAAAACATTACAAGTCATTCTTTTTCACCACCCCGGAGGAGGTATGTGACTGATTGGAGAGCTGGGGCATTTACGCTGAGACGAGTGTCATAGGGGGCTGAAAGCAGTGTCAATGTGAGCCTAACATAAATGTGGCCCGAGGCAATGAGTCCTAAAATGCCGAAAAAAATCAACTCGGAATCAAGCACACGCCAAGGCAGCATGCAAAATGTCCCTGTTAGCAGCCGCAACCATTCATGGAGAGCCCAGTCAATTTGCAACAGAGTTTTCCTCTGGCACCGAGATGCATTCCCTATTGTCAAGTTCCAGCAATGAAGATACCAAGCAACCATCGATCACACTTCAGACTGCCGGTAATTTGATCTGAACTATACGATGAGTCAACCAGACAATGAACACCCTTTGTTATGGCTGACCGGTTGCAGGGTCCGACAGATTCATGCGGTCACAGAGCTGTGCCCCCATCGCCCCTGTTATCAACACTGATCAGGGCTTTTTCTCCCTCTGATCCTTTGCCCCAACTTTGTCCTCAGGTTTCTTTTTCAGAAGGAACTTCTTTAGGGAGGAAGCGATAACCATTGTGGGAAGTTTTCCCAACCTTTCATGTACACTAAAGAATCTGTGGAGTGGGAACACACCACAGGGAGAGGAGAGCAGTGATGCGTTGATCCTCTCCTTCTAATCTTTTACACACATAGCCTTGTCTCAAGCTTATTTGTTTTTCACATGGAACGTAAGGGGGTTGGGGCAGCTGGTGAATCATCATTGGACATCCGTATCTGAAATATCGCAGTGCACAATTAGTTATTTTTCAACTGACACATCTCATGAGGTCTGAAGGGCAAAAGTTACATAAGTCCTGGAACGGCCAGCTTTTTACACCCCGTTTGTGACCTGCTCCAGAGGGGTCCTGATCTGGGTGTGCCCTGGTGCTCCCTATCACCCAGAGATGCAAAGGGCTGACCGAGAAGGTAGATTTGTATATGTGACAGGCTTGTTTGAGTGTTCTCCAGTGCAAATATTAGGGGGCATATATACAAGAGGCTTGTGTAGTTGGAGCGTCACCTTTTTTGCTCCGACGGCGCAAGCCTCTCAACCATATCCATTAGGCCACGCAACGCCACTTTGCATGGCTGTTTATGGCCTGATAGATATGAAGGAGAAAGCAGCATTGGCCGCTGCGTTGTCTTATTCTGCAACAGGGGGGAGTTCCATGGGTTTGTGTGGGTTTTCCCATGCAACACCAATGGATTTTGACGCCGCCCCAAATTTACAAAATCAGGTACACCTGGGGCAGCGGCAAAACCTTACGCCTCCTCATAGTAGGCGTAACAAGGAGAATTATTTTCATTTTTCCTCGTTTTTTCATCTTTGCATGTGTGCTGCATTTTGTATCACACATAAAAAGAGGAATACACCTCTCTGGATTGTTTTTGTGCAGGAAGGGGCCCCTTCCTGCACAAAAACAATCCTGCATACAACGCAGGCACCCTTGCTCACTGGTACAATAGTGCCTACATTAGTGCTAGGCAGCCAATTGCTTGCCAGCACAGGGGAAAGGACAAGAATGCACTGTATTTCGTAAATATAGTGCATTCCTGTCCTTTCACATTGCTGTAGGGCATTGCAGCAAAAAGACTTGCGGCACTGCCGTACACCAATCTGTTGTAAATATACCCCTCAGTCTTTACTACCCTAATGCAGGCCAAACTACATATCTGCATATATTAAACCCCTTTCTGGCCTTTCACCATGCCCTGCTTAAAGGAGGGGACTTTAACAGTGTACTACTTACATTACTGATTCGGTCACACTCCCTTTTACAGGGACCACAACCACACAAAATTACTGAGGAGTTACAAAGTTGGGAGAACAGTGACTCCTACCCAACGTTCAGAGAAGTTATCACCCGATTGACAGGGAATACTTTCATTTTTCAGCCCTCTGTGCCTTGTGTAGGGTTGCAGGCCCCAAATAAAGCACTGACTCACAAAGGTTGTTGCAGTACTTCTTTATTAGTGTATAACTATTCCCTGTCTAACTTTCCCGCCTCGGGTTACCCACATTTATGTCTTTACCCTATGTCACAAGGGCTGCATCCCCTAGGGCTGGACCCTGAGGGGGAGATGACTGTATACCCCGCGGAACAGGGAGGGGTGTGTTGGCCCACTCCTGCGTCAACACTACATTCCTCCCAAACCGGAAACAAACAAAATATGAAACAACATGAAACCCAACAGGTCATATGAAATGCAGTGGTAATCAAACAGGTGTTAGTGATGGCAATATCACCAAAATGCTCCTAGGAATGTCAAACTTCAGCCCAGTGCAAAATCTGCTTCTCGCCGAGAGGGGTCTGGTTGTACCTCAGGTGATACCGCTCACTCCCGGACCTTCCAGATGTCGGCATCAGGCCCTGCTCTCCGCTGGATGTGCCTGACCCCGTGGCGGAATCCCCAATCTGCGTCTGCGGAAAGTATGGAGTAGCCTCTGGCCGATACGTTGAGGCTGCTTCGGATGTGGGGCTGACTGGTCTGTTCATGCTCCCAGGAAAGGCCAGATGCTCCTCCTGGCCGCTCGGGGCCTAGCTGTGTTGGAGTCGTCCTCCTGGCTGTTCCTGGAGGTGCTGGGGGGTAGACTTTTGAACTGGGAAATGTTCCTGGTTACTGTCTATAGCCCGTGGCTCGCTGTCACCATAGTGCCCTTCATCGCAGTTACTGTCCATGGCTGGGCTTCGAAAGGCAAAATAATTTTGCCCCCAGGGTGTCAGTCCTTCACCAGTACGACATCACCTACTTGAACGGGGACTACTCGGGCCCTTCGCCTTCGGGGTGCAAAGGCATTGCTGTGGCACCTCCGCCTCGTGGACTGATTTTGAGGTGGTGGCTGAATCGCCCATGAAGGGTGATGGGGAATGGTGTCGGTCACTACTCTTCCAAAGCAGAGCTGGCTTGGGGTCATGCCAGTGGTGGCGTGAGGCGTGACTCGGTACTCCCGAAGGAATGCGTAAATGGCACTTTCAATGTTTTGACACTCCGTGGCAATGCGGATTACCTTGTTCAGCGTTTTGACAAACCGATCTACCTCCCCGTTTGCCTGTAGCCACCAGGACGTGATCTGGCAATGTTTTGTGTTGGTGGAGTTCAAGAAATCAGCCCATTCGCGACTGTTGAATGGTGGTCCATTATCTGTGTGGACTTGCCCGAACAGGCCATGGGTAGCCAGAAGCTTTTCCAATTTTGGGATGACGGTGGCTGCTGACATGGATTGCAGCAGGTTGACCTCTGGGTAACGTGAATAGTCATCTATTGCCACTAACATATATGAACCATCTGGCCAGCTTCCGAAGTCGGCACTGACCCTCTGCCATGGGGCTGAGGGACCGTCCTCTGTGATGACCGGTGCTGGGGAATCTGCGGTTCTGCTGGCCTGGCAGACTAGGCTCCCTTTTAGGGTGTCTTCCAGTAGATAGTCTAAACCTGGGAACCAGACCTTGTTTCGGAGGTGGTTTTTGGACTTGACTATGTCCTTTGAGCTCCATGGGCTAGGGATACAGCTCTGCCAAGTCAGGCTGGAGGGTATCACGAGACGGAACCCCCTCAGCAGACATCCTTTGTCACTTACTGAAAGCTCATTTCTCACATTAAAGAGGGCTCAAAGGATAGCCTTGGCTTCGATCGTATGACATGTCCCCGGACATTGTAGCTGGCACCAGTCACCCGACTGGGTGGCCGCCACAGCGATCTGCAAGCACTCATCTAGTTTTGTGGCTTCCACCACTTCATCAAGTGGTATGGGTAGGGGCCTGGCCCGGTCGATTACCAGCGGCTCATGCTCCTCAGTCTCTAGAACTTCCTCCTGGGGTGTGGCCTGGCGGGCATGGTGTGACAAGAAGTCGGCAGGGTTCCGAGTGCCCGGCTGATACTCTACGGAGAAGTTGAATTCCTGCAGCTGCAGTATCCATTTTTCAATGAGGACCCTTTGAAGAGGGGCAGCGGTGGTTTGTGGTCCGTCACCACAGAGAACGCTTTGCCATAGAGATAAAGGTGGAAGTGCCAGCACCCCCAATGGATGGCTATGGCCTCCCGCTCTATTGAGAGTATCGCTGCTCAGTAGGCGTGAGCGTGTGGCTGGCAAAAGCGATGGGATCCTGCTCTCCACAGTCTTGTTTTTGCGCTAGAACGGGGCCTAGACCCATGGGGCTGGCATCAACAGTAAGCTGTGACTCCCTGTGAGGATCGAAGAAGGCTAGCATGGTGCCTGCAGCGAGGGTGTTCTTAGTGTCTTGGAAGGCACGCTCCTGTTCCTCACCCCACACCCATAGCTGGTCATTCCTGGTGAGCATTCTCAGAGGGCCAGTGATGTTGGATAGGTTTTTCATGAACCGGCCACAGAATGTAACTATGCCAAGGAAACTCCTGACCCCTGATACGGAGGTGGGGGCTGGTGCTTCTTGGATATCCTTTACTTGGTGGGGTCTGGGCCTATTCCGTGCTCCGAGAAGCGGTACCCAAAGAAACAGATGTTCCGCTTGAGGAAATCACACTTCTCCTTGTGGAGCATCACCCCATGTTCTTGCAATCTCACAAAGTCAGCCCGCAGCTTCACCATGTCGCCTTCAAGGGTTGGAGCATGCACCAAGATGTCGTCACTCATATAAGGACTTCTGGGAGCCCTTGCAGGACCCCCTTTATGGTGTGCTGGAACACCTCTGATGCGCTGGAGATGCCGAAACTTAGGTGGTCAATATGAACATGGCAGGAAAGACCGCCGACCGGCGTGGTGGCGGTGAACAGAATCCCGCAGTTGGCGGTGAATGGAAACTCGCCATATGATGAACGAAAATCCCAACCCTGCCAAAAATCACCAGTCCACCACTCCCCGCCATGACTCTGTGGGCGGGAATCCCGGACCTCCCCGCCCCGCCACCGCCAAGCACACCCACATCCCACCCTCCAAATAATGATGCACAAATCACCTCGGCGGACAGTGGAGGCCGGACGACCGTTGGCAGCTACGACCGCCACCGGTGGCAAGTGGACTCAACTGCAAGTGCACACATTAGCTAGGCGTATTACCCGCACACCTGAAACACATCCAGAACCCCATAAGACACCCCCAGACATACCCCACAATCCCTTGCAATGAAAGCAGGACAAGAAGACGGAGAGCACCAGAGCCAGACAGAGAACGCCAGCATACAGGACACGCACACCGACCCACAGAAGAGCACCCTTACCTCATTCCCAGCCCAGACACTATTCCCCACAATCACCATGTCCCCCCCCCAAACATCCACGCTTCACCAAAAGGGAGTTAAGGACCATGGTGGACGAGATCTTGAAGGTGGAGACACATATATTCAGGGCCGAAGTGCAGCACACACCCATCGCAAGGAAAATGGAGCTGTGGCAGACCATTGTGAACAGGGTCAATGCAGTGGGACACCATCCACGCACCAGGGACAACATCCGGAAGAGATGGAATGACCTGCGGGGGAAGGTCTGGGGCATGGCATCAAGGCACCACATCACAGTGCAGAAGACTGGGGGAGGCCCGCCACCAACACCATCCGACTACACTGACTGGGGAGGAAAAGGTACTGGCCATCCTGCACCCAGAGGGACTCACTGGACTCACTGGAGGAATGGACTCGGGTAAGTTATCTACAATTACCCCATATCCACCACACCTGTAATGCATGCACCACCCCACCCCACCCCACCCACACCCAACAGGTCCAACACCACACCCAGGCATCAGCCACTACATCCACCCCCTGCATGACCACAAACCCACTAACAGGCCCACATCCCTCCACCTGTGCACAGCCACCCACCCCTGCACGTACCCACAATGGAACGACACCCCCCACCACAATGTAACCCCACATTGGCGCAAAATGCAATGCCAACCTCACAATGGCACCCTGGAAGGCCACTGAAAGTAACACCAGCACAAAATAGCCCAGTCCTGTTCACCTCAAACGTTCATGCAGATGTAACAGACATGTCTAGTTCCCCCAACAGGCACCACCAGCCATGCAACCCTAACAGACGGGGCAAGGAGTGCCAGAGCTCCCAGGGGGACAGAGGCACCTCACAGGACACTGGTGAAGGATCCCTGGACACCGATGAGCAGGCAGGCCCCTCACACAGTCTTGGACTCTCACCATGCAGCATCCCCACCCAGGAAACCAGAGTACCCAGGCTACAGACTGGTGGAACACAGGTACAGAGGCCACAGTCTCCCACTCCCAACATGCAGGAAGGCGAGGGTCCCAGTACAAGTGGTACTGCCAGACCTTTGCAGGGGACACAGGCACAGGGGGCTAGAGCAAGTGCAAGGGTCACAGTGGGCCAGGGGGGAGGCCACAGGATGGATGCAGCAGCCCAGGACATGATCTCTGAGGTATTGGGAGCCCAGCAACATACCCATGACAGGTTGGCACAGATTGTGTCCACCCTGGAGCACAGTCAGAGGATGCAGCAGGAACAACACCAACAGGCCATGGAGCATTGGAAAGAGCACAATGCCACAATGGCCACCATAGCAGGATCTCTGCTGCAGCTGGTCAAAAACCAGTCTGACACCGACACAGGACAAGAGGCCCCCACAACAGCACTGAACAACCAGCATCAGATCCCCCCAGCAGCAGAAACATCCCAGGAACTACCCTCACAAGAAACACAAGGGCCTACCATGTCATCCCACGAAGCTCAACAGAAGGCGCCCAAACGGACCCTCAGGCCAGGATATGGCGCTGGAACCCCAGCTAAGAAGAAGGCCGCCTCCAACAATTAACTCTGCAACAAATGCAAACCAACCATCCCACCCAATCACCAACCACACATTGCTGAGAGGCAATATGAAATACTGTTAGACAAGATGGACCAATCAATACTACCAAGAAGGCTGCCACCATGTTGGTCTTGAAAACACCCCACCCTTATGACTTCCCATCACTGTAAATTGCACATTTCACTCACTTCAACCAATAAAACACTTTTCACACCTGCAACCCTGTCCCCTGTGTTGAATTGTGAACAAAGTGGAGTATGGATGCAACTGGCAGAGAACAACTTTATTGTCGAATCTGTGCATGATGGGAGTCCTCTGTGCCCAAATGGTGGCAAGGAGGAAATGCGTATATTTTCAGCCAGTACCATGCAGAAGTGGGCCATGTTTGGCCTATCATTACCAACCCCCCTATATGACAGAGCACACTGACAGTATTAGTCACTAACCCCAATGACAGGCCTTAGTCCCACACAGTTACTGGAAGTAGAGTTGTATCAGTTGGTTCCTGGAATTGACATCTTCCCCTTCCTCATCATCACCATCACTCTCCTCACCTCTCTGAGGTAGCGGATCAGGACCTATAGCACCCTCCACCTCGAGGAGGGGGATAGAATGTCTCACTGCCACGTTGTGCAGCATGCAGCAGGCACCGCTATTCTACACACCTTATCAGGGAACCCCTAGAGATATGTAGACACCGGAATCTAGCCTTCAGGAGACCTATAGTTCGCTCTATTACCCTCCTAGTACTTACATGGGCCTCATTGTCATTCCATCACCGCCCTCCCTTCTGCTCCCCACCGAGTTGCCCGTGCCCGCACACCCAGAAAGGTGGGAGCCTCCTTCACCCCAGGCACCTCCTCCCCTGCCCCAGTCAGCCCTGCTGCCCTCACAGAGGAGGCTATTCACCTCCTGAGAACCATCTCTGTAGGGCAGACAACCATTGTCAATGTCATCCAGGGGCTAGCATCAGAGGTACAGCAGACTAATGCCTATCTGGATGGCATTCACAGTGCCGTGTCAGCCCTACAGAGATCTTTTCAGGCTCTGGCCTCCTCTCGTACGGCAGCCAGTTTCCCTGGCCATTCCGTCCCCCCTCCAACCTCCTCTACCCCTTCCAACGCCCCACTCCCTTCACCCGTCCAAGGCACACATTCAGACACCCAGTCAAGCACTTCAACACACTTCAAAACACACTTCAAAACACAAGCAACACACCTCCCACCACAAGCATTCACACAGCCAACAGACACCTGCGCACACAACAATGTCCACTTCCCCCTGTGTGCCCACTTCTTCGGCCTCCCTGTCTGTCCCCTCTATATTCACATCGTCATGCGCTGCGGCTTCTCTCACTGTTGCTGCTCTTCTTCCCGTACTCACCACAATAGAAAACAGCCAAACATACATCCCATACACCACACCTGCACTCACCACCACTACTGCAGTCGTCACATGCAGCACACTCCCCAGACTTGCAGACACCCACACAACATACAGCCACACTAGCTGTCTGTCTTCTCCCACTGTGTCCACCCCCCTCCTCCAAAAACACACAAACGCACCAAGACACCCACCCATTAGACATCCACCACACCACAGCATACTGAGCAGTCACCTGCACCCACTACACTCATCCCTACACTACTTACATCCACACACTCTGCCTCCACTCCCACACCCTCATCCACGCCCACCCCAATTGCTCCAAAGAAACGTTTCATCTCCTGTGCTGACCTCTTCCAACCCACTGGCCCACCCCGTCTTGTCCCCAAACATGCACACCTCCTTGCCCTTTCCGCTCCTTACACATCACAGCCCACCCCTGTCCGCCCTTCACATTCCCGTGCCCATTCACCAGATAAGAAAAAGGCCCGGATTGAGCCTAGGCCATCTAGCTCCACCTGATTCACACAGCCCCCATCCCCTTCAAAGGACAAGCCCACCCCCCTCCACCGTCCAAACAAAAGTCAAAAGGCCCACCCCTGTCGAAAATCCCCACCCCCACTACTCCCTGCCCCCCTTTCGTGAGGTGCCTGGATGCCCATGTGGAGCCCCATGAGGTGGAGTACCATGCACTTGTTGGAGTCAGGTTGGACCCGTTGTGGCCCATGGCAATTGTCGACATACGGACTGGCCATTGGCCCTGTGTAGACTGTTTGGCTCAGTGAGCTTCATATTAAAGTTTCTGTGTGGCCTGTGTTTGGGCTGCACGCCATTGAACCCTGGTCTTTTGTTTCATTTGTTATGGGTGTGGGCCATTTGTATGTACTATGGTCATGTTGGATTAGCCTTGTGTCAGGTAAGTACCTCTTGATGTGGGGGGTATGGCTTGTGCTGCTGTGAAGGGTTGGGGGGCGTTGCAGGGTGGGTGGAGTGGGTGGGTATGTGACTGTGCCCTTTCTTTCCTTGTTCAGAAGGTTGCGGTACTTACCGTCGTCGTCTTCTTGAGCGGTCTCGGTCGTGGAGGTATTTGGCAAGGAGCAGGGCTGGCATGATCTGCAGCTCTCTATCCATGTCTGCCGCGGTGCGTTCTGCGGGACTCCGGTGAGTGTTTCCTTGTATTTGGTTCATTTCTGCCTGGCTTTGTGTGGCTGTGGTTTCCTCCCCAGAATTGGCGGTGGAATGGTGGTTCATAATTTGATGGGCGGGTTGGGCCTTTCCAATGGCCTGTGGGCGGACTCTGCCATCGTCATCGGCACTCCTCTGCTGGCAGTGGGTGGTTTGCGGGATGACTGACTTTCGTTTGGTTCATTATTTGCCGGTCTGGCACGCTCCTCTGTTGGCGGTTTTTGCCACCAGCGGAGAGGAACGGACCGCCATGTTCATAATGAGGGCCTTATTCTGGTGTACCTCCAGAGTCCGCTGTGTGTGGAGAAGGTGGTTATCGGCAGGGACGCTGAATGTAGCACAATTTGGTGGTACCCTGACCTGAGATCCATCTTGAAAACCACCTGGAGCCTAAGAGCTGTCCTATGATGTAATCTATGGTAGGGGTTAGATGTCTCTCTCTCTTAATCTCCTGATTAGGCAGGAGCATGTCTATGCAGATCAAGATGGCATCCGGCTGCTTGAGCTTTCACGCGACGACAATCGCGGACACCAATGGGGTAGGGCCTGACACCCGTTGTATGATGCCTGCTCGCTCCAAAAACTGTAGTTCTCACTCCACATAGGTGAAAAGCCACCTGCCGGTGTCTGAGGGCGACTGGGGCCACCTAGACACCAATGTGGAGCTTGAGAGGTGTCTCTTTCAGACAGCCGATGCCATTAAAGAGTGAATCAAACTCTTTCACCAGGTCTTCCAGGCTGCGGGTGTGGATGCCAAATGCAAAGTGCACCACTTTGAGGTTTTGGGCAGTCTGGCAGCCGAGCAGGAACCCTGAGCCTTCTTTGGACACATAGACTTTGGTTGTTACTTTGGTGCTCTCATGGGCAAGTTATGCCGTGAAGACTCAGGCTATCTCAAGTGGTTGGGTGTTTCCGAATGTGTAGACCTGCACTCGGGTGGGTTTGAGTGATGGATGCTTTGACAATCTTTGATACCCTTCTTTAGCCATGAGCTTAATCGAGGCTCCTGTGTCAATCAATGCAGAGATGGGTAGGCCTTGCACAAGCACTTGACATGTGGGTAGCTGCCTACTGCCAATCGTTTACACGATGTGGACCATTTGTTGGTCATCGTCCATATCACTGCCTGAGGACGGGAGGTGGGCGGCCTCTATTGCTCTGACTGTTTTTTTGGATGTGAATGCTGCTGCTTTTGATGAGGATCTGCAGACCTTCCCGAAATGGTTGAGTTTCCCAAATGCTCTGCAGGTTTTTCCTCAAGCTGTGTAGTTCCCGGGGTGTGGTAACGATCATCCACACCATCTGCAGTGTCTGTCCTTTTGCCTTTCTTTATGGCCCTCCGTTTTCGCCCGCGGAGTGCTTGCAGTCACTGCATTAACTGGCTCTGTTTAGACCTGAATCGTCGGTGCCTGTTCCATATGCGCAGCTCACGCTTTTGATAGCTCCTGGGATCGTCCGAAGGTCAGATTGTACCTCATCTGCATGTTTGGTTCTTGCAGGTTGCGCCTTCTGAGTTTGGATGAGGAGCACCCTTGGTTAAACTGCACCCGGATTTCATCTTCCTAATCCGGCAGTGTGCATGTGCTAGCTAGCTCCCGCAGCCACGTGTGGAAGTCGTCGACTGATTTGTTGGACTTTTGCAGGCTTGACGCAGCAAAAACCACTCATAGTCCGGGTTTGCGTATGGCTCGAAGTGTGCAGTGATTGTCCCTTTCAGTGTGTCATACGTGTGAGGTTTTGCTTCCAGTATTGATTTAGATATTTTATGAATGAACGCCCCCGAGGTGAAGGGGAAGAGGTCTCTTACACTCATCTTTAATGTCCAGAGCCTCGAAGTATGTTTCGAGGCGCTCCACCCACACCTTCCATCTGGCAGCTTCGGTGGGGGGCTCCAGTAATGGTGAAAGGCTCCAGGGCAGGGATGCTGGCCATGTTGGGGGATACTCTGGGTTGCCCCTCGGGCGTAGGGTGTCATACCTCGCGATTTGTATCCCGGGAAGGCGGCCTCCTCACCTCTAGGAACGCTGGAGGATCATCTGAGGTTGGCGTGCTCCTCACGGGGTTCTCTGTATGAGCCACAGTGCACAGCCCGGCTGGTGGCAGTAAAGGTGAAATCCAGGCCTACCAGGCTGTCCAGATTGGCACGCGGAAGGAGCGTGTCCTGAGAGTGCTGGAGTCGGGGAGGCTGGCGGTGGCGCTTCACTGGTGGTGAGCTGGATGGAGCTCTCAGACACCGAACAGGCGTGGCACACTTGTGGGCTGCTTCGCAGATAACCGTGGCCTCCTGGCACGTCGTGTTTTCTGGCAGTCACGCAGCCACGCAGCCACACTTCACTCTGCGAGATACTGCGGCCTTGCAGATGGGCCGTGGGACAGCCTGGATGGATGTGGTTGCGTGTTGTGGTAGCCGGTAGCTGCGCGGCCTCACGTCACTCTGGGCACGGCTGGGGTTGCAGCTTGGTGGGCCGAGCTGAACTGGTGAGCATAGGCAGGCCGAGGCCCGGCTGGAGGTGCGTTGCAGCTCGCACAAGAGGCGGGACGCCAGTGAGGGTGCAGTGCTGTTCTGGGGTGGCACCGCACACGGGACCCTTGGCACACGGGGAACAGAGAGGCCCACCTCGTCGCCAATTGTAGGGCTGCGGGCCCCAAATAAGGCACTGACTCACGAAGGTTGTTGTGGTACTTCTTTATTAGTGTATAATTATTCCGCCTAACTTTCCCACCTCAGGTTACCCACATTTATGTCTTTGCCCTATGTCACAAGGGCTGCATCCACTAGAGCTTGACCCTGAGGGGGAGATGACTGTACACCCCGCGGGACAGGGATGAGTGTGCTGGACGCCCCTGCATCAACACTACACCTTGCATGCAAGAATAAACACATTTTTTGTTTCCCCTCATTTTTCAGGGAAAGAATAACACACGAAGGACCTCATGAGGACCTACTCTGATCATAAACCAATGTTGTCTCTGCGATGAGGTGTCATAAGGGATAAGATACTGATGGGACAACTTCAGGTGTCAGCAAAGGAGGATGCAGCATATATAGGCACGTTTGGCAAAGAGATTAGGCCGTTTTGTGACATTAACAACTTGTTCCACCAATGAAGGTTTTAAACTAAGCCCTTCATAATGGCACAGACCATCAATAGGAACAAACAGTATAAATGTGACTCCTTTGAGGGGTAACAGGAAACGTGAGCAAATTAAAGAGGCAGATGGTAACATAATGCTAGAACTTAAAAGTAGTTTCCCCAGACACTCAGGCCCATATTTGTACTTATTTTTGTGCCGCATTTGCATCACTTTTTGATGCAAAAGTGGTGTAAACGAACAAAATATAGCCCTATATTTATACTTTTTTAGCACTGCATTTGCATAATTTTTTTACGCAAAAGTGGCGCAAACTTACAAAATATAGGCCCATATTTATACTTTGGTGCAAAACTAACTCCATAGCGCCAAAGTTATGGAGTTAAAATAATTTTGGGGACGTGGAAACCTACCTTGCGTCAATGAGATGCAAGGTAGGCGTTCCAGTGCAAAAAATGACTCTATGGCCTTATTTATCACCCTGTGCTAAGCTTGCTTTGCAACATTATATAACGCCTGGGTCAGGGCAGGCGTTAAGGGACCTGTGGGCCTATTTCCATGGTGGAACACCATAGAATAATCCCACAGGTTCCCTACCCAACGGCACCCCCACCCACACCAGAGGGACAGAGGAGGATCCCAGGTAAGTATAGGTAAGTACAGGTAAGTATTTTCTTTTTTAAGTGCCCTTGGGGGTCCTGAAATGTACCCCCCTACATGGCACTGGGTGCAATGGCCATGCCCACGGTCCTCTGTGCTGGCCATTGGGGTGGTGGGCAGTCAGGAGTCATGTGGTATGGATGGTTTTGCATCAGAAAATGATGGTAGGCTGGTTAGAGTCATTTTAGTTTTTTTACTATAACCTGCCTAACATAATTTTTTGGTGCAAAACTCCCTTCTCCCATACTGCCAGCCCCACCCAGCTAACGTCATGTTTTTTTTACGCTAGCCTACACTTTGCACCAGCTTGCACTATTCCATAAATATGGTGCCCGGCTGCTGCTCAGAAATGGTGCAAGCCAGTGCTAAACCTTTTGGTGCAAAACTGTGTTAGTGCAGTTTTGCACCAAAAAGTATAAATATGCCCCTTACTGTGCCATAAAAGATCACCTTGCTCCCCGAAGTTATATTTTTCATGATAGTCCCCTCCTCTAGTATATCTAAATTAGGGGAATTTGGGTTTCACTTTTTAAATCATTCAATTTCCATGTCACAGCCATTAAAGCAGTTAGTCAAGGACAATTTCCAATAACAACTAGTACTGACAAGAAGTGTGCACAGTCTTTTTCTGCTATGTATGCTCGAACCTGCGGGCAAGAGAGTTTTTTGCAATCAATCGTATTGATTATTGAGGGTTACCATAGCCAATAGGAGAGGATATAATGCGTACCAGTAGAGCAGGGATGATCTCCTGGCAGGAAGTGTTAGACAAAGCACAGTGATTCCTCTTGGAGAAAGAGGCAATGAAATTTACATGAGACCCTTTGAAGAAGGACAGGGCTGTGACAACACTGAAAAACAATTCATATTTCGAAGATGAACATGTGTAGTTGGAAGACAATGTAGGTCTATTCCACCTATCAAGATTCTTAACCATCAATGCTTCTAAAGCACAAGGTCTTGATGCTTATAGGCTCCCTTCTTAAAGTAGTCTACACTTTACAGAATTAAGGAAAATTTCAAATGCACTATTACAAACTTGACATTTTGCTGTACTTACCCTGCAGCCTGTCTTAGAACACATGACTGGTTGTAGCTGACAGTTGGACTTTGTGTATTCCTCCCAGACAGTCTCGCAATAGAGGGATTAGGTGTGCCTGAATGGGCCATGTGCTGGAAGGATGGGGGGAGCAGAGCACAGCCCCACTTACAACTGAAAAACCTGTGCTCTGTCTTTTTACAAAGGGCCTAATGACCCTGCATTGTCACTGCATCCAACTTGAGGGGCAGAAGAGTTAGGAAATTCCAATCACTTCAAAGAACCTTTCCAGAAACTTCTCTCACCTTCCAGAAGATGGATACCAAGGTATAAATATAGGACCTTCAGACCCACTCTTCAGTTACTACTGGACCTGCAGAAGGATTTTCAGAGGACTGCCTGCTGCTGTCACCTGCTGTGCACTCTGCCAGACTGCTGCTGTACTTGAAAGACTGCCCTGCTGTCTGGAGCCTGCCCTGAACCTTCACAGGCCAGTCCTGCTGTTGAAGCCCTGCATCTACACCTGTACCCAGGACTACCAGAAGTGACTTCAAGGGCTAGTTTGTTGGCCTCCCGTTCAGAGCCACAGGGACATAACAGGCTCCCACCATCCTGAACCTGCACTTGGACCCAGCTTGAGTGAGTCCTGAGTCCCGAAGGTGTATCCCTCCAGTCCTGGAAAAACTGAGAAACCTAGACAAAATTTGGCCAAAAGGTGGTCTGACAACCAACAGGAGACCAGGACCAACCTGCTCACATATCTACATGAGGTGCATTGATAGTCAGATTGCTGTTCTCCCCCTATGTTCTTCTCTGCAGTGACAAATCTGTTTCAATGGTCCTTCGCCAAAATGATATCTGACGCCGTGGAACTGTCTTCAGCTACAGCCCACTGCCTTGCCCTGCTAGAGTTTTTTTTACTTCCATTTCAGTGACTAAGGGCCTGATTATGACTTTGGTGGTCCTGGAAGCACCAGGGCGTGGCGACTGTCAGCCTGCCGCAGTGTTGGTGGTTGGAACCACCATATTGTGACGCATGCGGTTACATAGACGAAAGAACGATCTAGTCCGGCCAACACCTCAAGCAAATATAGACCATGGCAAGATAGGCCAATGCACCTGTCAAAGGGTGGACCGACAGTGCAACCACCAGTCCAATTACATGTGACGTTCGGCGGTCCAGCCACCACATCTGAGCAGGTTGAAAGGGAGACATATGAGGACGAAACTCACCTGTACTCAGCTTCTTACATCCGGTGCAGCCATGGAGCCAATCGTAGATGCACTTCCGCTGCTTGTGCTACTAGATGATGCCCAAAACCGATGCTGTCTTGGACACAACTGATGGTAAGCCAAACACTTGCCTGTTACCAAAACCTCCACAGCCAATCAAGGCCCCACCATGGACCTGGCATGGTGTCCAACATATTTTGTGTGCCCCTGTTCAGAGTACTACACAACTTATGAACCAATCACAGCCCTATGATGCCTCCTTTGGCGAGGTCACTGACACTTCAGAGGCACACTCTTTTAAATTTTGAATGTGTGCACAACCAATATTCTGGGAAAGTGATGTGTTCTTAACATTGTGACACACAACAGCAACTCATCATCAATATCAAATCTGAGTGACAGCGTCACATTATTCACATGTCATGGCCTACTGTAATATCAAAAATACATTTGTATGGATGTGTGATGAAACTGAATCCCTCCTCCTCTGCTAAACCTCTGTTTTGAACTTCCACATATCACCCACACGTCATGATAATGCAAGGTCAATGGGATGCCAAATACAGAGTGAGAGAAACATTCAAAGATTACAATGTAAAGAATCCATGTGAATCGGGAATGCCTCTACCAGGTAGACCCCTGTAAGACTGGTGCCTTGGGCCACATTCCTCTTCGCACATCCCTCAAAAACACTACCTGCACAGTAACTGTGGCATGATGAATATCAGGCACAACCAATAATACAACCATGTGCCATGCATATGTGAGAAATGTGTAAGTTCAAGTCATGAATGCAAAAACAGCAGTGACAGCAAGGGTCACACATTTAGATAATGAAGGTATAACGTATACACATGAAAATGGACACGTCCATTAAAATGTATGCAAAGGTATGACAATTGAACAAACTCCATGTGTGGACAAACAAATCTGCAGCTTGCACACATTAAACAAATGTCCAACCTACATCCTAGGGAGAAAAGGAACCCAATTGATGTTGACATTGGCCAAGTCAATATGAAATACATACCATATGAAATACCACCCAAAGCAATGTCAGCCCCCATAAGATTACATCCCCCATATACATCCCTTGTTCATTTCCCATTGTCCTTAGTGACTCTAGCAATGGTTCCAGCGTCAGATCTTACCAACCACATCAAATGGATCATCAATCAGGATGAAACAAACACAATGTTTGAAAACTAATGGCAGGGCTAATGTGTAAGAAAAATAGCAACCTTTTTTATTATTGACAAATAAACAAATACATGTAAATCCAATGGCTAGTCCAATAGCAGTTTTGGCTGTCCAGCACACTTATGTGCCACTTACCTTGCTTCTCAGAGCACTGCCATGGGAACCTCATCATAAAGGGTCATCTAGTGGTCAGTCTGGCCACCTTAATGATGTTCTTTGGGAGGGTGGGTTCAGTTTTAGGAGGGGTGGGCCCAGGTTTGGGATGGGGGTCCCTTTTTGACTTTTGTAGGGGTATGGCTGGGTCGAGTGGGGGGGTCATTGTTCACAGGGGAGGACTTGGATGTACAATGGATGAGTTGGGAGTGGACGAGGTCCCTTTGGCTCTGGGAGGGGGTGGTTTTGACAGGGGTAAGGCCAATACCAAGCAGTAGACTTTTTGTTAGGGAAATGGGTAGAGATTCCAGGAGGGATCAGTGGTTAGAAGGTTGATAATGTTGAAGTGTCAGATGTGCGTGTGTTGTTGGTGCTGCTGTCTGTGTGTCTTATGTAAGATGTTTGTGTTTTGTAGGTGTATGTTGTATGGGTGAGTGTGGGAGTTTGTGTTTCTTTGAGGTGAGCAATGTGGATGTGTTGGGTATGCTGGGAGTGGGGGATGTGTCTTGGAGTGGGTGTGGTGTCTGGTGTATGGTGGGAATGGTAGATGTATCTGGGGATGTGGTGTCTGGAAAAGTGGTGAGAGTGGTGCCTGGGTCTGTAAGTGTGGGTGTGGTATCTGGGGGTGTGGTAGGAGTAGTGGATGTGTCTGTTGGTGTGGGTGTAGTATCTGGGGGAATGGTGGTGGTGGTGGATGGGTCTGTGGTTGTGGCTGTGGTGGCTGGGGGTATGGTAGGAGTGGTGGTGGTTGGGAGTGGTGTGAGTGTCTATTGAGTGGTTGCTTGCTTGTGTGTTTTGTGGTGTTTTTGTTTATGTGTGGTGCTTGGGGCTGTTGAGGTGTGGGTGTGCTTATGTGTGAGTGTACTTGGGACAGGTATGGGAAATAGAGAAATTGAATGGGGAAGAGACATGTAATGGGTTGGAAGCATGGGATTTGTGGAAGGCTGCTTGAGGGAGGAGTCCAGAACCTGAAAAGATCTCTGTAGGGCAGACATGGAACTGTGGATGCCTTCCAGGTAGGTCACCATCTGTTGCAGATGGCACCCTGCCCTTGGATGGCATTAAGTAGTGCTGTATGACCCACAGAGATATTCGTCAGAAGGTTAATAGCATCCTCACGCAGGGCAGCAGGGGGAACAGGGGCAGGGGGTGAGGTGCCTGGAGCGAAGGAGACAGCTCCCCTCTTGGGTGAGTGAGCCCAGCCAACTGGATGGGGAGCAACATGAACGGTGGAGATGGTAGTGGGGGTGGCGAACAAGGATAGTGCAGGAACTGATCTTTTATGTCCTGCCTCCACTAGGGAGTGTCCACTGGAGCAGGAGTAAGACGACTACGATGTTGAGTCGGTCTTCTCCATGGCACTCCCCTCGCCCACTTTAGTGAAGTTGTGCAATCACAATACCCATGTATCAAGTAGGATACCTTGTCACCTTGAATGGTTTGGCTCTTGCAGCATACCACAGCAACCTGTTGTCATCAAATAGAATGGCAATGCAAAATGTGTTCCTACTGATTTCACCCAAGGTACTGCAATCTGCAAATGTTAATACACCTCATACCACATCATGATGAAATGATGGTTAGCTAACACAGCTATGTTGCAGCAAAATGTACAGTGGCTGGAAGAAGGTGACATAGAAAGAAATCTTTGTGACTGGGGGTGAATGTTTGCATTGTTCAGCATTCCGTCCATCATCTGTTCTTTTTGCATTTGCCACCCTTAAGTAGGAAGGGTATGCCCAGACGTGGGTCCCGTGCTCACTGCGCCACCGGATTCAAGCTAGCCTAGTTGATGAAGGGTGATACCCTGACCAGTCCTAGGATGCTTGTTTCCGGTCCAGGGAGGACCTGGCTTGGCAGTTCGGACTGGACTGTTCCCATGAGGAACAGGGTCAAGACTGACTTGCATATGGCTGGGTCCAAACTGGGGTGGTGAGCAAAAAAATGATGGATTAAACCCGGATCTTTGTTACTGGGGGTGAATACCTGCATTGTTCAGCATTCCATCCATCATCTGTTCTTTTCTGCATTTGTCTCCCCAAATGGGAAGGGTATGCCCAGACACGGGTCCTGTGCTCACTGCACCACTGGATTTAAACTAGCCTAGCTGATGAAGGGTGATACCCTGAAACCGTTCCTAGGATTCTTCTTTCTGGTCCAGGGAAGACCTAGCTTGGTGGGTCGGGCTGGACTGTTAATATAAAGAACAGGGTCAACACTGATTTGCATATGGCTGAGTCCAAACTGGGGTGGTGTGGTGAGCAAAAAAACAATGGATTAAACCCAGATCTTTGTGACTGGGGTGAATGTTTGCATTGTTCAGCATTCCATCCATCACCTGTTCTTTTTACATAGAAAAAGTTGTGTCACACTGTAGAAACTTTCCCGTGGTAACTCCCTAATATGTCCATTGTCTAAATAGTGTCATGAATGAAGTAATAAAGGAGCTTCACAACATAACACATGTTGCACTGAAAAATACACTGGAGACAATCTGTTCAAAATGTCTGGGAGATTTGCCTACAAATATCCACAGCACAACAAATCAGCTAGGCCTGGGCAAATCACCAGTTGTGATTGGTGCTGGTGTGAAATCCATTCTAACATTGCATTGCTAAAAGCCAGTAGTCAATTGAATGTTTTTTGAGGCTCAGTGAAACTACATTACCTGAAGAGGTGATTTAATTTGTTTCACAATGGAAAGGCACATCATTGTACCCAATGTTCATGCAAACACAAATTCCAATGTATTACTGAGTGTACACACTCACTTATGATTCACCCATTTCTGTACGTCACTCCTGATGCATGTCAACAGTCAGTTAATGATCCTTCACCAATAAACATATGCAAATCACTAAGCTTAATAATTCCACATCAATGGCATCGAAATGTACATTGTCAATTAGTATTGTGGGTCTACCTGTCATGTCCTTCACTGCTTTAGCAATTGGACATGACAAATGGCATTGAGTAATGGATTAGGGTATGTGTAACCCACCAACCAATGTTGACATACTCCTGTCTGTGGTAAGACATAAATTGTATAGCCTGCACATGCAACATTTCTCCAGTCAAATCTTGCATGCACACACACATGACGAAATCAGACATCATCCCCTGAAGATAGGTTGATCATGTTGGAAACACTACTAAAGTGAAATGTACACATGCCAACATGTAGGCACAAATACTGTTGGCAACAGGGATGTTAGCCAACTCATGTAATTGTACATTCACCACTCACCAAGGGAAATCATTGCTCATTGTTTGCACCCAAAGTGCACTGTATGCCATGTCACATGAATGAGGGCTACCATCACATGAGGCACAGTAGTGAGATACTAACACCCAGGACACACTGGAGACAAGTGCCCTGTTGGTTACAAATATCACCCACAACATCAAACAACATGAGCTGATTGATCACTGTACTCAGCCATGTGTCCTCTCAAGATAGCATATTGGTGGTGGATTGGGCTCTGTTGTGTACCTGGTCATTTGAACAACAGGCACGGCACATGAGCATGCACTTTCTACCAGAACTGCATAAGCACCAACTCTTCTTATGGGTCGCACAGGGCCACCTCAAATATTCAAGGGGAGATGGCTGCTTCTAACACATAAAGGTGACAAGGGAACATGCATGAATCTGTTCAGGACTCACCCCCTGACTAACTAAGCCTACTAACATCATGTAGCCCAGGGCCAACCAACATGTACTGTGATGTGAGCCACTATGGAACACAATACACCATTGTGACCCTCTGAAGGGTAAGTTACTTGTGGATGACTGTACAGACACCTTTACATCCAGGCACATTGACTTGTTGCATATGGCCCATACATGCTACTACCAGAGTCAAGACAACACCCCAAGACTTAAGTCACAATGAAAGGGCTGGCATGGGTGTCACTGAGAGTTTCCTCTCTGTGGATGGGTGAACATGTGGACTATATAATGGAATCTCATGCTACATCTGAGTGAGTTTGTGTGGTATGTACTGGTATCACAGAACACACCTTTTAACATTTGTGGCACTCTTACAGAGATGACATTCAACATACCAAGGTAGGTTTGGTCTGATTGGTACTATGTAACAAGTCTAGTGATTCACATGCAACGATCTCTCCAGAAGTAACCAACTATCTGCTCTGTACATTTGTTACTCGTGCTAGAGGCCAGTACAATGCAAACATGAATTATAGAAAAGTGACAACAGACCTGTGGGAGTAAGAGGCCTGTCAGTAGTAAGTGTCACACATTGACAATGTGGGTCAGTGGAAAGATGTAACAGCTCATGGGGTTACCTCCGTCACCATTCCAAATGTAATCAATGGAAAAGCATTCAGGCATACTATTGGTTCAGACAACTCAATTGGGGAACATCCAAGGATCTGCAGGTATACCGGGAGTTTACCCTGTGCATCAGTTGCATTGCCACAGTAACTCTGTCCCAGCCTGGGCTATGGCCCATAGTGGGCAAAACTCATTGCCAGGTCTTGCTCTCTGCAGGCTGAGCACACTGAACCAACATGAACAAAACATTTCCATCACTTTAGTACATAACAGTACATTTTGTGACCATCCTATATTTGAAATCAAGGTTGTGTGGCACCCTGAAGGGGTCATTGAGGCTTAGCTAGCTCTCAGGAAACAGTTTGCCAAGGCTTGATCTGGACTGAGTGATAAGTGGGACTGTACACATTGCTAACATCTTTCTCAACTGCTTCTAACAGCATACATACACAGCTCATGCTGTAATGCAAATAAATGTATTTCTTGTTTACCATCATCTGATCCTCATATATATCATTGTTTCCCTGACAAGTTTACTTGCTACAGAAGGAGGATCTAGGGCTTATCACACATCACACAACACAAGGGGCATTTGAAAATCACAAAGTACAGGGCGCCACAATCTATTACATGTACATCCTATGTATGGAGCACAAAATTTAACTACAGTCCTCCAAAAAAACTGAGACTCAGAGGCACATTGTAGCCAGTGGAAAAGGAAAGGATGGTGTTGAACAGAGTCAAATATGTATGTGAGATAGTTACCTGTTCCTCTGGTGAGCCATAGAGCTGACTATACAGTGGAAGGACCTCATCAATAAAATTCTCCAGCTCCTCTGGAGAGAAAACGGGGTCCTTTCACCTGCTTTGCCTGGCATGATTTCTCCCAGAGGTGGCACATAGCAGCTAAAGTGGTGGAGGTGTTGATGGCAGAAGTGTCAGGTGGCAAGTGAGTTCTTTTTCAAACTATGGCGTACATGTACGCCACGAACGTGGCCATCACCATTGATGCGCTCAGCCATTGGGCCGCGACGATCATCTTCAACATTAGCCTATAGCTGGGTCTGCCGTGGATGAAACCTCCCTCCACGTAGTCGACTTCTGCTGGTAACAACAGCCTCCAAAAGTCCAGTATACGAGGTCAGGCATTTGCCATTTTAGCAGGTGAAACTATAGTATTTCTGACTGATAAATGAATGCCACTGCAAATGTGTTGTAACATGTACACATATGTGATACTCCATTGTTGTGTAATTTCTAGTAAACATCATCAGTGTAGTGTGTTACTGTTCATAAATGCCATATAAACACAGTGCAATATACACAGCCAGTGATTGTATTTTAGGGTGGTAAAATATATTTTTGTATAACAAGGTGATTATGAGGACTGTATAGGTGTGTGATGTGCACATATATGTTGAAGACACATCTGTAGACAACAATGGGGTTTATAGCTGGATCTTGGGGAGTAAATAATTCAAATGTGAAATGTATGTTATGGTGTTACAGCCAGTAATGTTTTGTTATATCATTTTTGTCTTACTCATCACATATGTATCTCTGGACACTGTGACTGATGCACCTATTTATTTGAGTCTACACATAGGTACCCTGAGAGAGGGAGGAGATAACAATCTCCAGTGTACCGTTCATTTTCAGACCTTCAGACCATGGAAGAACGGGATGTAATGAAACAATTTCGTCTGAATAGGCAAACTAAATGAGATCTATGTTGTCAATTGGAGCCAGATCTCATGCCCCAAAACACTAATCCAACATGTGTGCCACCCATTGTGGGACTCATGGCAATATTACACTTTCTGGCCACACGGTCCTTTCAGTGTACTGTGGCCATAGCTGGAGTATTTCACAAACTATGGTCAGTGGTGTGTTAAAAGACGTGCTATCGGCAATGATGAAAAACATTGACAGCTTCATCAGGTTCCCCAGACATGAGGATTTAACAAATGTGAAGGCTTGGCTTTCATGGATATTGTCGCATCATATATGTGGTGGGAGCCGTTGATGGCACCCATATTGCATTAGTACCACCCCATGTAAGTGAACAAGTCTATCAGAACAGGAAGCACTTCCATTCTATCAACGTGCAGCTGTCTGCTTGCCAGATGTCCACATTTCAAGCATCCGTGCCCGGTTCCCAGGTTCAGCCCATAATTGCTTTGTAATGCGGAACAGCACCATACCACAGCTGATGTTGCAACTGCAACCGAAAAGGGTTTGGCTTGTTGGTAAGTAATATATTTGTTTGTCTCATACCAACAGATGCAGAAGCTGTGGATTGTAATGACCTTGTGATCAGGAACAGGTTTACTGCCATCTGTCTGAATATTGCATTTTGTGATGCTGGGATCCTTTTTTGGGGTAGGCGATATGGCCCCAGCTGATGACAACAACAAATACATTTTTGCCTATTCTTCAGGACAATGCTTGATATATCCCTTCCTTCCATGTTCTGGAGCTCAATACATGTAATTTGATCACTTACTCAGTAAAATTCGACCGTGTTTGATTTTAGATGTATCTAATATCTTGCCAGCCTTTGCTTTGAAAACTGTAATAAAAATCTTCTTAGACAAGAAACTTACAAGTATGTGTTGGTGTGGCATGGTTGTAATCCTGAGCTAAAAAATGACGAAATGCAACATATCTGTGCTTACACAAGTAGCTTGTTTTGTCACTGTATAGTTCACATTGTCTTACATATCTACATTGCCAAATGTGAAATTTACTACAGCAGACAATGAGTTTGTTACTTGTGAATTTATTAAAGTGCTAAAGGTGAAGATGCAGAAGTGTCTTTGAGCAAGTGCACAAGGGCCTCTTGTTTTGAGATACAGAAAAAGGGCCCAATGGCAGTTGTAGTCATATCATTCTCTCTACTTCCCAACACTAGAAGAATGGTGAACTCCATGATGAATGAACATCAGTTGTGACATGGCTAACAAGGGTCTTTGGGCAAGTGCACAATGGCCTTTTGTTTCGAGTTACAGAAAGAAGGTTCGTGGTAGTTGTAGTCATGTCACTCTCTCCATTTCCCAACACTTCGCAAATGTTTAGCCTGACATACCTGTTGCCACACTGCAGTGAGGTTGTATAACACATTTACATGTTGACACACACCATGGGTCCTGGGATGATCTTTTGATATCCAAACACATACAGGTCCCTTTCCAACATATGGTATGTGATGGAGATCAATACATGTGATGGTATGTATGACAATCTACCATCTCTGAACCTTTGGGTATTGCAGGGTATGAAAGTTGCTGAACAACACAATGGCAAAATCTGAGTTGTGAGCTTACAGGGCATTGATGTTTTGTCACAGTTTTTGTGGTGTGACTTACCAGACTCAGCTCCCCCAGCTATTCCTGTCAAGTCATCAGGATGCAGGGATGGCCAAGACCTTCTCCTCCCAGGGAAATAGTTGTAATAAAGCGCTGGGAGGACCACCACCAGTCTTCAGGGACTCCAGGTGTTGCCTGGAGGCCAGAGAACACACCTTCCCCCTCAGGTCATTACATCTCTTCCTAATATCCTCCTTTGTGCGCAAGGTGGTGCTTACAGCATTCACTCTGTTGACTATCCTTTGCCACATTTCTATTTTCCTACTGAGAGACATTTGTTGGCCGTTGGGCTACAAACAATTGTGGCTCTACTCTTATGATTTCGTCCACCATGATTCTCAACTGGTCCTCTAAAAAATGTGAATTTTTGGAGTGTGACATGATTGAAAATAAAGTGGGTGAGGGTGACAAACTAAACAGTGATATTTAGGACAAAAAAATGAGAAAAAGAAGTGTGTGAAAGGTAAAAAAATGGGATTGGAAAAAAGGGCTGTTCTAAGCAAACAAAAATTGCAAAACGTAGTGTGGCCTCTGTCTTGCTGTGCTGCAGTGGAGAGGCAAAGGATCATAGATGAGAATGGGATGGTTTTTTTTACAGTGTTATTTGCAGGTGTGTCCACTTGGTCAATGGATGTCAGCTGTGTTCTTTTTCAATCCACCCAATGGCTACTCTTCTGGTGCTTTGCTGTAAGCTTACCGTGATGGCTGACCGCTGTCAACTAACTGTCGCAAGAGGGCTGCCATGTCAACTGTGTTTTTGTAGTAGGCTCTGCAATTGGCCGCGGCCATGTAGGCGGCGGAGTATGCACCACCAACATTGCAGTCCACTGTGCTGCTGGAGGTCTGCAAAATGTCTTTGTGGTCAGCCATCCAACCTGCATACATCATAATGCAGTGGGCTGGAGACAGCCGGTGAAACGATCTTCTTGGGACTGCCACCACGGCGGTCTGATGGTCTGACCACCAAACTCATAATTGGGCCCTAAATCTGAATGTAGAAATCTTCACCGCGGCTTCTGCTCACTGTCATTCAATGGCAAGGTTTTCTCCTTGGACACTTCCAGCAGTCTTGCCCCCCAGAAATTTACGTTCTGAGACATTTTTAATCAGAAAAATTGCTAAGTCCTAAAGCAAGCGCTGACCAGGAGCAAGCCATTTCTTCTATCTGAACTGCGCTCCACTGTGGCTGGCCTCAAATTTCGACTTTGACCCGGTCTTGCACGACTAGATGTCTGCAGTTGGCACTTTGATCTTTTAGGAGCTAGATTTCACTTGAAACTTTAAAAATTCATAACTCTAGTTCTACTGATTGGATTTTTGTTGTACTGGTGTCAAATCATTTATTAACATTTACTCGAAATTGGTTTGGGATTTTTCTTGTGCTATATTCCCAATGTATTACTGTTTGTGTGCTGCATAAATACTTTACACATTGCCTCTAAGTTAAGCTGGACTGCTTTTTGTGCCGAACTACCAAGGTTAAACACAGGTTAATTTAGTGACTTTTGTGGTTCACCCGCAAGGGAATCTGGATCAGGGCTCACACCCTAGTCAACCAACACTCCAATTTCACACAATATCCTTTCTGGGTTATGTTCATTTTTTCCCTCCCCACCCTCTGACACTCCCTCCCTTAGCTCTCTCTTCTCCCATCCTTATCCCTTTTCAGCACCTCTCCCTTACTGGTTTGTAAAGTGGAAGCAGTATGGTTTCTCGAGCCAACAGTAGGTCAGCTGGTATCTTTTGGTACCTTTCAATGACATAGGTCCATAGTAAGACCCATTATTACTGCCACAAACATAACAATACTTAAAAGACAACTGCTCTGTTGCAAGACCCTTCAGGCCCCCTGTCACAATGTATGTTTCCACAGGTAAGTGTAATGTACTTCCAGAACATTAGGAGGAAGTCACACCGAAATCAGGTAGAAGTCAAATTTACTAACAGAAAAAACTGCTTTGTGAATAATACCCATAATGAATTTCTACTCTCTTTATTAAATATCACTCCTACTGCATCATCAATAATGTTTGGAACATTGTTATAGACTAAGCTATTTTATATAATCATAGAGGGAATAATATTAGGAAATGTAAGAAACATGTTGACGTTTGGTGTGCCTCATCATAAAATTGCTTTCTCAGAATTGTTCAATGCCAAGGGCTTTATTAAATATTTTAAATGCACTGGAAGAGCATATTTAGAATTCCCATGCCTTTATTAAAAACAATAAAAACTCTTGTTAGACCTGAGAGCCTTAGGGTGGTCTTCTCCCAACTTTTTGCCTTCCTCCCTCAATTTTTATGATCTCATTTTTGCTGGTTTTAGGACTCACTGCACTTTACCGCTGCTAGCCAGTGCTAAAGTGCTTGTGCTCTCTCCCCTAAACATGGTAACATTGGCTCCTACCCGACTGCAATTTTAATTTATCTATAAGTCCCTTGTAAAGTGCACTACATATGCCCTGGTGCTGTAATGTAAATGCTACTAGTGGGCCTGCTGCACTGATTGTGCCACCCACATAATTAGCCCCTTAACCCAGTCTCAGGCCTGCCACTGCAAGGCCTGTGTGTGCAGTTTCAATGTCACTTCAACTTAGCATTTCAAACTAGCTTCCAAGCCCTAAACACCTCCTTTTATTGCATATAAGTCACCCCTAACGTACCCTGAGTAGCCCACAGGCAAGGTGCTCTGTAAGTAAAAGGCAGGACATACACTTGTAAGCTTTATATGTCCTGGTAGAGAAAATCTCCCAAAGTCATTTGTCACTACTGTGAAGTCTGCTCCTCTCATAGGCCCGCATTAGAGATGACCTTATATGCTTTTAAGTGGTAATTTCTGACCTGAAAGGCGTGTCATTGTGAGTATAATAGGAATGGTATTGAGAATTCCTGCTTACTTTTGAAGTTGGATTTAATAGTACTGTTTTAGAAATTTCACTTTTAGAGAGTAGGCATTTCTCTTCACTTACTGCTCTCTGTGCCATACAGCCTGCTTCCAATCCACGACCGGCCTGTGCTGGTTGACAGCTTCCCTTGTGCATTCTACCCAGACAGCCATAAAAAGATGACACTCAGCTGCATTCATCTACATACTGATGGGTCTTCCTGGGCAGGGAGGATGGAGGGGCTCTACATTACACTTCAAAGGTGTGGGACCTGACCTCACACAAAGGTTTGATAACCCCCCACAGATCTCTTGGCAGACAGAACTGGTTGAAAGGGGAAATGGTGCACTTCAAAACCACTCTTTGAAGTTTTCCTCCACTTCAAACCACTTCAAAAGCACATTTGGTATATATATATATATATATATATATATATATATATATATATATATATATATATATATATATATATATGTGTGTATATATATATACTGGGTTTCTCACCTCCTAAAATCTGACACTCATGGACCTACAACTGGACTCTGTCAAAGGGACTGCTGTGCTGCCCAAAGGACTTATCTGAATTGCTACTCTAGAAGGACTGCTCTCCTGCTTGTTGCCCTGCTGGTCCCTGACTCTGTAGGAAGGACTCTGCTTTCCCCCACAAGTGCTCTCCAAGGGCTTGGACTGAGCTTGCCCCCTGTTTGAAAGTCTCAGGACCATCAAATACTTCATCGGAAGGAGAAAATCCACAGCGACGGGAAAACCAATGCAACGGCTGCAAAATTCACCACAACGCCTGCAGAATCAACACAGCGCCTGTCTCATGGCGGAAACATCACTGCATCGCCTGCTGGATCAATGTAGCATCCGTTGCCTCTTCACAACGCATTTTGGATTTTCCACTCATTGACCCTGGGGGTCAAAATATCCCCACATCGCAGTGAAGAACCAAGACTGGGCTCTGAAAGAAACTATGCAACCCCTTTGCCGGGCCGAAAAAAATTACGCATCACTTTACTTTCCAAGACATCTCCTTCTTTTGCAGCCCTTTTTTATGCATCCCAGGTACTGTGTGTGAAACAGATACAACCACTGATACTTAATGATTGAGACTCATCTAAACCTTTAAAAAGTGATATCTTGACTTGTGCATATTGAATGTTTGTCATTTTAGTTTTATTTTATTCAGATAAATATTATCTATTTTCTTAAACTGGAGTGGAGCACTTTTTGTGGTGTTTTCATTGTTTTCCTGTATGAGTTATTGCACAAATACTATACACATGGCCTTCTAAGTTATACCTGCCTGCTCTGTGCCAAGCTAACTGAGAGTGAGCACAGGATAATTTAGGTTGTGCTGTGACTTACCCTAACTAGGATTGTGGTCCCTACTTGGACTGGGTGCATACCTATACCAACTAGAAACCCAATTTCTAATAACTCTCATGCAGGAAGTTTTTGAATGCCGTCTAGAAGGCTATATTTTCTACCACCCTAGCTTCTTAAAGTCTCCTCATAAACATTCTGATACTTACATTCTCCTTTTTGAATTGCTGCGCAACAACTCAGACTGCAAGTCATGCAGGACCTAACATGTTGGAGGCAGGCGCAGTACTGAAGCAACAGAGATGTAGGCACACAAGGTTTTTCTTCAGAGCCACCACTAGTACTATTGAATTTCAGGGTTGAAAAATAACAAGGCTCCCTGGACTTGATTCCAATTTATGCCTCTTTCTCACACCACGCCATACTTTTGCAAATATTTTTTATTCCTTTTTATTCCTTTGTCTCTGTTTTCTTTATTTCCTTTCTTCTTTCTTCCTTTTCTCTCTCTCTCTCTCTCACTCTGAGACAAAGGCTGATGATGAAAAATTATTCTGGGTCCCCAAAAAATTAGTTGTGATTATCACCTGCAACAGCTGGCACAAATTAAGATCAGATGCTGTGGCTTCTTTCACCCTGAAAAACTTTTGGCATTGTGGACAAGACAATTACCATTGTTATTCCTTGAATTACAGCAGTGATCATATTAGGCCTGCTTCTGGGCATGACTTCCAACTTTTATTCAACACAATAGTTGCAAACAAACTGAGATTTCAGAATGGCTAGCCCCCATTGTGATTGTGTCCAAACGGGAGGGTAATGGCATCTGCCTTTGTGGGATGCAAATTCTAATATTTGGATGAACAGATACCAATTACTAAGAATTAATCAAAGTTTCGGTGTGATTCAGGTTGCTAATTATTTTAGTGTAAAAGATCTTTCCTCTGCATTTCACGAAGTGGCTCTGCACCCTGAATCAAAGCCCCTTACATACTTTATTACTCCCTTTAGCGCACATAGGTATTGCAGGATGCCAATATGGCTAGGCTCCACTGCAAAAGTCTTCTAGAGGCAAATGCAACACAATGTGTAGTGGCATACTGTATATATTTCATTCAAAGGTGACATACTTTTATTTGGTTCATTAGAAACAGAAAATGATGATTCATTGAGGAAGGATGTGACTAATTTGAGAAAAGCAGGACTCACAATCAAAATGAAAAAATACTGTGGTAGATGTAGAAGTTGCTGATTGCCTAGGCCAATCAATGTCTGGAGGTAGAATTAAACCTAAATGTAGTCTCATAGATGCAGCGAGAGAGAGAGGTACCCCCATCGTGAAGCAAGGAAGAACTAAAATCCTTTCAATGACTGGTGGAATATATGCCAAAGCGTGTGAGAAATTTTGCTCAAAATGCTCTTCCCCTTAGATCAATATTTTAAAAGGTGGTCAGCTTAATTTGAACCATGAATGTTAAACAGCTTTCAACATCATAACAACTGTCATCATTAATGCCCCTACCACAGAAAAAAAGTGTTTTCAAACTCAAAACAATACTGACTACTGAACCCAGCAATAAGGGACTAGGGACTCTTCCTTAGAAGTTGGAGAGAAAAGAAAGAATAGTTGCATTTGCCTGCAGATTCTTTAAAGGCCTTGAGTCCAATTACTCTACCATTGAAAGGGAGGCATTAGCCTGTTTTAGATTGTGACCCATTTTAAATGTTACTTTTGGGGCTTACAATTTATCCTTCAAACAGGTCATAAACTGCTATTATCAGCATTTTCTCCCAAGGTAATAGAGATAATTACTTTTTGTATAAATAAATGGGTGCTGGGTTTAGAGGGGTACAACATTTCCATACCTCCCTGGTTATCACATTCAGGCTTCTGATTACTTATCTCACATTCTAGTCGATAGCTGATTTCCTGATGACTTAACACCGAAGGAATCAGTTTTGTCTATGGAAATCCCATCTGTTCTACAGAAGTAATGAGAATAATGCATGCAGGAGCATACAACATTATCCCATGTAAAGGAGTTCATTGTCAATGGGTGGCCCAACAAAAATAGTGACTTACCTATGGACGTCAAACCATACTGGGCAACCAGATATAAGATCACACTGGAAGGTGACCATGTTGTCAGAGCAAGCAAAATTATACCTCAAGAAAGAATTTGGGAGTGCATTGCTAACCTTGTCAAACAATGTCATCTAGGTAGCAGTCTTACATAAAGTAAGGCTAGGGCAGGGTATTGGTTCCTTGTAATAGACAATATTCGTGATCAAAGTATGAGAGTGACATGCTTGTTGGCTAAGTAACGGGTCTAAATCGACACACAGAGCCTCTTTATCTCCTGTCAAAGTACCTTCCAAGCCCAGGGGCAGTTGGGACTGGAAATAATTAGCCCCTTTAATCTACCAAAATTATCCAATAATTTGATGTTTGTACTAGTACTCTATCACCCAAGGGTCACGATTAATTGGGTGAAAATGTCACCACTAACCAGTTATTAGAATTAGTTAAAAATGCATTTTCTGTGGATAGTATAGTTGGTACAGTTTATGTCTGACATAATTTAAAGTGTCCTTGAAGATGTGTCTATTTGTCATCAGAGACCTGTAATTTAGTGTCCCACTATGAATGGACTGGTAGAAAGAGTAAACAGGATGATAAAGGACTGAATCTGGTTAGTCTCTGTGTCTGATGGCCTAGTCGAGAAATCACTACAAATCATGTTATGGGCATACCACACCATGCAAAACTCAATCACTGTGGTTTTACCTTTTGCATCCTAAAAGGGCAGACAATCTTGGCACTACATTGAATCCTAGCTGTTTAAATGGGAAGACGGTTCTTAGGTCTACATAGACATTTTGAACAAAAAGCTAAAAAACAACATAAAGATAACAAAGGTAGATACAATGTCAAGTTTGGTGTGGAGAAACAGGATTGACATGTGGGGAAGGTGTTTGTGAAGAAACCTGGGGTTCTCAGTCATACATTCAATATTTTTTCTAAACTTTTGAAAATGAAAGAAATTAAAATGAACGTAGTTGTCCTGTAGACAATTGCACCAGGAGTATGGATGAATTGGCCTGGTGTCCCACCACACAAGAAGAAAACATAGATACCTTTACTTCTACCAAAACCGATTGGGACACGTTTAGCAAAGGATATAATAATTCCAAGATCTGGCAAGTTCATTTTTGGTACAAAGATTATAAAGTACTGAAACGAAAACTTTATAATTAATTTATCATGCTTTTTTGTACAAATACTGTGATGTTTGTTAGAATCTTTGTATACCACATAATCTCATCACAAGTATTTTTTCCAAACCTTTTATTGTTTTGCTGCACCTAATTCTCCCTCCTCTCTCCTTAATAATATGGAGGGTAATGTGCTTTCTCTTGGTCCTACCTTTCTGTGGTCTCTCTCCATCTATCGTTTTCCTCCCTTCCCCCCGCTTGCTATACTTGGATTGGTCCTTGGAATTGTGTTTAGGATGTTGATGGCAGGAGCTTCTAGTCAGAGAGCTCTGTGAGGGAAGATGGAGGATACATGAATTACTCTGCTTTCCTACTTGTTGTCTTTGCTTCATTACAAGATTTCAATCTTCCCTCTCAGTCTTATCTCAAGCAGTCTACCTCACCAATTTACTTCCTGTTTAGGCATCTTTCCCCTAGAGTCTCTCAGGGATTTTCCCTGAGCCCTACCCTCTTTAATCTTTATATCACTCCTGTCTACTAAGCGCTTGGCAGATATAAACTGCAATACTTGAATGGCCAATTGTGAAAGTAATCCCACTGGTTGCTGCACACTGCACAGGAGTACTAGTGTTTTGTTTTTACCTAATATAAGTTGTTACTGTTGCCACCCAGATGCCTAGATATTTGTGAGCTTTATCAAATTCAGCCATTTATGTAACAAAAAGACACCTAAGTGAACACATCCTTTTGTCAAAAAACATTGCTTTAATTTTCGTGCAACTAATTGCTAAATTGGTGAACACAAAGGGTCAGATTTACAAGGCTCTAGTGCCACTGGAGCATCACTCTTTGTGATGCTCTGGTGGCGCTGTGGAGTGTGCTGTATATACAAAGAGGCATTATTCCACTTTTTGTGGCATAATGCCATCTTGTAAATCCGGCCCCTTCTCACAAAGCACTTTGTATGGAAGGGGCATGCAATCGGTGTTGCTGTGGGTGTTCCACAGCAACACCCATTGCAATTTGATGCTGCCCCAGATTTACAAGATTTCGTAAATCTGAGGCAGCGCCCCAATCTAACGCCACCAAGGGGTTGGCGTAAGCATGGAACAAGGAGAAATGCTGTAATTTTTCCTCATTTTTTGCTATTTCTATGTGTGCTGCATTCTGCTGCCTTTTCTGTGTATTTGAAATAAATTGTGTTTTCTTCTTATCTGAAGTAGCAAAGTCTTTCTATAATTGTGAGTTGACTGCGCTTTTTCTACAAATTGAATTTCAACTGGGCAGGCTCAACCTTCCAGCCTTCTGATGTCAACTAAATGATTGTCCATTACTTGATTGATTTTTAACATATTGGGTCTTACTTACAAGTCCGTGGGAGAACATTGCACCAACAGAGCATCAAAGGCGCAGTGTTCCAGCCCATATTTACAAGGCCACGCAAAGCCACTGTGCATGGCTTTTCATGGCCTTGTAAACATTGGCCCCTTTCACGCATAAGACTGCATGAAAGGAGCATTGCATGGGTGTTGCTTGGGATATTCCCACGCAACACCGATGGAACCTGAAGGAATGTGATGCAGTCTCAGATTTACAAGTCTGGGAACGCGTCAGATTCCTACGCCACATCATGGGTGGTGTAAAAATGACGCAACGGGAAGAAATATCTTTATTTTGCCCCATTGTTTCCTCTTTATATGTGTGCTGCATTTCGCAGCACAAAAGAAAGAGGAAAACACCTCTAGTGATTGTTCTTGTGCAGGAATGTGTCCTTTCCTGCACGAAAACAATCATCCCCAAAACGCAGGTACCTTGCACCATTGTGCAAGGGTGCCTGCATTGGTGCTAGGCAGCAATTTGTGCGTCTGCGCAAGGGGATAGTACAGAAATGTGGTGTATCTTGAAGATACAGCACATTTCTGCCCTTTCCCGGTGGTGCAAGGCAGAGTACCAAGCTACTTGCTGTACCGCTCCGCGCCGCAGGCCTCGTAAATGAGGCCCATTATCTGTAGTTTCTCGAGACAAACCAATTTTTGCCATACACCATGCAAATGGCCAGAAAACCGATCCATATATTTGATCATTTTTCACTAAATGGTGAGTTGTGTGTAACAGGCAAGCGTCACGTTAGCAAATGTATGTTGCTCAGCAGCTTGTTAGCCATCCAAAAGTGTGTATTGCCGAAGCATAAAGTCTAGCGCAGAGGCAGAAATGCAAACGGCTTCATTTGTGAATCACTTTGCCAATTTAAAGAACATATATCATCTGCCCATATAAAAAAAATTTTTTACTCACACTTAATAATGCACCACTCTGATGTAATATTACTTGCAGGTAAATCTGCTCTTAGGGCAGGACTTCGGTGATCCCAAGAAGTAATGGCAAACAAACTTTCCCACAATACATTTCTAACCTAGATATAGTGAAACATTTACTCCTACATCCCTATCTAGGATGGCAGTAGAGAGAAAACAACTCAAACATTGGTTGGGGTTGAGTTTTTATGTAAGGAAAAATGAGTTCCAAATGAGAAAAGAAGTTCTGTCGTGCAAAAGCACTTTGGCTTAGCATTTACACGTGCACAATTGTAGTATATTTACAATCAAGCATGTGTAACTGCTTTCACATAGAAGTACTCCTGGAAAATGATGACTGCCCTAACTTCTGAGCTGTACTCCTGCAAAACAAAGGTTGAAACTTACAGGTGTAGATTTACACTTTTTCGTGTGTGAAATGGACCTTTATATCTAAGGTCTGTGGCTTAAAATAATACAGTTTAAGGTCAACGAATAGCAGCCATGTGCTACAAAAAACTCACAGCAGAACATTTTAATTGGATTTACCATCGTTATCAGCAGGGACACAACACAGTGCGTATGGGTTTCAGTACTCGTTCTTGTGGTGTAAATAAGGATGGCCTCCTCGTGAGGCCTGAACCACAGGCTTTGACGCGAGCGGGTAACAGTTAACACTGTGTGGAGAAACCAATTCTCACATTCTTACCAGCTCTGAGCACTGTATAGACAAATTAGCCCTTTGCAAAATACTTGTGACAATCACGAAACATCGTTCTTATTCACATGCTGCCAAAATTCTGGGTTGACCCGGGAAGATATATTTGGCCACCAATCATCAGTAGCATGAAGGATGGTACCGTGGCAAAACAGGATTTCTCAGACTGCTGTGACTAAAAATTAGCTTGGAAAACAAAAAACCCGACTAGTCCACAGCAGAGCTTTCTGTCCATGCCCTTGATCCGGGCATTACAGCAGTAGCAGAGAAGCTTCCTCACATTTCTGCAAAGGGTTCATTTGATCTTTTTAGAAATGGGGTCTCTTGTTGGCAGTCAGTTTGCACTCTGTCCAAGCAGGGACCCTCACTCTAGTCAGGGTAAAGGAGAAACACAGCTCAGATAACAAAGGTGCAAAGTTCAGAAGGCAGGAAAAATCCCAAAACAGGAAAAATAAAAAAAATGCCACAGAAAAACAATGTGTGGTTGTGTAATGGTCTGCTATAAAACAGTGGTGTACACCAATCACTGTATGTCAAGTACAAATACAAGTCCTATTCCACCGCTGGTTTCGTCCCTCAGCCCGACCCTCTTCAACATCTACATGGCCTCGCTCGCTAACATCGCCCGATCCCACAACCTCAATATCATCTCATACGCCGATGACACCCAGCTGATCCTCTCCCTCACCAAGGACTCCGCCAAGACCTCCATGAAGGAATGAAGGCCATCGTCGAATGGATGAAGAGCAGCTGTCTCAATCTCAATTCGGACAAGACGGAAGTCCTTATCTTCTGCTCCACCCCCTCCACATGGGATGACTCCTGGTGGCCTGCCACTCTCGGAACTGCTCCGACTCCCACCGACCACGCACGCAACCTGGGATTCATCTTGGACCCCTCACTATCCATGACCCAGCCAGTCAACGCCATTTCCTCCTCCTGCTTCAACACCCTCCGCATGTTCCAGAAAATCTACAAATGGATACCCTTCGAATCCAGAAGAACAGTCACCCAAGCCCTTCAGAACCCAACACCTAAAAAGAACTCCACATCAGTTTAGAAAAAAAGCAAATATTTATCTAAATTTAACAAGACCAAAACGACAAAAATCCAACATACACAAGGAAAGATATGATTTTTTAAAATAAAAAGAGTGTTAATCCATAAAAATCAGTGGATGCGTTGTTTTAGCACAAAGTACCTGGTATGCATCAAAAATAAAGCTGAAAGGGTGACGGTGCATCAGAAAAGCAAACGACGCGTAGATTCCTTACTCGCAAGTAAGGCGGTGCTCTGATTCATTACTCGCACCGGAGGCCATGTGTCGATTTTTCTCTCACAAGGGAGGCCGTGCGTCGTTTTCGGGTGCGCAGCCTTGGGTCCGTGCTCAGATGTTGAAGAATCTGACGTTCAGGATCCATGTGTGGAAATTTCTGCCACACTGTGTGAAGAGTCCGCAGTAAGTAAAGGTGCTGCGTCATTTCTCCAGCCATGAGGGAGGTGCTGCATTGAATTTTCAGCCATAGAAAGGGGCCGTGCACCAATTTTTCTCCCACAGGTTACCAGCTTCCACTTCTAAGGGACAAGGGACTGGATTAGGCACCACCTATCAAATCATGACTCCCAGCAGAACATCATAGGCAATGGCAGATGCAGTCTTTGATTTCCCTGAGACCTCCGAACAAGGTGCAAGCTCAATCCAAGCCCTTGGAGAAACTTCACAAGTAGGATTTCAGAAAGAAAAGTCCAGTTCTTTCCCTCTTCAGGCAGAAACAGCTGCAGCAGGCCAACACAGCAAAACAACAGGCAGAGTGGCAGGTCCTCCTTAAGCATCTAGCTCTTATCCTTGGTAGAGGTTCCTCTTGATCTAGAAGTTATCTGAAAATCTGGGGTATTGGGTCCACTACTTATACCCAATTCTGCCTTTGAAGTAGGCAAACATCAAAGGAAAATCTCTGTTGTTCACAAGTTCCTGCCTTGCCCAGGCCTGGCCCCAGGCACACACCAGGGGGTTGGAGACTGCATTGTGTGAGGACAGGCAAAACCCTTTCAGGTGTACATGTTAGATCCTCCCTCCCCACTCTAGCCCTGGAGGCTTATCAGAATATGCAGGCTACACCCTAGCTCCCTTTGTGTCACTGTCTAGAGAGAATTCACACCAGCCCAACTGTCAGTCTGGCCAACATGTGGAATACACAAGCAGGAAGAGGCACAGAATGGTTAATCAAGAAAATGCCCACTTTCTAAAAGTGGCATTTTCAAATTGACAATCTAAAAAACAACTCTTCCAAAAGATGTCTTTTTGAATTGTGAGTTCAGAGACCCTAAACTCCACATCTCTATCTGCTCCCAATGGGAACCTGCACTTAAAAGATATTTAAAGGCAGTCCCCATGTTAACCTATGAGAGAGATAGGCCTTGCAATAGTGAACACTGAATTTGGCAGTATTTCACTATCAGGATTATTAACACACATCAGTACATGTCCTACCTTTTAAATACACTGCACCCTGCCCATGGGGTTACCTACGACCTACCATAGGGGTGATTTACATGTAGGGCTGGCACGTGGGTGCACTTGCCAGGTCGAATTGGCAGTTTAATACTGCACACACATACACTGCAGTGGCAGGTCTGAGACAGGTTTACAGGGCTATTTAATAGGGTGGCACAATCAGTACTGCAGGCCCACTAGTAGCATTTGATTTACAGGCCCTGGGCGCCTCTAGTGCACTTTACTAGGGACTTACTAGTAAATAAAATATGGCAATCATGGATAGCCAATCACCAATACAAGTTAGACAGAGAGCACTTGTACTTTAGACCTGGTTAGTAGTGCTAAGGTGCCCAGAGTATCAAAACCAGCCAAAACGAATTGCTGCACAGGGTCCAAAGACAGGAGGTCAGAAGCAAAAGTACAGGGAAACCACACCCAGATCTGACAGGTCTAACTCATGAAAGAGTGTTTTGATGTTCAGCATTGAGATCGAACTCGTAGAGACAAAAGAGGTGGTTGACTGTGGTTAGAAACAGTGTATGATAGACATAAGTGGGATATGAGCGTAACGGACGAATAAGTGACTAAAACCTTGAAGAAGTCCAGTGAGGACGAAACACGTGTCGGCTGATGGCTTTCTATTTTGTATTGATATGTTTTTCGTTTCTATGTATATATCTATGTTTATAAAAAATATATTTTCTTTGTATTAAAATTCTCCTTTGTATGGATAAATCCTATTTGTGGATAGTATTGTTTTATGTACATTTGTTTGGTTAGTACATGGTCACCAACACTGTAGTGAAATTTATTGTGATTTCTCAATTTGTCTTATCAGACATCACTCGTTCTCTAAGATATAGACATTGACTGTTCTGGTGTGCTCCACTTTTCTGTTTTTTTGTTTCTAGAACGGGTTTACTTTTTAGTAAACCCAGATTTACACATCAAGGCAACAATGTGTTTCAGTGTATGAGCACCCATAATTCTTTTGTGAATACATAATCAGAATGTGCATTTATTTCAATCAATGAGTTGCCATTTGCTGTCGATTGTACATGTCTGGTGTGTGTGGCAGGCTGGCAGAAACTGGTCAGCCTACACTAGAAGTCAGATTGGTATTCAGGGGGCATCTCTAAGATGCCCTCTGGGTGTATGTTACAATAAAATGCACACTGGCATCAGTGTGCATTTATTGTGCTGAGATGTTTGATACCAAACTTCCCAGATTTCAGTGTAGCCATTATGGAACTGTGGAGTTCGTGTTTGACAAACTCCCAGACCATATACTCTTATGGCTACCCTGCACTTACAATGTCTAAGGTTTTGCTTAGACACTGTAGGGGCATAGTACTCATGCACATATGCCCTCACCTGTGGTATAGTGCACCGTGCCTTAGGGCTGTAAGGCCTGCTAGAGGGGTGACTTACCTATGCCACAGGCAGTGTGAGGTTGGCATGGCACTCTGAGGGGAGTGGCATGTCGACTTAGTCATTTTCTCCCCACCAGCACACACAAGCTGTGAGGCAGTGTGTATGTGCTGAGTGAGGGGTCCCCAGGGTGGCATAAGACATACTGCAGCCCTTAGAGACCTTCCCTGGCATCAGGGCCCTTGGTACCAGGGGTACCAGTTACAAGGGACTTACCTGAGTGCCAGGGTTGTGCCAATTGTGGAGACAAAGGTACAGTTTAGGGAAAGAACACTGGTACTGGGGCCTGGTTAGCAGGGCTTGTTCATCATAATCAATCATAGAAAAAGCATGGTGAGTCAGTGTATTTCCATAGAAATTAGTACTAATTACCTGTTCCCACCAATTGACTAGTATAACATAATTTAATAAGAATGTCCGAGAACAAATGCATTTCTTGCAGGTCGCTATTAATGCGACTTCTCAGGTGGGTATATTTATGCCAGTGTTTAACCGCTGCAAACGCGACTCTGAGTTTTATTTCCGCCTGATTAGACAACCGCGTGCCCAAAAAATAAATCACCCAATGTCCGAAAACCACTTGGCATACCAAATTGTACAAACATTGCCTGAGATTGCTAGGTTCAGCCCCGGGCAATCTTGTAGCCTAAGAAATTGATGGCAAGATGGAATTTGCCTTAGCTCAAAAAACCTTAGTATAAAGCAGTTTATATCCATTAGCACTTTATACCTAGGTTTTTTTTTGGGGGGGGAGTTTCGCCATTTTAAAAAATACTGGAATACTATCTCCATTCTCTTGTACCATTTTTCTCATAAAAAATATTGAAGTAACCCGTGCCCTTAATGCCTAAACCCATTTTTACCATTGTGTCCAGCCATGCAGCTTGACAGTACAGGGAAATGGCTGGTTAAGCCAGTCCACCCTGCTCTTTATTCAGTTGTAGAATGGAATGCTTTACTCTGGTATGCTTTCCTTCCCATGAAAATGTAATAATTAGGGAGTCTATTTTTTGTTTTTAAATGTAGTATTGACCTTTGCAGGGATATGAGCAAAGAGAAATATAAATAAAGGTAGTACCGACATTTTGATTAATGAGATTTTGCCTATTAACATAAGTGGAAGGAGGGACCCCGTTTCAAATAAGCGTTTCACTTTAAAAAACGTTTTGTCATAATTACGTTTGAATACATCCATATAACTATGCATCACCATAATCCCCAGATATCTTTTGGGCTGATTGGCAACAAAGCTTTGAGCTAGCACAGGTGGCAAGACTGATGGATGGGCATTAAAGAGCAGAATCTCAGTTTTATCTTGATTGATCTCATAACACCCCAGATTAGTACGGTCTTGAATAACTCCAAATACCCTCTTGATATTGAGCTGATGTGCGTTCAAATAAAGCTCGAGATCATCTGCAAATAACTTTAATTTGGACATATCTTGTAAGGGAGGGAAGATATTATCTGTGCTCCGTACATGTTCTGCCAGTGGCTCGATGTACAATGTAAAAGGTACAGGGGACATTGTACACCCCTGTCACGTGCCACCTTATCGACTTGCCTTGTCTTAGTAATAACACATTCCTCAGCCCCTTGATACAATTTTTTGAGCATTGAAATCATACAAGTTGGAAACCCAAACTTCTCTAATGCAAAAAAAAAGAGCTTCCCAATTCACCAGATCGAATGCTTTTTCAGCATCGACCATTGCGATTACAGCCCCATCTTGGTTAAGGAAGAAGTAGTCAATAGCCTGGACCAGATATTGCGTATTAGCAGCCAAGGTCCGCTATGGCAGAAACCTACACTGGCCCATGTGAATTAAAGATTGACCTGACTTTATTATACGAGATGCCCAGATCTTAGCCAGTAATTTATAATCAGCATTGAGTAGGCTGATTGCACAATACAAATTAGTATAAAGAGGGTCTTTTCCTTTTTGAAAAAAATTGACTGATACCAACTCTTTAAAAGTTACTAGAATATCAATACCCTGTTATGATCTGATTGAATAGACGTACTAATTGGGGCAACAGTTTTTTATGGAACATCTTGTAGACTTCCATTGGAATGCCATCTATCCCAGTTGCTTTGGCATCAGGCATCGGGTGTAGCACATTGTCTGCTTCCTCTTCGGTGATATCTGTTGTAATACAGTCACGCTTTTCCCCTGTCAATCTTGGAAGCCTGAATTGAGTATAAAAATCTTCTAAGCTAGATCTAGAACAACCTTATTATGCCCATGAATATTATTATATTGTTGCAGAAATATTTGGGCGATTGTATCCTCACCCTTTTTAATTCAATTAGATCCAGAGTCTCTGATCTCCCTAATATGGAGTGCCTCTTGTTTCCCTCATACAGACTACGCTAACAGCTTGCCCACTAGCTGACTTACTTTGTGTGGTTGCTGCATAAGACTTTTTGAGCTACCGATTTTGTCGCAGACGTGAAAGTCGTGAAGCCTCTGCCTAGCTTCAATTCACTTTTGCTTACGGTCATGTCTACTCCCATTTACCTCTGTGATTAGAGCCTTATAGGCTTGACCAAGGGCCTCTTGAAGTTCATTAACTTTAGATTCCCTGACCCGTCTCTGAGCAAACTTAAAGCAACGACCTGCCCTCAAAATGCAGCTTTGAATAATTCCCATACTGAGAAAGGGGAAGCTGTGGCCTGATTGATCTAAAAAAATAGCTGAATGAATTTGCGTGTTGTGCTCCCCTATTCGTGGTTCATAAGGAGTGCCTTGTACTTTGAAGTACAAATATCCTTGACTACCATCCTAACCCAAAACAATGGGAACTCAAAAAATAGTCAAGACAGGAGCAATATTATACTGACTTGAAAAACACATAAAACGAGCCTGCTCATTACAATCACATTGCCATTGAACTATGAAATTTGGGCTGGTTTTAACTGCAGTTATTACTTTAGTTGTTTTAGGTTTTAGCTGCTTTTTAAATTTATTGGAAGTATCCATTTTAAGATCCTGTATGAAATTAAAATCCCCTCCTCCCAAATTAACAGACTTGTTGCACTTCCTGCTGCCACAAACATTTCCTTCAGGGAAGCATCAGTATTTTTTACAGGGCTGCAGTAATTAAGAAGGGAAAGAAAAACTCCCTGAACCTCTACTTTCAAAAAGATCCATCGGTCTCACTTATCTCTAATGACATTTCTCACGATACAATCTAGTCTTCTAGACAAGAAAATCACTACTTCACGCACGCATAGCCCATCAGATAAAAAAAAAAGCATGGGAATAGGCCTCAGGTAAGGAGATTTTTGGTGAGTTCTTTTTCAAATGCGTCTCTTGGAGGATAATTACTATGGGGTTAAATGTAGCCAACCAACTCATTGCGGAATGGTATTTTTGCCTATTTAGGACACCACTAATATTGCATGAAAGAATCAAAATTTTAGACATGACACCCAACTAGTCTTTCACTACTATCCCACCATAGACAAACACTCCATTTAGTTTGCTCTTGTCCTATAACCTTCAGCAAAACTAGTACTCCTCTGAATATAAGACCTTCTGGCAGATTGTAAGTTTAAATGGTCCAGTTCTGCACACAATTAAATGCGAACAAACATTGCACCACAGATGAATATGTTCATTTTTAGTTTCACCCCATCCTCTTCACTCCATACTCAGCGCCCCCACCACCAGCCCAACCCTATCAAAAGTGACCCACCTAACCCATAGGGGGAATAGCCCCTATTATCCCCTATCACCCCACCTGCTGCTTGGGTGCCCTTGAAAAGAACCTGGCCTGCTCAGGAAGGGAGCTGTTGCCCCTGACCTTAATCCCCCCGCCGTAAAAAGAAAACTAATTCGCAATGCAACTTTATACAGCCATAGCATTAACCCCGACTACCCTTTGTTAACTAGACTTATATTGGGCAGGGAACGTGATGGACAACTGATCGTCAACACTTTAAATTACAACAATAAAAGATAATACTGGCATAAGCACAGGTTCAAGACTCATTATCTCACTGTCATCCATTATCAACCAGACGTAATCCTATCATAAAGGCTTTGAGCATCTTGCAGAGTTGTACATATCTGGAATTGACCCTTGTACAAAACTTTTAGCTTTGATTGTTGAATGATAGAGGCCTTTGCCCAAGCAGTTTTAAATTGTGTGTTCATGCCAGCCAGATCTCGTCTTCTTCAGGGCGAAGCTACAGACATATCAGAAAAAAATCCAACTTGTTCGTGTCCTGCCAAGGAGAACATTTTCTGCTCTATTGCTTAAAAAAAAATACATTCTTTAATCAGCAAAATTAACTATGATAGTGTGCAAATACTTTGCATTTAGCTGCTGTTGAGCAGGAACCCGATGGGCTTGCATGATTATAAAATCAGCTGGTGAATCTTCCAAAATCTATATCCTAATCAGATCATCTATAAACTGAAGCAAGACCTGCAGTTTATTCTGCTTTCCTACCCCTTCTGGGACCCCTGTAAACCAGAGGTTAGACCTCCTAGCATAATTTTCCATCTCTTCCATTTTATAATGGGATTCGGTCAGCTTTTTCTGAAGTTTATTCAACTCAGAGTCCCAAACTACAGAACGATCTTCCAAAGTCTGCTATTCTCTGTTCCAATTCCTGGAAATGTTTCAAGATTGACAACTTAGGGGGCAGAGCTTGCTGCCGACGAAGATGGCCACGCTATGAGCGAGCTCCATCGCTGCTGGGGTGAACAGACCCCCAAAATCTGACAGTATCCTGTGAACAATGACGCACATGGCAAACCCTGAGCCCCGAGACCCTGGAACTGGAGTAGGAATAGTAAAACAGCACACACAGGCTACAATGGCAGGTCTGAGATATGTTTGAAATGGCTTCATAAGTGATTGGCTATAGGCCCACTAGTAGCATTTCATTCACAGACCCAGGTACATATAGTACCATAGGGACCTACAAGTAAATTAAATGTGCCAATTAGGAATAAGCCAATGTTACCTTGTTTTAAGGATTGAACATATGCACTTTAGCACTGATTAGCAGGGGTTAAGTGCAAGTCCAACAAAATCAAGATTTTGAAAATGGAGACAGACAGCAAAAGGTAAGAGGAAAGAGTGACAGGTCTAGCAACACTCATTTGTCCAGTGTGAAATTTCTCTACAAAGTGTTGTATCATACCACTCCAGTTTTACCGTTGATCCAGGACATATTTTCCTAATCACACTCTCGGTTTTTTTTAGTCTTTTTTACACTTATGTGGCATAGAACTACAAAAGCGAGGAGGACGTCTGTGCCTCTACTATGAAGACATGCAACTTCAAAGAACTCATTCCATAGCTGAAGCAGATGTATGATCACTCCTAAGCTATCTCTGCACCTGAAGCCAAGTTTCCTCTATCCTGTTGCTGGATTCATCCTGGAAGCCCTCCAAAGGCCAACAAATGTATTAAAAGGGTCCCTAACATTTTCCTACAGGACGTGGAGGTCAGCTAGGCAGAGATGTTTTAAGCCATGGGTGGTGTTGCCCAGAACTCCCAACTTCCATGGGCAACTCCTTATACAGTTATGCCTTAATTAGAGTGTCTACAGATTTTGATGTCTTTATTTCTAGGCCTGGGCAGAACTCGCAGTGTCTTTCTCTGCGGAATTTCAAGGAGTTACAAAAATCTCTGTGAGATTCCATGGAACTCTACAAAAGGGGAAAAAATACTTGTCCGGCTCTTTGTGCTGTTTTTCCATGCTGGTGGCTCATTTCATGCTGAAAATCAACATGAACAGCAGCACACAGTGTGCATGGGCACAGCCATATTGCTTTACTTGCTTTCCATAGATTCTGTGCATGTTGCAGGGCATATTTTGAATATTTTGTAATCTGCTCCAATCCACCCCATCCTACTCATCTACCCTTCATTTTCTTATTGTTAATCAGTGTGTGTGTCTCTGTGTGTGTATTTTACAGTTTTATCTTTTTTTAAAAACTTTTTTGTGATCTTTTTCTCTTTTATTGTTTTCTCTTTCCTTCCTTGTGTTCCACTTCCTATTTCTTTCTTTCTGTTTTGTATTGTTGTCCTTAAGATTTTTTCACTTGACCCTATGGCAGCAAGCGGCAGCAACCTCCGACGTCACTAGCCTCACACCCTTTGGGTGCTGCTGCAATTCAGGGGTGCAAGCCCGCCTCTTTTTTACAGAGGTGTAGGTGGCCGTGGTGTTTTTTTGTGTGCAGCGCCACCTCCCTGCAGCAGGCGTCAGGTGTTTGCCCACAGCACAGGGGTTTAGCACATGACACAGCAGCTGACCCACCACTGGATGGACATAATTGACCATGAACAGAAACACCTTGACCTGCTAGGTGTTGAGGTTGTGGGGCTCTTTGAGTAATAATTATTTTTTGTTTTTTAAAAATTCTAATTTTTGTTCAAATAGCATGCTGCTCATACTAAGAGGTAAGTTAAGTTTATGTAACAAATAATACCTGATCCAGCTTGAGCTAGCCAGATGCTCAGAGCTACCTACTCAACCCCGCTTGGGCTGATTATTGAAGAACTAAGATAGGCATATCAGGGAGTTAGTGTTCTCTGTGTCTCTTTATGTAGCTCATGCAAGTCCCATTCTCCAATTGATGTGTTGTATGCATTGAAAAGGGAGACTGAGTTGACCCAACAAAGTGGGTGGCTTTCTGATTTCGAGAAGTACAGTGCTACTGTATCGGCCTGTCAAAATATTTTTTAGAGATTAACTGTACCACTTATCTTTTTTTTAATCTTCTTTATTTCTTAAATTGGCACCCAAGGGGAGGAGAGCATCGCAGGAGCAGGGAAAGGAGGCTGCAACCACCAGCGCTGCAGAGTGTGGAACCACTAGCACCACCACTAGCACCACTTCAGATGGTTCTGCTGGCCTCAAAAGCCCTCTCATAATTTTTTCTAGGTGCCCTTTATCCCTCTCCTCTAGTAAAATAATTTTGTCTTGTCTATTTTTATACTGTCTCCTTTTTTCAACTCCTTTAGCTAATGTTTGTTAAAATCTTGTTATCCATGTATTATCCCTTTTGTCTTCCTTTTATTGTTCCATGGAGTGACTTCCTCCTGCCTGTAGCTTTCTTTCTGCTCTTTTAGTAAGCTTTCCCTCGCCCCGTATTTGTCTTGTGTTACTGTGAGACTAAAATAACATAATTTGGTGCTGTGAATATTGCAGGCTCAAGTAAGCTATTATATATTCACCACACAGTTGTTGAGAAGACTTGTTTTTGGATATGCTCAAACAGTCAAAAGGAGAAAGTGGCCATGGTCGTGGAACTCTAAGCCCGGTGTTGTGTTATAATTCATTTATACAGTATACCAGCAGTTTCCATGACAGTGCAGCATGGCAGGAAAGTAATGACTGAGATCAAATTGCATTTACCAACTAAGGCCATATGTCTCTCATGTCATTCCACCCCTTCACTGAGCTCTAATGACTCATCACAGCTCTATCCCTCCATTACGAGAAAAATGTTTTTGGTTTGGCTTGACTACCTGGCTTTTCTAACATGTCAATCAACAAACCTCCCAACGTGGTAGTTTTGATAGAAGGTACTGCTAACCGAACTGTAGTGAGGTATTGCCAATGTATTTCGTCCAAAATAATAATAATTACCTATGAGGCGAATCTTGTATGTAAAATGGGTAATTTTATTTCTATCTGCACAGACCACCAGTTCCAGAGACAATGGCAGCTCCAGAGGAGGCCAAGGAGGTTGGAGAGGGACTAATCCCAGTGGTGGCAGGGATGAGTGGCGGTGGTGAATCACATTGCTTGCTTATTGACAAATTAAGTATACTATATTTTTTAAGCATGATATATATCACAACAATCATCCTCACCTCCCTTCCCATGGCATTTTGCTACCTGTGACCTAACTGCAGCATGGTTCAATTCAGAACTGCCTTTTTGGCTGTGCAATGTGTGTCTGCTTCAGTTAATGCAGCATTACAAAGGTTTCAATATGTTTATAGACCAAAAACAAGGTGTGTTTCCCAGTGCCCATTCAGTCACCTCCTACTAGTACTCAGTCCATTATTCTTTTCTAAATTTTGTCCCAGCCTACCAGAAAAGTTGATTTAAAAGTCTGGGCAAGTGATTTATGTATATATATTTCATATATTCCATGATGTACAACTATAGCCTGTTTAAAATTTCCCTTTCGTCATTTGTCAACTACAGTGACTAACTAAACGAAAGCTTAGCACATGATAAACAGTGACACCTCACTCTTCTATAGCAAAAGCTAAACCTCTGCCTAGCTTAATCCATCTAATTTACCTTGCAGTAGAGTAACTTTCCTTACTGCCAAGTGAAGTTATTTGTTGAAAATGTTTTGTGGTGGAGGGCAACGCCAGGGAGTAAAGTGGAAGTGAGTGCCTGGTTTGGAATTTAACAGATAGCATACTCTATGACCAATGTGTCAAATAAAAGATATTTGCAGTTCCCTTCCCTGTGCTGCAGTGCATTGTTTTCCACTGTCAACTAGCAGGAGACTGAATACCCATGTTATACATGAGGGGTGCTGGTGCTGCTCCTTCGGGAGGTGGGACACCTCCACAGCTGGCTTGATGCCCTCTGAGCCCTTTTTTAATAAATGTTCTTTAGTGTGAGGTACTTTTGTAGTGGGTGGAGAGGGTAAGAATTAGGAAGGGCAAGAACTTTTGGTTTTGGACTTTGTGGAGATTTATTTATTTTTTGTGAGGGGGTGGGCCTGTTGTGGGTGGAGAGAGTGGGTTTATTTATGAAGAAAATAAATGGGTAGTTTATGTAATGGTAATCTCTCTTGTGTCTTTGCATTGCTTTCAGCGCAGCCTGTTTTTTTTAATAGACAAATAGGTGCTCTCTCGACAGTCACATACTCTGCACCGACATTCTGAAGTTCCTTGCCATATTTGCTAGGTTACTTACTTTACTCATACCCAAACAATATACCCTACTACCAGAGTGGGAATATAAGAACACAGACTAGGTCTGTCATATTACATGTGGATATTAACTTTTGCGACTTTTGAGGTACCCAGCCATTTAACAACAGCTAGCTATACCCTTATCTTACTAACCTCTGTAACTTTATTCGCCACTAGGGGCTATGCATGTGCCTATTGCCTACAACATACATAAACAATTTTAATCTTCAGAAGAAGGTACTGACTAAATTAGTTCACTTCACTTTTTAGTTCTTTTACCTGACTAGATGAAGTAATTGCTGTTACCTCTCTCAATCTTCCAAAACCTTATTTCAGGGATTCCCAAGGTGGGTTCTTAATGGTGGTGGTACTAATAGCAGGCTAGTATGCTAACAGAGAAGACATCACAAGGTCTCACTTCTACCTGAGTGTACTCCAGCTGTATGATTATTCAGGAGGATTAGCCATCACAGGCTAGACTGAAAGAAAACTCAGTTAGTGGGTTATTTATTTAACTTATCAAAGACTGAGACCAGACTACCACAATGACACAAAGACCTGATATTATTACAAAAACTAGCAGTAGTAACTTCTGAGCAATAGGGAGCTAATATTGAAATAATCTATTAAAAAAATGAAAACTACACTTTAAAAAAATCATCGATTCAGGAGGAGTAGAGTCAGGACAGGAGAAGGTTAAGCATTCAAGCAACATAAGCGACAAGACCTGAATGATGATGCCGACGGACGATGTTATTTCATATGTATCCCTTTTATGCGTGGGTGGATAAGTGGGGCTGCCATTGACTATTGCTTAGGTAAGAGAACATCCCACAGTGAGATAGTGTCGCTTTCACCACCTCCCCCCCACCAAGTATGTGATCCATTTCTGGTGTAACTTCATAAGTAACATCTCAAATAAATCACACAGCCTGGAGAAAGAGGGTTAGGGGTTTAATGAATGGATGGGAATGGGTATTTGGGGAAAGGTGTGACAAAGACAAACACTAAACAACAACAACATTCATTAGGGCAATCTCTGAGCAGCACATCATCATCATCAAACCTGTTGTGGGAGGAAATGAAGGAATGAAAGTTCAATCAAATGCTTTGTAAAAACAGTCCTTCAGCCCAGAGACCCAAGTTATCATATATCTAAATGTTCTGTTATCTAGGTTTGAAAAATACAAAATATGGAGTAGTGACCCTACACAGATCTAAAAATTATGATTGTTAAAAGAAAAAAATTATACTGTATATAAATGCCGAATTGTGTGGTGCATCTGCATTCTTCTCAGAATGTCCAGAATGTCAATCTTGGGTGCCTGTCTAAACCGTAAGGTAAGCAGGAATTTTGTGGAGCTTTTGCCTTTCGTGCAGGAGAAGGACTGTGGATTGTAAAATAGCAATGATATTGTAGAGTCAAGGTGAGGGACAGAAGGTAAGCTTCCTAAGGAGTGAACCAAGAGGCAGAACAAGAGCATAGGCTGCTGCAGTCATTCATAATGACTCATGTCTGATTAAATGAGAAGTGAGAGCAATTTTACAATCAAGTCCAGACAAGTAGCTGCATATACCTGGCTGATCAATCTCACAACTGTCACAACATTTAGCTGAGTGCATCCATCATAAGATGCTGATGATGTGACATCATCACATGGCTGCTTCCAATAACAACCCCTCCTGACCACAACCACATAATACCAGAGTTTGCCATTTATTTTAGCCAGCACACGACTTAGCATTTTCCAAATCAATGCATCTCACTTCAGTCTACAGGGCTAAGTAGGCCTCTTAGAGTTATCATCATGTTGGCTAGGTTCCCCTTGGAAGTAATTAACTTCCTTTCTCTGGCTATTGAAGTAGTCCTGCCCCATGTCATGACCCCAAATAATGAATCAGTCTGACTCACAACCCAAATGAGATTGAGATAGACCTGTACTGCAATGCTGTTGGCGAACAAGAAGAACAAAAAATAATTTGAGCATTTTGTATAGATTTATATTTGTTAACTAAACTGACTGGATTCTGAAGAACAAGAAACAAAGTACAGCAAGGAGTGAACCGTGCGGGTAAGTCTAGCTAAGTGTGAAAGGGCCAATTACCTTCAGGCAAAATCACCCATCAGTACCTAAACATTGCAAATCATTGAAATCAAGTTTACACTTCACTGTTTACACTTCATGAATCATCATCATTCACACTCACTCAATATATCACTAATTGGTGCAATAGTTAGTTACCTGTTCCAGTCCAAGCATGATGGTTACAATTGTTGTACTGCATCTCTTCTAGACCTTTCCCATGGAAGCAACACACTGGCAGTCTGTAAATTAGTAATCTTTACTGGGGCTGCACTACTAGGGAATGAAAGAAAAGGATAGGCATGTCCAATGTCCCCCTCTACCCATCACCACTCCACAGCACTCACACTTCTTTCACTCACCCATTGAGGTCAAGGAGCCCCAGGATAATCTCCTTTGGGTATAGCTCCTCATTACAAGTGAACCCCATACCCTTTTTGTGTTTTGGCTTTATACGTAGGGAGTTAGTATGGGTCGATTCCTTTAAATTTGTCTTAAATTGTTTAGTTCCAATCTCCCTGACTCTCCATTTGTGTTACGAATAAATGGTGGGGCAGCATAAGTCATACACAAAATATTGTTCCTCTAGCTATTTCCATTTTTTTGGCAAAGCAGTTCGACATGATAATCTGAAAGTTCTGTGGCGGCCTACTTTGTCAGGGAAGTAGAGTTTGTCCTCAAACTCAGGAGGTTTTCCCAAACATTGGTCAACCACCGCACTTGAGCCTGACTAATCGCCCTCATCCTCTTCCTGTTGTATTTCAGGAACAGTGTAATTGTGTGGTATAAAGTGTTGGTTAATTTTGATCATGGTCAATCTCTCCACATTTTGAGAAGAGACACTGGTCTTTCTAACTGTGACAACTATGTCCGCTGCACTGAACACACTCTCAACAGACACACTGGCTACTGGACAAGCCATATACTTTATTACCAATCTGCTGAGCTCTGACCATTGGTGCATCTTCTCATACCAATAGACAAATGGGTTTAATTCTGCATAAACATCCTTTGGGTCAACAAGATAGTCTTGGACCATTGTCTGAATGGTCATTGGTGCTGCCACTTGCTTGGCCTCTGTTGCCTTTGACCTTGCACTCAAGTTAAATCCTGCCAGTTGAAACCAAGCCATTGCAAAGGTTGAGTCTCATTCTTCAGTTGCTGGTGTTTTTGCTGGTGCTATTGCTACTGTCGGTTGCTGTGAGACAACAGTACTGCCCTCTTTAGAGGTTGAAGGCTGCATGCCGAACGTCTGCCTGACACTCTAACTTCCAGCCGTTCCTCTTCTAGGTCTCTTGCTTGCTCAACAATTCACGTTTTTTTTAGTGAAGCATCCCCTTGTGAAAAAGGAATGAAAGTGACCAGTATTTGTTTGTACCATGAATCAGGTATTGAGGCACAGATGTGCTCTTTATAGGACACAATCTCTCTTTGCAGCCTTGGATTAATAGCCAAGTGAAGGATTAAGCTCTCAACCAACTCATGCACTTTTCTCTTGCCGTTCCTCCCGGTAAACCTTTGCAACACCTTTTTTAACTGGTCCTGTAGCATACGCAACAACGAGATAGATTGGCTCTTCGTACTGTCCTCCTTGCTGACCTCGTATGTGAAAATCTCAAAAGGAAGTAAAATTTTGTCAGAGACTTGACTAGGGTCCAATTGTACACCTGCATGGTCATGCTGTGCCCAGTTGCATCCCCTCCTCTTTCAAGGACGTAGTCAGTGATCAATTTGTACTGCTCAAACAGACAATGGAACATGTAGAAAATAGCGATCCAATGTGTTGGCCCCTCCTGTATGAGGGCTTTAGCTGGTACTCTATTAGCACTCGGAATGATCCTCAACTATGTCTGGGCTTTAAACGAATGAGTGAAATAAATGTAGATTCTGCTGTAGGTTGTCAGTATGTTGAAGACTATGGCCCTCATTATAACATTGGCGGTAAAAACCACCTACCGCCGCAGTGACGGCCACAAAGAGACCGTCTCCGCGGCTACCAGACGTCTGCCATATTACGACCAAAACTCAAGAAGGGCGGAAATCCGGCTGTGGCAGTAAGGTGGCGCTCCTTTCACCAGCAGCGCCACGCCAGTAGACTGCCGGCACCCGTATTATGAAAAATAATATGGCCTGGCAGTGTTCTGCGGGCAGGCGCTGCTGGTGGGTGCTGATAGCAGTAGCAGCGCCCCATCCCATTCCCTGCTGGAGGACCCCCCTGGATCCAGGTAATTCAGGTCTCTGAAAGGGGAGGGAGGTGGGGGTGTTGTGTGTGTTGGGGGGGTGCATGTATGTGTGTGTGTTGACTGCATGCGTGAATGTATGGAAGTGTGAGTGTGTGTATGTATAGTATTCGTGATGCATGTCTGCGTGTATGTTTGAAGTGTGTGCAGATGTGTGTGTGATTGGATGTATGCATGCGTGTATGTATGTGTGAATGAGTGTGTGTCTGCGTGTGTGTGTGTAGGGGATGTGAATGTAGGGGAGGTGGGGGTCTTTGGAAAGGTAGAGGGGTGGGGGGGTCTGTGGAAAGGTAGGGGGGGTGGGGCCCACCTATCAGTGATAGGGAATGAGTTCCCTGTCACTGATAGGTTCTACCGCCATGGTTTTTGTGGCGTTACGAACATCACGAAAACCATGGTGGTAGGCGGGGTCATAATCCCTCAGGTGGCACAAAGGCAGCCGCCGAGCTGGAGATGGATATCTCCAGCCCGGCGGCTGTTACCGCCATTGTGGCCGGAGTGATACATTGGTGGGTTGGCTTCAGCCAACCTGCCAATGTCATTATGTGGTGGTAATGGCCGCCAGCCTGTTGGCGGTACTACCGCTACATGATCTTCGACCACCAGGGTATTAATGACCCCCTATGTCTTCTTTTTTTAGAAAGTCCTGCATAGGTTGATTCAATACACCAAACGCAGAACCCTGAAATATCCACCATCTGTCATGGCGTTCACCATTTTACTGCCATTGTCCGTGGCAATAAATTCAATCCTGAGACCTCTGGATCTCAGCCATTCAAACACCTTGCTGTTAAAGTCTTCCAAGATGTTTGCAACTGTATGAGATTTCTCTATGGTGAATAACGCTACTGTTGCATGCCGCCGAACACCCTCAAAAGTTTCCTCAGCACTGAGACCTGTAGATAGCTGTTGCCTAACCCTCACAAAAGAGATCCAGTGTGCAGCGATGCACACGTAAGCAGTTACTTGACAACTGCTCCACATGTCTGTCGTCAAGTGGATAGTGTGAATAGCACTCTGCTACAAAGTTTGTCCAACCAATTGTTGCACATCATGATTGAGTGCTAGAACACCAACTGTAGCTAAATAGATCCTGCTGGGAGTCTCCCATTTTTGGCAGATGACTGCCACAAATTCAAAAAATCCCACTCCTTCCACAAAAGAAATAGGGAAGATGTCAAGTGCTAACATTTTAGCCAGCTTCCCAGTGTACAAACATGCCATTGGGTGGTTGCATTCCTAGGGCCCCTCCCACCTAAACATGCCCATTAAAGCAACGTGTAGGCTCAATGTGCATCTTGGGGTAGTCATCACTGATGAGGGTGATGCTGCTGGCCCACTGCTAGGGATAGAGCTGCTTTGTGTAAAGCTGTTGCCCTCTTCTTCCTCATCACCTCCCACCATAATCGAAGCTGATTCCCCTCTCTCATCACAACCACCATGTGCAGAAATATTTTTGAGGTGCTCCTCCCACCGGATTACTTGATTTTTTTTATATGGGTTGTTTGGACTTCAGTACCATAGCGTGAACCAGGCTTACCTTGATGAACACTCACACTCACGTGGCAAATGAAGCATATTGCAATGTTATCCTTCTACTTGATATTCGTGAAGAATTACCAAACTGGGGAGGATAACTTTTTTAGTGTGCCAATGGTGCCACAGCCAATGCCTGAAGAACTGGAGTTAGGTGGGTGTCAATAATTGCCTCTCTTTAGTGTGTACTTCAACTGAGGTAGTGGCCGATACAGGTCTCAGCAGGGGCAGTACAATTATGGAAGCTGTGGGTGGTAGTGGAACCAGTGCTACATCGCTTTGAGTAGGTTGAAAAGGAGGGGTAATGTCAGTGACCTCTAAGCAAATTTCTATGACAATGACTGGTTTATCCTCCTCCTCCTCCCCTTCCATAATTCTAAGGCTTTCTGGAACTTTCCTTTTCCCTTGTCTCTGGTTGCAGATCTCAGACTCTGCCGGGGTCCAATTCCGTATCCTTTCTTTTTTCCTTGCTGGAGATCTGGAAGCCAGTGGTTAGAGAAGAGGTACAGTTTGCTCAGCAGGAAGCTCAACTTCCTGTTCTGCTCCTACTTCAGAAATGATTTTTGCTGGCTATGGCTGCGGCTCCTGTTGTCCACTTTGCTCTCTTTGCTGGCTGTGGTCCCTGTTGTTCCAGCAATAATTGGGTACTAGTTTGCAGCTGAGACAACTCCAATTCAGACTCACCGCTCATCCATTTGGATTGCAGTGGCTGCCTCACTGAGAGCCATGGACTTGGGCTTAGGTTGGGGAGGTGCCATTGATGATTCAGGAGTGGTGCTCCAAGCTTGCTGTCTGGGGGGTGGTGAGCCAGTCGTGGCAATCTGCTCCTTCTCCTCACTGGCCACTTTCTTTGGACAATAAAGAACACATGCAGGCCTATGGCAAAAGCACACTGACTGCCTGCGCAAAATGGCCGTTGGTTACATGATCAAACAACAACTACAGCAAGGAAGGAGGCATGAAGAACAAAGAACACATGCAGGCCTATGGCAAATCACACTGACTTGCTAGACAAAATAGCCACCAGACACATGGTCAAACAACAAAAACAGCAAGCAAGGAGGCATGAAGAAGCAAAGGTCCTCTATAAAACTACTCCCTCATTCAAACGTTTTTGAACTTACTTGTTGTGATGTCACAAAAACAAAGGGCCTTATTTATACTTTTTGTTGCAAAACTGCACTAACGCAGTTTTGCACCAAAAAGTTTAGCACCGGCTTGCACCATTTTTTAGCACCAGCTGGGCACCATATTTATGGAATGGTGCAAGCCGGTGCAATGGGTAGGCTAGCTTAAAAAAAAATGACGTTAGGCAGTTTTGAGTCAAAATAAATGATTCTGACCAGGTTAGCATCATTTTTTTACGCTAAGGGGCATATTTATACTCTGTCTGCACTGAATTAGCGTCAATTTTTTTTAAAACTCTAATTCAGTGCAAAACTAACTCCATATTTATACTTTGGTGCTAGACCCGTCTAGCGCCAAATGTATGGAGTTAAAGGCATTTTTTGGAAGTGGAAACCTACCTTGCCTTAATGAGATGCAAGGTAGGCGTTCCCGTGCAAAAAATGACTCTATGGTCTTAACGCCATATTTATACTCCCATGCAAAATTGGTGCAAGGGAGGGAGGAGGGGTCAAAAAATGGGGCAAAGCTTGCTTTGCCCCATTTTTTAAGACCTGGGTCAGGGCAGGCGTTAGGGGACCTGTGGGCCTATTTCCATGGTGGAACACCATGGAATAAGCCCAGAGGTGCCCTCCCTAGGCCCCAGGGGCACCCCCACCCACACTAGAGGGACTGCGAGGATGGGGGACCCCATCCCAGGTAAGTACAGGTAAGTGCATTTTATTTTTGAAAGTGCCATAGGGGGCCCTGAAATGGGCCCCCATAAATGGCACAGGGTGCAATGGCCATGCCCAGGGGACCCCTGTCCTCTGTGCTGGCCATTGGGGTGGTGGGCATGACTCCTGCCTTTTCTAAGGCAGGAGTCATGTGGCATGGTAGGTTTAGCACCATAAAATGACGCTAATCTGGTTAGAGTCATTTTTTTTTACTCTAACCTGCCTAAAGCCATTTTTTGGTGCTAAACCCTCTTCTTCTATACTGCCAGCCCCACCCGACTAAAGTCATTTATTTAAACTCTAGCCTACCCTTTGCACCGGCTTGCACCATTCCATACATATGGTGCCCGGCTGGTGCACAGAAATGGTGCAAGCCGGTGCTAAACTTTTTGGTGCAAAACTGAGTTAGTGCAGTTTTGCAGCAAAAAGTATAAATAAGGGCCAATATTTTGTAAGTTTGCGCCACTTTTCCTTCAAAAAATGATTTTAATGCGGTGCAAAAAAAAGTATAAATCAGGGCCTTGGTGCTAGATGGGTCTAGCACCAAAGTATAAATATGGAGTTAGATTTGCACCGAATTAGAGTAAAAAAAATTGATGCTAATTCGGTGCAAACATGAAAAAATACACCGCAGAGTATAAATATGCCCTAAATATGGCGTTAAGGCCATAGGGTCATTTTTTGCATGGGAACGCCTACCTTGCATCTCATTAAGGCAAGGTAGGTCTCCACTTTCAAAAAATGACTTTAACTCCATGAATTTGGTGCTAGAGGGGTCTAATACCAAAGTATAAATATGGAGTTAGTTTTGCACCGAATTGGAGTACAAAAAAATGACATTAATTCAGTGCAAACAGAGTATAAATATGCCCCAAAGTCCTTAAAATCAAACAGTATATGCAGCAACCAAAGAACGTGATCCTTTCACCTTGAAATCCAAATGAGAAGCGACCAGGAGATGGACAAAGCGCTGGGAGAAGCCTTCTGGACAGGAACAGAAAGTTGCAGTCTCTGGGGCACTTCCCTCTTGTTGAAAAAAAAAGTTTAAAAAATATGCTTTTTGCACTAAAAACAACTTCAACTGTCTGTTTTAAATCAAAAAGGTATTTTCAAGTTGATTTACCTGCTTCTGGAGTTGAGAGTCTACTCGACAAGCAGATACGCAACCGCTCGCAATCGCCAGCATCACAAAACAGGTTTTGTGGTGACCAGAATCTGCGCTAGAGGGTGGGGAAATCTCATTTGTTCTCACAAGCGTACAATGCCAGCAGAGCCTCGCAAGCATCGACGGAAAAAAAAATCTGCCACTCACCAGACCATTAAATTACAGAGGAATTTTGCATTAGATGTGTAGCGTGGAGTTATATGAATTCTGCCAACTCCGTGACCGGAATTAGTTTTTTCACCCGGGCCTATTTATTTCTGACATGAGAGGGAGCTTAAACCAGAATATCTTTCATGAAAAGCTAACTCTCAACAATCCACTGTAAACAGAAAAAGTCTTCATGACAGGGTTGTTGAACATAATTGTGTGCTTTTGGTAAATCCTGAAAAAAGTTTTCGGAGAAGTAGGAAAGATACGCCCCAGTCAGTTGCAAAGCTCAGTTGGCCCTAAAAAGAAGGAGTTTTGAGCACCAAACCAGGCATTCTACATGTGCTATAGGATATTCTTAAGGGCAACAAATGATAGGTATGCCAGGCACTAGTAACAAATTGAGTCTGTGGTGGACTGGGAGAACTACAAAAAGGGGAAGGTCCCAGAGGAGTTGTCCACAATGAAAGTGTAGGAGGTAGTCTCTGTTCGGGGAGGATTAGCAGAACTGTTGATACACTTCACTCCATGTGCATTAATAAATTGGCTGTAGCCATATTTTTAGGGACAAAGGGGATGGCAGGAATGGAGTGGAATGTGGAGGAAGATTCAGTACCCAGAAAAGAAACTTCACAGAACAATCTGAACAGCAGTAAGGCAGCAATCAGCCCTTGAAACAGTGGAATCTTTCCAGCCCTTTAAACTCTCCATCCAAGCACCAAACCATGATCACTGATCATAACCCTATCCATGCATTTCTGATCTCTGCTCAAATCTCCTGGTCCATGCAGCCAAGAGAATCTTTATAAAGCTTAGTGGCCTCCACCTGTGAAAATAAAGATGTTTTAGCTCTTACTAGCACTCGTGGCCTGGCAAGGATTGGGACTGAGGCCAGGCACCCTTTTCACCACTTCTTTGTGCATGTCTAGAGAAAACAACAAAGAGATGGGTTAAAAGCTTGAATTAATCTCAGTCCATGGTAATTACGGAGTAACACATAACAATCTATTAGTCTTTGCATACTATGCCACTCTAGGCAGATGCCACACTTGAGCAAATTCAACATTGGTCCATTTTGAACAGTCAAGCTTGAACTTTTGCAGATCATCCTTCCTCTGTATCCTGCTTACTGACATGGGAAGGGAAATAAAATGATTCAGTTATCCTGGTAATGCAATTCCCTCAAAGATACATAGATTATTTTGCTAATAGCTGCATCACGTTTTGAATTGTTAGATACCCTTCATTCAAGTAAGATTGAACCACATGCTGGAATAAAATTAAAGATGTCATCCACAGGTGGCCATTACAGTATCATGATGACGATAGACCTACCTGTTGCTCAGCATTGAGCCTTGTACTGTAGACGAACGATGAAGGTGAGAGCACATGATTGAAAAACTGTGTGTTTTGTGGAGTTTTCCAAAAGTAATTCTAATGCTACATCTACCTTACCAAGCCTCCCCTCATTGGAACAAACCTAGGTTTCACGATCAATCGTGCGTATTTCCAGATCCTCCAATTTCGTTTTGCGTGCCATCCTTCTCTGTTCCATCTTGTTACAGTTGGTTGTGGAGTTTCCAAATCGAGGCCATAAATATCTTCAACTCTCTCACCAACCAGGGTCTAAGCACAGCACTTGACTTAGACATATTTCTGTCATGGAATTCAGTGGATGAGCGAGGCTGTAAAACTTATCATCATTGCTCAAAACTTCATGCTCCAATACACTCCACTGTGTTTCAGCACAAAAATTGAGCATCAGAAAGTAAAGAAAGTAAAAGCTGCTCAAACGTCGTAGGTGGAAGAGGAGCACAAAAGACAAAGAAGCTTATAGAGCTCATGAAGTTTCCACCATTTCAGAGGATGCGCTGCCACACCTGTTTAGGATTTCTTTTTTTAATTTCTTTGCCTACACCGACAAAGAACCAACAATTGGTGTCTGCAAACGGAGACTTGTGTATTTCAGTCGATCCAGCGAGGTGTGCGGTCTGTCAGTCTTGTCTGGAGCGAGGACAAGGAAACAATCTTGCTCACTGAAGCCCTTATGCCGCAACATGCATTTCAAATCAAATTCCTGTCAGGTGTGTAATTGCTGCCAAAATAAGATGTAGAACAGACAGAGCAGCAGGATAGGTTGACTAGTGTATGGCCAGCATCGGTTTCAACTTTTGTTTTTTTTTGTCTGCAGCTCTCTGCACACCATGGGGCTTCATTTCAACATTGGCGGGCGGCAGTTGTAACCGCCGGGCGGCCGCCAATGTGGGCGCACTCACGCGGTGATCATTTTGACATCCCCGCTGGGCCAGCGGGCGGAAACCAAGTTTCCGCCAGCCGGCCCAGCGGGGATGTGGGCCGCAACACAGGAGCAGGCTCCAAATGGAGCCAGCGGTGTTGCGGGCGTTCGACGGGTGCAGTTGCATCCGTCGCTCTTTTCACTGTCTGCTTAGCAGACAGTGAAAAACCGCATGGGGCCCTGCCAGGGGGCCCCACGACCCCCCGTACCGCCAGCCTTTTCCTGGCGGTTCAAACCGCCAGAAAAAGGCTGGCGGTCGGGGACTCGTAATCCCCTGGGCAGCGCTGCTAGCAGCGCTGCCCAGGCGGATTATCACCACCGGAGCAAATGTGGCAGTATACCACCGGCCCCGGCGGTGCGACCGCGGTGCTTCCGCCGCGGTCGTAATGTGCCAGGAAGCACCGCCAGCCTGTTGGCGGTGCATCCGTCATTTTAGCCCTGGCGGTCATGTACCGCCAGGGTCAAAATGACCCCTCAAGTCATCTCTATATTTTGTTGTCACTTGAACCCTGGCTACATTATGCCTACACATGCTGTGTGAAGTTTCCTGACAGTGATCAGACATATTAAAAGTGTGTGCAACTCTGCATGTAGGTAGGTACCAGTCAGTGTGTGTGCAGGGATGTATGGTGTTCCCATGTGAGATTTGTCAGCACATCTGCTCAGGTCTGCCTTATCTCACAATTGTGTATATTAAAGCACTTTGACACCATAAGAGTGACAGTTACATACTGCACAAGAAACTGAAGAACAGTTAACATATCATAACTGTGTTAATGTATGTACCTGCTTTGCTCAAATGTCCGTCTGAACTCTGTTCTTGGAAGTGAAAAACCCTATTAGCACACAAAATGAATCCAGACTGTGTGCACCTCTCTCTTGTGTTTGAATCTATGCACTTTCAAAAAATGTCGATGTCTAGTGTCATGTTTCCTGCCATTCTGCTTGTGTAAACTATTCAGCGCGCTATGCTAACAAAGTCCTCTAGGCGAGTAGTCTTCATACTGATGTCACCTGTAATTCTCAGTTTATGTGTGCATCTTTCTTAGTGTTGAAATACAGTTTCTAACTACTTCCATTCTCTATGGCCATGTCTTTCTAAAGCTGGTGCAATTCCACCTCCTGCACATCTATGTGTGTATAATACCGCAGGAGTACACAATCGCATCCTCAACTGAGTGGGTATCAGTGCTTAATTTGTAAATAAAAAGGTGCTGGTGCCCAAAGCCCTCCTCTTAAACACACGGCTGCTGCAATTAAATGTGTGAACATGGAATACTGAGGCGGCGTAATCCTGAAGCCATCTCGGGTCTCTTCAATCCATATAAAGCCACTCGCTGCCCCTTCAGCTCCCTCTTGCAGCTTTCAACTTTCTCCCTTTGTGACGCTTTTTCGTTTTTCCCTTCCTTCGTCTTTCCCATATGTGTCTTTTGCTCGCAGCAAAGGCTTGAGGCAGAAGAATAAGCCCTGGCCCTCAAAAATAAGTGCCGGTGCTCAGCAACGGAAACAACAAGCACAAATTAAGCACTGGTGGGTATGTGCTGCTGTCTGTTGTCCTGAATCTAGAAACACCCTGTAAAGTATCCCTTTGTTCGAACAATACACCAGATGCAGGATATCCAATGGTAGCTACAACAGCATGCTCCTTTATCATGTGAAGATAAATGATCACTCTCTGTGGGATCCTGTATGCATGTTTCAGCATTTTTCATCTTTGACTAGGTGCTCGTTTGTGTGGAATGCGTATATGTACACTCTCCTGTGCAAGCTCCCTGCTCATGTAAGTATATTCCTGAGTATGAGTATCCTTTCCTGTGGATTTAACTTGATATGTGCTGGACATAGGGGTTATCAGAGGCATAATAAAGATGCCTTCTATCCAGAACTGTGTGTATTGATTGACTATTGGTGACAATGGCAGGTGTCTATCCTTCCAATCATCCCAATCCTTGCTTGTTGTCATTTTGGACATAATTCTGACAAATCCCTGGCAAAATGGTGCTGAATATGACTGCCATATGATGAATATCCCAGATATAGGATGACTCTGACAATATAGAAGCATAAAAGGGAAGAAAACATCTCCATGTGCGACAGTGAAGAATATAAGTGCTTGGTGAAAATACAACCTGATCTTGTGGACTAAAATGATAATCTTTTTCACGAAACTGGAAAACGGCCTCCAATGACAATCATTAAGGAACTTATGCTGTAAAATCCACTGTTTTGCCACCATTTGTTGGTTTTTCTAGGGCAGGTGAGGCACAGCACACATGGACAGGGTAAACCACAGAAGTATTGGAAGCTTTCATTTGTGCTTTTTCAAAACGTTCTATTTTTTAGCAAAATCATTGTGATGTGAAAGGCACAGTATGTGCCTGTTTCAGTCAAAAAGCTTGTTGGGGAGCAACCTCCAACCACCTTAATCTGAATCAGGCTCACATACTTCACTCAATCGTCCAGAGTAAGTTGTGGTAGGTGTTGGACTTGACCCTTTCTGCAAGGCCACTCCCATACTTTTTGCCTTCTCCCCTCCAGCTTTCTGAAATGCACTTTTCTTGGAATTAGGACTCTGTGTGCTTTATCACTGCTACCCAGTGCTAAAGTGCTTGTGCTCCCTCCTTTAAATGTGATATATTGCCTTACACCTAAATGGCACCTGAAAGTCCATAGTTAAAAGTTCCAAGTAAAGTGGTACTACATGTACCCAGAACCTGTAAATTAACTACTACTAGTGGACCTGCTGTAATTATTGTGCCACCCACTGAAGCAGCCATTACAACATGTCTCAGGTCTGACGTTGCAGCCTGTAGTGCAATTTTAAACTGCCAATTCAACCTAGCAAAATTAACCATTCGCCAGGCCTATACTTCCCTTTTTAATACAAATATTTCACCCCTGCAGCAGGCAATAAACAGCCTAAATTGCATTGCATTTAGGTAGGGCATATATTTTTAAGTTTTAGATGTCCTGGTAGCGAAAAACTCCAAAATAATTTTTTTCACTACTGTGAGGTCCACCTGTCCCGTAGGATAACATTGAGTTACCTTATTACATTTAATAAGTATTAACTTTTGATTGGGAATGCGTAGAAATGTCATGTTTGGACTCAATTGAATTGTCATTTAAAATTCTCTTCAATGGTAAAGTAGGATTTTAGATTTCAATTTTGAAAATGCTGCTTTTAGAAAGTTTGCATTTTCCTGCCTTATACATTCTGATGCCTTCCATGGGTTTCCAGCTGTCTAGGTCTGTCAATCACTTCCCCATCTGTAATGTTTATGGAGCTCAGACAATAAACAAAAGGTCCTAGGTGTAGCTGGGAGAGGGTCATCCTGCCATGATGGGAGGGCAGAGCTATTTCCTTGCCCACATACATTTCAAAGTGCTGCCTCCCAGCATACTAACAAAGGAACTTGATGCCAGCCTATTGTCACCCTAGACCACCTGAAGCCTGGCAGGAAGGAAATTTCTACAACGAGGTAGGGAGAATAGCATAGAAGTTTCCCCCACTTCAAAGGCTGGCACCAGGTGTGCATTTTAATCCTTCTCACCAACTCTTCACTGCACTCCTGGACATGTGGACATTGCAGCTGAACGGCTTCCATGTACCCTGTGGGCTGCCCTACTGCTTGAGACCTTCCTTGTACTTTAGAGGACTGCCCTGATGCTACCAGAGAACTGCCCTCCTACTTGAGGCCTGCTTTGTTTTTCAAAGGGTTGCCCTGCTACTGAGGCCTGCCCTGCTCTCTGAGATGGCGGACTGGATATGCTCCCTTCATCCCAAGCTAACCTTCATGAGGCCAAGGATCAGATGAATTACCTCTTTTTCTGACATACAGGGACATAACAAGCACCCGAGGCCTCTCTACAACTGCCCAGCTGACCTGTAGCAACTGGGCTTGTCTGGCCATGCAACTGTATTTGCCTGGATCTGCAGCTGGCCCTGCTTAAGCCCTTCTGGCCTCTGCTGGATTAAGTTCCTGACCCACAAGAGGTGCTTCCCATTCCTAGACCCAGGGCTGGCATCAGTTGTGCTCCTCCTTTGAAATCCTGAATTTTATAACTCTGTGTGAGGGATTTCGAGAAAGTAATTTCATCTGATCCCTGTATCTACCCTGAACTCCCTGTATCTACCCTGTACTCTATTGTGGCAAGACTGCAATTATGACTTTGTCCAAGTGTAGTGTGACCAGATATCCACTGTTAGTGCATTCTTCTTCTTGGAGATAGTTTACTTAATCCTTTAAAATTGCACGTCTCCAGTTCTACTGATTTTGTTTTTGTTGTTTTAGTCTCATTTTATTCATTAAAATATTTCCTAAGTTTTTTAATTGGTTTGGGATTTTTATTGTTTATGGTTTCACTTTATTACTGTTTGTGTGCTGCATAAATACTTAACACAGTGCCTCTGTGTTAAGCCTGACAGCTTTTGTGCCAAGCTGGCAGTGGTTAGGCACATAGTAAAATGCTGACAAGGATCATGGTTGTTTTATGAGAAGGGTTTTCACCACCTCAATCAAAAACCCAATTTCTAACATTGGTGTTCAGTTGGATCCAGTGCTTGTGTTTGTGCAGCACTACTCAGAGATGTTGTATAATACTAAAATCCCAAAAATAATCTGACATCAAATTTGATTTTTGTAAAATTCTACTTGCTTTGTCTTCTTTTGCTTATTCTGAAATTATTTCCATTTGGCATGTCTTTGTACACCTGTGTCTCTGCGTGCTGCAAGCATGGAGCTGAGCTCAGCAATTTGGAGAGCTATACTGTGGTTGAGCTCAAGGGAGTCTGCAGTGAGACAGGGGTCCTGGCAACAAGAGTTCCAATATGCAGGAGCTCTACAAGGTCCTCAGGGCCTGAGAGGAGGCCTGTCAGTTACAAGCTACAGGTCAGGAGGAAGATGAGAAGATGGATAAAAAAATGATGAGGAGGGGAGTGGGAATGAGGAGAGAGAAAACCTCCTGGCCATGATCCCAGAGGAGAGAGGGGGACCCACAGGAACAAAGCTGTATGCAAGAGCCAGCGCAGGCAGCAGCTTTTCTTCCCACAACCTGTCCCTTGAGGAAGTGTGGAAGGAGGGCTGAAATGGAGTTCAGGCTACAGCTAGCCAAGCAAAAGATGGAAACAACAAAGGAGAAAGCTGCAGCAAACTGAGCGACAGAGGAGGCTGCTGGCCAGAGAGCTCTGGAAGAGTGAAGGACGGAGGGAGAGATTTTCCTAACCCAGGAGAAATCTGAGACTGAGGGGGGTTTGCCAGAAACAAAACTGGGCTTGACTCAGGGAATACATCAGAAAGAGCTAGACTTTAAAGCAAAACAAGCCTCAGTGTCCAGCAGCAATGGTGGTAGCATGCATCCACTGTCCTATTGAGAGGTGAGAGTCTGCATACCCCAAGAAATGGTGCCTAGCAATGTGGTGTGGGATGATATTGATAACTGTTTTTCTCCCTATGAGGAAGCCCGTCAATGCATAGGGTCCCAGAGAAGGGCTGGTGGGCATGCCTGTGGAAACTCATGCCCACAATCACAAAGGTGGCCTTCTTACACTAGAGGTGGGGGATTAGATGAGGTGTGCTCCAATGAAGATCATTCTGCTCACTAAGTTTGGGCTCACCCCAGAAAAGTATCGCAAATTGGTTCTGGATTTCCAGAAGTTGCCAAATCAGTGTTGGGTGCACTGAGTTGTCAGGTGAGGGAAGTAAGTGCTTTGAATGGGCTGTATGTCCTGATTTTCAGAGAGAACATGCTTAGCACTTGACTTACAGAGCTTGCACCAACAACTAATTGACAGCAAGTTCACTTGACCCAGGGAACTTGACTAGGAGATGGACCTCTGGGTTATCTTTAAAATGTATAAGAAGGTACCTGGGACTGACCACCAAGTAGTTCAAATTTCCCCCAACAGAGTGAAGTGTAGATCTAGGGTGAAACAGAAAAGTCCAAGAGTAAGTTGGGGGAAGGGCTCCCATGCCCCTTCAAAAAATCAGGGGGCATTTTGGCAGCAGTGGGCCAGGGTGCACCATTTCTAATCCTGCTGCTTTTAGTGTTCACAGTTAGGACACAAACAGGGGGACTCTGAATGCCGCAGGGGTGGCCAATATGGCCTAGTCTCCAGGGGTGAGTAATGGAACATGTCCCAATCTAAATTAGTTGGGAGATAGACTCAGAGAGTAAGCTTGTGATCCCTGAGTGTAGGAGTCATCACTTCCATCAGGCCACAGTGCCTGGGATCCCTGTCACTGCTCTGAGGGAAACCAGTGCCAGGCAGATCATGGTGGTGAAAAGGTTGCTTTCTCCAGATGAATGCGCCAGACTGGTATGTGGGGTAAGTCAAGCAATGGGGCAGAACTTTGTCCACCCTATATCTCTGGTACCCTAGTATAGGATGAAGAATTGGCTCTGAGGAGGGTCATAATTAGTCACCAGATGCCCATTGACTGCATTCTGGGAAATTATTTACCACTGCAATTACAAGAACTGAGAGGAGTGGCTGTCGAGGGCAGACTGAAAGGTCTAGTTCTTGAGGATACTACTCCCGCAGGGAGAGCACAGAGGCCCAGATGGAGGAGAATGAGGTGGATACAGACCACAGTAGGAGGACCTATGGATCAGTGGTTACTAGCTCTGAGATCAGCGCATCCCAAGGCTGATCCTGGTGAGGCCACTTATGACCTGGCGGGGCTCTCTGTGCTGTCACAGAGACAGAGGGTAGAGAATTGCATCAGGCATATCCCTGCCTGACACAGACAGAGTGTGTCATCATTCTCTTGCCAGGCATCTATCCAGCCTTAGGGTACGAATCTGAGCTAAGTGGCTAGTCTCAGCTTACTGTTCCTGGAGTGGTGGGAGGGAGAATGGAAGTAGAGTGACTAACACCCGGGGCTGCTACTCACCACTTGGAGAAACCTCAGAGGTCAGAGCACCCTCAAGAGTAGTTAGGAAACTCCTTGCCAGCCAAGGCTGGAAATGAGGCCTATCCATGGGCCCCACTTGGAGCCCGCAACTGGCAGTGGATTGCCTGGAGCCTGGCTCTTGACACTGAATGCTGTCAGTGGCCTCTAGTTGGTTGCTGTCCTTATGGACAAAGTTTTTCTAGGGTTTGGACAGAAATATTACCCAAGTGGTGGAATGGGCCAAGTCATTTTGATGGCAGTGGCGGAACTATCTGCCTACCGGATTGAGTCTGTAAGTAAGTTAAGGTTAGGTGCTTCACAAATAGGTCCACAGTTGAGGGGAAGGGTTCCCTGTGGTACAGTGGCTCTGTCCAGTAGATTGGGAGGAGTTGACAGAGGAATCCAACTTGGTTCAAAAGAGGTTTAGAACTGCCAAGGGCCTCTGCCAGAGAGGGCCATTATCCATGTTTTACTGCCTAAGCAGGGAAGTCCATCAAGGTATTGATTAGCCTTACCTGGCTTTAGGTTGGGGGAGTGGTCCTGTTGGAATAGGCCCTCTCAGTAGGGTCACCCTCAGTCATCTTGCAGTCTCTCCTTCTGCTGTCTGAAATTTGTTGTTATTGGCATCAGGACTGGGTGCCTTTACCAGTGCTAAAGTGATTGTGCTTTCTCCTTCAAACATGATAAAATTGGCTTAAACCCAATTGGCTTTTTTAATGCCCTAGATATGAGTCTCTGGTAAAGTTTACTTAATGTATTGAGGGCCTGTTGTAGCCTGCATTGCAGTTCTACACTGCTAATTTGACCTGACACAATAAACCTTTTATTAGGCATAATCCTCATATTTTAATAAATATAAATCACTCCTATGGTAAGTCGTAAATAGCCCATAGAGCAGCGTGCATTGTAATTAAAATATCGGGTGTGTTTTTTTTAATGTTTTACATGTCCTGATAGTGAAAAACTCCCAAATGTGTTTTTCAATACCGTGAGGCCTACCTCTCCCAAAGGACAACATTGGGTTACCTTATTACATTTAATAGAAAATAACGATGGATTGGAACAGGTTAAAATATTATGGGGGTCATTCTGACCCTGGCCGTCCAAGACCGCCAGGGCCACGGATGACTGAAGCACCGCCAACAGGCTGGCGGTGCTTCATCCGCGGTCGGAAAACCGGGTCCTCCATGGCGGCGCTGCTGGGATTCTGACCCCCGTCCCGCCAGCCTGTTTCTGGTGGTTTTTACCACCAGGAACAGGCTGGCGGGAACGGGTGTCCTGGGGCCCCTGGCATGGGCAGGGCCCCCCTAACAGGGCCCCAGTATGCTTTTCACTGTCTGCGTAGCAGACAGTGAAAAGCGCGACGGGTGCAACTGCACCCATCGCATACCTGCAACACCGCCGGCTCCATTCGGAGCCGGATTCAGTGTTGCAGGCCTCTTTCCCGCTGGGCCGGCGGGCGCTATTTTGGCTAGCGCCCGCCGGCCCAGCGGGAAAGTCAGAATGGCCCCAGCGGGCTTTCGACCGCGGAGCGGCCATATGGCGGTTCCAGCCAGGCGGGCGGCGACCGCCGCCCGCCGCGGTTGGAATAAGGGCCTATGTTTGGAATCAAATGCCTTGTAATATCAAATCTTCTTTAGTGGTAAAGTTAGATTTTAGACTACAATTTGGGAATGCCATTTTAGGTTGTGCATAAACCTTTGACCTCGTGTATACTTTTAGTATACTTCTTATGGCATAAAGTGATGTCATTTGTCGAATGTAGTGTCCTTTAAAAGTTCTTGTTCACTAGTGGTCAGTTCTCCCGTCTCCCTTTTTCTCCCTCCTTTTTTTGTTTCAGAGCAGTGGCCAACTACTGAATTATTCCACTTTGGTTTCTTTATCTGTTGCAGTGACAGACTACTTTGCCATTTCTTTGTTGCTGCCTTTTCACTGTGGGTGTTTTAGGCTGCAAGCTGCCTGCACTTTATTGCAGCATTCTGTTCTTCCCGGCTCCTCACATGTCACTGACATTTGTTTTTGCTTTATTTCAGTGCTGTCCTCTTCTGGCTCCTGAAACATTTGCTCCACCATTAAATCTGTAATAAAAGATAGCTCCTGGCTTTGTTTTTTATGTTATTTTACCACTGCCCAGCACCTTTTCTCCCAGAATGTGGCTAAACCTAGAAGCAATGATATGAAACTTGCAGAGCATGGCATATGGAGTCTCTCCAGGACCCCTCCCGGCATCCTCACAGAGGGCATTACTTATCTCCTTTAGTGGGGCCATAAATCTTCCTAGAGCTTTGCTGAAATGCGAAGCAAGAACGTTTACACAACTGAAGGTAGTGCAGTCATCTTCTCATCTTTCCTCAAGGGCTTTTTTTGGGGACTCCAAAAAGATCTTTGTACCCTAATAGCAAGGGATGAGGGTTGCCTGAAAGCTAAGTTGTGTTTGTTTATTTTCAGTAATTTTGCTCAGATCGCCTTGTGTGACCCCACTGTCTTCTCAGTTTCACATGTCAGCTAATGCTTTCTGTTTTATTCCTGTGGAAGCCCTCTGCACCATTTTCAGGGGGTAATCCTGGTGGGCATTGTCATACTTACTTTATCTTCTGTGTAAATGGATTAAATATATTTTTATATGAACAACTGATGTATTTAGAGGAAGTGTGGCCGTACATTGTTTGAACCATCATTGTCGGTAGACTTTCTGTGACTGCATATTTACCTGTGTGTGTGAATGAATTAATACGAGTTGAGTGTATATATTTTATACACATGCATTTGTGTGTGTGTATTTATAGAAAAACACCTACTTCTTTATACAATACTGCTGTGTCTAAGTCTGTTTTTTAGCTTCTTGACAGTGATGTACTTTTTTCACATTATTTGATTTTTGTGTGCATTTATTGCTTAAATATAGATTTAAATATTTAAATTAGGATGCTAAATGGCAACATTTTCATTTTTGCTGCAGGTAGAGGAAGATGGTAAATGGAAGTGTTTTAGTTATATGCAGGGCCACTGGAATTATAGTACAGGAAAAGATGAAATTATGAGGCAGGGTTTACCTGTTTATGTGGCAATAAAAGTCCAGTTATGAACTTACAATGGCAGTAGCTCTAACTCAAGCAAATGCGAGATCTATTGCATTGCAAATGCTTGTTACAAAGTTGGCATTTTGATACTTTAATCTTTCTGAGGCTTTCTGGAAGCTTCCAGCTGCCTAAGCCTTTTAATTATTCCTCTAAAAGGAATGCATATTGGCCCCAGGCAGTCAGCAACAGGACTTAAGTGTAGCTGGAAGAGGGACATCCTGCCAAAATGGTAGGAGTAGAGCTGTTTCCTGCCCACTTCCATTTAAAAGGGCTTCCTCCCAGCCTAATCACAAAGGGACTTGACACAGCCACCTTGTCACCCTAGTGCACTTGGAGCCTGGGCAGAAAAAGACCATCAGGTATAAATATTGAATCCCCAGACCAACTCTTCAGTACACTCTTCTACCTTTGGACATTACAGAAGAAAGATTGTCTTCTTCCACAGAGGACTGTCCTGCTGCTTGAAACCCGTCTTATTCTCCAGAGGACTGCCTTGCTTCTTTCTCTCTTCATCCGGTGCTAACCAGAGTGACTCAAAGGGTCAGACCTTCTGTTCTGAGCCATAGAGACCTGCTGCAACTGCCCCTGCAGTATGTTCCTGACCTGGTGCAACTGGCCCTGCTTGGCCCTGCAACTGGACCTGTCTGAGCTCTAAAGGCCTCTGCTGGAGTGGGTTTCTGATCTCCTAGAGGTGCTTCACCAGGTCCTGGTCCTTGATTGCCATCCATTGAACTCCTCTGGTGGAATCCTGAAGTTCTGAACTATGCACGTCGGACTTTGAGAAGGTATCTTTTTCTGTATGGCTAACATGGTCTCTGTATCTGGCCCACACTCAATTGCACTCCATTGTAGTCAGCCTGAACTTGTGACTTTGCATTGGGTTAGGGCAACTAGAAAACTATCTTAGCACGTTCTTCTTCTTGGAGCTGGTTTTACATACAGTTTTAAAATTGCATATCTTGTGTTCTTCAGATTAGATGTTTATTATTTGGGTCTCATGTTATTTCTTAAAATGCATAATATTTTTCTAAATTGGTTTGAGATTTTTATTGTCTTCTGTTTTCACTTTAATACTGTTTGTGTTCTGTCTCAATACTTAACACAGTGCTTCTACGTTAAGCCTGACTGACCATAGGCTGCTTGAGTGCTGGGCATGTCAAAAGTCACAGGATATTCTGAGGTTGTCCTCCCAACCACATACCATTATCTTTTGCTCAGATCCCTACACATCAAGGTCCTGAAATGGTTTTGCTGACCTCCATGCTCAGCCTGATACTCATTAGCAGCAGCATGATGGCAAGTCAATGCATACTGAAAGCCTACACCTTCATCCGTGTATTGAAGTGATGGCTGTTGTTAGAAATGGAGTCTCTGGTTGGCAGTCGGTTTGCACACTGTCCAAGCAGGGAACCGCACTCTCATCAGGGTAAGGGAGTTGCACTCCTAAGACAACCCCTGCTCACACCCTTGGTGAGCAGGGGTTGTCATGCTTATCTCAAATGCAATGCATAAAGTCTTTGTACCAACACACACAGTAATAGAGTGAAAACAATACAAAAAGGACACCACACCAGTTTAGAAAAACAGGTAATATTTATCTAAATCAAACAAGACCAAAACGACAAAAATCCAACATACACAGTCAAGATATGAATTTTTAAAAGAATGAGAGTCTTACTCCAAAGAAAACAATGGAAATGTTGATTTTACACCAAGTACCTGGTTTGCGTTAAAAAGAAAGCTGCATGTGTCAATTCTTTACTCGCAAGTGAGGCCGTGAGTCGCTTCCTCCCTGGTCATGTATGCGATTCGTCATTTTTCTCCCCTGCAAGAGTGATGCGTCGATTTCTGGAGAGGGCCCCTCGGATCCGCACAGGTTCACAATGACTTTGATGACTTTGATGCCCAGCAACGATGCATGAGAAATTTGGTCGCAAAGTGTTAGAAAACCGCACTGCGTGGGTTTTGAGTCATCATCAGCAGTCACAAGTGGGAGTTGCGTCGTTTCTCAAGCCGCGATGTGTTGATTTCCCAGCAGTGATGCAGGTGGGGCATCGAAAATTTCCCCACAGGTTGTTCTGTGCATGGATTTCAGTCCTTGTTCTGCCAACTTCACCTTTCAAAGCCCAGGGACTAAATAGGGCACCACTTGGCAGGGCAGGAGTCTCAGCAGAGAGTCCAGGTGCTGGCAGAGGAAGTCTTTGATGCCCCTGAGACTTCAAAACAGGGGGCAAGCTCAGTCCAAGCTCTTGGAGATTCTTCTCATGAAGGAATACACATCAAAGTCCGGTCTTTGTTCCCCTTCACAGGCAGAAGCAGCAACTGCAGGATAACCCAACAAAGCACAGTCACAGGCAGGGCAGCACTTCTCCTCAGCTCTTCAGTTCTTCTCCTTGACAGAGGTTCCTTTTGAATCCAGAAGTGATCAAAGGCCTGCGGTTTTGGGTCCACTACTTATACCCCTTTCTGCATTTGAAGTAGGCAAACTTCAAAGGAAAGTCTCTTTTTTTCACAAGATCCTGCCTCACCCAGGCCAGGCCCCAGACACACACCAGGGGGTTGAAGTCTGCATTGTGTGAGGTCAGGCACAGGCCATTTAGGTGTAAGTGACCACTCCTTCCTCCACTTTAGCCTGAATGACTCCTCAGGTTATGCAGGCCACACCCCTGCTCCCTTTGTGTCACTGTCTAGAGGAAATTCACAAACAGCCCAACTTTCAGTCTGACCCATACAGGAAATCCACAAACAGGGAGAATTACAGAATGATTTAAGCAAGAAAATGCCTACTTTTTAAAGAGGCATTTTCAAACTAACAATCTAAAAACCAACTTCAGTAAAATATATATTTTTAAATTGTGAGTTCGGGGACCCCAAACTCCAAACTGCACTTTTAGGATATTTAAAGGCAGCCTCTATGTTAACCTATGAGAGGGATAGGCCTTGCAACAGTAAAAACCTAATTTGGCAGTGTTTCACTGTTAGGCCAGGTAAAACACATAAGTATATGACCCACCTTTTACATACACTGCACCCTGCCCATGGGGCTACCGAGGGCCTACCTTAGGGGTGCCTTACATGTACAAAAAAGGAAGGTTTGGGCATGGCAAGAGGGTACACTTGCCAGGTTGAATTGGCAGTTTAAAAACCGCACACACAGACACTGCACTGGCAGGTCTGAGCTATGCTTATTTTACAAAGCTACTTATATGGGTGGCACGATCAGTGCTGCAGGCCCACTAGTTGCATTTCATTTACAGGCCCTAGGCACTCTTGTGCACTTTACTAGGGACTTACTAGTAAATCGAATATGACAATTATTGAAAAGCCAATTACACACACAATTTCACGTAGGGAACACTTGCACTTTAGCTTTGGTAAAGTGCCCAGAGTAACAAAAACAGCAAAAAGAGACTTCAGCACATAGCAACAACCTGGAAAGGGGAGGCAAAAAGTTGGGGGAGACCACTCCAAGTATGCCAGGTCTAACAGTTAACATAGCTACTGTTTACTTGGTTGGGCAATTTACATGTTTTGTGTACGCATGGGGCATACTCAAAGTGTAACTGAGAGGACACGGTCAATGTAACTATTGTCTGAATTTGTCACATTTACTGAACTGCAAGTTTTACATGCTTTATAATCATATAAAAGTACAAACAAGGTTTGTCATTAGAGATCATGTATAGCATTCAAAGTCTGTATGTCACCATGCAACACCCCTTAGTCATCACCTGTTGCCCTCTGAAATATTTCTGTGAGTCTCATCATGAATTATTGTGATGGTGACATTGCCTAAGTAAATAATGCCATTCTATGTGCACAGGCGGTGTTTGTTTATGTAGATCTCCAACAAAAGTTTATGTTGGAGGTGGAAATGCTATGGTCTAGACTTGCTCATTTACTGAAAAAGGGACATTTAGTAATAGACTTGCATGAACCAGGGGAATGGCTATTTAACAATATAAATTGCTACCACAGATGTTATTGCAATAGTTATATCTCATGTCTTGTTACATACATGAAGCACTGGAAATATGTAGTCCTGAGTGTTCTGTTATCTCAGCATTCCCTTACTGAATGCAGCTAAGAGGAATGAGGAGACCATCAGGACCAGCGAAGGATCATCAGCACCATCGACCTGTATGATACAGGGGAGAGACTATGTAACAATGTGAATCTTTATCACAGTGGTTATTGCAATAGTTATATATCGTGCCTGGTTACATACATGAAGCACTGGGCATATGTAGTCCTGAGTCTTCTATTCTCTTAGCATTCCATTACTGAAGGTAGCAGAGAGGAATAAGGGGACTATCAGGACTAGCAAAGGGTGACCATCTACGCTCTTATTACATGCACTATCTGTACCTTCAACATAATGATCCTCGTCCGTTATTTATCTGAAAATGGACAGAATTTGTCGGTTATTTTACCGCTCTTCCACTTTTGTCTGCTTTTATTCTAAGTGCCACACAGACGTACACAATGATGGACAGACAAAGCATACTGCAACCAAAGGCTAGTTGGAGCATTTTTATTTAAATCTAGCTTTTGTTATTTTCATGTCTGGTCTTCTCCGGTAGATGCTCGGAGCAATGCGCTTCATTTCTAAATTGTTGTAACTTTCGGTCACATAATTACATGATTGATTTAATTATTTTTTTGCAAAACTACTCGAAATTACATGAAATTATGTGAAATTCAAAATCATCATCATCGCACTTCATGCTAAAAAAGTAACATGAAATACAGAAGTGCTGAGTACCAGTGGCTTTCGATCTGATTGATCGACATATTCTCCTGCAATAATTTTGTCGCAAACCTCAGCGTAATAACATGAGTGGTATACTGGTATAATTTTGCGAATTTGGCGTAACGCAAATACTGAAATTACACAATTTACGCCAGCATAATTTAAATTTCGTATAGACAACAGCAGGAAATGCTAGCTCGTGACTGTTGTAGGCCATAGTGAGCTGTGATGGGCAATGACACTCGTCTACTGGATCTGCAGCGAAGAGTGGACAAATACAACAGCAATAATTTTGGAATTAGAAAGTGAAGGTTGCTTTTGAGTCTGATACCAGTAAACTGTAATTTATGCCAATTCTGGGACCCGGTTTTGTTATGATTTGATATGAAAGCATCCAATTCTACTTATAGCTAGCCTTTCTGTACATCTTAAATAGTGCGAGACTCTTTCAAACCCAAGTGACATTTAGTGAAGTAGTTCAAACTCTCACAATTTATAGTAAGGTCATATTTGTGTTTCAACCTTCTGCTTTATCAGTATGCCTCGCCCATCATTAGTGAAATATATGCAGGTTAGAAGGCCTCTCTTATATCATGAGGAATGAGTTTGGAAATTATTCGAAAATGCCGCTGGACCTTTATGTAGTCGCTTCGTGTTCTTTGTTACAGTGAACTGTAGATGTTGTAGGTAGTTGGAAAATAGTGTGTATTGGTATATACTTTATGACACAATACAATAAAGAAGGCAATAACACAATTGCCCAGTGCAAATGTGAACCATGCCTGTAGAAATAGTGGGACGTTAGTAATATCACTTTATCACTGTATCATTAACACTGATCTTTACAGCTTAATGCAACTTGCAGTAATTCCCTTCAGGATTGGCCATATAAACAAATGTCTCTGGACTATGTTTTAATAGACTTGTTGTTCCCTCTATAATAGTGATGCCCATACGTAGGGGCACATGACAAATCATTCATTTGTTTCACTTATTGCATTGTCTTCTGGACGGGGAGTTCACGAATGTTCCTAATTTCACGTCTAAAAACTTTTAGTTGTAATAAATGTCAATGGAGGTCTTTAACCTAATGTACTAAAGACAGCCAAATGTCTGAGGAAAACAGGTTTTTGAATTTTACAATCTTTAATGTCTTTATTATATTTTTAGGCAACATTTAGGGGGTCAGCCAGGGTCGGCGGGAGCACCGCCGACAGACCGGCGGTGCCCCGCAGGGCATTCTGACTGCGGCGGTTCGGCCGCGGTCAGATGCGGGAAACCGGCGGTCTCCCGCCGGTTTCCCGCTGCCCTGCAGAATCCTCCATGGCGGCGGAGCGCGCTCCGCCGCCATGGGGATTCTGACACCCCCTACCGCCATTCTGTTCCTGGCGGGACAGGATGGCGGTAGGGGGTGCCGCGGGGCCCCTGGGGGCCCCTGCAGTGCCCATGCCAATGGCATGGGCACTGCAGGGGCCCCCATAAGAGGGCCCCACAAAGTATTTCAGTGTCTGCTATGCAGACACTGAAATACGCGACGGGTGCCACTGCACCCGTCGCACCTTCCCACTGCGCCGGCTCAATTCTGAGCCGGCGTCCTCGTGGGAAGGTTGATTTGCCCTGGGCTGGCGCCGCCCGCCGAAGTTAGAATCACCCCCTTAGTCCATTATTTACTATCCAATTATGTTGATGGCTTAGTTTGTACTTTTGCACTTAAGGCCCAGACCTACCTCGAGCTTGGTTCTGGCTCAGCTGCCCCTTTAAATTTGTTGACTTGCCTACTGGCACGTTTGCCTGGGAGGAGGGTGCAAGATATGATTTAAAGTAAGGCAGTTGAAGCCGGTGATTACAATGCAGCGAATCTGAATAAAATGAGGACATCTGCATAACTGGGAGTGTGTCAGTTTATGATGCACTCCAGTCAGCGTCATTTAGAGAAGACTATCACACACTGCATATCAAACATAAAATGTACCTTCCACCCTGAATTTTCTCTTTGAGCCTGACGCTTTGTCCAGAATATTTAGGTTTTCTGTCAAGAATTTGACTCCATGCCAGGTGCTCACCACAGACTGGGAGTGAAAGAGCTATAAGGCCTCGTTCTATCTGCAGGCACAAGGCTCACTACCACCACTAAGGAGGAAGGAGAGGACAGAGTGATATGCTTACAGGCCAAGAAAATATGGGCAGTGGCTGAGAACACAACTGAGAGGATGGCAGGTGTGAACAACACAAGCCTCAGGAGTCAGACACTGCTGTTCCTCCTGGGCAGAAAAGACGTCTACAGTGGTGTTCCTGAACAGGCCCCTCCATCATCCCAGCTTTAAGAAAATGTCATCACATGTTGATAGGCCATCAAAATAGTGAGGATCGCAGCTGCTCCCTGTCACACCTCTTGGAACTGTGAGTCCCCACCAGGATGAAAAGCAGCCAAGGGTGAGATTAGTCCCAGACATCAGTGCGTGTTCTCGTGTCACCCTACTTCCACCTCCTAGTGCATCACTCTGTGTTTGATTTCCAGTAGGAAATGAGGCAGCGACTGGCTGGTAAGCAGGTAAATTTATGGGGCCTTTTAAAGCTGGTGGTGGCAGTCAGGGGCCTGAGATCATGGCTGACCAGCATTGGTTGGCCTTCATCCTACTGTCCTCCTGGACATCATCCATTTACAACCACTGCCAAACCAATCTCTTTGTTTGAGTCCCAGTCATTCTTACCCCTCTGCCCCATACCTTTTCATTGTATATTAATCATCAGGCAGTGTTTTGACCTACCCATCCCCCCACAATCCCTACACTAGAAAATGAGAGCCTTGTGGTGCAAGTTCTAGACATTGAGAAACTCTTGTCGTCAGCCTAGAGCAGCAGTGAAGAGACATTGTCTATGTTGTGGGAACTACTTTTTCAATGGTTAGTAGAGTTTGACAGAATTCCTGTATGTTAAGCAAAATGCAGGAATGTTGTCATTTGTATTCTGCCTGCAAAGTGGACCTGGGTGTGATCCACTGTTCTAGGGTAGAACACATTTTTTGAAAAATTACCTTTAGAAGCACTGCGAGGGCCCAAACAATGGACCTGATAAGAAGTTTGGTGGTCCATCGACCACCATAGAGGCGGTCTGACAGCTGTCAGGTTGGCGGTCAGACCGCCGTATTACTAGTCATGTGGGCTTCTGGAGCAAAGACCGCCACTGTTCCGCTGAAACCGCCAGGCAGCACAGACCACCACAGTCATGAGGAAGAACAAACAGGCTGGCTGAGACAGTGTTTCCACTGAACACATTACGAGGTTGCACACTGCCAATGTGACCGTACCGGTCCAACCACCATGTCTCTGAAGGTGGAAAAAGACAGTAGAAAGGGAGACACTCACCTCCAGGCAGATTTATACATTCACTGCTAACATGGAACCCATCACCCACGTTCTGCCGCTGCTGGTGACCATCAGAGACCAAAATCAACGCTGTCCTGGACACCACCGACTGTAAGTACTCACACCTACCTGTGTGATTAATCACAACAATAGATTGTAGCGCCGCAGTCCTCATCTACGGGCAGCAAGTACACTTGGCATTTTGTCCCGCATTAAAACCAGGTACTATGAAGGACACATGCACAGTCACACGGTATGTGTCAGCCAATAGACAATGGTGACTTACTCCTATATGTGGCATAACGTGACATGTACCCCGTTGTAAATGGCTTATTCCACCTACAGGTTGCCATGCACAGATAGATAGATCGATAGATAGATAGATAGATATGAGTAAAGATATCATCCTATCAACATAGTTAGACCATGCATGAAACTGCAGCTCATATATGTTTACTAAAGAGAAAGGGACACTTGCTGACATGTAGGGCCAAGGAATGTTGGCACAGACAGTCATGGTACATAAATCTTGTTGATGGACAATCCCCACTTAACAACGGAAAGTAGTGATCAGTAGTTGAAGATAAAGTAAAATGTAAGCTCTATCACATGCATGTCAAACACCTTCACACTACAGGCTGAAGTGAGGCACCAGAGCCTATCAGACACTGAAGAAAGCAAGCTTCCTGGTGGCAGATGCCAAAATACACATTTAGACAAACACATGACTGAGGACAGTGATCCATCAACTACTTACCTCTGGGCTGGAACACGGAGGAGTAGTGGTCTGTTGCATAGAAAATACACAAAGTACAACAGCAAAACTGTACATGTTTGATAACAGCACACAGTCATATGTGGTCCTTTCAAAGCTGGTGGTTTGAGGTTCCCACCCAGTCCAGTCCTTCGTCCCTGCTACAATAGGCGAAGTCACATCAGTATAAAACACATGACATGTCAACAAAAAGATTCTCCCATCTAATGTGTGACATATGGTTCATCCCTAAATGTCAGGGTGAGCTGTCAGAACCTCACTCAATCGCATGGCAATGGGACAAGCAGGATTATGCCCTGTGCTCATCCCCTAATAGGTGCTGTGCTGGCTTCAAATGCCCATCAAGCTCCGGATACGCCACTGCCAGGATGCAGGCCATTAGGGTGGTCATTGTCCAAAGGACACCCTGCCCACATTGGGAGGACAGCCCCAGCTGGGCCTCTGTGAATTTCTGGGCCCTGTGTCTTAGGTCCTCCCATATCTTGCGACAGTGGGTGCTCCCCCAGCTGTGGACCCCCAGAGTCCATACCTTTCAGGGAATGGCTCTCCATATTCCTTTCTTTTGATGGGTGTTGACCTGCATAGATGAAAAAGACAAATCAAGAGATCATGTTCACCAGTACCTTCACAAATGGTAGAGTCATATACATGTCAAAAACATCAAGCTTGGCCTTTCCCATTTTGCCAACATTCCCCAAGTGTGGAATATACAATCCAATAAGTACTGGGCCGTGACTGCAGGCATACATTTCCTGAACCACAGGACAACCCACCAATCAGCTTTGGCCCTACAAGAACTAGGCAGGCTTACTGACACCTTGTGGGACATGCTCTAGCAACCTGACTAAGATGTGAGCCACCATGAGGCACTTCACACCTCAGTGGCTTCTGGAAGGTAGACTACTTAACTGGAACTGCCAGTCATGTAATGAGCCTGCACAGGACATAAATGAACTGTGGGAAGGTGACAACAGGGCTGTGGGGGTAAGGGGCCTGTTATGAGTCAGAGACACACATTGACAATGATGCTAACTGCACATCTATCACAGAGTAGTAACCCACCCCTGTACCCATTCCTAATCTGATCAAAGGAATGAGGCATTCTGGGCAGGATATTTAAACATAGCCTCTAATTGGTCACATGACAAGATCGTCTGGTGTAGGAGGATGGCCTGGTTTGTAGTGGGTACCTAAGGTACTTACACCTCATACCAGGTCCAGTTATCCCTTTTTAGTGAAATGTAGTCAGTGTCTAGAAGCCAGGCTGTCTAGAGGTAGCTGGAGGCAGAGCAGCCAAGGCTGGACTAGGAGACATGCAAAGCTCTTGCAATACCACTGTATTCACAGAGTTCTTACACACAAGAAAGACAATACTTTGGGTTACCAAAAATAAAGGTACTTTATTTTAGTGACACAAGGCTAAAAATATCTTAGAGGCTACACTCCCTTAGGAGGTAAATATTATACACCAAATATACACTAGTAACCAAAATCAGGTAAGTAAACAGGTATAAAATAGTGCAAACAGTGAGAAACACCATAGGTTGCAATGGGCCCAGGGGGAACACAACCATATATTAAAATAGTGGAATGCGAATGTCGGTTTCCCACCTAGGCAAGTGTAGTGTGTAGAGGGGTGCTGGGAGTGTAAGAAAACACCAAAGGTAAGTAAATTACCCCACCCCAGAGCCCAGGAAAGCAGGAGTAAAGTACAGCATGTTTCCTAAGAACAGTAGAAGTTGTGATAAAGAATAGTGCAAAAACCAAGCAAGACTGCAAGACACCAACGACAGATTCCTGAACCTGAAGACCTGTGGAGAGAGGAGACCAAGTCAGAAATGCACAAAAGAAGACAGCTGAGGGTGCAAGAGATGTCCATGTCGAGTGGATGAATGCAGGCTGGTTCTCGTCATTGGATTATGCCAACAAGCCTTGGCTCATGCAAGAGACGCGTTTGGTGGGAAAAGGCGCTACCTGGGCCTAGGAGGGACCTGGGGGTCTCAACTCGAACTGAAGAGACAGAGGGGACTCTCCACACTTCAGAGTGGCCTCAGAAGACCAGGCAGCACCCACAGGCATCCCAGAACATGGGGAGAAAGGAGTTGCAAATGGCGGTCATCGCAGCACTACACAAAGGGATTCCATGCCGCGGGAGAACAACACAGGGAGCTGAGCGTCTCAGGTTAGAGTGATGGGGACATGGCCTACGCTGTGCATGAAGGATTTCCTGGAGAAGTGCACGGAAGCCCTAAGAGCTGCAAAAAATGCGGTCCACAGGGGTACTGTCTGGTATGGGGAGGCAAGCTCTTACCTCCACCAAATTTGAACAGCTGGACCTTTAGGCACTCAGGGTCACTTCCGTCTACCACCTCTGTTCCAGGGATCATGCTTGTCATCAGGAGAAGAGTCCCACAGTACTGGTTGTCGCTGCAGAAGGGTGCATGGTGAAGCAAGGAAGTGACTCCATTACTCCACAGGAGATTTCTTCAATTCTTCCAGTGCAGGCTGAAGACAGGGAGCCTTCTGAGGATGCACAACCTGGAAACTGTTGCTGGCTGGAGCTGAAGTTACAGAGTTGCAGTAGTCGCCTTGGATACCTTGTTGCAAGGTGTAGAATTCCTGGAGCAGTTCTGCGGTTGATCTGATGGTAGAAGGTGAAGCAGAGGCTGCAGAGGGTTTCCTGCTGGAGTCTTGCCATCCAAATCTAAGGGAACATACAGAGGAGAGACCCTAAATAGTCCTGAGAGGGGGATTGGTCACCTAACCAGGTAAGCACCTATCAGGAGTGGTTTCTGATGTCATCTGCTGGCACTGGCCACTCAGATGCTCCCAGAGTTCCCTGACCATCCTGAAAACAAGATGGGACACTATGGAGGAGTTCTGGGCACCACCCCTAGGGTGGTGATGGACAGGGAAGTTGTCACTCCCCTTTCCTTTGTCCTGTTTCGTGCCAGAGCAGGGACTGGGGTCCCTGAACTGGTGTAGACTGAATAATGCAAGAAGGGCACCATCTGTGCCCTTCAAAGTACTTCCAGAGGCTCTGGGAGGAAACCCCTCCCATGCCTGTAACACTTATTTCGAAAGGGAGAGGTTGTAACACCCCTGTGTCAAAGGAAATACTTTGTTCTGCCTTCTTGGGATTGGGCTACCAAGCCCCAGGAGGACAGAAGCCTGTCTATGAGGTGGCAGCACCTGGGGCTGCAGTGGAAACCTCGGAGAGCAGGTTTGGCAGTACTGGGGTTCCATGTACTGCAAGGAATTGGCCCCCAATACCGGAATCAGATTAGGGGTACAATTTCTAGTTCCTAGACACCTCACATGGCTGGGAAAAGGGGCCAGGATGTTGTGGGGGTGCCTCTGCTAGTGCAGGGGTGCACTCACACACAGGTACTATGCACCTAGTCTTTAGGGTCTGAAGTGTAGATATATAGGTTACTTACACTATTTCACTCAGGCTGCAATGGCAATCCTGAAGGAATATTTGTATGAGCTCATTATGGGTGGCAAAAGAAATGCTGCAGCCCAGAAGGATTTCCTGGAACCCCAATGCCCTGCGTACCTACGTACCATATACTAGGGACTTATAAGAGGGGTCCAATATGCCAATTTGGAGTGAAATATGGAGTCAATAGACTATAGTGAAAAATGTAGAAACAGAGAGAGCATGAGCACTGGAGCTAGTAGGACTCCAGTGACAATTTAGAAAGCAGTGCAAGTGCACCGGCAATCAAGCCATAAACCATAAGCACTGGGGTCCTGACTAGCAGGATCCCAGTGACACAGTAAAACACACTGACAATCAGGCAGAAATTGGGGGCAACATGCCAAGAAAGATGGTACGTCCCTACAGCTGGGGTACAGGGAGTGGGCACTGTGCCACAATCCTATAGCCACAGTGACTACACCCCAACATAGAATAGGACACATACTGGGAGATATATGTGACAGACCCTGGTCTCTGCAGGCTGAGCTGACTGAACCTACATGACACTACATTTGCATCACTACCATGCATTACAGTACATCATGTAAAAAACAGCAACTTGGCATGTAGTGTGTGTGGCATTTTGAAGGGCAGAGAGAGTGATATCACACCTTCCAAAAAAGACCAGCAAGGGCAGATGTCTGAAGTAATCTCAGTGGCAACATACACATGGCTTACATTCCTCACAATTGAAACATACAACATCCATACTCAACTCAGGTTGACATACACATACATGTTGTCTCACATATACAACAATCTTGATAAAATAGATGTCAGTGGATGGCTGTGATTGAACTTCACCTAGTTCTGTGCATCTAGCACACGTTTATGCAGGCAACACAGGAAACATGAACAACACAAAGTGAATGAACTAAACATATTGCACTGGCCACCAATACCTGCACATCGACTCTCCCATTAATGCCACACAGGCTGCAACACAGGCACATTAATTTAAAACTGGTGCACTTAGGCACAGTCTAGCCCGTGAGGAGGAAAAGGATGGGGAGGTACAGAGAAAACAGTGCACATGTGGCCCTTACCTGCTCCTCTCGTGTACAATAGAATATTCTACACAAGGGTAGGACCTCAGTCATCAGCCTCTTTAGCTCACTTGTGTGAAGGCTGGACCCTATCACCTGATGGACGTAGCATGATTGCTCCCAAAGTCAGTACACAGCAGCTTGGTAGTGGAGGTCTTGCTGACAGCAATGTCTGGAGTCAAGTGAGGGATTTTTCAGAACATGGCGATCACATCCACCACGTATGTGGTTGTCACCGCCGACGAACACAGCCATTGGCCCAAGACCACCCCTGGCATACTTGGTAGCCTACGTCTGTGTCCTCTGTGGTTGCTACCACCTACCACCATGATTACTTCTGCCGGCGGTCGTGTCTTGTTCCCAAAGTCCAATGGAGTATGTCAGGCAACTGCCATTTTTGAGGCCAGTAATGTGGTATATGGAGCCATAAACTGCGTCACACCTCATATAACTTTGTTTGGAGCCCTAAAACCTGCTCTTGTTATTCAGTTATGTTCATCCTACTACTCAAACACCATTGTAGTATGCTGCTGGGCACATATGGAAATTTACAGTGAGGCACAGTCAACCTCCGTCGAAGATCATTTGTGTGCTCCGGACATCCAGTCACATTCCGAGTGGCATCTGTGAGGCACACTGTTACTTTCGTTCCTGATACATGATGTGTACACATGTGTGGCAAATCAAGGGGGTTTCATGTGACCCTTGTGTTTTGAGCAGTTGTGATGTGTACTGTTTCCCATGCCAATCCATTCAAAATTGTCCTGTCCAATGTAATCCTTGACATGCATCATGTATGTTGCTGTGGACACACTGACTAATGTCAAAACTAATTTCTTGTCATGTATAGGTATCAAGGGAGAGGGAAGATGTGACAGCCACCTGTCTACCGTCCACTGCCAGACCTTCAGACCATGGAGCAAATTCACGTCTTAACATATTACCAGCTGGATAGGCAAACAATAGAGGACTTATGCCGTCACTTGGATACAGAAATAATGCCAGCCATTAGTTATCCAACCAGCATACCACCCACTGTACAGGTAATGTCAGTGCTGCACTTTCTAGCCACAGGGTCCTTCCAACATACAATGGCCCTAGCTGCTGGCATGTCCCAACCTATGTTTAGTCTGGTGTTGAAGGCTGTCCTCTCAGCAATGTTGAAACACCTGGACACTTTCCCCATTGTGAGGATTTAGCCCATATGATGGCTGACTTTTATGGTTTCCTCAGATTTGGTTTGCAAGAATCCTCCAGGACTCCTCTGTATCCTCTGCTTCAGCTTCTGACCGTCGGATCAGCCGCAGACTGCTCCAGGAACCATTGTAACTGCAACAAAGTATCCAGGACGACTCCTGTGACCTGCAACTTCAGCTCCACCCAGCATTTGCAACAGTTTCCAAGGTGTGCGCACTCTGAGGACTGCCTGTCTTCACCCTGCAGCAGAAGAACTGAAGGAATCTCCCCTGGAGTGACATAGTCACTTCCCTGCTTCAGAAGGCACCTCTCTATGATGACAACCGGTACTCTGGGACTCCTCTCCTGGCAACGACCATGATCCCTGGAACACAGGTGGTGGACCGAAGTGACCCAGACTGAAGTGACCCAGACTGTCCAAAGGTCCAGCTGTACAAATTTGCCTCCTTGTGCTGCGACAGTACCCCTGTGTACTGCGTCTTATGCAGCTCCTTCGGCTTCTGTGCACTTCTTCCAAAAGTTCCTCCTGCACAGCTTAGCCCAGGTCCCCAGCACTCCATTCTGCGATGCACAGCTCCTTGAGTTGTTCTCCAGAGGCATGGGACCCTCCAATGTAGTGCTGAGATGACCGCACTTTGCATCTTCTTTGTCACCATGTCCTGGGACTCCTGTGGGTGCTGCCTGGTCTTCGGAGGGCTCTCGGAAGTGCAGAGAGCCTTCTATATCTCCTCAGTCTGAGCTGATAGAGGCAGCTCCTCTATGATGAAAACTGCGTACTTGCTTTAAACAAGGAATGTTGGCGGAATCCAGTGACGCAAACAGCCTGCATCCAACAACTCGACGTGGGAAATCTCTTGAACCAAGCATGAACTCGCAGCTATCTTCTTTGGTACATATCTGTACTTTTCTTTTAACCGGAGAATCCACTTTTGCACCTTCCTGCAGGTTGCCAGGGGCTCCTGTTCTTCCTGGACTCTTCTTCGACTTCTGGACTTGGTCTTCTCTCTCCACAGGTCTTTAGGTCTAGGACTCCACTCTTTGTTGCTTTCACTATTGCTTGGTTCTTGCTCAATTCTTCATCACTACTTGTAGTGAGTGCAGAGGAAACTTGCTGTACTTTACTCCTGCTTTCCTGGGCCCTGGGTTGGGGTACTTTACTTACCTTGGGTGTTTTCTTACACTCCCAGAGCCCCTCTACTCACTACACTTGCCTAGGGGGGAATTCGACATTCCCATTCCACTATTTTAGTATATGGCTTGTGTTTCCCCTAGGCCCATTGCAACCTTTTGTATTGTCTACTGTTTGCACTATTCTATGACTGTTTACTTACCTTATTTTTGTTACTAGTGTATATATTGTGCATAATACTTACCTCCAGAAGCAGTATTGCCTGTAGGATATTTTTGGCCTTGTGTCACTAAAAAGAAAGTACCTTTATTTTTTGTAACACTGAGTATTGTCTTTTATTGTGTATAAATACTGTGTAACTATAGTAGTATTGCAGGGGCTTTGCATGTCTACTAGTTCAGCCTAAGCTGCTCTGTTACAGCTACTCCTAGACAGCCTAAGCTGCTAGAACACTGACTACATTTCAGTAAAAAGGGATAACTGGACCTGGTATAAGGTGTAAGTACCTTAGGTACCCACTACAAACCAGGCCAGCCTTCTACAGCATCCATGGCCTTTTTGTTGGTGTCTGGTTGTTTGCAATCTTGAAGCCTGCCTGTAAGGGAGACTGTTGGTTGGCATTGTGGTTATCTGAGAGGAGTCATTTTTCATGAGACCAACAATCTTGTTCTCGTCAGGCTGCAAATGTGGCAGCTTGCCTGGACAGCAGTATTTCTCCCTGTACTCCATGTTGTCTTGTTCTTGTTGATGGGATGGCATTAACATGACGCTGTTGTCGTGCCAGATGTATGTGTATGTATGTATATATATATATACATACACATAGACACATACACATATACAAAATATATTACGTGCTGGCGGTTGCCACTAGGTAGTTATAGTTGGGACCATATTTTCCATAGATAGAGCATTTTTTGTTTTGCCAATAACTTTTTGCGCCGTTTGACGAATCTGCACAACATTTTCAAAATGTACGCTTCAGTTGGCTCAGCTGCTGGGTTGAAAGTTCCAGGGTGACCAGTCATGCGGGGGTGAGAAATGGGGGTGTCCCAAAACACGTTTACCCCATTCTACATCATTGGGATTTTTCACATTTTTGAACACTATTACAGCCCGAATCGCTGAATGGAATTACACAAAATTAGACAGAAAGCTAGCGGTTGGTCCAGAAAGCACATTTTTTGTGATTTGGTTTAAATCCGTTCAGTTGTTTTGGAGTAATTAGAGTTTAAACAATATAGATATCTAGGCACACTAATAATCTGCAGATCCAGCTATGTAGTGCACTTAGGTCAGAGACATTAGATCTGTAACTTCAACTATTACACTTGTTTGCGAGACATGCTGAATATAAGGTTATCACTGTGTTAGAGAATCACATTTTAAATATCCTCCCAACTATGCTGACATAGAGATGCATAAGCTATTGGCAATTGTTGCCCTACTGGGCTCTGACATTCATCTAGTATCCAAGACCAGCCCACTGAGACCAGTCATCTATCCAGTGCCTCAGGCTAGTGCACAGGTAGTACAGCAGCAATGATGGTAGCAGTTGACTGGGGGCTTGGCAAAACAGCAAAGGTAAACAATGACGTTGTGGGCAAGAGCATATTTGAACTCTAATCACTTAAGTGTTGCAAGGACATTCTCTCAGTAAACACAGAGAGAATACAGTAATGGCAGTGTTGAGTTACAACATTTAAATAACCTCCTAGACTGTGTTTGCATGTTTGTGACAGTGATTCAGCAAAAAGCTAGATCTTTATCCAGAAAGCATGTTTTTTTATGTAAATCCACTCAGTAGTTTTGAGAAATGTACAGATATCCATATGGATGGGGTTGTAGGACTCATGCAGGAGTCCCACGGACATGAAACTTCAAATAAGAGAGCAATTCGCTGAGGGGGCTTTTCCTTACTGTTGGTTTCCTCATCTTTTGAGTTCCATTGGAGCTCACAGTCTGATTGTCTGCCAGCAAAATGAAGGGAAATGTTGCAGCCACCATTACAGGACACAGGGACTCAGGCCCTGTGTCCTGAAAGTGAAAAAGGTATAAGGTGGCAGGGTAGGGGTACCTTGACCCCATCAACCTTGCTGTTGGTGCTAGAGGGACCACCCTGGGGCTATATTTAAAAAAAGGTTTTTTTGGGGTTGCAGCAATCCTCTGGGACTATTGCAAGAGCCAGCTCAACACCCTTACTCATGTAAGAGCCCCATGGGATTGGGAAACCAATTAAAGGAAAAAGGTTATGTGAGTGTCTGTGGTGGCTAGGCCACGTACGGGCAATTGGCCCTCCACAAAAACCCATGCGGTATACAGCCAAATGTCATGTATGGCAGGCAGTGATTGTTGTGGAGGGTTGTGGACAGGGCCAACCACTCATACGTAGCCGAGCCACCACAGACAACCACAGACAACCAAAGACCATGCGCTCAGGGTGTGACTGTCGGTGGTGGAGAGTTTGGGTGTAATGCCTGGCTCACGGGAGGTGGGCATAGTTACATATGGTGATAAAATCCTATTTTATTTACTGGAAAAAGGTTTAAATGAAATTATGTTTAGGCATGGTAATAATGTTTTGCTTTACATTAAACAAAGCCTTGGAAACTAACACATGGACACATTTCCAGGTCTATCAGTGTTGGTATATGTGGTAACCGGTGGATGCGTGGGGACAGCCAGACTCCACCCATGGAACGCCTCCATGCTGCAAAGTAACGCACAGCATTGATTTGAACTTCCCTGCATTAATTTGGATTTATCAAGCCACAGAGGGCCACTTCAAGGTGGCCTTGCTTTGCTTGGCATTTCTCATTTACGTTTTGTGTCAAGCAATGGTGACGCAAAAAACATAATAAGTATGGACCTGGGTGTGTACTCTATTAATGTGCTTTCAGTGTTAATGTTTGTCAGTTGTGTGTGATTTTCCTCAAGTGATTTAGAGTTCTCATATCATAGACAGAGATGTCTGCCTCAGCTACAGAGACCTAATTTTATTGGCCCCCACCTCAAGCGCACCCACATAGTTACTAGTAGTAAATTTACTGTCATAATTTGAGTCATACATGTCCTCACCAACTCATATAAAGTGACGGAGACACATACTACTGTTTACCTTTTTATTTTTGCAGTTGTTTAGAGTGAGGACATGGCCTGGGGGCATTAGAGCAGTTAAAATAAAGGTTAAAGTAATGTTACAGTTAGGTGAAAAAGTCAGTTTAAAAGTAACATTTGAAACTAAATAATCCACTGAAATTCACTAGTTATAGATTACTGAAGTAACTTTGCAGCCTATTTAACTATGTAAACATAGTAAAAAAACATTAATGTCCAAAACATTAACTCAGTCACATTTCAGTAGCCATAGTCTTAATAAATTACCACAACTTTTAATACATAGGATAGATCTGACAAAAACATTAATTGTCTGCTAATCAAATCCAGATAAAATAAAAGACACTTATGTAAAGTCATAAATGTTGGGTCTAACACCTCCACCAAAATAAAATCAGTTTGTGGCTTAAAACGTTGTGAAATAACAGAAATTCGGTCTCAGAGTAACATATTGCACACATTATTCAGGACACAGGAAGTAGGGTGACAAGGTCTATGCTTCCAAAATTGATTTATGAATTAGTTATCTGGGTCATACGGGCAACCAGAAGGGCAGTCCTTTGAGGGGGTCTATGGAGTTCACTGTGAAGGCCAGGTTTCAGAGTTTTAAGCTATTGAGATGTTGGGCCCAGTTTACTGGGAACCGATGTGGTGGTCCTCTTTGTTAGAACTGCTAATGTGTTTCAACCTGTAGAGACAGAACAATATACCTAAAGAAACATGACTGATTCAAAATGTATGCCATTAGTTAAATGTGCTGAGTTATATATTTACATAAGATTCACAGATTCATGGTCTCTATCTTTCTCTCTCTCTCTCACACACACACATACACACACTCACACACACACGCACATGCACACATTGTTTTTATGAGTCCAACCCAACTACCTGTTCCTTAATTCAGACCAAGCCCCCCTATGCTCCACCCATAGAATGCCTCAATGCTGAAAAGGAACGCAGGACAGCAATTTGAGCTACCTTGCATTAATCTCGATTTATCAAGCCACTCAGGGCCATGCAAGGTGGCATTGCTTGGCTTGACAATTCTCATTTAGGTTTTGCATCACGGAAGGGCGATGAAAAACCATCGTAAGTATGGGCCTGGGTGTGTACTCTATTTATGAACTTTCAGTGTTAATATTTGTCATTTGTGTGTGATTTTCCTCAGGTGATTTTGGGTTCTCATAGACAGAGATCTCTGCCTGTGCTACACAGCCCTACTTTTATCAGCACCCACCTCAAGGACACGTACATAGTTATTAGTAGTAGGCTTGCTGTCATATTTTGAGTCATACGTGTCCTCACCAACTCATATAAAGTGATGGAGACATACTACTGTTTAAATTTTATTTTTGCAGTTTTTTAAAGTGAGGGCATGGCCTGGGGGCATTAGAGCAGTTCATAGAATTGATGCTGATATATTAGAAACCCAATAACATTAGTGATACATTAGGAACTAATATCAGCATAAGCAAACACTATGATAAATTGTGCAAGTTTTGTAAATCATCATAATCAAAAGCCAGTAGTAAAAAATTGGTGCCCCATTGAATATGGGGGTAAACTTAGGAATGAAGAAAAACACAGTTGATGTAAGGTGGGTGCACTGTATAGTTATCATAAGTCTTTATAAACATCAGCAACTATACAGATGTTATAAATCATCACAGTCTATGTCAACTGGGAAATTATACAAGTACCCCAACAGTAAAATTATGAGGGGATCATGAGGGATACAGTGTTGTAAAACCAGGAGTGGAAACTAGGATACTGCTTAGATTTGCAAGAGAGTCGGAGTAAGCCAAGGAATGAAGACAAGCACCTTGGATGTGAGGTAAGTGGTGTAAACTTAACGGGAAGGAAACAAGCACATTGGAAGGGTATAGGGAAAATAGGACATACCAGAGAAGAAGGGGCCTTGGAGGCGAGGATAAGTCAATTGGCAAAGAATAGGGAATATTTGAGAAAAAACTGAGTGCAAAAAAGAGAGAAAGTTGTCAAGCAGCTAAGTGTACTAGGGGCTTTCTGAGGTTATCAGTGAAAGAGAAGCTCCACCTCAAAATTAAAGAGGTCAGGTATGCATTGGTTCATAGGTTTGGAGAAAGGGAGTTCCAAATTCTAGTCTCGCTCCCAGTGAATGGTCATACCATTGAGCATTTCAGTTTGAACACCATTGCTGTTGAGCATGATGGTGTGTGCTCCTAATGTATTTTAACTGTTCTTGTGTTTGCTGATGTTAATGTCTTGTGTATCAGCATCTCTTCATTCGTGAAGAGCCCTAACGTGCTCAGGCCAGGTCTATGCTCTATAAAAGACATAAATAAGTTTTAAAAAAAGTAAATCAATGAATAGTAGGAGTCTGTGTCTCCAACCCTTTACATGAGTGGGTAGCAACATGTAGGACTTAAATTATGACTGTAAAATTACTACTAGTTACTTTTGATTTTAGAGATTTACTTAGCATAAATCTCTGTCCAGAGTTAATGAAATGCATTTAGGTGAGGATGTATGCCCAATCAGAAATGTATATGTACCTAGGGTGCATGAGGGTAATATTGTGTCAAAAATAATGCTCAGCACAAATATTGTTAAAAAATATTGTGGTGACAAGAAAATCAAGAAGCAGAATATTGTAGGTAACCACATCTTGTTTTTAAGTGTTTAATATTGAATTCTTCTAATTATAGTATATATTAATATTGAGTTTTTTGATATTTTCAAAATCGTTTTAGTAGCTGCTTTATAATTGGAGTAACATTGTAAGTCTTGCTTTATAGTCTATTTATTTTTTTAATTATAGATGGGGTGCTGTTTCTGTAGAGAATAAGGTGGGAAGATATTTAAATATAAATTTTAGTTAATTTTGCACTTTTTTTTACAAATTAATTGGGCTAATGGATTAGTAATTATGTAATTATGTAAATTATTTAATTGGTACATTATATATTTAATATTACATGAGTAATTAGATTATTAGTTATATAAATGCTTTTATAATTACTTATTTAATTTTCATTAAAACATTTGATAATTACAGTAAAATTTATGTACATTATTACATTGATTACAGTCACTTATTTACTTTATGATAATGTGTTGCCATTTTGATTATTGAAGATTTACTATTTTAATTTCATTTCACATTTTTTGTAGCTTGTTAGAATTGTAGGGGTTTTCTGGTGTGAAATGTTTTTGTTGTACATTCATTTAGTATTTTCAGTTGGTAGGTAATATTTAGGTATTTTCGATTGCTTATAGAATTTTTTTTAAATAAATTACTTCTTATGATTTTTTTTTTTTTAATCTTATTCTTATATCAACTTTTAATTATGTCATTTAAAAAAAAAAATGTAATAATTGTTTATTATATATTTTTCTAACTCTTTCTCCACTTAGTTTGGAATGGGAATAGAAACTATTACCTCTCCATAGTCCAGCGCTTCCCTACTGTTCTGTACATTGAAGTGGGAATATTAAATCTCACCCCTCCAAAAGCCAATTCTTTCAACAGTGTTACTCAGAATGGAGTGGGGATTTGATATCTAATGCTGCAAAGAATACAAGTTTAATTACTGTTGGTTGCTTTGGAGTGGAAGCAGTAAATATGACCCTTCCACAGTCCAATACTTTCCCTTTTGTAACCAGAGAGGGAAAACTATTTTTTTTATTTCTAAACTTGAAGTACTTTTTTCCTTCTGTTTTTTTCAGGTTGAAGTGAGATTAGTACATTTTATCCTTCAAAATTTAATTTTTTTACCACTTGCTTGTAAGATAGGAATGCTGATTTTGTTTTATGTTTTCAATATAATACTTTTTTTATTGGAGTTCAATTGTTTATTTGATACTTTTTTTTATTACTACTTTGATGCATAATTTTAAATATTTTCCCTTTTTGTAGAAAATATATGAATTTTCATTGATTGCTGTCATTTTTGCTGCGGTTAATTTTTAAATAAAATACTTTATTTTGTAAAACATAGGACATTTATTTTTACATCTTTCACTTACTATGGTCCTGGCATTATGAGTGTGGTGGGTTGGCCTCTGCCAACAAGCCACAATCCCGCCTGTCCCGCCAGGGCAGTTGGACAGCTGGGCCGGAAATTAGCATCTCTGACCCCATGGTCCTATGAAGACCACCGGTGGTATTAGGAGTCGGCTTTCTTCCAGGGTTTCCGCGGCAGTAGCAATGCCATGAAAACCCTGGTGGAAAGGCTACCGGTGTCAGGAAATTTCTTTCCTCTCACGGGCAGATAACTCCCCTGCCACCCCCCACATCAAGCCCAATACTCACTCACCCATACTCCATAGCAGAACTACCCACCCCCCCAACAGACCAGCGTGACTTACCTTGTCAGGCAAGGAGGTTGTCCGGCAGGGATCAGGAATGGGCGCTTCCACCACTGGAGCACCCCACCATCAGCACACCACCAGGCTGTATTACAGGTCGTAATTTGGCTGGTGGAGTCCTTTTGGCAGGGCGCGGCCGGTGGTGGAACCGCCCTTGCGCCGCTGACTGCCAGCATGACTACTGCAGAATTTCCACCCCAAATGTGGTGGAAATCCTACAGTACTCGTAATATGGTGGTAGGAAGTGCGCCAGCACTGGCTGTCTTCTGGCACCAGCGGCTTTAATGGTCTTGTAAAAAGACTGCCAAAGTCGTAATGAGGGCCATATTTATTTTGCATTAAATATGTTTTTTATTGAGGAAGCTTTAATTCATTAATCAAGTAAAGGCTTGATTAACATTGTGCAGAATGTTATTTTGCAGTTGATTTCACACACATATATACATATGTCAATATGATACTATTGCTATTGAAACAATTTTGCAACACTCTAATAAAATGTGATTACATTCAGCTTACATTGGCCTCAGATAGGTCTCAACACCATCTTGTTCAAAATAAATGTCTCATCATATTCATGCTGTGTTTATAATTTTGCTGCACATAGCTCAGTAAGCCGTTTTGTTTATTTCTGAATTACACTGTTCTTGAGCAAGGCTCTCTAGCATGGGCTCACAACTTTAACATTTTCCAGTGATCTTCCACTCGCAACTAGTTTGTTCTGACTCCTACAGGTGACATTAGATCACAAGGGTGAATCAATATTCATATAGTGGGTCAGTGCTTAGACTGTCTGACTCTATTAAAACCTGCATACTGCATTCTGATTTGTTGAAAATGTATTTCTTTTCTCACAACACAGAGATTTTGTAGTTTTCATTCTCTCTGTGGGGAATTTGGTGGGTGAGCCAGATCTTTGAGAGTCCTTGAATTTACTAATAGGAATGCTGTCTGATTTCCTACTGATCTTGCTGCCCATTTGAGACTTAGCTTATTACCTCTTATTACCCCTTTTGCTCATTATTCTGCTTTGTCTTATTACTGAGAGCCTTCATGGCAACGATTTATTCATTTGAATGAAATTTGTTGCATCAGCACTTTGCTATTTTTTAATTGCACCCTTTTGATTTTTTTAATCAACTCAATGGTTTTCCTAAAATCTGATTTAGATGTCACTTACTGAGTCAGTCTTTCCGTGGTTTTCCGTATTTTAATCTGATGGCTTGTACCTTGCCTCTGGGACACATTACTTCTGGAAACTGAGGTTAACAGCATCCCGGTTTTACCTAACCAGTGGGCATGCTTTTGAGTTGTAGATTTTTAGAGGTAGAGGGCACCCACATAAGTTATTTGTTTTTTAAATATTTTTAAATACCTAAGTATTCGCAATATTTAGTATCACAATATTTTGTAGATGATATTTTTATAATTTAAATTGTAATTTTGTAAACTCAATATTTTGGACCACAATAGCTTTGCTGCAATATTTGTGTAATTTTTGTGTCAATATAATGTCACCGAAGCAAGCAAAAATCTGTGCCCCTCGACATCCGTATGTGAATCAAGCAGTGTAGGAAACCATCACCCATAAGTAAGGGCACATTTAGAGGTGCAGAATTCCTTCTTTAAAAAAAAAAGTCCCTAATTTATTTACATCAGTTTTGTGGCAATTATTTCCCAGGCAATGAAAGGAAATTGACTGCTTTTGTTTTTGTTAAGCTAAATAAAAGGTAGCAAGGTGGACATCCTGATGGCTTGTCTTCCAAAGAGTTAATTTCCAACCACATTTCAAATTAATTCCTAATTGTGTACAACATTATAAAACTCAGAGTGCTTCACCCATGCAAATTTTTATTTAATATTCTGCTATCATACAGAGATAGACAAAAGCTATGCTCCTGCATATTTACAAAGAATTTTCTCAGTGTGAGCAAGACAGAGAAATGAAAAGTCACAAGGGTCTGTAATTTCGGAAATTAAAACCTTGAGAAGAGACCATACCAGAGAAACTGCTATTGATAATTATTCACCAGAAGGTTCATGATAAACAATGTCTGTAACTGCTTGAAAATGCACTAAATGATCTGATCTTCAGGTAGAGACTTATTGCCTGGTTATGGACGAAAAAACTCCTTTTACATCTGAAAGGAATACATTTAAAGAATGCCTGGCAGATGTAAATGGATTTACAACTCCACATTTCTCTGCCACAATGAGAAATCTAGAGAGGTACATTCCACTCAAGGGTTGGCAAGGTGGGGGCCTGCAAGGCGTGGTAAGACTTGGAAATTTGAAAATGTCCACAAACATGTTCACTAGGTAAATTTCTGAACAGAAAAAATAAAATTCTTATCATATGCAGGGCTGGCCTTAGCACTGGAGGTGCCCAAGGCAACAATATTTTTTGGCTCCCCCCTTGGCCACCTCCACGGATTCCCTCACTACAACCATCCAACAGTAGCCCTCATCTCCCCATAGCCAATCTCTCTCACATGAACTTCATGTGTTTTAGAGTGCTACTCCTGCCAGTGTAGGATGTCAGAGAATTTTATTACAAGACCGGAGGCTCATATTATGCAGTCTTTTCTTGCTTTAATTTTAAACAGCAGCCAAGAAGAAAACTAAATTTCCCAATGAAACAAACTACAAAATGACATCATAAAGGCACACCCAATAGGACGTCGAATACCTCTATTACTATCTTAACTGCGAGCAACAAGTCCTCTTTTCTTGCTGCTCGCAGTCAAGATAAGTATCACCATTATTTTTTCCTGTCATATTACGAAAATGTTTATTGTAAAAATGTTCTTTACTGTCAAAGTGTTAATATTCTAACCGCTTAGTATTCCGTTAATATTACCTTACCTTACGTTGTTTTTTCCTCTGTGCCTTTGCGCCTCTCAACGATAATTTTTGGCCGTTTTATTAACGCGTTAATACGCGCGCGCGCTTCCGGCTTCTTCAGCGCTTCGTTCCCCCTGCCTGCAGCCGACATTCCGAGCGTATTTTCGCTCGTTTAAGCGGCTTCCGCATTCCGCAAATACCAAACTCTCACGGAGAGAGTTCTTTTTGACGCGGAGACTGCCCGTCTTCAGCACCGCCTCGTTTTTGAGCTCCAGCCCCTGTTAGCCACTCCTTCTTTATTTTGCTCAGGTTTTTAACCATTTCTGTTCCTGAACTCGATAGTTAACTGGTTATTAACTGAGGATACCTTATTTATTTATTTAATTTTTCTACCCCATATTATTTTATTATTTTATTAATTTCAGTCATAATGACTGAGGAAGAAGATTCTCAATTATTTCAAGAGAATTTAAAATCTTTCATTAAAGATTCTGTTCAGCAAGCTGTTGCTGTTTCTATGTCAGACATAACCAAGAATTTAGAGGCCTCTTTTTCTAAAATTATGTCCACCTCTAATATGCCTTCTAATAAAGGCAAGAAACGTGCGGCCACCGTTCCGGTGCATACCAAAGGCGTTTCTGCTGGACCTTCCACCCGAGAGGTGTCTAAATCGGGTTCCAATTTCTCCCCAATTCGTGTTACCCAATTAAGAGACACCGATGATGATGACGATGATGATTCCCCAAGTCATACTGATGATGGGGACGGATCGGTGGATCCATATTCTTTTGGGCCTCTGGAGAAAAGGTGCAAAATTTCTCCTAATGACGGTGGTGACGTTCACCCTGTGTCTCATATTTTGGTGGACCATTCGGGCGAGCCTATGTTTGATCCTTCCCTAATGGTTCATCCAAATTCCAAAAAGTGTTATCCTTCTGACCACGTTACAGATTATGGGCCTGATTCTAACTTTGGAGGACGGTGTTAAACCGTCCCAAAAGTGGCGGATATACCACCTACCGTATTACGAGTTCCATAGGATATAATGGACTCGTAATACGGTAGGTGGTATATCCGCCACTTTTGGGACGGTTTAACACCGTCCTCCAAAGTTAGAATCAGGCCCTATGTCTCCTTCTTTTTACGCCATCCTCTAGATAAGAATACCCAAAATAAGCTCAAGTCAGAATGTCCCCGTCCTTCCTTGCCTGACAATATTACTTCTACCCCAATAATTGACCCTAATATGCTTATGTTTTTTACCAAATTTGTTAAGGACCCTAAAAAAAAAAAAAGGTGTCGATAGAGCCTGGTCAGGTTGCCAGGACAAACTTTTGGATTTGGTGGGTCCTCTCACCAGGATTTTTGACTTGGCTGAGGAGGCCAAAATGGACAACACTCCTATTGACCCAGAGGTTCTATCTAATTGGGCTCAACGCGCTATTTGTATGTTGGGCAATGCCAATACCCAACTGTCCACTGAGAGAAGGAAGAGCCTCCTGTTGAAGATTGACCCCAAACTAGCCTCCTTGGCTTCTAAAGATGACAGCCCGTCAGCCAAGGGCCAGTTATTTCGAGACTCCTTTATCAAGGAGCTTGGCAAATATGTGTCCACCTTTGCCTCCCTTGATAAGGCACAAATTTCTATGAAAAAGATTTTCTCTTCTCGGGTTTTTGCCAGGGCCGGCAAAGGCAGGAGTCGCTTTGCCGGCCGCTCCCTCAGAGGCCAATATGCTAACAGAGACTCCTATAATCAACAAACCCAGCTTGATACCTACTCAGGTTACAAACCAAGATTCTACCCCCGTCGCTCAAGAGGTTATCGTCAAAGAGGCTACGCCAACAAAGGAGAACAAACCTCCGGTAAGTGCTTCCAGTTCTGGCCTTCCTCCAGTAGGAGTCAGACTGGCTCTATTTCTCGCTTCTTGGCTTTCTCTCACGTCGGATCCCTGGGTAATTCAGTCTGTTCAAGGTTACCTCTTAGAATTTTACCAACCCCCACATCAGTCCCGTTTTCCTCTTCAGGTTTCCTCAGCACCATTTTTCTCGTCCAGAAGAAAAATCTGAAATTTCGTTTAGTTCGAAACCTAAAAAACGTCAACAATTTTGTGGTTTATCGGCACTTCAAGATGGAGACTATCCTCCACCTCAGGGATATTTTGCTTCAAAACGACTGGTTAGTAAGATTGGACCTTCAGGATGCTTACCTCACGGTACCAATTCATCCCTCTCACAGGAAATTCCTTCAGTTTCAGTGGCAAAACTCTTTCTACCAATTCCGAGTTCTTCCTTTCGGTCTTTCTTCCGCTCCTTGGTGTTTCACCAAGATTCTAAAACCCGTCGCGGCCTTCCTCCGCTCTCACGGAGTTCGCCTGATTCTTTATTTAGACGACTTTCTTTTGATGGCACAGGACAAACGTCTTCTCCTCGACCATCTACAATTTTGTCAAAATCTTCTTCTCAATTTGGGATTTCTTATCAACTTTCAAAAGTCGGCTCTCATCCCAACCCAGAATTTAGAGTTTCTCGGTTTCCTTATAGACACCACTCATTCGGTTCTCCAGCTTCCTCAACACAAAGTGTCCCTAATCAAGAAAGAGATCCGTCAATCCTTATCCCTTCCTCACATCTCCCTCAGAACTTTGGCTCGTCTGGTAGGTCTCCTCGCTTCCTCTATCCAGGCCATATTCCCAGGTCCTTTACACTATCGGGCCCTTCAACGACTCAAGATCAACCATCTTCACAAAGGTCTTGCCTACTCAGATCCTTTGGTCCTAGATTCCGAATCCAAAGAAGAGCTTAGTTGGTGGCTGACTCATCTAGACGCCTGGAATGGCAGAACTATCTTCTCTGCCGCCCCAGATCTTGTATTAGAATCCGATGCAAGCGGGACCGGTTGGGGCGCAAGATGTGGTCAGTTCTCGACTGGAGGCGCATGGTCTCTGAAGGAGTCCTTCTTGCACATAAACAGTTTAGAGATGCTTGCAGGCTCCTTTGCCATCCGTACCTTTACAAAAGACAAGATAAGCTGTACCATTCTTCTCAGGATGGACAACTTGTCCGCCATCAGATATATCAACCATCTGGGCGGTACCAAGTCCAAAATTCTCTCCACCCTGGCGAAACATCTTTGGGAGTATTGTCTACCCCGACAAATCTCAGTCAAGGCGGTTTATCTGCCAGGCAAGCTCAATACAGTAGCGGACTGGTATTCCAGACATCTTCACGACTCCAGCGACTGGCAATTGCATCCTTCAGTATTCAATCATCTTATTTCCATCTTTGGCGAAATGTCCATAGACCTTTTTGCTTCTCGCCTCAACTCTCACCTTCCCTCCTTTTTCAGTTGGAGGCCGGATCCTCAAGCCCTGGCCACGGATGCTTTCCTTCAGACTTGGCCATCATCCCTTCTTTACGCTTTTCCTCCCTTCCTGATCATTCCTGGAGTTCTGGCACAAGCATGCAGACAACGCGCTACTCTAATTCTCATAACTCCATTCTGGCAGGCTCAGCCTTGGTATCCAACTTTATTGGAGTTGGCGATCGACCTTCCCGTTTGGCTTCCTCACTTTCCCAACCTCCTCTTAGATCCCCAAGGCCATCAACATCACTTAATTCTCAACAACTCCTTGTTCCTCATTGCTTGGAAGATTTCGGGTCGTCCTGGAGAACCCCAGGAATTTCGGAAGATGCTATCAGACTCATCCAGCAAGCCAGGGCCCCTGGTACTTCCAAGACCTACAAATCCGCATGGGCCCTTTGGAGCAGCTGGTGTACGGACAGGAATTCAGATCCCTTTTCAGCTGATGTAGTGTTGGTGGTCAATTTCCTTGCTTCTTTAGCCTCCCAAGGTAAAGCTTACCGTACGATTAATATTTACAGATCTGCCATCTCCGCGGAACATAGAAGAGTCAATGGCAGACCTATTGGTGAACATCCTCTCATCTGCCAACTGTTAAAGGGAGTAAGATGTGTCCTTCCTCCATCTCCTAAATATAATGTTATGTGGGACGTTAATCTGGTATTAACATTTTTTTACAGCCTGGCCGGATAATGATTTCCTCTCTCTCAAGCAACTTTCTGCCAAATTAACTATGCTTTTGTGCCTAGTCTCTCTTAAGCGTGTTTCAGATGTTAAAGCCTTAGATGTTTCTTCCTTTTTCTTCTCTCCCCTTGGTGTTTCTTTTCAGGTTAAAAGGCGTACTAAAACTAATTTAGCTTGTGTCAATTATCCCTTTTTTCCTTCTCAACCCAAACTGTGTGTGGGAAATTGAAAAGCTATGTGACTCGTACTGCAGATTTGAGATCATCCTCTGCCTCCCAATTGCTCATTTCCTTTCAGAAACCCCACAATCCTGTTTCTTCTCCTACACTGGCTCGTTGGGTCAAATGGATCATGTCCCTGGCTGGCATCGATGTGCAATATTTTGGTGCCCATTCGGCCAGAGGTGCTATGGACTCTCGTGCCTTTTGGGCGGGTTCCTCTTTACAGGATATTCTCAAGTCTGCAGATTGGTCTAATGAAAGTATTTTTAGAACGTTTCATTGTAAACCAATTTCTCATGTTTCAGATTCTGTTATTGCTTTGCTTTAAACATGCATAATATGAGCCTCCGGTCTTGTAATAAAATTGAGATTTTCCTAGCCTTGGTGTCTGAAAGGCTAGATTTTATTAAAGACACGGAGGCGAGTATTATCCCACCACTGTTGTTAACCCTCCCTGTTATTTTTTTCAGTGCCAACTCCCTCTTCCAGCGTTGGCTCTTCATAATCTACGTGACCAACTCCTACCAATTTTGGATTCTCTCCTCAACGTTCATCCTTCCAGGACTCCAGTCTACACTCACCAGCTTCAGAATTGCTTGTTGGACTTTGTGACATTAGTTTCTGTTTTTTATGTCATTTTATTGGTTACTTCTCCTCTTTAGTTCTATTCGCATCAAGAAAAGAGGACTTGTTGCTCGCAGTTAAGATAGTAATAGAGGTATTCGACGTCCTATTGGGTGTGCCTTTATGATGTCATTTTGTAGTTTGTTTCATTGGGAAATGTAGTTTTCTTCTTGGCTGCTGTTTAAAATTAAAGCAAGAAAAGACTGCATAATACTCGCCTCCGTGTCTTTAATAAAATCTAGCCTTTCAGACACCAAGGCTAGGAAAATCTCAACTTTACATCACACAGACATAATACAGAGGCAATGAATCATACATCTGTAAATCAGTCCATAGGAAATGTTACAAAAAATGAGGATAAAAGGCATAGGAATCACATGAACTAGTAAGCAGTATATTTTAAGAATGTTGATCCGGAGAACCACAAACCTGGGATTTAAAACTTACCACAGTTCTTCGCAAACAAGAATGTATTTCTTGTAAATGTGGACAGCTAGGGGACCTGTTGTTGCACCCTCTGTAGTACCCACAAATGTAAAGCACCTATTGCCCACCTCTAAGGGCACACCGCTAAGGGCCAGCTGCTTAATAGCTGTCTAATAGCCCAGCATTAGAAACAAACAATATAACAGAGAATCAACATTAGAAACAAACAAAGTAGTAGAAAAGCAACAAATTCAATGAACATGAAAAAACCATCACACACAGTAAGTTGAATTAGGTGAGTCAATCCTTTTAATCTTGGTTTCTCTTGAATATACAAGTGCAGCCAACGCGTTTTGCCCTTTTCCCAGGCTTCCTCAGGGCAGCATTAAATGACAAAGAACTGAATAACCAGAGAGATCATCACTATTGATAACTCCACGTCAAGTGTTCAAAGCTGTGCATTCAAAAATGATTCTCAAGTCTTGTAACAGAAACATGAATTCAGTCCTCACCGCATCAAATATGTAATCACTGTGAAAAATCTTGTCATCTAAGCTGTCTTCTCCAAGATAACCTGGTTTAGCGTCTCTGTCTGTGTAGTGAAAAAAATGTATTTCAACCTAAACAAACCCTTTTTAGAAACATTAGGAAATAAAAGCCTGGGGAAAAAACTTAACTTTCTAACCCATGTCATGAAGTTTGCATGCAGCTCCTTGATGACAACTCATAGGTCACTGCGCTATATTAGGATTGTAAATTATGAAATGCAAGTAGCAAAAAGATCTCTGTGACAAATGCAGTAACTCATTGAGCTATTCACATAAAATTGAGGTCTGTGAGTCGTATGTTGCACGTTCTTTGCATCAGGCATATTAACCGTATCTGCTACTTTATGATGAGTTGAAACTACCACTAGACAAATGTCTGATCTCTCTCCAGCAAGAACAGTAATCACCAGAATTATCTTGTCATTTTCATTGTTGCCTCGAAAACTGCTGGGCACAAAGATGCATACACACCCACAAAATATTTATAAACAAAGCTACCCACCCTGTCAGCAGCAGGTGCAGCTTCACAGGTGGCACCATTCTAGAGCTGGCACTAGTCACATGAAACCCCAAACGAAACCTGGATACCTGCAACTGATGCAGCTTTTCGAGCACATATGTCTGAGAATAGAAATTCAAGTACATGGAGGTGGATTTGTAAATCTCTGAGTGTACATTAATGATTTGTTCGTGCATAGGACTCATCAAGGGCTTAAATATAAAATCATGCTCACAAAGATGCATTTGTGACCACCAAACTATCATATCATGGGCCTTTGCAATCGAAAAATAATATCCTTGGTATTCTCAATACCAAATTCAAGAATGTACCGTGGAAAAACCAGAACACCATTTCTCCTAGCTAAAGAATGGCGAAATGTATTTACGAAACTGAAAAACGATAATTTTGAATCTAACTCAAAATTCCCCGAAACGTATAGCAAAAACTAAGGTTACATAAAACAACAGATGGAACAGTGGCTTAAATAACTTTATAATGAGCATTTTTGACCTTTCAAATTAAATATTCTAATTAACACAGAAAATAGGTTAAGTAATGGTTCAAACATTATTAGCCATGAACACATTTCAGAAATTTGTTTGATTCGAGTTTGCAGTGTTACGTTAAAATATCCAAAACAATGGGTGTTTAACTTATACAGTATGAACGTCCAGTTTAAATATTCTTAGTGCATATATGATGTTTTGCTAAAACGAAAGGATCACTCAACATCGTATACCGTCCTATCTTTAACATAATCACTTTAGGAATTGCTTTACTATCATCATTATATGGCTGAAAATTTCTCAGCTATAGAGTTTCATTTTATTGCTTCCCTGGTTCAACGAAAAGGAGGCAAGACGCTAAAAACGTGCATCTAGGAATGACATTACAATTTAAAAAAATCTGATATTCCTTCATAGTACATCATAGATATAGCGGATTAAATGCTAGCCAATTATCATAAATCAAACATTACAGAAGATCTCCGAAACCTCATCTTTCTTTTTGCTAATGTAATGGTTAAAACATTTGCCCAATATTTACAACAATAATGAATCTAACATATCTATAGTAGTTGAGGTGCTTATTATTTTGGATGCACGTTAAATCTATCTTTGCTAAAAAATAAAATATAGACATTACGAGTGTCAAATTATACTTAATACAATCACCAGTTGTGGGAAAATGCCTCTTTTGTCAGGGTTTGCCCCGACTTTTTGCCTGGTATTTGATGTAGTCTTAAACTTGTCAGTGCCCAGGGCCCCTGCCAACCAGGTTGGTGGGCTAGATCTCTTTCCCTAAAACTGTTGTGATGCATTGGCACAATTGGCAACACCTTAAGCTGTACTACAAGTCCCTCCCTAGTAAAGGGTAATTAGATACCCAGGGCCTGGGGTACTTAGGGTAGGAGCCAGAGGGCAGCAGAACAGATTGTGCCACACTCTAGGGCCATGCATTCAGACACACCCAGCGCTGCCATTACAGGCTGTGTGTTCTGATGCAATCCTAAAATGCAAACTCAACATGGCACACAGCTTGTGTGCCCTGTCTAATACACACTGCATGCATTATAGGTAAGTCACCCCTCTGGTAGGCCTTCCAGTTCTAAGGCAAGGTGCACTATACTGTATGTGTGGGCATAAATGCATGAGCAATGCACCCCTACTGTGCCCCTGACAAACCTGGGACATAGTAAGTGAACAGAGCAGTCATTTCAACACATGCGCTGGACACTGGTCAGTACAAGTTAAACAGCTACATGATGGCTACTCTGAACCCTGGGTTGTTTGGTATCAAACAACTCGGAATGATGAATCCAAACTGGTACCAGCATTTGATTTATCCCAAAATGACCCAAGTAACACCTTAGAGTCACCCCCATCAAAAGTTAAATACCCTTGCAAGGTTGCTGGCCAGTCACAACCAGCCTGCCAGCACCAGTCAAGATTCTGGAGCCCTGGGGTGAGAGATCCTGCTCTCTGGGTACCCAAAACAAAGTCCTTCCTGGGCAGAGGAGCTATCACCCCTTCCCCCAGGAATGTGCACTGCCATGCTAATGAGCTTCAAAGGGCTTACCACCCTTGAAACTTAACCCCAAGCCTGCTGCTAGCAGCACATGACCACCCCCATTGCAAACCCCCACATTTGGCAGGAGCATAGGTGGGAAAACATAGAAAGGATAGGAGGAGTGATCAGCCCCAGCTTGCACCACCCCTAAGCTGTTGCATGCGAGGTGACCCCTCCATTCATGTTCCTCCATCTTGCTTGGAAGGAAAATGGCCAATCAGTTGTAGGGAAGAGACCTCTGCCCACAGGAAGCGGTCACTTAGTGGGTGTAACCACCCTAAGGTAGATGACCCATTTGTCGCTACTAGGTACTCTCCTAAACGCCCACTAAATACAGTATTTAGTGGGCATCCCTAGATCAGAAAATGAGATTCCGGGGACAAAAGAAGACCAGCAACAAAGAAGACCCAAGGCTTGAGAACTACAGTCCTGATGCACCAAGAAAAAAGTGCCAAATTCTGCCTGCTGCACCCAGGACTCAACAATCACGGGTTGCGTGAACATTGGACAGACTCAACAAACCCCCAGAGGACAACCACAATTCCAAAATTGCCAAAGATCTCCCTCCAGAGTGAAGGCATCACTCTCCTGCAACAAAGACCAAAGACCCAGTGAAGTCCACTTCACTGACCGGCTGCTGACCAAGAAACAGGATGCTGCAGCCAAACCAAACTCCACTGGACAGACTGTGAAGACAACCCGTGAAAGTGTGCCAAGTTTGGTGATACTGTGCCCTCCAGCGACTGAATCACACCATTGTCCCCGGTAGTGCTCACCTAACGTCAGAAAACCAGAAGGACAGTCCACTCCAGAGTTAAAAAGGACGAGGAGGAAGCCCCGAGTCGAGTGACTTCAGAAACCACCAGGATCTCCCACCAGAGTGCCACTGCTGACCTGCAAGGGACCCTCAAAGTAACATACCTCCTGCTTCCAAGGGCACCTTTGCTCACATCTTCTGGCACACTGAGTCGGTCAGCTCCCAGGTGCCCTGTGCCCATCACCAAAGATCCAGCTGTACCCTAAGGGGCCCCCACCACTTGCAACCTCAACACTTCAAGGGGACCCACCGGACTTACCTTTAAATCCCTCTGCGCAGAGCTTTTCCAAGTGGCAGTGGGCTGGCACCAGCTCCAACGACTTGGTAAACACATTGCCTGATTTTATATGCATTTTTAAAGTATTTCTCCTTTGATTTCTATGGTGCATAATTACGCACAGAAGACTATTTTTGCTAAATTTTAAAAATTCATAATTTAAAATGTACTTACCCTAAGTTGATGATCTTGGTCTTAAAACATTTATATACATCTGAAGTATTTTTGTAAATTGGTCTTGAGTGATTCTTTTGAGTTCAGTGTGTGACTTGCTTTATTGATACTGTGAATACTACAAATTCTTTGCACTTCTCCAAGATTAGCCTAACTGTTCAACCAAGCTACCACAAAAATTAGAGTATTAGGTGATCTAGTTTTTACCTCTGTAAACCAATGTGTTGTTACCCAGACCCTCTGCACAGTGTGCCTAGTTTTGCACACTACATAGAGGGCCAGCCTCCTACACCAGTTACTAACTGTAGTGTTATGATGTCTTCATCTGAAAATGGACGAATTCTTGCACAGGACCTTAAGAAGACCCAGACCCAGTGAAGGCCACTTCACTGACTGGCTGCTGACCAAGAAACAGGATGCTGCAGCCAGACCAAACTTCACTGGGCAGACTATGAGGACAAACCCTGTAAGTGTGTCAAGTTTGGTGGTACTGTGCCCTCCAGCGGCCTAATCACACCATTGTCCCCGGTAGTGCTCACCTAACATCAGAGAACCAGAAGGACAATCCACTCCAGAGTTAAAAAGGATGAGGAGGAAGCCCTGAGTTGAGTGACTTCAGAAACCACCAGGATCTCCCACCAGAGTGCCACTGCTGACCTGCAAGCGACCCTCAAAGTGACATACCTCCTGCTTCCAAGGGCACCTTTGTTCACAGCTTCTGGCTCACTGAGTCGCTCTGCACCCAGGTGCCCTGTGCCCGGCACCGAAGATCCAGCTGTGCCCTAAGGGTCCCCCACCTCTTGCAACCTCAACACTTCAAGGGAACCCACCGGACTTACCTTTAAGTCCCCCTCTGCATTGCTTTTCCAAGTGGCAGTGGGCTGGCATCAGCTCCAACGACTTGGTAAACACATTGCCCGATTTTATATGCATTTTTTAAGTATTTCGCCTTTGATATCTATGGTGCATAATTATGCACAAAAGACTATTTTTGTTAAATTTCAAAAATTCCTAATTTAAAATGTACTTACCCTATTTTGATGATCTTGGTCTTAAAACATTTATATAAGTCTGAAGTATTTTTGTAAATTGGTCTTGATTGATTCTTTTGAGTTGAGTTTGGGACTTGCTTTATTGATACTGTGAGTACAACAAATTCTTTGCACCTCTCCAAGATTAGCCTAACTGCTAAACCAAACTACCACAAAAATTTGAGTATTAGGTGGTCTAGTTTTTACCTCTGTAAACCAACGTGTGGTTGCCCAGACCCTCTGCACAGTGTGCCTAGTTTTTCACACTACATAGAGGGCCAGCCTCCTACACCAGTTACTAACTCTTGTGTTATGATGTCTTCATCTGAAAATGGACGAATTCTTGCACAGGACCTTAACAAGTGACTCGATGTATCTTTGCATTTTATGGCTGAAAGAACATCAGAATCCAGCAGCAGGACATGAGGGTGCATTTTCTAACTTGTGAAGCAAAGCAGCACAATAACCAAAGCTGCTGCACAGTGTTGTGTCAAAGGGTGAGAGATATGGCACTGTTTTTCCTTCTTCCTGGCTGGCTGTCTTGCGCCATACAAAAACACATGCATAATCGTGCAAGAGTGTGTGTGTTCTTTCAAGCGTCAATATTGTATTGGAAAGGAGATTTCCAGGAGATTTCCAGTATGAAAACTATGCTTTAATACTTTTCCCATTTAGAATATGTGCTGTATAGTGCAACACACATGGAAAGTAGAACAAATTTAAAGACTTTTGACACGTGCTCCACTGTCACCCCTGCATAAAGCGGACATCATTTTTTGACACAAATTCCTGTCTTCAAACGTTAGTACATGGGTTTTTGCACCAAAGCCCCCAAGTGGTTGCATGGAATGCCCATGTCCAACCCATGTCATGCACCCTTGATGCAAACGCACAATCTCTCTCAGTCTTGGATACGGCTGTTTCAGATTGCATTTATGACTCTTTGCTGCTGGTGCAGACAGAAGACTCACACTTCCTGGTCATCACAGGCTCATTTATAGGATTCATATATTCTGAAAGTGGAAGAATTTACCATTGCTTTGCAGATTCTGTGCTTTATGAATATCTTGGGAGACTTTTGGGTGGCTGACCCTATATTTGCTAAGGGTCATTATAGAGATGTGTTTTATCAATGACAAGAAAGCCTGGCAATGGTATTGGATTAAGATGCCTAGTTTAGTAAGAGTAATGTCTGGCTAGCTCAAATCATGGACAGCATCCCCCCGTTTTGTTGCAGGCAAAGGAGATCAAGTTCTAGATGTAGTAAGTCTTGAACAGCGATTTCCTAGTTCTGATTTAGTGTGAATCACAATTAGGAAATTGCTATTTCTAGTGTGTGAAACAATTCTGAGTTTCATTTGTGACTCCTAGTGGGTTGCAAATAGATCTACCTCATGAATATTAATGAGGTATGTAGCAATTTGCGACACATTGGGAATTTCACTCATCACAGTGTAGGGGTCAGCAGACCACCATGTTTGTGACTGCTTTTAAATAAAGCAATCTTTTTTTTCAAATGCAGCCTGGTTTAATTAAAGGAAAATGGGATGTGTTCATAAAGAAAAAAGAAAACTTTGAAGTTTCATTTTTTTTAAGAATAGGCAGCCAAGGGACCACTGCCTGATCTGAAAAAATATTTTCTCAGGCATTCTCAAAGGTAAAGTGTCCCATTTGCTAATGGGTTACCACCAACTTTCAATTGGCAGTAACTGCAAATGTTTTGCAATGGCATTTTGGTCACAAAACATTCATGCACACCTTTCCTATTCAGTATTAAGAAGGGATGCCCTCAACACGCCCCTTCCAAATACTGAATTGCAAAACCCAAAAGCTGATTTGGTAACATGGTACTGAATCATAAATTGGACTTTGTACATATCTAAAAGCATGTTTTGCGGTTGCAAACGGCCCAATTCTGCGAATTGGGCCATTTGTGACCTCAAACATGCTTCGTACATCTAGCCCTAAATGGATACAACTGAAAAGGTTAATCAGTCCCCAAAACTTTCAGCAGTAGTTTGAACAAATTACGAGAAAAAAAATCCCAAATCGCCAATACTTAGCTTATTTACATGTAAAATTCAACATTTAGTAATACATCAAGTAATTTATGAAAGATGGAAAGAAACAACAGATGTTAGAAGTGGATAAACACAGTTCCTTCTCAACTGTTTTATGAAGGGGTTAGTCAGTCATTTCAGTATGCAGCCAGATGGTAATCTTTTTGAACAGCCTTTCCACCTGTCCAACTTTCCTTCTCTTCAAATTTATACTTAAACCTAAAAAAACACAATTCTTCCTAAAATATAATAATAAATACATATAACTAATTCTTATATTCCTGTATTTTGCCATACTTGGCTATGGTATTTATTTTGGGCTGAGTTAATCTTAAGTGATGCAAAGTATGAAACAGTAAATTTGGTTTACTTTCAATTTTTTAACTTATCTATCTCTTAGCTTTGTGAGAATTTATCATTGAATATATATAGCAGCATCTAAAGTATTTCCATTGTTAACATACTTTCCAAAGTTTCTATGTTTGTGGCTTATTTTCCGCTTTTAGTTTTAGACAATCATTTTCTTTGTCAACGACTGCAAGCAATTGGGTATTGGTTGAAGATTGTGGAAGCCACACTCAGGCAACAACCATAATCTTCAGAGTGAATCACAAGAGTTATTAAATTATCCTCTGATTAACGCTTTGGTAGCTTGGCACAAAAGCAGTGAGGCTTAATTTAGAGGCACTATGTTAATTGTTTATAGAGCACACAAATAGTAATAAAGTGCAAACATAGCACTAGGAGAATTCTAACTCAATTTAGAAAAATAATGAAGATTTTCATAAATAAAATGACACCCACACAAATTAAATCTAATCAGTAGGGCTGGAGTTAAGAATTTTCACAGTTTTAAGTGGCAAATGACACCTAAAAGATCAAAGTGCCAACCATGGGCGTCTGGTCATGCAAAGTCGAAAGTTAAAGCTGATGGGATTGAGTGCGATTTGGCTACACAAGGCTTACTTTAGATTGACAAGGACTTTTGAAGAAACGTTTATGAGAATCAATCAATCAATAATCCATTTGTATAGCATACAGCTGCTTCCAATGAGGTGTCCCGATACTCAAGCAGACAGTTGATAGCCAGTACATCCAGTACAAATAAATAAATAAAAAGGGGTTAGCTTTTAAAAGTTGTACAATTAATTCTTAAAAATTAAGATGGGTGTGGCTCTGAGCAGATTTTTGGGTTGAGTATTCCACAGCTTGGCTCAGAAGGTAAAGTTCAGCTGGGCAAGGCAGCCAGCACTATCCAAGGAAGAGAGTTGTTGTTAGGGAGCCACTGGACAGTATTACTGAAGATTTCTTCCATTGGACTTTGTCACGTTTTTGAAAGTCGAAAATCTCCGGAGGGACGAAGTTGCAAGCTGTAGCAGATGAGGGCTTCATGTCTGGAGGACTTGCAAAAGGTTTATTTTACCAGGTTGAAAGGACACTTTAGAAACTGTAAAACTGCACTATAGGCTGCAGTGGCAGGCTTGAGGCTTGTTTTAAAAAGCTACTTCAGTGGATTGCACAATGAGTGCAATCCACTAAATTAATAGCATTTAATTTACTGGCCCTGGGTACGTGTAGTACCATGTGCTAGGGAATTATAAGAAAATTAAATATACCAATCAGGTATAAGCCAGTTGTACCATTTTTTAGGGAGAGAGCACAAACAATTTAGCACTGGTTAGTAGTAGGAGAGTGCACAGAATCCTAAAAGCTAACAACAATGGGTTAAGCAAAGGAAATGAGTGGAGGCAAAATGTTTGGGCTGCCCCCCCCCCCAAAGGGCCATGTCCAACACTACCCTTCGGAATTGGTTAGGCATCAGTGCTTAGTAGCTTTTTTAATCTTGTTAACCAACATACAACAGAACAGTCTTCATCCAGTGGTTACGAAAACTATTGCTTTGCAAAATTCTCAAGATTTGCCAATACTTGTATGAGTAGTTTTTTCCGTCCTGCATTTAGTGTTTCCATTCTGGTCCTTGTGGTTGTGTTTCTCAATCATATGTGCAAATGTAAATGCCCCAGAAGGCAAAACAAAAACACAAGAGTGAATGATAAAATCACACCTGACACTAAAGAAGATGAGATCCCAGGCTTTATTGATGCACAGGGAATGCAGCTCCTATCATCCATTGTTTTTTTTGCCTAGCTTCAAGCAATGCAGGTAGTCCCTGTAATCATGCCCCTTTATTGGCTGCTTTGGACAACAAAAGTGCAGCCATCTTTTGATTTGTGAACAGAGGGGTGCAAGACTCATCAAGCTGTTTCTTGGTAGGTAAGTTTTTAATTCTCACTGCCCAAACTCCGTTGCCTACAATGTCATAAACCACAGTGTTGCAAAATCCATATTTTTAAACCCCAGATTAGCCACCAATGCACCCTGTTAATATGTGCTAGCCACCTGTTGAAGTTGTGATAGTGTGGGAGCTACCTCTATAAAAGTTTTGAGGGGCACTGGTGAGTCCACGTGTGGAGGCTAGATTAAAGGTTGAGGTGTGCATAGCAGATTGGTCACTATTAACCACTGCATTGCTGTCATCTTTTATAGAAAAAAAGATAATCCTTACTCAAACTGTAGTTTCCTACACAGAGGCAGCACATTGCACATATCCAAACAGAGCTTATAAATGTCTAAAGATGTTGCTGGAAATACATAACTTCTTGGAAGATGGCACATGGGAATTTTGCAGTGTGTGAGGGTCAGAGAACCTTAAATGTTACTTGCAAATTAACATCAATTTTGAAATTGAAATATACATTTTAATAAGTGTAATAACCTAATCAGCTCCCCTCACATTCTGATATTCCTTCCATTAGACACCATCCTCTGAGCTCTGCTTCAGGCCAGCTCCCTTGGAAGTTCCATATAATCAATCCACCCCTCTCCATTCCAGAGCATTGCCGGAGCCCGCATTTGCAGAAAGCCCTTGTAAACCACGGCTGAAGGACCCACACGCAGCTTGCCCCAGCCTAAAATTGGGATATTTACTGTCAAGGTGATGCTTCTTGGGAGGACGGTTGAGAAGATACCTCACAAATCGCATTCCCAGGTGTAGTTTGCTGTATGACTAGCTCTCCTCTATCCAGCGAGGTTTTTAGGAGGCAACAGTTTGTTCAAAAGTATCCAGGTTCCTCAAATTATTCTGTCCATGAAATTGTAGTGAAACCTAGTTTGTTTTAATGGGGTACAGGAGTTAGCTTAGCCTTTGGCTTGCAGTCTCGTGCCCCCATCACCTGGTGACTTTTACCCTACTTAGCTAGCTCCGTTTTAGCACATTTATTTAATTAAATCTTTTAAGATGGCGGCCTTGTTTTTAGCTAGACCCATGTTTTAGTTTTGCGTTATCAGTGCCACCGTGCCAAGGCATCAATATCAAGCTACAAAGATAATCAAACTGTAGGTGTTCACATTAGGTACTTTCCCTCTTCACGTTTTCGAGGGAATTGTTTATATAAATTACCGTCCCAAGCATGTCTTGTTATCTATTGTTTGGGAACAGACCTACGTCAGGGGTCCAAGCAGATCTGTATAAATACTCCTTAATTAAACAGATAGTCAGAGGGATTCTGGCCTGATGCCATCACTGCTATTGATGCTGCACATCGCCTTGATGCTGACCCGGTCTTCCTATCCCTACGGAGTCTGAGCTAGAGACCTCATTCCAAGGTAACAAGGTTTGGGGGGGTCTTCTCATGGACATGGCATTGGCAGATTAGGTTTCACAGACCTAGCTCATTTTTAGGTTAGAGATTAGGCTCATTATGCTAGGGTATTAGGACATATTTCACATCTCATGTCATTTCATGTTATTGCAAGATGGTGGGGATCTTTGTATTAATGACTCTTGTCTTTACCATTCTGTTTCTTGCACTGCTCATTATGCTAATCATTGCAGCCCATGCAACTTATGGCAGATTGCAGTTTTGATAAATAAAACCTATTGAATCTTTACTGCATCTTCTTCTTTGCCTGTGTTTGATTGAGATGTTGTTTATGTGAGAAAGGGGTAATCTCCGTTTAACGACAACACTCCTTGAGATGTCACACTCTTGAGTTCATGCGTAAGGGCTGCCACAAATCACCTTTTACTGTTTGGGTTTTTGGTGAGGTGCTGCTTGTGAGCCGGGAGGGTTGGGATGACAGTTGTGATTTGTTGTAGGATTGGCATAGTCGCCTACAAACATAAGTACTGTCATTCTTAAACCAGTAGACTTGCCTAGAGCAAGAGTCCAACTAGGACATGGCGCCACCAACGATGGTGTTTAGGCACTAATTTACGGATACTCTGACTATCACTGTCTCTCATACCACAGGTACCCTAAGTACCATTATACAGAAACATCTGTGGTCTTGGGGAAGATCCTCCTCAGCTGAACAGGGACTATCCAATTAGGCTGTAGGTTGTTCGAGCTCGAACTCATAAAAGGACTTTGCTCCCCATGTCGCGTTCCATCTCTGTTACTCATTTCATAATATGGCTAACGCCATAGAAATTCCTGAGAATGCTAGACAAGCACTAACTCTACACCTAGTAGCACATGGCTTAAGAGAAGAGGGCAGGGATGTTACATTCATAGTAGAAACTAGTGAAGCTACCAAACAGAAACATTTTATTCCTAGGTTCACTTTCCTAAGGAAGACAACACTACATTCACATTCCCCACATACAGAATTGCAAATGTACCAATACGGTACCGAGCATACCAGTAACATGAAATAACGCTCAATTATCAGGAGCATCAGAACTGGTTTGAAGGCACCCTACCACATGTAATACAACCCGTGAGATTAGATCCCTTAGGTAATGAAGGACCAATGTGACCTATGATTGCCACATCCACACCTCACCCAGGTATACAAAACATGCAGGCAGCAGACCTGCAAAACTTATATCTTGAACTAGTAACACTCTGCAGTCGACTTTTTCAGTTCGTATTGCAAACTTTGAACACTACATCAGTGTGTCCAGCACCACCAGCACCTTCTAGATATCAATTGGCTACTGGGATTAATTCACAAAGATAACATACTATCATGGGTAAGGTACCCACAGTACGGGAGAAAATACCGTTCTGGATAGCCCAGAAAACAAATCAGCTGGAAGCTGTGTTTCCCTGTATGGGACCGTATGAGAAACATACAATTCTCACAATATGCTTGCCCTTTGGGATGGTTCCCTGGGTGGATGACTGCGCCACATGGGGTACAGTCTTCGCTGCAATTTATTCTACCACACATGGTACGCAGACACTTGCCAATTTGCCGGAAGTGCTAAAACAAATACAGAATGAGCACGGGGCTGCACCAGCCCTAAATTTGGGGATTAAATGAATGTGTAATTTCGACGCAGTCTCCTCGATCATACTCAGTAATATCACAGGGGAAGCGGTAGCACTGGCTATACATCAGTACCTCAGAGCGATTCCAAATTTGAACCGGGAGAAAGAGTTCTGAAAATAATTTCTGACACCTATACCAGTATTGGAAGGGATAGTTTGGGAGCCAAGCTGAAGAAGCTTGAAGTACAGAGTACCACCCCTAAGGAAGGTACTAAACAAGCACAGGAGGGTTGTAAGAAGCGCTGGGATAAGCAAAAACAATTTAAAGATAGAAAAAATCAGAGAGCAGATTCTCTACACCCTGAGAACTTCCTTAAGGAGATATACTCTCAGAAATAGGAAAAATATAAAAGCTCCTGACAGATATACCGATTTATGTCTCTCTTGTTCCTTTCAGGATGCACCGGATAGATGTAGTGTGAGAGGGGGCTGCGCTGATCGACGTCTTGAATACATGAAACAGAAGAAAGACTCACAACAGTCTTCAGACAAAAAAGAAGATAAGTCCCCACAACAAAAGCCACAGTTTAAAAAGAAAAAGGTGGCAGCACTGTCAATTAAAAATGCCAGTGCACTTGAGAACACTGCTGAAGAACAAGACGTGGGCAGTGACACTGTTAGACAGCGCATCAGAGGTCACAATGTGTTGCCAGAGTCTGAAAGATCATCTGGGTGTGACAAAAACTAGCGATTTTATTGAAGTTGAGACTGCGGACGGCCGCGTTCTCCCACCCAACAGGGATTATGATTTAAATATCCAAATTGAGGGAGACGGGGAGAGCACCATTGGTGTAATGTTCTGGGATTAACTTAATTGTGATATCCTGTTGGCCGAAAGGGACTGGCCACCCGAGCACGTCCATAAGCTCCCACATGGGGTAGGTGTAATTTTGCCTTCTTTCTCTGGTCTTGTTCCGGAGGCGGTAAATCAAGCCTAAGCTGTCAATTGGGCTTTAGCGCAGGCACCTGTGTTATACCGCAATCATGTGGGTTGGGACAAGGATTCTCCTTGTCATGTAATACCTATCAGATCTACACCCCAACCTCAACCACAATATCCTGTTAAACACGAAGCAAAAGCTCCAGTGAGGGAGCTCGAGTACCAGGAAGTAATTGAGCCCTGTGTCTCTGCAATGAATAACTCATTATTCACCATTGCAAAACCAAATCATTCCTTCAGAATAGTCTTAAATAACAGTCACTTAAATAATCACACACGTTCAAACGCTATAGAAAAATTCACATAGCACAGCACTAATCAACAACATAGTGTGTAAAAAATACAAAATAACGTTGGATATATCCAACGGGTTCTTCTACCAAAACCTAGCACACGAAAGTCAGGACCTGGGAGCATTCTCATTTGGCTCACAGAAACGCGCTTGCCGTTTGCCCCAAGTCTAGAAGAACAGCCCAGGGCTGTTCTCAGCCCGAGTAACATCAATATTGCATGATATTGATCCTTATGTGGATGATATTTATCTCACAGATGACAACCTCAAAATTCATCTTGCCTGGATCTATCGGATCGTTGTAGGATTCGCAGCCCTTGGCTACAAATGAATTTTAGAAAAACAAAAAAAACCTTTCTCAGCGTATTGCTCCTGGGATACGAGCTATCAAACGAGGGGAAGAGCCTGGCCCGGCACTTTCTACAGAAATGTGCTGAACTCCACCCACCAAACACTTGCAAGAAACTACAGTCTTTACCTGGTTTCTTCAATTTTGGCAGAACATACATTCCTGACTATGCACAAAGTATCAAGCCACTCTGTGACTTAATACGCCCTGATATTTCTGGCGGACACTGGAAAGTTGAACACACACACATCCTTAGGGAATTGCAACAGGACATGCTAGAAGCAAAACATTTGCACACATGTGATAACAAAACAAATTTGGTCATCAGAATAATTGCTGGTGCCATTGGGTTTACTTATGTCGCCTCTAACGAGCGTGACACAGTGCCCATAGCATACAAATCTCATTTATATTCTAATGCAGAATACCGTTTACACCCACAGAAAAAATTCTAACTGTAGTTCAGATGGCTGTCATTAAGGAGAGTCCACTTGCACATGGGAAATGCACCATTGTCGTTACCCAGATGCCAGCCTTAGAGGTCGTCACCAAAGCAAGTGTTCCTAACGCTAAGACATTACATCCACACTGGATTCAGTGGGCATCTTCCCGGACTGCCACAGATGTTGACTACATCTTTGATCCAAAACTTCAGATACAAGAATTTCTCTAGTATGAACAGGAGTACCCCGCTCCTCTAGATATCTTGCCTCTTGACAGCTACCATACTGTCATTTACACTGATGGTTCAGCACAACCAGCTGTAGGTACCAAACATCAATATTCAGCCGATTGCGCAGCCGTGAGTGGAGTGATGAAGGATGGAGTTTTCCATCTTCACAATACCTACACGCAGACCCTATGGGACTGCACAGGTCAGCTGGCTGAACTCAAAGCCCTTACTGTAGCACTAGAACACACAGAGCCAGGATTGATGACTTTAATTGTCTGTGACTCATACTACTGCGTCCAGTCCTACAATGATTACCTTAATCATTGGCGATTCAACAGGTTTAGAGACTCCAAAGGGAACACCATAAAACACAAAACATTGTGGAGGACGGTGGCTGATCTTAAGGATAAGCTACCGTGTGTCCATGTAGTACATACATTGGGCCACCAATGTGTAGGAGAACACGCTATCTAAAACACTTTGGCTGATAAAGCGGCCAAATCTGCAGTAGCTACGGTTTCTGTGTCTACAGTGACTCATTCCCAGACGAGACTGGATAATGAAATTCTGACTGCCGTGAAAGCTTCCAGACAGTTGATTCCATGTTAATTGAAATGAAGGACTACTCAGTGTTTGAAAGTGATGATGTATATAGACATACAATGAATTATGGGGAAATGTTCTGTTACAATAACTGGGGACATTACTACCTGCACCGTGCCACTAGACACAGAACAGTACTTAACTACACACAGTGGGAACACTGCTCAACACCACCTGTGGGGAGCCCAAAACGTTGTTCAGATAAGTTTACATATTTTTCTGGGCATGACACAAAAAATCCAGAGTCATACTATTTCAAATGACCTCCTTCAAAAATAAGGAACATTTTGCTAACTGACACAAAGCTGATTTATTCAGATTCCTTTGTTTGCCGTCTTGCAGTTGAAGGTTACGAATACTGGAGGAACACTGTTGATTTAAAGAGTATATGGGGAACACAAGATTGCCAAATAAAGGGTAGGGAAGCTTTATTTAGGGCATGCCTGATTCCTGTGCAAACGATCATTTTAAATGACACCATTCAACAGACATCCTGTCTGGGGTTAGCAAAAATAAAAGCCATTAAGAGGCCCAGTATCCCCACACTGGCAAAGCTTAACGATTGGAAATTCTTCCTGAATGTTACTGTGAAAAGGCTAGATGCAAAGGTTCAGGCTTGTACCTATAACTCTTCACTTTCCAGTCCCAGCGGGTGGTTGATTTGGCCAATAGACACCAATGGATGTCAGGCAAGTTTTTTTAATTCCTCAGGGGGTTTCAAGATCAGAGGGCCAGACCCTCGCTTTGTCACGGGTCAACACACGGGTATGGTTACAACATACAGTGTGGGTAAACTGTGCCAACAACGGGTACAGTCTAACATGTTAGCCGCAGCCAAAGAATATCTTAACACTCTTTCTGAACATGTAGACTTGCAGGACTTTTTGTTAGGTCCTAGAAAGCCGTGCTCTAAAAGATTCATCTATGCTATGTATAATGAGATCTGGAAGCCTTCTCAGATAGAAGCTGCTGCACTTTTAAGGCAGATAGACAAGGAAAACTTAGAACAGGCTTTAGCTGTTGTCGATAACGTCATGAACACTCTGTCCTACAGGATTTATTCCCTGACAAACATAGTCCCTCATTACGACCCTGGCAATAAAATGGTGGTAATATCGCCAACAGGCTGGCGGTAATTACCACCAAATTATGACCATGGCAGAAAGATCTCAGAAAGACAGCCAATGTACCACACCGACCGCCAGGGCGAAAACAACAGCCAGCACAGCGGTAGCCGCCTACAGCCAGGCGGAAGATAATGTTGCGCCCACCATTTTATGACCCTGCAAACCGCCACCTTTTCCGGGGCGGTACCAACGACATCAAAAGCCTTGCAGAAACACTGCACAGAAGTGAAAGGACTCCCGTTGAAGACACAGGGAAGAACCACGCCACCATGGAACTAGAACTGCATGTTTTTCCAATGATATTCTATGTTCTGCTCCACCACGAGCACCAACGCCGGCGCAGACGACGACGGTGAGTACAGCCGCCTAGCACACAAGGGAGGGGGGGAGGAAAATAAAAGTGCCACCCATATGCAACACACAAATACCATACACGCAACCAGCTGCCCAAGAAAAGAAGTTACCCCCCTAAATCGGCTGAAAAATGAAAGGACAAAAACGACTTCGCCAAAGTGTTTGTAATACGATCAACACAGTAGAAATATTAATATTTAGAATATAACCGATATATACAAATTTACAGAAAAAGGGACACAGCCCAGTCCTCAATTTGCGTGAGCCACATGGCCACAGGCCAAAGTCCAAAGCCCCACTTGTCACCTGCTTCAACACAGAGAGGACACTGCAGGGGCATCAGCTGGTAAATAGGCAGGCACCTCAGGGGAACGGGGGGCCACTCAGCCGGAGATGAAACAAGATCGCAGGTTCTGGTGGGGCCAACAGGCCCTGTGCTTGATCCTATGGAGTGATGGGCCACAAACCCTTGAGTGGGTGTCTTGCCCCCTGGCTCTTGAGGGGGCAATATGCCCTGTGCTTGATCCTGGGGAGTGATAAGTCACAATCTCTTGTGTGGGTGTCTTGCCCACTGGTTCTGGAGGGGTAACATGCCCTGTGCTTGATCCTGGCGAGTGATGGGCCACAGTCTCTCGAGTGGGTGTCTCAACCATGGTTGGTGGTGGGGGCTCCGTCACAGCGGCTGGTCCAGGCTCCTTGCCCTTCCTGCCTGCTGGCTCCTTGGCCTTTTGGGTGGCAGGTGCAGGTTCCTTGGCCTTTCGGGTGGCAGGTGCAGGCTTCTTGGCCTTTTGGGTGGCAGGTGCAGGCTCCTTGGCCTTTGGGGTGGCAGGTTCAGGCTCCTTGTCCTTCAGTACATGTGGAACCCATACCACCACGAGTGGGCGCGGTTAGGACTGGGCCAGTGGACTGTGTGGCTGAGGTGCTTGGCTGGGTTTGTGATACCCTGACCATACGTGCAGGACAGGGGTAGGGGTAGGGGTATGTAAGAGGTCAATGGTGGATAGAAACAGTTTTTTAGGGACAATTGGGCGGGAAGAGGGAGAAGGAATGGGAGTGGAGGATGAGGGAGTGGCTGTTGGAGGTGTCTGTCTGCTGGATTGGGGTGCAGGTGCATGGGCTGTATGCTGTTGTGAGGTGGATGGCTGGTGGTTGTCTGAGTGCTTGAGTTTGTGTACTTTAGGGGGGGCAGACACAGTGGGAGAGGACACAGGGGACGTGTGCATAGATGTTGTGGAGGTGTCTGCCTGTGAGGTGTGTGTCCTGTTTGGTGTGGTGATGATGCTGGTAGTGGGTGATGATGTAGTGCATGCAGGTGTGAGTGTGGACATAACTAGGTGGGAGCAGGAGAAGGAGGAAGAGGGGAGACAGTGGAAATAGTGGATGTTGTTGTGTCTGCAACTGGATGGTGTTTGTGTGAGTACCTGTGGGATGAAGTGTGGTGCTTGTGTTTCCCTGTGACACTCTTAGGTGTTGTCTTGTGTGCATGCTCATCTGTATGTGTGCCTGGGATAGGTTTGGGTTGAGGAGAATGGGACTGGGCAGTGGAACTTGGAGGGAGGAACGGTAGAAACAGGGACAATGGCTGCCATCAGAGAGGAGGCCAGAGCCTGAATCAATCTCTGTTGGGCCGCCAATCCAGTGTGAATGCCCTCCAAGAATGCATTAGATTGTTGCATCTGGGCTGCCAGCCTCTGGATGGCATTCACAATGGTTGACTGCCCTGCAGAGATGGATCTCAGGAGGTCAATAGCCTACTCACTCAGGGCAGGGGGACTAACTAGGGCAGGCCCTGAGGTGCCTGGGGCGAAGGAGATGCCTACCCTACAGAGTGGGTGAGCACGGGCAACTCAATGATGGGCTGCTGGGAGGGCGGTGCTGGTACAGGGGTGTCGGCTGTACCTGTAGCTAGGGTGGTCACAGAAGTGTCCGCCACCACCAGGTAGCTTCCATCAGAGGAGGTATCTGTTTCTGAAGTGTCCCCGCCAGTCTCCGCAGAGGTGCTCCCCTCGCCCTCAGTCCCACTGGTGCCTCAGTGTCTGTGGACTCTTCCTCCTGTGGGATGCAGCTCCCTCCATCGCCGGTGCCTCTGCTCTGCCACCAGATGATGCTATTGCACATAAGGACAGGCTGAAAAAACAAGAAAGGGGGTAAGGAGACAAAGGATACACTGGGTCAATGGCTGAACCAACACCACCGTTGGCGTACACAGCACACTCACACACAGGGAACAGCCCTACGCACTATGCATTGCACTACCAGAGAAATAGCTTGCCACCAAGGCATGGGGAGGGGCACACACCGCCAAATGCAGCATACCTGGGACCCACGCAGCCCTGACCAGTAGTGCCTAGGAGCTAGGTAGTAGGATTATCCCTTCAGAATCCTAGCGACCAGGGGACCTACACTGCAATGTCAGGCCTGGCCTAGGGGGCACCCACTGACACACATCCACCACCCGGATACCACCCTACCATGAGTAAGTTGTAATGATGGACACTGTACTCACCCCCTTGTGGCTACTGTGAAGCCCTCAAGCGCCCATCCAGCTCTGGATAGGCCACCATCAGTATGCGGGCCAGGGGAGTCAGGGTTCGACAGGCACCCCTACCTCTTTGGGAGGCCATCCCCAGCTGGGCCGCCGCCATCTTCCGTGCCCAGAGTCTCAGGTCCTCCCACCGTTTGTGACAGTGGATGCTCCACCTGCCATAGACCCCCAGGGTCCACACCTCCTTGGCGATGGCAGGCCACATACCCTTCTTTTGATGGGCACTGACCAGCAAAGGCAATACACACAGAAAAATACCATTAGACAAACAGTCCTGCCTGTTACACATTTGGACCACCATAACCGTTCCCATCACCATTACCACACATATGGCCCAGCACACAACCTGTACGGTGCCAGGAGGATATCCACCCACCCCCCTTACACGAGGCCTTCACAAACACCTCTATGCATTCATGCCACATGCATCGTGCCCACAGTGTACTCACCTGTTGGTCTGGAGGCCCATACAGCAGTCCGTACTGGGGTAGGACCCCATCTACCAGTCTCTCCAACTCCTCCGACATGAAGGCTGGGGCCCTTTCCCCTGTCACACGGGCCATGGTAGGTTCCAGACACAGGTCACAGCAGCACATGCAGTGTAGGTCCTCTCCTATGGAAGGTCAGGTAGCAAATGAGGAATCAGATAGAAAATGACGGTCACGTCCACGGTGGTGCATACCGTCACTGCCGGCGTAGAGCACCATTGGTCACTGTACCCCATAGGGGCCAATGTTAACCAATGAAGAGTTGCACAGCAGTGCATGACCGCCTACCGCAACACCGCACAATGTCAGCAGAATTACCTCACTTCCACCTGTCTCTCCACAAAGGACAGGTGGACACCATTTCGGGAGGGGGGGTGCAGGCCCTGGAATTATGCTGCATCACAAGAGATATCAGCACATACTGGACAAATCACACTAACCCATTACATGTTTACAGGATGCAAGCTACTGTTGTAGCTCCATTGATCAGTTTTTGACTGGCTCATCACTCTTTTGTCCCTTAGATTCCTACCGCTGTGGATGAATAGGGGATGGAGACATACCCCCATGTACAGACCCCTGGTGGACTTGGCAACACTGGAAGACAGGCACATTATCCTCACCTATAGACTTGACAGGGCCACAATCACTGAGCTGTGTGCCTAATTGGAGGCTAACCTGTTATCTGCTATCCGTCACCCCACTGGGATCCCCCCTCCTGTACAAGTGCTATCTGTACTCCATTTCCTGGCAACTGATTCTTTCCAAATGACAGTGGGCTTGGCAGCAGGATTGTCACAGCCAATGTTTGCAAACGTGCTGGCAAGAATGTTGTCTGCCCTGATAAAACACTTGTGCAGCTACATTGTTTTCCCCTAGGTTGAGTGTTTGGCCACAGTGTAGGCCGAGTTTTATGCAATGGGACATATACCCAACATAATTGGGGCGATTGATGGAACACATATTGCTTTGCCCCCCACCCGGCAGAATGAACAGGTGTTCAGAAATCATAAGCGTTTCCACTCCATGAATGCTCAGATGGTGTGCTTGGCGGACCAGTACATCTCCCACGTCAATGCTAAGTATCCTGGGTTGGTGCATGATGCATTTGTCCTGAGGAATAGCAGCATCCCAAATGTGATGGGCCAACTACAGAGGCACAGGGTTTGGCTAATAGGTGAGCCCTGGTTTCCACCCAGTAGATGTTGGTGTATGGGTATTGTGTGGGCCATATAGGATAGTGTGTCGCTAAATGTTGTCCCTCAAAATTTGCAGGTGGATCTCGTTACCCAAACCTTTCAAGGCTGCTGACCCCTGTGAGGAATGCCAGTACAAAGGCAGAAGAACATTATAATGAGGCCCATGGGTGAACCAGAAGGATCACTGAAAGGACCTTTGGCCTCCTGAAGGCCTGGTTCTGGTGCCTCCATCTAACAGGTGGTTCCCTGTGCTACTCACCCAAGAAGGTCTGCCAGATAGTGGTGACATGCTGCATGTTGCATAACCTGACCCTCAGACACCATGTCCCATTCCTGCAGGAGGAGGAGGCTGAAGATTCCCGTGTGCCAGCAGTACACCCTGTGGACAGTGAGGATGAGGAGGCAGAGGATGAGGATGAGGACAACAGAACATCTGTAATCCGGCAATGCTTCCAGTCACACACAGGACAGTCTAACTTGCCATTTCAATGTCTTTGGTTGTAATTTGTCTGGCAATGGCATGCTGATATTTTCCACTTCTATGCCCACTTACTGTCCCCTCTAGCAATTCATTTTGCAGATGTTGGTGAACTAACATACTCCTGGTGTGATCACTACAGCCAGCTACAGGTCATTAATCTATGCTCATTCTCTGTACAGTTGATTTTTAATGTTTGTACCTGTTTCAATGAATACATATTTGATATACATGACATACTCCAAATGTTTTTTTCATAGGGTGTTTATTGAAGTAATAATATATAGAGGGGCAAGTGCAATGGATGGGGTGATGATGGAGGAAAGTCCAGGGTATTGTTCCAGTCTATTTGGAGCACAGATGCATTGTCCAAGGGGACATGGGAACGGGAGCAATGGCAGTTCAAGGTGGACAGGGTGATTGAGTGGGATAGAAGGGTGACAATCAGGAGAGTCTCATTTCCTGGCAGGGTCTTGGCAAGTGTCTCTGGCTTCTGTCTGGATCGTTTGCATGGTGGTCCACCTTCTGCAGGGGGAGAGGTGCTGGTGGCCTGTGAGTCCTGTGGCGGGGCCTCCTGGCCACTAGCGGCAGTGGAGGTGGAAGGCTGTTTAAATGTCTGGCTAGTGGCAGGGGCCCGCTGGTGTGAGACTGCCTTCCTCATAATGTTGGCCATGTCTACCAGCACCCCTGCTATGGAGATCAGGGTGTTGTTGATGGCCTGCAAGTCCTTCCTGATCCCCTGGTATTGTCCCTCCTGCAGCCACCTGTTCTCCTGCACATTGTCCAGGATCTGGCCCATCGTGTCCTGTGAATGTTGATAGGCTCCCAGAATCTCAGATAGTGCCTCCTGGAGAGTTGGTTCCCTGATCCTGTCCTCCCCCTGGCGCACAGCAGTCTTTCCAGTGTCCTGTGCCTCTGTCCCCTGAACTGTGTGTCCACTGCCACTGACCCCAGGTCCATGATGGTCTTGGGGGCGAGGTGGGGCACGGGGTCCCTGTAGATGTGGACAGACTGCTGATTGATGTGTCCTGGGGGCAGAGGTATGGGTACGCTGGGTGGGTGCTGTGGTGGTGTTTCCTGATGGGGGAGGCTCTGTGGTGGTGTGTGGCTGGGCCTGGGGAACCGGCTGTCCAGTGGTCCCTGATGGGCCAAGTAGGTCATCCAGATCCTGAAGACCAGAGTTGCTGTCATCATTGTGTGCCTCTTCAGTTGGGGGACTGGGAAGTGCTGGCACATTCTCTCCGCTGACATTGGCTGGGGTACCTGTGGGGATGTAAATCATGTGTTATGGTTAATGTGTCTGACATATTGTACATCCGTGGCTTCCCCGCTATGATTGGGTTTGCCCTGCCAGCTTTCACTTGTGTACGGTGGGATAGTTAATTCTCTATGGTGTGCATGCTTTAGTGATGAGTGCCCATGCAGGGCTGTGAGGGGTGTCCAGGCATTGGTACAGCATGTAGGGCTTGGCATTGGGATCAGTGGGTTGTGATGGTGTGGTGTGTGGTATGTTGTGGGGTTATGGGGGTGAGGTTGAGGTTATGTGACGGCATGCAGGTAAAGGGGTGATAATAGTAGAGAGCTGACTTACCAGAGTTTAGTCCTTCTCCGACTCCGACCAGGCCCTCAGGATGCAGTATTGCCAAGACTTGCTCCTCCCATGCTGTGACTTGTGGGGGAGCGGTGGGGGTCCACCTCTAGTCCTCTGGATAACGAGATGGTGCCTTGCTGCTATGGAACATACCTTCCCCCGTAGGTCGTTCCACCTCTTCCTGATGTCATCCATAGTTCTTGGGTGCTGTCCCACGGCGTTGACCCTGTCCACGATTCTCCACCATAGCTCCATCTTCCTGGCTATTGGTATCTGCTGCACCTGTGCTCCAAATAGCTGTGGCTCTTCCCTGACAATTTCCTCCACCATGACCCTTAGCTCCTCCTCTGTGAAACCGGGGTGTCTTTGTGGTGCCATGGTTGTTGTGTGATGTGTGTTGGTGAGGGTGTGTTGGGTGATGTGTTGGGGTGTGCAATGTGGAGTGCGTGAGTGGGGTATAGGTGTGATTAGTGTGTGGCTCTAGTTGTGTCAGTGGTCTTGGTGTCTGTCTGGGGGCAACAGTTTGTGTTAGTAAAGGGTTGTGGGTAATGTGGGTGTGTGTTTTATAACCGTGTGGGTGTGTGGGTGTTGTGTGTGTATGGGTGTCAGGTGGGTGTTTTTTTAATTGTCCAATGTGGTGTTGTCTTGTAGGTGGGTGTCCATTGTGAGCGCGGCGGTATATACCGCCAATGGTTTACCACTGTTGAATGTCCGCCATGGTGATTTATGGATCATATTGTGGTGGGTGTTGTTCTGTTGGCGTAACTGAGTGGGTTTTGATACCGCCACTTTATCACTGACCTTTGGGCTGGCAGATTTGTGTATGTGGCTGAATACTGACGGATTGGTCTGTGTGTGTCATAATGTGGTGAACCGATATCCACTGCAGTGGCGGTAAGTTGACGGCCATCACCGTGGCGGTAAGTGGAAATTACCGCCAATGTCATAATGCGGGCCATAGTGTTGTCTGCGATTGATATCACTCAGACACACATGTCCTTTTTATATCATGTACAAAGTCAGCTGCATTCCATCATGCAGTTAGGTTGGACGTTACAGACTTTGAAAAATGGCTGAGTTCCATGGAAGTACATTAACAGTAGTAAATTGTTCACTCCCTTTAATTTATCCAGGAAACAGCAGACAATGGCTAAAAGGGAAGGGAGTTTCACCATGCTTCACATAGAGAAGTTAGAAAAGTTTCCTTTCACAGTTGCAGAAAGTCCTTCTACAGTATGGCTCCTGCATGGAATCATTAACCTGCCCATTCCCACTTTTTGGTTTTTGAAATGCCTGAAACATCTTGCTGTGGGCAGGTACGAGCGACTAGGCGATAGCTATATTAAAGAAGAGTGGGAGTTTCCCTTTGAATACAAATGTCTGAACGGTGAAACAGAGGTCTTTCTCAGCAGAGGCGAATGCGAGACTGCTGTTAGTCATTCAATGATCTGCAAACAGGTGTCCCTTCATGGCCTTTGCAATGCGGGGATCGGGAATTTGGCCTGTTTTCTGAAGGGTACCCTTTGATTTGACCGGCAATTCATGTACTTTCGAATGGAAGTTATGTGGTGATGAGCGACCAAAGCTGTTGCGGAATGCAACCAGGAATTGCCTACTCTAAGGTCGTTACGTGTTGTGGACAAGTTTTATATCCCCCCACACGAGAGAGAAAAGTATCAGAAATGTGGCCTCACATTGATACTGTTAATGTAAATTAAGACAAGCTGAGCAGACTGAAGGCGCTACTGTTCCAAAAACAAGTCGCGTTGACATCAATTAGAGAGACGTATGCTCTCCAGATTGTGAGATCATCAGTCGAGGTTCAATCCCTATTAAATACCAATTTCCCCAAGCACTTTGGAGAGCTGGTATCCAGAATTTTCAATGCCTCAAGCACTACTGGGATTGACCACTTCTTTAGGGCTGTTGGGTCTGGATATGTGTCCATCTTCCAGACTATCTTCGGAGTCATTCCATCGGCCATCCATTCACTCTTTTACAGTGTGTTTGGCGGCTTTCCTATAATTCTACCATTGATTGGTGGAATACTGCTGCTATTTCTTCTGATTTGCAGTGGTTGCGTCTTTTCAGCAATGCCAAGCAATGGAGCCACTGCCACCAGCTCAACTGTGCCATGAACGCATGGTTCAGGTCTTTGATGCTTCGTTGCTGGAGGAATTGGAACGGGATTGGTCATTGTCATTCTGACCACTCCTATGGTGCGTGCAACCAGTCTGCATATGGTGCCTCTTCAAGCACTTGCCTACAGTGTGTTTTGCTGTTCCGCCAGTGCCTCCTGTGGACCAGACACTGCTGATGTCCCCGATGAGGGTTCATTCACGGTCGTGCCCGTTGAGACTAAGGCTGATTCGCGAGGTCACTTATGAGACACCCTTCGTAAATGATCTAGCTCTTTTTGGTGCTGTGGAGAGTGCCACTACTGCAGGTGGACCTGCACAAGAGACTACTACGCATTACTGCTCTGTGGATCTGTCAGCCTATCCTGTGATTGATCTAACATCTGACGACTTGGCCTTTTTCCTGAGGTCTTTTCCATTTAATGGATTTGAAGATGCTTTTCAAGATCATGACTATTGTTAGAAAATGTGAGGATTGGCTTATTATACCAAATTCAAAGTTTACATTTATTGCCCTTACTTTGGCCTGCTGTGCTTGTCATGATCACCATTATGGGGGTCATTACAACTCTGGCGGACGATGTTAAAGATGCGGTAATACCGCAAACAGTCAGACGGACCAAAAAAGGGAATTATGACCCTGGCGTAAACCGCCAACAAAGACAGCCACTTTAACACTTCGCCTGCCACGGCGGTACAGACAAGCAGCGCGGCGGTCACCGCCAACAGACAGGCGGGAGACAATGTTCCGCCCACAGTATCACAACAGGGCAATCCGCCACCTTTTCCGGGGCGGATTCACCGTGGATAAAAACACGGCGGAAACTTTGCAATGGGAAAACGCTCACCTTCTACACATCCCACAAGGAACGACGACTCCATGGACCCCGAACTGCATATACTACCTGCCCTTGTCTTTCTGCTCCTTCACGACCAACAGCGACGTAGACGTAGAAGATACCGGTGAGTACAGCACCTACGACACGGGGAGGCAAAAGTTAGGGGGACACCCACCAAACACCCCCACCCTCGCATATTACAACATACACACCAATGCAGTCACAAACATCACAGTAACAACCCACAATTCCCCCGGAAGAATGCAAAGACAATGCGAAATTCGGTCAAACTTTGTAATGTGCCAATATACATGCCATACAAAAATAAACAAATATATGTATACTAAAATCACTCTTATTTACATATATACAATCCGAGAAGTAGTGCAGATATGTACACAACAATGTCCGTGCACCAACTGTCCAAAAATGCATGGGCGCGGCCCACAATAGAAACCTGACCACAATTGGAGAGAACACTGCCGGGGCATCAGATAGAAACACTACAGGCACCTCAGGGGGAAGGGAAGGGGGGGCACCTCAGCCACATAAACGCAAATCCAGATGCACGATGGGGCGCTATGCCCATTGATGTATCCTGGGGAATGCAAAGCCACAGTCCCTCTAGTCCATACAGTGGGTGGGGTGCCCACTGTCACATCCTGGGGAGTGCAAGGCCACAGTCTCTCTTGTCCATACAGTGGGTGGATTGCCCACTGTCACATCCTGGGGAGTGCAAAGCCACAGTCTCTCTTGTCCATACAGTGGGTGGATTGCCCACTGTCACTTCCTGGGGAGTGCAAAGCCACAGTCTCTCAAGTTGATACAGGTCCATACTGGTACTGGGGGGTGACTGGTGCCCAGACTGGATGAGTCTCCCCGTGAATGGTACTGTCCTGTCACTGTCCCAGCTGCACATGGGATAAGGATGCCTGATGTGGTGGGCCATTCATTCCTACCCGGTGCATTCCCCTCTTCAGCGGTGCTTTGACATGGCGGTCTTTGCCCTCTTCAGCGGTGCTATGACATGGCGGTCTTTGCCCTCTTCAGCGGTGCTTTGACATGGCAGTTTTTGCCCTCTTCAGCGGTGCTTTGACATGGCGTTTCAGGACTGTTCAGCGGTGCTTTGACATGGCGGTCTTTGCCCTCTTCAGCGGTGCTATGACATGGCGATCTTTGCCCTCTTCAGCGGTGCTTTGACATGGTGGTCTTTGCCCTCTTCAGCGGTGCTTTGACATGGCATTTCAGGACTGTTCAGTGGTGCTTTGACATGGCGGTCTTTGCCCTCTTCAGCGGTGCTTTGACATGGCGTTTCAGGACTGTTCAGCTGTGCTTCGACATGGCGGTCTTTGCCCTCTTCAGCGGTGCTATGACATGGCGGTCTTTGCCCTCTTCAGCGGTGCTATGACATGGCGGTCTTTGCCCTCTTCAGCGGTGCTTTGACATGGCGGTCTTTGCCCTCTTCAGCGGTGCTTTGACATGGCATTTCAGGACTGTTCAGGTGTGCTTTGACATGGCGGTCTTTGCCCTCTCCAGCTGTGCTTTGACATGGCGGTCTTTGCCCTCTTCAGCGGTGCTATGACATGGCGGTCTTTGCCCTCTTCAGCGGTGCTTTGACATGGCGGTCTTTGCCCTCTTCAGCGGTGCTTTGACATGGCGTTTCAGGACTGTTCAGCGGTGCTTTGACATGGCGGTCTTTGCCCTCTTCAGCGGTGCTTTGACATGGCGGTCTTTCCCCTCTTCAGCGGTGCTTTGACATGGCGTTTCAGGACTGTTCAGAGGTGCTTTGACATGGCGGTCTTTGCCCTCTTCAGTGGTGCTTTGACATGGTGGTCTTTGCCCTCTTCAGCGGTGCTTTGACATGGCGGTCTTTGCCCTCTTCAGCGGTGCCATGACATGGCGTTTCAGGACTGATCAGCGGTGCTTTGACATGGCGGTTCTGATACGGACATTGGTGTGTGGCATGACGCTTTCCACACTGGACATTGGTGTGTGGCATGACGTTCCATCATTGACCAGCGGGGCTGTGGCATCCTGGCCCCACCTGGGCTGTGACTCCTGCGGTGGTCTCTGGACCAGTGACGATACTTGAGCCCTCCTGGGCTGTGACTCCTGCGGTGGTCTCTGGACCAGTGACGATACTTGATCCCTCCTGGGCTGTGACTCCTGCGGTGGTCTCTGGACCAGTGACGATACTTGAGCCCTCCTGGGCTGTGACTCTGGCGGTGGTCTCTGGACCAGTGACGACACTTGAGCCCTCCTGGGCTGTGACTCTGGTGGTGGTCTCTGGACCAGTGACGATACTTGAGCCCTCCTGGGCTGTGAGTCTGGCGGTGGTCTCTGGACCAGTGACGACGGTGCTGGCGGTTGTGTCTGGACCGCCGGAAATGATGGCGCACATCTCCGCCGTGACACTCACAACAGGCTTGGCAGACTTCCTCTGGACCTTCCCCACCTTTTTAAGAGTTACAGCTGACTCACCAATCGCCTTCGATCCCATTTCACTTGTTGTCCCACCAGGAGTCTTGACAGGGTCCCGTCTTCCACTCTCCAATTTCGGAGCCTTTACAGGGGGTGGGCTGCCTGTGCCTTGGCTCTGGGTCCTACTGCCTGCCCTGGTGGATGGTGCACTCCAAAAACCTTGAACAGGCACCACTGGTCCTGGAGGCTTTTTGCCTGAGGCGCTACGACGGGACTGATGAATTGGAGGGGGGGTGGGGGCAAAAAGGTCAATTTGACAGAGGGATAGTTTCTGACGAACACTGGGATGGGTAGCTGTAGGGGGTCTGGGAGTGGAGGAAGAGGAGGTGGTTGTAGGAGGTGTCAGTTTAGCTGTTTTGGGTGCTGGTGCAGGTACTGGAGGCTGTCGTGAGGTGGATGGATGTTGGGTGAATGATTGCCGGCGTTTGGGTACTTTGGGAGGGGGTGTCACAGACACACTGGGAGAGGACACAGGGGACGTGTAAATGGGAGTGGAGGTGGTGAGTGCAGGTGAGCGGCGTGTGGTGCGGGGTGTCAAGGTGCGAGTCCTAGTGCCTGTAGATGTGGTGCATGCAGGTGTGTGTGTAGGCGAGACTGGGAGGGAGGAGGGAGAAGAGGAGGAGGGGACACAGTGGAGGCAGTGGATGTTGCAGTGTCTGTATGTGGGTGGTGCTTGTGTGAGTGCTTGTGGTGTGTGTGGTGCCTATGTTTGCCTGAGCTACTTGGGTGTGTTGACTTGTCTGCATGCTGGTCTGTAGGTGTGCTTGGGATGGGCTGGGATACAGGGGATTGGGTCTGGGTGGAGGAAGTTGGATGGGGGAGGCTGGACACAGGGACAATTGCTGCCATCAGTGCTGAGGCCAGAGATTGCAGGGTTCGCTGAAGGGCAGCCTGACCAGAATGAATGCCCTGCAGGAATGCATTACCATGTTGCAACTCCCTTTCTACACCCTGGATGGCATTCACAATGGTAGACTGCCCAACAGTGAGTGACCTGAGGAGGTCAATGGCCTCCTCACTGAGGGCAGCAGGGGTGACTGGGGCAGGGCCTGAGGTGCCAGAGGCGAAGGTGATGCCCGCCCTCCTGGGTGAGCGGGCACGGGGCGAACGCTGAGGGGCTGCTGGGAGGGCGGTGCTGGTAGGGGGGGTGGCGGCTCTACCTGTAGAAGTAGGGCTCACAGATGGTGCCGCCACCACAGGGGACCTCACATCGGCGGACGAGTCTGTGTCGCTGGTTGGTGATCCGGTGGCCGACGTGAAGCTCCCCTCGCCCTCCGTCCCACTGGTGCATTCAGAGTCTGTGGTGTGGCCCTCCATGGCCATGTGGGATGCAGCTACCTCGTGCTCCGGTGCCACTGTACCTCCGCCTGTTGATGCTGATGTACAAACGGACAGGGAGAGCAGGAAAAGGTGGGGAGACAGAAGAAAGAGAGTATTAGTACATGGCATACCGATACCGTTGGCGGACAAGACAGACGCTGCTGCCACATGCACAACGCCGCGCTCCTGCCCTCTGCACATGCAATTTCATGGATATGGGCTACATGGCAATGCTGGAAAGCAGCGCACATGGATGCCACAGGGGCAACTATACCTCGACTTGGCACTCTGCTGAGGTGGGGTAGAGTGCCACATGGCCTACATTACGGAGGGGCCTTGCCTACCGAACTCGCCCTGGCCTAGGAACACCCACAGCCCACCTCCACCACCCAGACACTTACACTGCACGTAAAGTCCGCAAAATGAGTTTGTACTCACCCCCTTGTGTCTGCTGTGATGCCCTCAAGCGCCCATCCAACTCCGGATAGGCCACCGCCAGGATCCGGAACATCAGGGGGGTCATGTTACGACATGCACCCCTCCCACGTTGGGAGGCCATCCCCAGCTGAGCCTCCGCCGTCTTCTTGCTGCAGCGGCGAATGTCCTCCCATCTCTTCCGGCAGTGGGTGCCCCGTCTCTGGTGGGCCCCAGGGTCCGGACGTCCTTGGTGATGGCATGCCAAATGTCCCTCTTCTGGTGGGCGCTGACCTACATGACATGCACAAGGGAAGAGGAACAGTCATTACCAATTGCACCATCAACGTGTGTGTCCCCCTCCTTACTCTGACCATGTGGCCAATTTATTCCCATGCTTTACTGTAGTATGACTTCTGCCCCCTTCCCTCTTCCACCCAGCCCTCTCCACCCAGGCCTAGCCCCTACAACGTGCTCCATGTGTACTAACCTGTTGGTCTGGAGGACCGTAGAGTAGCGTGTACTGGGGGAGGACCCTATCCTCAAGTTTCTCCAACTCCTCCGAGATGAAGGCAGGGGCCCTTTCCCCAGACGCAGCAGCCATTGTCGCTTCCAGACCGAGGTCACAGCAGCACTAGCAGTGTAGGTCCTCTCCTGTCGAAGGTCAGGTATCTAGTGAATGAAGAGATAGAAAATGTCAGTGACGTCCGCGGCGGTGACGCCCGCGGCGGCCAGCATCATCACCGCCGGCGCACCTGTTCATTGGCTCCTGGGACCCATAGGGTCCATTGTTAACCAATGCAGCATTGCGCTGCGCTCTACGACCGCCTACCGCCACGGTTAGCAACACCAGCACTGTTACCCCACAATCCCATTGTCCCAGTTTAGAGGTCAGGCAGCCGCCATTTCAGGGGCCCACATGGATTCATTTGCAACTGCGTCACACATACTGAGGCCTACACTCAACATACATACAGGAAGGGTTATTGTCTGGGGTAGTCTTGTGTGTGACTGTGGGTACATACCTGGAAGAATAGTGACTTTTACCTCGCTGTTGTCCTTCGTAGGCACCGTCAGCTGGGACAATTGAGAAGATGGCGGAATCCGCCGGTGTACCGACCGCTGGTGGACCTGTTGACAATGGAGGAGCGACATTTAATCGTGACCTACCGGTTTGACCGTGCCACAATCCAGGAACTGTGTACCCAGTTGGAGCCAGAGCTGATGTCACCAATCCGCCATCCGACTGGAATCCCCCCTGACGTGCAGGTGCTGTCAGTGCTCCATTTCCTTGCAAGTGGGTCATTTCAAACAACAGTGGCCATGGCATCAGGGATGTCCCAGCCTATGTTTTCCAACGTCTTGTCCAGAGTGTTGTCTGCCCTGCTGAAACACGTAAGGAGATACATCATTTTCCCTGAGGTGGAGGATTTGCCTACAGTGAAAGGTGATTTCTATGCCCTTGGACATATCCCCAACGTCATAGGTGCTATTGATGGGACCCATGTAGCTCTGGTCCCCCCGCAGGAGTGAACAGGTGTACAGGAACCGGAAGAGTTATCATTCGATGAATGTCCAGATGGTCTGTTTGGCAGACCAGTACATCTCCCAGGTAAATGCTATGTTCCCTGGCTCAGTGCATGACGCCTACATCCTGCGCAATAGCAACATCCCTGATATGATGGGTGGACTCCAGAGGCACCGTGTATGGCTATTGGGGGACTCTGGTTACCCCAACCTTTCCTGGCTATTGACCCCAGTGAGGAATCCCAGGACCAGGGCAGAGGAACGGTACAATGATGCCCATGGGCGGACTAGGAGGGTTATCGAGCGCACCTTCGGCCTTCTTAAGGCCAGGTTCAGGTTCCTCCATATGACAGGTGGGTCCCTATTCTACTCACCGAAGAAGGTGTGCGACATCATCATCGCCTGCTCCATGCTCCATAACTTGGCTTTGCGACGCCAGGTGCCTTTTCTGCAGGAGGATGATCCAGATGACGGTGTTGTAGTAGCTGTGGAGCCTGTGGAGCCTGTGGACAGTGATGAGGATGAAGCTGAGGAAGACGAAAACAACAACAGGGAGTCAGTCATACAGCAATATTTCCAGTGACACACAGGTGAGCACATTTTCTATTTTACCTTTACATTCACTTTCACACATCTACCTCTATCATGTACCTCAATTTCACTCACTATTTGTTAACTGAGTTGTCCCCTTCCATTTCAGTTCCACAAATGTGGTTACCTACGTGTCAACTGTTTGCATCCTTGAAGGGCTTGTGATGTGTGACATAGGTATGTTAATCTCCAAATGGGTAACCCATTATGCAACTGTAATTGATTATACAGATTTACAAATCATTGACTGACTCAATTTATTTTTGTGTTTGAAGGGTGTTTATTTAAGTGCACAAAAATGAAGGGGTTTGTAAAATGGTGATGGGTGATGGTGGAGGAATGTCCATGGCAGAGTCCAGTCTATTAGTCTCACAGGTACATTGCAGATCTGGGCATTGGAAGTGGAGCTGGGGCAGTTCCGATTTGGGCAGGGTAACAAAGTGGGACAGTGGGAGGACTTTCAGGGTGGTCTTATTTCCTGTCGGGGGTCTTGCCATCTTGCTCTGTCCTGTTCCTGGATCTCAGTGCCCGCTTGCGTGGTGGTTGTCCATCTGCAAGGGGTGGGTTGCTGGTGTTGTGGTCCTGTGGCGGGACGTCCTGTCCACTAGCGCCGGCGGAGGTGGTGGGCAGTTCATCGTCCTGGCTAGTGTCAGGGGCCCCTTGGAGTGCCACGGTGTCCCTCAAGGTCTTTTGAATGTCCGTCAGCACCCCTACGATGGTGCCCAGGGCGGAGCCGATGGTCCTGAGCTCCTCCCTGAACCCCAAATATTGTTCCTCCTGCAGACGTAGGGTCTCCTGCAACTTGTCCAGGACCGTGGCCATCGTCTCCTGGGAGTGGTGGTATGCTCCCATGATGGAGGAGAGGGCCTCGTTGAGAGTGGGTTCCCTTGGCCTGTCCTCCCTCTGTCGCACAGCAGCCCTCCCAGTTCCCCTATGTTCCTGTGCCTCCGTCCCCTGGACCGTGTGCCCACTACCACTGCCCCCAGGTCCCTGTTGTTGTTGGGGTGGTGGGTTATCCTGGGTCCCCTGTAGTGGTGGACACACCGCTGATTGACCTTTCCAGGGTAGGGAGGTTTGGGCCCGCTGGGTGGGTGCTGTGCTGGTGTTACCAGAGGGTGGAAGGTCGGTGTTGGGCTGCGGCTGGGCAAGGGGAACCGACTGTCCTGAGGCCCACGATGGTCCGGGCTGGTCATCAAGATCCAGTGGGGCAGAGCTGCTGTCGTCACTGTGGGCCCCTTCTGGGGGTGGAGTGGTGTTGTCTGGACCCTCTGGTGTGGTGACATTCCTTCGGGTTCCTGCGGGGGTATAAGTACATGATTATTGCATGTGTGTGTTTCATGGTGTGCAATGGTTGGGTGTGCGTGAACCCCAGTGCAGGCATTCCTGTGGGGGGACTTGTGTGCTGATGGTTGGGGGGTGTTCTGGGTCTGTGCAGTGGGCATGCTTTGGTGATGGGTGTCGATGCTTAGTTATGTCATGCAGGGCTTGGGTTTGGGATGGGTGGGTGGTGTAATGGTTAGATAGGTGAGGATTTGGGATGATAGGGGAGGGTGTGATGGTGGGGGTGTGTGATATCATGCAGGTAGGGTGGGGGTTATGATTTGACTTACCAGTGTCCGTTCCTCCAACGACTCCTCCGAAGCCCTGAGGATGCAAGATGGACAAGACTTGCTCCTCCCATGTTGTTAGTTGAGGGGGAGGAGGTGGTGGTCCGCCGCCAGTCCGCTGTACCGCAATGTGGTGCCTGGATACCGTTGAACGCACCTTCCCCCGTAGGTCGTTCCACCTCTTCCTGATGTCCTCCCTATTTCTTGGGTGCTGTCTCACAGTGTTGACCCTGTCGACTATTCTTTGCCATAGCTCCATCTTCCTGGCTATTGATGTGTGCTGTACCTGTGAGCCAAATAGCTGTGGCTCTACCCGTAGGATTTCCTCCACCACGACCCTGAGCTCCTCCTCGGAGAAGCGGGGGTGTCTTTGGCGTGACATGGGGTGGTGTGTGTGATGTGTGGGGTGGTGTATGTGTTGATGAGTGTGGTGAGTGTAGTGGTATGTGGTGTTTTGTGCTTGGATGTTGCGTCGGGGATGGTGTTGTGTGCCTCTGTGTGATGGGGTTGTCTGTTCTGTGCTATCTCTCTGGCCTTCGTGCGTGAATTGTGGTTGTAGGGGTTTGTGGGTGATGTGGGTGTGTGTTTTATATTGTGTTGGGTGTGTGGGAGTGGTGTGTGTATGTGTATCAGGTGTGTGTATATGTAATATCCAATGTGGCTGTGTTTTGGAGATGTGTGTGTATTTTGAGCGCGGCGGTGTGTACCGCCAATAGAATACCGCGGTTGAAAGACCGCTGCGTGGATTCGTGGGTCGTAATAGCATGGGCGTGTTTCTGTTGGCATGGAGGTGGAGGATTTGTTTCCGCCAGTTTATCGCTGACCTTTGGTGTGGCGGTATTGTGTGGGTGTCTGAATTTCGGCGGATTCCAGAATGTGTGTCATAATAGCTGTGGCGGTCTACCGCGGCCGCGGCGGTGTTTTGGCGGTCTTCTGCAAGGCGGTAAGCACCTTATACCGCCAATGTTGTAATGACCCCCTATATCTCTTAGTATGTTTTTAGCTATTGATTTTTAACAAATTTTTAAATGTGTTTTCTTCTAGTTTTTATGCTTTTAGATTTTAGTCCAGAGCATCTTTAGCATTTGGATTCATTCATCTTCGGTGGCATCAAGTTATGGCGTCATACTTGTTAAAGCAATGGGGAGGGTGTAGTGAATCCTAGTTTGTTTTAATGGGATACAGGAGTTAGGTTAGCCTTTGGCTTGCAGACTTGTGCCCCATCACCTAGTGACTTTTACCCAACTTAACTTGCTCTGTTTTAGCGCATTTATTTAATTAAATCTTTTAAGATGGCTGCCTTGTTTTTAGTTAGACCCATGTTTTAGTTTTGCGTTATCAGTGCCAAAGTGCTAAGGTGTCAATATCAAGCGACAAAGATAAACAAACCGTAGGTGTTCACATTAGGTAGTTTCCCTCTACATGCTTTTGAGGGAATTGTTTATGTAAGTTACCGTCCCAAGCATGTTTTGTTATCTATTGTCTGGGAACAGACCTATGTCAGGGGTCCAAGCAGATCTGTATAAATACTCCTTACTTAAACTGATATTCAGAGGGATTCTGGCCAGATGCCATCGATACTTTCGATGCTGCACGTCGCCTTGACGCTGACCCAGTCTTCGTGTCTATACAGAGTCTGAGCTAGAGACCTCGTTCCAACGTAACGAGTGTTGGGGGTGCTCTTCTCATGGACGTAGCACTGGCAGATTACATTTAACATACCTAGCTCTCTTTTAGGTTAGAGTTTAGGCTCATTATGCTAGGGTATCAGGACATATTTCACATCTCATGTCATTTCATGTTATTGCAAGATGGTGGGGGTCTTTGTATTAATGACTCTTGTCTTTACCATTCTGTTTCTTGAACTGTTCATTATCCTAATCATTGCAGCCCATGCAACTTATCACAGATTGCAGTTTTGCTAAATAAAACCTATTGAAACTTTACTGCATCTTCTTCATCGTCTGTGTTTGGTTGAGACATGTTGCTCATGTGAGAAAGAGGTAATACCTGTTTAACCACAACACTCCCTGAGATGTCACACTCTTGAGTCCATGCGTAAAGGCTGCCACAAATCACCTTTTACTGTTTGGGTTTTTGGTGAGGTGCTGCTTGTGATCCGGGAGGGTTGGGACGACAGTTGCGATTTGTTGTAGGATTGGCATACTTGCCTACAAACATAAGTACTGTCATCCTTAAACCAGCAGTCTTGCCTAGAGCAAGAGTCCAAATACGACAAAATCATAACTCATGACCAATACAGGTATCTAGCAGATGTTTTTAAATGCCTGCTGCCTGACATAGGGAGGATAACGTATTACAGACCACTTCATAGAAGACTTTGATTTGTCACTAAAAGTGATAAGATCAGCAGCCTTCTCAGCCTCCTGCTCTGCATGGCTAATGATAGACAGGAAGCTTTTTCTGCTTGCTGCATTGCTGCATTGTGTGCAGTCAATGGAGGAGTCTAGCACTGATTTCACATTGTGTGCCTATCGCCTAAATTGTTTGTTTGCACTGGGCGTCTGGGTGAAACTCCAACAAAGGAATTAGGAGAGGCATATTCATTTTAGCTAAATCTTTGGTTACCTGACACAATAACACCAATGTGATTATTTAGGCACAGTGACTCCGCTTAAAATCATCTGCTAGATCATAGAAGCTTCACTTTTGAGAAGTCATTTTCTCTCCTCGACTTCTTGAAGAAAGAGGACGCTGCAACTTCGGCGCCCTTAACCACTATACCTAAGCCGTAAATACAGGGCTTTCTGACTGATCCTTAACTACTTGAGCGTGATTTCTTCGCACCTTGGCAGCATGATTTAGTGCTGGTGTAAATTCAGCCCGATTGGGGTAGTTGCCTTCCTCCCGTTTTATGGGCATGAAGCCTGCTCATGTAAGTAATTGTCCCCATGCGCCTGAAAATCTTTTGCCATCACAGTATTTCCAAAGGCTAACGACAAATTGTTTTAGCCTTTCGGCGTTCATGTTTCTTGCTCCTGCCAGTCCTGACGATGGCCCCGTAATTTCTTCAGGGCCGAAACACTGGAATTGAAAAGGAATTGTGGAACCAAATTTGATTAAATCCGTGTGGCAATTGGTGTACAATTTTGACTATGTCACTGAAAAATCTATGTTCCAAGTCCTGAACGTGGCTTCTAAAACCTCTCACACCTGTTGGCACTCACTTTTTCTCCACACACTGTGAGCACTTTTATGAGCACTGATACTGTATAAAGTATATTTGATTTTTTGACCTTGTAAACTAAATAATCTGTGTGATTCACCGTTGGTGCTGCTGATCCAATATATACCATTAATATTATTGGTTTGTGCATACTGTCATATGAAGCTGCAGACTGAGCACACAGTCAATACTGGTGTATACCGATGTGTTTTGTCAATTGATTGTCAATTCCCTAAGGAATCAATATTGCCACTGAATGTGTTAGGCCCCGGCTCCAGTGGGGTTATTGGGCAGCATCTGTTGTTTATGAGCATAGTAATACAAAGCAGAGATTTTTGCTGCCTTGCCTTACTCTAAATTTATCAAGCCATGCAAGGCCAACCAAGGAGACCTTGCGTGGCTTCATAAATCTCACTTACGTTTTGTGTCATCCTTGTACCCCCTTGTGTGGCACGAGTGCAACACAGAACCTTGATAAAAATGGGCCTACATCTCTATTGACAATACCTACTGTGCTATTACCCTTGTCTTTCTGCGTATTGAGTCAGTCTTAAAACCTAGCAGCCTGATACAACAAAGTAAGCAGGAAGCTTCCATAATATATGCCATGTTCAGTGAACATGCTCTGAAACCCATAATACCTCTTCTTAATCTTAGTTTTCAAAATGGTAAATGCGAGAAATTGGGTTGTTGGTTAACTGGGGTGTGAACCCTGACCAATCAACAGCCACAACCCCTTTTAGAGGGTGAACCACAAAGAGTCACAAAATTAAGCTGTGCTGAAGGCTGGATAGCTTGGCATAAAAAGCAATCAGGCTTGATTTAGAGGCAATGTGTAAAGTATTTATTGCGCGCACAATAAGGTAAAATCACAACACAAGAAAAATCCCACACCAATTTAGAAAAATAGAATAAATGTTAATAAATTATATGACATTGACACCAAACTGGCAAATATCCAATTGGAGGGCAAGGCTGCAGGAGGTGCCTGAAGAGGGGGCGTCATCGTTAGATGGGCTTGGGTTAAAGCCATGGTAGAGAAGTTTACGTTTGAACTTAGTCACTGAAAATGAACTGGATTCTAGGACCCTACCAACCAAAATTTGCACTTATTAAATGTAATAATGCAACCCAATGTTATCTTGTGACACAGGTAGACCTCACACAAGTGAAAAACATATTTAGGATTTGTTTTCACTGCCAGGACATGTAAAAAGTACAAGTGTATGTTCAACCTTTTAATTACACAGAACCCTGCCCTGAGGGCCTCCTAGGGCCTACCTTTGTGATGCCTCATGTGCAATAAATGAGCAGCTTAAGGTTTGGCAAGGATGTTATATTGAGTCGAATTGGCAGTTTAAAACTAAATTCAGGTTACAATGGCATGCCTGGGATATGTTTTCAAGTGCTACTTAAGGGGGTGGCACAATAAGTGCTGCATGCCCGCCAGTAACATTTAATTTACAGGCCCTGGGTATGTGGTATAGCACTCTACAAGGGACTTATAAGTAAATGAAATATGACATTCAGGTGTAAGCCAATCAAACCATGTTAACAGGAGAGAGCACAAGCACTTCAGCACTGTTTAGCAATTGTAACGTGCACAGAAACCTAAGGCCAAAAAAAACTAATTGAGCAAAAAGTGAAGGGATTAAAAGGCAAAACATTTAAGGGTGACCCTCAGAGAGGGCCAGGTCCAACAGGACTCTCCTCAAGCCTAAAGCCAGCGGAGACTAATACATGCCTTGATGGGATTACCTGTTTAGGTGAGAGAACCTAGACAATGGCCCTCTAAAGCAGGGGCCCTTGCCACTTCTACACCCCTCTGAATTCAGTTGAATCCTTCTGTCTATCCTCTCCAGAGCCACCAAACCATGGAAAACCCTTCTACTCACTTTTGGACCCCATCTGTGCAGCACCTAAACTAACTTGCTCACAGATGCATCCCAGTAGGCAGACAGTACCACATTGGTAAACAAAGTGATGTGGCCCATTCTACCCCATAAGTCAGACTTCTGTCCCCCTCCTAAGGAAAACTCTGCTTATAAGGAAAACAAACAACAGAGAATACTGACAACTGTCAGTGCCAAGATCTAGAACGCAGGCCGTCCAGGGTTCTCTTCCGTTTCTCAGAATAAAAGGCAACGGCACAGGTATTCGGCACCCATCTGCCACTCTGTTCCTTACCAGTCCAGTGGTGGAAGCCTGAGAATGATCATTCAGCTGAGGATTTGTGACCTGAGGCTGAACAAAAGTCAGGGGTGAATCCTTTGTCCCCTGCCCCTCCATCTGGCCCTGTGTACTCTCCATTGGGGAGTGTACGCCCAGATGTCAGAGCTTTCAGGGCACCTGGGCGGCCATTCCTCCAAACACTTCTATCACCAGGAGCAACCCATTCTCCAGAATACAGCCAATGGGCATCTATGAACTAACTATCACCCTTCTCTGGGTCATCCCACCACTCCCTCCAGGGATACCAGGGCCATGGGGAGGATAAAGTCCTGCCCCTGAGCCTGAATTACCCTATACATCTCAACTGTGCACTATTCTGGGAAAGCCACCAGCCTTTCCATTACTATAGTCTGGCTGGCCCCAGGTTCCATCAGAGCAGTGTCAAGGACCCCATTCTCCTTGAAATTGTGGAAAGGATGGCCCCACCCTCAGGGGTCACCAGTCTACCCTCTGAGTTCACCTCCCAACTAAGGTAGATTAGGGCATGAGCTACTTATTGTCCTTGGGGACTTCTTATCCCTAAAACCATATTGGTCACCTCTGTAAAGGACCTACCAGTGGATAGTTTCTCTGGACAGACAGAGTTCCCCTGCTTGTGTCCTAGTTGAGAACAATCAAAGCAGTGGGTGTGGAAATGGGGCATTGTGGGTCACTGCCCTCTAGAGCTCCTCTCCTTCTTCTCAGAAGGGTCATGGGAACCATTTCCTTCCACCTTAGCATAAGACAGGTCTGTGTCTCCCTTGCCCCCACCTCATTCTTTTGGGGAACCCTGAACCATCCTTCTTGGGGCCACCCCAGGTGCCTTCTTGGATACTTTGGTGCTAACCTAGAGGACACCTCCTCACCAAGCTTCCAGGGGTCAGTCAGCTTGCTGTCTAACAAGTGATATCGCAGCCCTGGAAAACAGGTATTGAGCATGTGCGTTTTCAGAATCAGGTTGTACAGAGCAACAAAATCATCTACCTTGCTGTACCTCATCCAGCCCTTCAGTACCTTGATAGAAGAGTCTAAGAAGTGCACCCAGGAGTGAGTGGATATCCCTGAACATCTGATCCTAATTCTCAGGGGTCAGCCATAATTTGGAAAGAAAAATGGCCTTCATGGGGACCTAATTGGTGCAGTGCTCTACCTCAAGTGTAAGGAGAGTGTCGCTCCCCACTGTTGGCATGCACCACCACAAGCTACACCCTTCCCTCACAGTACTACTCTGGGACTTTGTGTTACCTCAAAGCTACCTCATATACTGAGAACCGTTTATCAAATCAATATCATCTACCATCACACTACCTGATAAAAGATCCTTTGGTATGTAGGCTCTCACCTCACCAGTGGGCACTGCTGGTAAGCTGCCACCAATATTGCTGGACTACATTTGCTTGGCTCTTCTGTCTGGCTCCTTGACACTAGGCCTAGGTGGAAAAAAATTCCTCTCGCAGAATTGGGAGAATTCAGGTGACTCTGCACTATACGTGTAACACACAGTTCCTGTGTAATTTGATCACCCATTGAATGGAGGAATTATTTTTCCACAGGAGCATTCAAGGCTCCGTTAAAGAGTGAGGCTCCGTTATCACGCACTTGCAAGCACAAACAAGATTTCCCCACCTGCTAGCGTGGTTTCTGGTCACCACAGAGCTTTGCGGAGCTGTTTTGTGTCTCTGCTTTTCAAGTAGATTTTCATTCGAGAAGCAGGTATATCAGCTTGAAAATACCTTCAAATTTCTAAAACCTTTGGCTAAGGGTTTTGTTTGATAGAGGGAATGTACCAATATTTTATTTGTACTTTTATTTAATTTTTAAATGTGACTGTGGTTGTGGTGGGTGGCCTGTATTTGCAGTAGAGGTCTAGTATTTTTTCACATTTAATTTTTCATCTTTTTTTAAGGTAAAAGGTTGCACAGATAAGTACATTTTCACTGTCTTTGTTAAATTTGCACTATTCATTTATTTTTCCATGAGGCCTAGTCTGCCACGGGCCCTCCAGTCAGTACTAGTCATTTGGAATATGAAACTGCTGTTTCTGTGGGACATGTTGTTTTAAAATATCTATGACTATTTAGGCCAGAGATAACACTGGATTAAATTATATATTTTTTAATTTCCCATTTTTTTCATTGATATCGTGTCTTGGGAGGAAGCTTGTTTTTGTACAAATTTTCATTGCTGACTTGATTTTAATTTTTGCCATTGCTGAATTAATGGTAGTGTTTTCTTCATTGTTTATCATGACTCCTTTTTCTGTCTAGTGTGTGTGTGTGTTTGCCATAAACCACAATTTTGTCTTTGTTCTCCATGCCATGTGGCAAGTGGTCATTTTGTGTAGTCAGTATTCATCCATAGGCCCGCATATGTTCTTCTTTGTTGTCCATGTCTCCTTGCTTGCTGTGATTTGACCATGTGATCAGCAGCCATTATGTCTAGCCACAGTCAGGGTACCTTTGCCATAGCCTGCATGCGTTCTTTATTCTCCATGCCTCCTTGCTTGCTATTGTTGTTGTTTGACCGGAGGCCATTTTGTGTAAGCAGTCAGTGTGTTTTTGTCACAGACCTGCATGTTCTCTTTGTTCTTCAAACCTCTTTGTTTGCTGTCGTTGTTGTTTGACTATGTGGCCGGAAGCCATTTTGACGTTGGCAGTCAGTATGCTTTTGCCATGGGCCTGCATGTGTTCTTTTGTTCACCATGCCTCCTTGCTTGCTGTTGTTACTGTTTGACTATGTGCTGAGTGCCACTTTGGGTTGGCAGTCAGTGTGCTTTTTCCATAGGACTGCATTTGCTCAATGCGTCAGTTTGTACAGCCTGGTGTCACATTTTATCTGCGCCAGGTATAATGTATGCAGGGTAGACATTCGCAAGTAAAAAGCCCAGTAGAACTGATGCAGTGAAGTTTACAACTTTTCACTCCATCACTCTATGACTTCATTGCATCAAAATCTTAACACCTTTTCAAACCAGGCATAAAATTGACGCAGGGCTTTTTACATTAGGACTCTCCTCTGATTTCTGGTGCATTGCTGGAGTTGCGTCAGTTTTATGACACAACTCCAACATTGTGTCACTTTAACTGCAACCGATGCATCAGAATTTCTGATGTTTCTGTGAAAACATGCGCCATGGAGGTATGTATTGTAAGGCTCAAGAAATCTGATACATCAATGCCAATGAGTCAGTTTCTTGTAAATGAGGCCCTGTATCTTGTTTGTGGGGATAGGCAACACCTATCTGAAGGTCTTGACCCTGAACACAATTTTAAGGGTAATCGACAAATGTAACAGTAGCGATATTCGCCATAGAGAAATCCCATACAGCTGCAAACATCTTGGAATACTTTAAGAGCAAGGTGTTTGAATAGCTGCAACACAGAGGTCTCAGAATTGGATTTGTTGCTACTGACAACATTAGTAATATAGTGAAGACCATGGCAGATGGTGGATACTTCAGGGTCCTGTGTTTGGCGCATTGCATCATCCTGATTGTGCAGGACTTTCTGAAAAAAGAGGACATACTCAGCAACAAATTGACCACCTGCAGAAGAATATGCACTCTTTTCAGGCATTATTCTGAAGCCTGGAAGCAGTTGAGGATCATTCAGGTTGCTAAAAAAGTATCAGTTAAAGCCCTCATACAGGAGGTGCTAGCAAGATGGAACTCTACCTACTACATTCTGCAAAGTGTGTTTAAGCAGTACAGACCAATCACCGACTATGTCCTTCAAAGAGGAGGGGATACAATTGGGAAAAGCTTGACCATGGAGGTGGACAATTGGACTCTAGTCAAATACCTGACACAAACGCTACTTCCTTTTGAGGGTTTTCAGATAGGAAGTAAGTAAGGAGGACAGTACGCTGAGCTAAGCTATCCTGCTGTTGCATCTGCCACAGGACCAGTTAAAAAAGGTGTTACAAAGGTTCGCCTGTGAGCACAGCAACTGAGAAGTACGAGTTTGGTGAGAGTTTAATCCTTCACTTGGCTGTTAATACAAGACTGCAAAGAAAGATCATGCGCTCCAAAGAACACTGGCCACTTTCATTCCTTTTTCTGAAGGCGATGTTTCACTAAACAAGAAGTGGATTGTTGAGCAAGCGAAAGACTTGGAAGTGAAACGGCTGCAAGTTAAAGTCCCAAGCAGAAGTTCTGGTGTGCAGCCTTCAACCTCCAGAGAAAGCAGTGCTGCTATCTTGCAGCAGCCAATACCAGCAACAGCACCAGCACCAGCAAAAATACCAGCAACAGAAGAATTGGACCCAACCTCTGCATTGGCTTGGTTGCAAGTGTGGAGCTTAAGTCGATTGCAGAGGCGAAAGCAACAGAAGCCAAGCAGGTGGTAGCACCAAAATCCATTCAGAGTATGGTCCCAGACTATTTGGCTACCCCAAAAGATGTATACATGAATGAAAACCCAGTGATTTATTGGTATGGGAAGATACACAAATGCCAGAGCTCAGCAGGCTGGCAAAAAAGTATCTGGACAATCCAGGAGCCAGTGTATGTACTAAGCAAGTATTCAGTGTAGCAGGTACAGTTGTCACAGTTAGAAGGATCAGTCTCTCTCCTCAAAATGTAGAGAGACTGACCATGATTAAAATGAACCAACACTTCAAACCACACAATTACACTGTACTGAAACACCACAGGAGGATGATGAGGGTGATTGGTCAGATACAAGTGCATTAGTTGACCAACGTCTGGGTGAAGTCCCTTTGTATGAGGACAAACTCTACTTCGCTGACTGACTAGGCAACCTTAGAAATTTCAAATTATCATGTCAAACTTCTTTGAAACAAAAATGGAGATAGCTAAAGAACATAACTTTGTGTCTGACTTATGCAGCCCCACCATCTATTCACATGTATGGCCGGATTGGAGATTGACCAGTGTGCAGTGAAGAAGCTTCCCTGTTCCCTTCAAGGACGTTGGAGACTGCTTTCATCCCATGCCCAGCCTTCTTCCTTCCATTTCCTAACAGGGCTACCCCAGTAAAGTTCATTATTTACAAGACTGCCAATGTGTTGCTTCCATGAGAAAAGGCTACAGGAGATACAATAGAACAATTAAGTGCCACCACGCTTGGATTGTAACAGGTAACTAATTATTGCGCCAATGAGTGATATGTTATTAATAAGTTTGATTGATGATGATTTTTTATGTGATGACAGACAGTGTGTTTGACTAATTTGTAAACTTGATTTTTATGATTTGCAATGTTTGTTACAATCCACAGGCCTTCTCTTCTCCTGCACGAAAGACAAAAGCTCCACAACACTCCTGACATATCGAGAAGAATGCAGAAGCACTGCCCAAATTAGCATTTATATAGAGTTCATCTTTCTTTTAACAATCATAATTTGTAGAAATGGGTTCACTCCTCCATAATTTGTATTTATCAAACCTAGATGAAAGGACATATATGTAATAACTTTAGTCTCTTGGGCTGAAGGGCTGCTTTTGCAATGTATTTATTTGAACTGTCATTTCTTGATTTCCTCCCACAACAGATTTGATGATGATGTGCTGCTCAGACATCGGCCAGATGAATATTGTTGTTGTGTAGTGTTTACCTTTGTTACACCTTTCAACAAATACCCATTCCCACTCATTCATCAAACCCATCATCCTCTTCCCCCAGGCTGTGTGAAATATTTGAGGTGTGACATGAATTTACACTATAAACAGATCACACACTTTGTGGAGCAGATGTTGTGAAAGCAACACCAACTCACTGCTGGATCTTCTCTTACCTGAGCAATAGTCCATGACAGCCTCCTTGCCCACTCACACATAAAAGGGATACATATAATATAACATTATTTGTCAACATAATCATTCACGGACTGCCCCTTGTGTTGCTTAAATGGTTAACATTCTCCTGTTCTGAGTCCACTCCTCCTGAGTCATGGATTTTGTAAATTTCATTTTATTGTTTTAATAAGTTAATTAAATACCAGCTCCCCATTGCTCTGAAGTTACTACTGCAAGTTTTTGTAATAATTTCAGGTATTTACATCATGGTGGTGGTTTGGTTTCAGTCTTTGATAAGCTATGATATAAATAACCCACTGTTAGAAATGGGGTTTTTGGTTGGCAGTCAGGTTGCCCTCTGTCCAAGCAAGAACCCTCACTCTAGTCAGGGTAAGTCACACACAATCCAAAATCAGCCTGTGCTCACCCTCCGGTAGCTTGGCACGAGCAGTCAGGCTTAACTTAGAAGGCAATGTGTAAAGCATTTGTGCAATAAATCATACAACACCATAGCATAACACCACAAAAATACACCACACAGTGTTTAGAAAAATATATAGGGGCATATTTATACTCCGTTTGCGCCGAATTAGCGTCATTTTTTTCAACGCAAATTCGGTGCAAAACTAACGCCATATTTATACTTTGGCGTTAGACGTGTCTAGCGCCAAAGTATGAGGAAAGAGCGTCATTGTTTTGCGTGAACGCCTTCCTTGCGTTAATGAGATGCAAGGTAGGCGTTCCCGTCCCAAAAAATGACTGCGACACAAATGCGTCGTATTTATACTCCCGGGCAAAAATCACGCCCGGGAGTGGGCGGGGCAAAAAACCCCGCATTTGCGCCTCTTTTTAACGCCTGGGTCAGGGCAGGCGTTAAGGGACCTGTGGGCTCAAAATGAGCCCACAGCTGCCCTCCCATGCCCCCAGGGACCCCACTGCCACCCTTGCCCACCCCAGGAGGACAACCAAGGATGGAGGGACCCATCCCAGGGACATTCAGGTAAGTATACATTTTTATTTTTTTAATATTTGTTTTGACATAGGGGGGCCTGATTTGTGCCCCCCTACATGCCTCAATGCCCAATGACCATGCCCAGGGGACATAAGTCCCCTGGGCATGGCCATTGGGCAAGGGGGCATGACTCCTGTCTTTACTAAGACAGGAGTCATGTAAATGGCGTCTGGGCGTCGTTAAAAATGGCGCAAATCGGGTGGAGGCGATTTTTTAGTGTCAACCTGACTTGCACCATTTTTAAGACGCCCTAACGCCATTTTCCCCAACGCCGGCGCTGCCTGGTGTACGTGTTTTTTTTCCACGCACACCAGGCAGCGCCGGTCTGCTAGCGCCGGCTAACGCCATTCAATAAATACGGCGCCCGCATGGCGCTTCAGAATGGCGTTAGCCGGCGCTAAACTTTTTGACGCTAAACTGCGTTAGCGCAGTTTAGCGTCAAAAAGTATAAATACGGGCCATAATATTTATCTGGGTATCTTCAGGTCAAAACGATCAAAGTTGCAATACGAATTTGTAAAGATATCACTGAAAAGTGATAGAAAGTGTCTTAGGTCTTTAGAAAGTAAACAAAGTCTCTTTCAAACACAAAGTACCTGGTTTCTGGTGGAAAATCTCCTCAGAGGGCCACAGGAGAAGAGGTGCATGGAAAACTGGTGTGTGCGTCGATTTCTCCTCAGCACACACGGACTTGCGTCGTTATTTTCCATGCGGGGAGTCGGGCGTCGTTTTCCGGCGCGCGGACAGTCTCTTACTGTGGTTTGCGGGGAGTACCAGATGTCCCGGGTCAGTGCGTGGATTTTCCTGCTTGTTTTCCGGCTGCGCGTCGTTCTGCAGGGCTGCGCGTCTAAGTTTCGATCCCACGGCAGCCGTCACGTTGATTTCTCCTGCGGAGTCGGGCGGCGTTGTCCTTGCGAGGCCGTGCGTCAAAGTTTCGATCTCACGGCAGGCGTCGCGTCGATTTCTCCTGCGGAGTCGGGCGGCGTTGTCCTTGCGAGGCCGTGCGTCAAAGTTTTGATCTTACGGCAGGCGTCGCGTCGATTTCTCCCGGGAAGTCGGGCGGCGTTGTCCTTGCGAGGCCGTGCATCAAAGTTTCGGTCGTCCCGAAGACGTCTCGTCGATCAGCGTCGGTGTGCGGCGTTTTTCTTGCAGCGGAACAAGCTGTGCGTCGAAAAGTTTGGCGCACGGAGCATCCAAGAGGAAGAGAGAAGTCTTTTTGGTCCTGAGACTTCAGGGAACAGGAGGCGAGCTCTATCCAAGCCCTTGGAGAGCACTTTTACAGCCAGACAAGAGTTCAGCAAGGCAGCAGGCCAACAGCAAGGCAGCAGTCCTTTGTAGAAAAGCAGACAGGTGAGTCCTTTGAGCAGCCAGGCAGTTCTTCTTGGCAGGATGTAGTTTCTGGTTCAGGTTTCTTCTCCAGCAAGTGTCTGATGAGGTAGGGCAGAGGCCCTGTTTTATACTAAGTTGTGCCTTTGAAGTGGGGGTGACTTCAAAGAGTGTCTAAGAAATGCACCAAGCCCCCTTTCAGTTCAATCCTGTCTGCCAGAGTCCCAGTAGGGGTTGTGGCAGTCCTTTGTGTGAGGGCAGGCCCTCCACCCTCCCAGCCCAGGAAGACCCATTCAAAATGCAGATGTATGCAAGTGAGGCTGAGTACCCTGTGTTTGGGGTGTGTCTGAGTGAATGCACAAGGAGCTGTCAACTAAACCTAGCCAGACGTGGATTGAAGGGCACAACAAGATTTTAGTGCAAAGAAATGCTCACTTTCTAAAAGTGGCATTTCTAGAATAGTAATATTAAATCCGACTTCACCAGTCAGCAGGATTTTATATTACCATTCTGGCCATACTAAATATGACCTTCCTGCTCCTTTCAGATCAGCAGCTGCCACTTCAACAATGTATGAGAGCAGCCCCAATGTTAGCCTATGAAGGGAGCAGGCCTCACAGTAGTGTAAAAACGAATTTAGGAGTTTTACACTACCAGGACATATAACCACACAAGTACATGTCCTGCCTTTTACCCACACAGCACCCTGCTCTAGGGGTTACCTAGGGAACACATTAGGGGTGACTTATGTATAGAAAAAGGGGAGTTCTAGGCTTGGCAAGTACCTTTAAATGCCAAGTCGAAGTGGCAGTGAAACTGCACACACAGGCCTTGCAATGGCAGGCCTGAGACAAGGTTAAGGGGCTACTGAAGTGGGTGGCACAACCAGTGCTGCAGGCCCACTAGTAGCATTTAATCTACCTGACCTAGGCACATGTAGTGCACTCTACCAGGGACTTACAAGTAAATTAAATAGTCAATCATGGATAAACCAATCAGTAGTACAATTTACACAGAGAGCATATGCACTTTAGCACTGGTTAGCAGTGGTAAAGTGCCCAGAGGTCAAAAGCCAACAACAACAGGTCAGAAAAAATAGGAGGAAGGAGGCAAAAAGTTTGGGGATGTCCCTGTCAAAAAGCCAGGTCCAACACCCACTAACTCTGTGTTTTCTTTCAATCTCGTTGCTTATGATGGATAATCTTTTTGAATAATCTTACAGTTGAATTTCACCAGGGTGGGAGTGGAACCTCGCTTGTGATATCTTTTCTGTTAGTGCACTAGCCTGGTACTACTCCCACCACCAATAAAAAGGCACATTGGGAAACCCTGCAATAAGGTATTGGAAGATAAAGAGATGTAACAGCCATCTATTCAGGTATGAGAACTAAGAAGTGTACTAGTTTCGTTAGTAGCTTCAACTTATATGTTGTTTACATGATGGCCATCTGCCTTATGTCTCAGCACTGCTTTTAGCTCAGCCTGCTTTTTTAACTGACAAAAAGATGCACTCTAAACAGTCACATACTGTTGATTGACATTTCCCCTAGACTTTCCCTAGCTGATTCTGAAGTTCATTGCCACATAATTATTTGCTAGGTTACTTACTTTCTTTATATCCAAACAATATCCCACTACTAGAGCCGGAACAATACAGCACAGACTAGGTTTGTCTTACTGCTTGCAGATGTTAACTTTTTCTAGTCTAGTCTTGAGGCACCCAGCCACTTATCAAAATATGTACCAGTTAGTTATACCCATGTCCTACTACCCTCTAAAACTTTCTCTAAGGTTACAGAGATGATATAGTTAGGAAATTCAATTAAAACAAATCTTAGAAATTCACTGAAAAAACAGAGGTTATAGGGACTTTATAGTTAGGTTCAGACTTTACACACACATCAAAACACAGAAATTCACCAGGTATAGTTATTGTTATCTCTAGTAACTATAACTAGTGCCCTAAGGTAACTATAACTAGCTCCCCCACCATGCAGAGTTTTCTCATCCATAATTTCACTGCAAATGTTGCAGTGATATTAACAATGATGTGATAGAAGAGGTCATGAGTGATGTAATATGTGAGATAATTAGCAGTGCATGGAGAGGGTGTACGCCACTCCACTCTACCACAGTCAACTGTACACCACTGCATTGTATGCCATTCCAATATAAACTATTCCAGTGTGTGCCACTTCACTGTACGCCACTACACTATATGCCAATTTACTCTACACTGTTCAACTGCATGTAACTCCACTGTACCACACTCCATATACCACACTATACCACTCCACTATATGCCACTCCATTGTATGCCACTCTACTATACTCTATTCCTTTGTACTCCACTGTAAGCTACTCCACAGTACACCACTCTGCTCTATCCCACTTTACTGTCTGCCTCTCCACGCTATGCCACTCCATTCTACACCACTCCGCTCCATGCCACTCCAATTTATGCCGCTCCATAGCACACCATTCACCTCTACTCTACTCCACTCTACCACAACATCCTTTATAACAGTACACTGTACAACACTATCCTCAACTGTAGTGTACCACACTCCACTTAATGATACTCCACTCAACAATGGTAAACTGTATGATTATAAAAAAAGAAACCTAAACTACGCAAAAATAGAAATTCTAAAGTTACTGCTACCTGAAGATCGGGCCTGGCACCCATGTGGATTGGAGCATATAGATGGTGGAGCCAGCCGGCAAAGTAATGCACACAGAAAGCCAAGAAAGTAAACGCTCACTCCACATTGCAGAAAGACATGAAAGCTTTACTCCAACATGATACATTTTGGCCATCAACGCAGCTTTGTTCACATACCAGATGAATAACACCACAGTTGTCTATGCATACACATAAACAGTGACACATGGACAATGTTACAAGCACGATATTCAAAACCATACAACATTGGACGCCATCTTAGAACAAGTGAAAATCCCATAAACTAAACACAATGCTGCTGAAATAACAGTTGTAAATGTGAATAAATGGCATCTCTAGGATCCTTTTATTCATATAACTATATGTTCAGTCTCCGTTGCAAAGACTTTGATAATAATCTTCAAAACTATGGAGCATATTTATACTCTGTTTGCGCTGAATGTGCATCAAAACTTTTGATGCACATTCGGCGCAAAACTTGCACCATATTTATACTATGACGCCCGAGCCCGGGGACGTCAAAAATCCTCTGTGTGCGTCATTTTTTGGATGAGTGAAACCGCCTTGCGTTAATGACATGCAAGGTAGGCGTTCCCTTCCAAAAAATGACTTTAAGGCATGTGCGCCTTATTTATACTCCTGCGTCACTTCGATGCACAGGAAGGGGCGGGCCTTAATAAACGGTGCACTGCCTGATGTGCGCCGTTTTTTAACGCCTGGGTGAGGGCAGGCATTAAGGGACCTGTGGGCTCACTTCCATGGTCTCTGACCACAGAATCAGTCCACAGGTGCCTTTCCCTGACCCCAGGGACACCCCCTGCCACCCTTGCCCACCCCTGGAGGACACCCATGGATGGGGGGACCCATCCCAGGTAAGCACAGGTAAGTTGAGGTAAGTATAATTTTTTATTTTTTTAAAGCCATTGGGCAAGGGGGCAAGACTCCTGTCTTTGCTAAGACAGGAGTAATTTCAATGGGGGTTGTGCGTCAAAAAATGGCACAAGTCCGGTTAGAGTCATGATTTTTGACTCATACCTGACTTGCACCATTTTTTGACACACAACCCCCATTTTTTCCTACGCTGGCGCTGCCTGGTTTGAGTCACTTTTTTTTACTCTGACCAGCCTGCAGTGCCGGCTAACGTCAATCCTTAAATAAGGCGCCTGCTTGGCACATAGGAATGGCGTTAGCCGGTGGTACATTTTTGGACGCAAACCAGCACCGGTGCTGGTTTACATCAAAAAGGATAAATATGGGCCTATGAGTCCATTCTAGGGGAGTGTATGCAAGTACTGATGAGGAAACCCGATATTCTACCAACAACAATGCACAAGAGAAAATAAATACCTCCAATGAAGGAAAAAGTTGCATAGCCGACCCCCCCACACAGAATGCGGGGGAACAATTATATCCTATACAATGCAGAAAGAGTCCGTGGAGACCCCGTCAGATTAATACGAAATGGACAAGTAAATGAACACATCATGCACAGACCCCCAACCATAAGAAAATATCAACCAAGGTGTAATAGACTGAATGTGGTATGATGTACAGTTGCCGTAAATGCTGAGATCTGGTGTTCCAGTGAAAACCACATCTCAGCAGAGATGGGGATATAATTAACAGAATCTGTAGACCGCTACATGTAGCAGAGAGAACATCACATCCAGAAATGAAAAGTGACATGCGGAAAACTCATGGCCACCTGGTTAGACAACTGCTTATACAAGTACGAAACTAACCCCCAGTGGAGGGAAGATATAACATCTGAAATATTGGAGTATATCAAAATATGGTACTGAAGCTTTTGAAATGAAGCCATGTAGAAAAACTATACATACATATGACCAACATCATATAGTTCAGGCTCCTCCAACGAGTAGCGTGTGAGCTTCTGGTAGGTCTCCAGCTACCTGTAAGTAGCTCTCCTGTGTGCAGCCCCTCCTATTAAATTAGAAGTGTTTTCTTGGCTGAATTTATATATCTATAACAAAATTGAGAGCATGTATTCAATATGAAAATATATATTTTTTCAGAATCCATAAGCTGATGTTTGGAGAAAAATGAATGACTTTCCAAAATGTGTTTGAAACTGTTATTTGATTAATTAATCATGTGTATTTGGAATACTTTTCACAAATGTTATTACTTTGGTTACGTATTATCAATGCATAGGCATTTCAAACTGACAAAATGTGTTTTTTACACTACTGCTAGCAACCAGGCCAGCAGCACTGAGCTGATCACTACTAGTAATCTTGCATAGGGTGGGCATGAATGGAATCTTGTCTGGTGTGGGTATCATTACAACACTAATAATATTAGTAGCTGTCAGTGAGTTTCATTGAAAATAAGTAGCTCTTATTGCAAAAAAGGGTTGGAGACCCCTTATATAGTCTGATGGTGTCATCACAGCAGTAATATTGCAACAAAAATATAGCCCAAGTGGGGGAACGCAGGAAAACAAAACCTGCGATGGAAAACCCAGGCCCATATTTATACTTTTTTTAGCGCCACATTTGTGCCATTTTTTGATGCAAAAACGACGCAAACTCACAAAATACAATTGTATTTTGCAAGTTTGCACCGCTTTTGCGTTAAAAAAAAGTATAAATATGGGCCTCAGTTTCTATGCTCATTCCATAAGGCACATAAAACTAATCATAACGTAAAGACCCAATGGCTAGACTGGTGAACAGGAACATCTAGGATAATAAAAGGGCACAAAACACAAATACCCCTGCATCTTGGCCACATATAAATGGTACACAAATAGAACAGAAAATAAGCAAAAAATAAATACAAACTCCATGTGGGGCTCTCCAATTCGACATAAACAGGCAAAAAAGCCCAAGTGGGCAAATAAAAGAAGATAGTCCAAACCCAAATGGGCCGATGTGAATCCCCCAGGTTCAAAATGTGAATATGCACAAAAAGGGCACAATGTTCATTTGCTCATCAGACTTCACGATAGTCATGTATCAAACAAGCAAGTTCAGAGTTCAAGATGGACACCATAGAGTGCAAAGAATAGAAAAAAATATAGATCAAGAACAAAAATCAAAATCTTATCTGTGAGTGACAATCAACACTGAAGTGAAGGTGAAAGAAAGGGTAGGGGGACCAATCCAACAGGACTCCTGGTTGCCACAGAGTACCCCTCCCTTTCCTCCTGTAATAAAACATATTGTGACATAATCAGTGTAGAAAGTATGACTGTACCAAAAACTCAAAGTGGTATAATCGGGGGCTGTGACTCCGGCGGTGGTCTCTGGACCCGTGACGATACTTGAGCCCTCCTTGGCTGTGACTCTGGCGGTGGTCTCTGGACCAGTGACGATACTTGAGCCCTCCTGGGCTGTGACTCTGGCGGTGGTCTCTGGACCCGTGACGATACTTGATCCCTCCTGGGCTGTGACTCTGGCGGTGGTCTCTGGACCCGTGACGATACTTGAGCCCTCCTGGGCTGTGACTCTGGCGGTGGTCTCTGGACCCGTGATGATACTTGAGCCCTCCTGGGCTGTGACTCTGGTGGTGGTCTTTGGACCAGTGACGATACTTGAGCCCTCCTGGGCTGTGACTCTGGCGGTGGTCTCTGGACCCATCACGATACTTGAGCCCTCCTGGGCTGTGACTCTGGCGGTGGTCTCTGGACCCGTGACGATACTTGAGCCCTTCTGGGTTGTGACTCTGGCGGTGGTCTCGGGACCCGTGACGATACTTGAGCCCTCCTGGGCTGTGACTCTGGCGGTGGTCTCTGGACCCGTGATGATACTTGAGCCCTCCTGGGCTGTGACTCTGGCGGTGGTCTCTGGACCAGTGACGACGGTGGTGGCGGTTGTGTCTGGACCGCCGAAAATGATGGCGCACTTCTCCGCCGTGACACTCACAACAGGCTTGGCAGACTTCCTCTGGACCTTCCCTCCCTTTTTAGGAGTTACAGCTGACTCACCAATCGCCTTCAATCCCATTTCACTTGTTGTCCCACCAGGAGTCTTGACAGGGTCCCGTCGTCCACTCTCCAATTTCGGAGCCTTCACAGGGGGTGGGCTGCCTGTGCCTTGGCTCCGGGTCCTACTGCCTGCCCTGGTGGACGGTGCACTCCAAAAACCTTGAATAGGCACCACTGGTCCTGGAGGCTTTTTGGCTGAGGTGCTACGACGGGACTGATGAATTGGAGGGGGGGCAAAAAGGTCAATTTGACAGAGGGACAGTTTCTGACGAACACTGGGATGGGTAGCTGGAGGGGGTCTGGGAGTGGAGGAAGAGGAGGTGGTTGTAGGAGGTGTCAGTTTAGCTGTTTTGGGTGCAGGTACAGGTACTGGAGGCTGTCGTGAGGTGGATGGCTGTTGGGTGAGTGATTGCCGGCGTTTGGGTACTTTGGGAGAGGGCGTCACAGACACACTGGGAGAGGACACAGGGGACGTGTAAATGGGAGTGGAGGTGGTGAGTGCAGGTGAGCGGCGTGTGGTGCTGGGTGTCCTGGTGCGAGTCCTAGTGCCTGTAGATGTGGTGCATGCAGGTGTGTGTGTAGGCGAGACTGGGAGGGAGGAGGGAGAAGAGGAGGAGGGGGACACAGTGGAGACAGTGGATGTTGCTGTGTCTGTATGGGTGTGATGCTTGTGTGAGTGCTTGTGGTGTGTGTGGTGCCTATGTTTGCCTGAGCTACTTGGGTGTGTTGACTTGTCTGCATGCTGGTCTGTAGGTGTGCTTGGGATGGGCTGGGATACAGGGCATTGGGTCTGGGTGGAGGAAGTTGGAGGGGGGAGGCTGGACACTGGGACAATTGCTGCCATCAGTGCTGAGGCCAGAGATTGCAGGGTTCGCTGAAGGGCAGCCTGACCAGAATGAATGCCCTCCAGGAATGCATTACCGTGTTGCAACTCCCTTTCTACACCCTGGATGGCATTCACAATGGTAGACTGCCCAACAGTGAGTGACCTGAGGAGGTCAATGGCCTCCTCACTGAGGGCAGCAGGGGTGACTGGGGCAGGGCCTGCGGTGCCAGAGGCGAAGGTGATGCCCACCCTCCTGGGTGAGCGGGCACGGGGCGAACGCTGAGGGGCTGCTGGGAGGGCGGTGCTGGTAGGGGGGGTGGCGGCTGTACCTGTAGAAGTGGGGTGCACAGATGGGGCCGCCACCACAGGGGACCTCACATCGGCGGATGAGTCTGTGTCGCTGGTTGGTGATCCGGTGGCCGACGTGAAGCTCCCCTCGCCCTCCGTCCCACTGGTGCATTCAGAGTCTGTGGTGTGGCCCTCCATGGCCATGTGGGATGCAGCTCCCTCGTGCTCCGGTGCCACTGTACCTCCGCCTGTTGATGCTGATGTACAAACGGACAGGGAGAGCAGGAAAAGGGGGGGAGACAGAAGAAAGAGAGTTTTAGTACATGGCATACCGCTACCGTTGGCGGACAAGACAGATGCAGCTGCCCCATGCACAACGCCGCGCTCCTGCCCTCTGCACATGCAATTTCATGGATATGGGCTACATGGCAATGCTGGAAAGCAGCGCACATGGATGCCACAGGGGCAACTATACCTGAACTTGCCAGTTTGCTGAGGTGGGGTAGAGTGCCACATGGCCTACATAACGGAGGGGCCTTGCCTACCTAACTCGCCCTGGCCTAGGGACATCCACAGCCCACCTCCCCCACCCAGACACCTCCACTGCACGCAATTCCGCAGAATGAGTTTGTACTCACCCCCTTGTGTCTGCTGTGATGTCCTTAAGCGCCCATCCAACTCCGGATGGGCCACCGCCAGGATCCGGAACATCAGGGGGGTCATGTTACGACGGGCACCCCTCCCACGTTGGGAGGCCATCCCCAGCTGAGCCTCCGTCGTCTTCTTGCTGCAGCGGCGAATGTCCTCCCATCTCTTCCGGCAGTGGGTGCCCCGTCTCTGGTGGGCCCCCAGGGTCCGGACGTCCTTGGCGATGGCATGCCAAATGTCCCTCTTCTGGTGGGCGCTGACCTACATGACATGCAGAAGGGAAGAGGAACAGTCATTACCAATTGCACCATCAATGTGTGTGTCCCCCTCCATACTCTGACCATGTGGCTCATTTATTCCCATGCTTTACTGTAGTATGACTTCTGCCCCCTTCCCTCTTCCACCCAGCCCTCTCCACCCAGGCCTAGCCCTACAACGTGCTCCCTGTGTACTAACCTGTTGGTCTGGAGGACCGTAGAGTAGCGTGTACTGGGGGAGGACCCCATCCTCAAGTTTCTCCAACTCCTCCGATGTGAAGGCAGGGGCCCTTTCCCCAGACGCAGCAGCCATTGTCGCTTCCAGACCGAGGTCAAAGCAGCACTAGCAGTGTAGGTCCTCTCCAGTCGAAGGTCAGGTATCTAGTGAATGAAGAGATAGAAAATGGCGGTGACGTCCGCGGCGGTGATGTCCGCTGCGGGCCGCATCATCACCGCCGGTGCACCTGTTCATTGGCTCCTGGGACCCATAGGGTCCATTGTTAACCAATGCAGCATTGCGCCGCGCTCTACGAACGCCTACCGCCACGGTTAGCAAGGCCAGCGCTGTTACCCCACAATCCCATTGTCCCAGTTTAGAGGTCAGGCAGCCGCCATTTCAGGGGCCCACATGTATTCATTTGCAACTGCGTCACACATACTGAGGCCTACACTCAACACACATACAGGAAGGGTTTTTTGTCTGGGGTAGTCTTGTGAGTGACTGTGGGTACATACCTGGAAGAATAGTGACTTTTACCTAGCTGTTGTCCTTCGTAGGCACTGTCAGCTGGGACAATTGAGAAGATGGTGGAACCCGCCGGTGTACCGACCGCTGGTGGACCTGTTGACAATGGAGGAGCGTCATTTAATCGTGACCTACCGGTTTGAGCGTGCCACAATCCAGGAACTGTGTACCCAGTTGGAGCCAGAGCTGATGTCACCAATCCGCCATCCGACTGGAATCCCCCCTGACGTGCAGGTGCTGTCAGTGCTCCATTTCCTTGCAAGTGGGTCATTTCAAACAACAGTGGCCATGGCATCAGGGATGTCCCAGCCTATGTTTTCCAACGTCTTCTCCAGAGTGTTGTCTGCCCTGCTGAAACATGTAAGGAGATACATCATTTTCCCTGAGGTGGAGGATTTGCCTACAGTGAAAGGTGATTTCTATGCCCTTGGACATATCCCCAACGTCATAGGTGCTATTGATGGGACCCATGTAGCTCTGGTCCCCCCGCAGGAGTGAACAGGTGTACAGGAACCGGAAGAGTTATCATTCGATGAATGTCCAGATGGTCTGTTTGGCAGACCTGTACATCTCCCAGGTAAATGCTATGTTCCCTGGCTCAGTGCATGACGCCTACATCCTGCGCAATAGCATCATCCCTGATATGATGAGTGGACTCCAGAGGCACCGTGTATGGATATTGGGGGACTCTGGTTACCCCAACCTTTCCTGGCTATTGACCCTAGTGAGGAATCCCAGGGCAGAGGAACGGTACAATGAGGCCCATGGGCGGACTAGGAGGGTTATCGAACGCACCTTCGGCCTTCTTAAGGCCAGGTTCAGGTGCCTCCATATGACAGGTGGATCCCTATTCTACTCACCGAAGAAGGTGTGCGACATCATCATCGCCTGCTCCATGCTCCATAACTAGGCTTTGCGACGCCAGGTGCCTTTTCTGCAGGAGGATGATCCAGATGACGGTGTTGTGGCAGCTGTGGAGCCTGTGGAGCCTGTGGACAGTGATGAGGATGAAGCTGAGGAAGACGAAAACGACAACAGGGAGTCAGTCATACAGCAATATTTCCAGTGACACACAGGTGAGCACATTTTCTATTTTACCATTACATTCACTTTCACACATCTACCTCTATCCTGTACCTCAAATTCACTCACTATTTGTTAACTGAGTTGTCCCCTTCCATTTCAGTTCCACAAATGTGGTTACCTACGTGTCAACTGTTTGCATCCTTGAAGGGCTTGTGATGTGTGACATAGGTATGTTAGCCTTCCAATGGGTAACCCATTATGCAACTGTAATTGATTATACAGATTTACAAATCATTGACTGACTCAATTTCTTTTTGTGTTTGAAGGGTGTTTATTTAAGTGCACAAAAATGAAGGGGGGTGTAAAATGGTGATGGGTGATGGTGGAGGAATGTCCATGGCAGAGTCCAGTCTATTAGACTCACAGGTACATTGCAGGTCTGGCCATTGGAAGTGGAGCTGGGGCAGTTCCGATTTGGGCAGGGTAACAAAGTGGGACAGTGGGAGGACTATCAGGGTGGTCTTATTTCCTGGCGGGGGTCTTGCCATCTTGCTCTGTCCTGTTCCTGGATCTCAGGGCCCGCTTGCGTGGTGGTTTTCCATCTGCAGGGGGTGGGGTGCTGGTGTGTTGGTCCTGAGGCGGGGCGTCCTGTCCACTAGTGTCGGCGGAGGTGGTGGGCAGTTCATCGTCCTGGCTAGTGTAAGGGGCCCCTTGGAGTGCCACGGTGTCCCTCAAGGTCTTTTGAATGTCCGTCAGCACCCCTACGATGGTGCCCAGGGCGGAGCCGATGGTCCTGAGCTCCTCCCTGAACCCCAAATATTGTTCCTCCTGCAGACGCAGGGTCTCCTGCAACTTGTCCAGGACCGTGGCCATCGTCTCCTGGGAGTGGTGGTATGCTCCCATGATGGAGGAGAGGGCCTCGTTGAGAGTGGGTTCCCTTGGCCTGTCCTCCCTCTGTCGCACAGCAGCCCTCCCAGTTCCCCTATGTTCCTGTGCCTCCGTCCCCTGGACGTGTGCCCACTACCACTGCCCCCAGGTCCCTGTTGTTGTTGGGGTGGTGGGTTATCCTGGGTGCCCTGTAGTGGTGGACACACCACTGATTGACATGTCCTGGGTAGGGAGGTTTGGGCCCGCTGGGTGGGTGCTGTGCTGGTGTTACCAGAGGGTGGAAGCTCGGTTTTGGGCTGCGGCTGGGCAAGGGGAACCGACTGTCCTGAGGCCCACGATGGTCCGGGCTGGTCATCAAGATCCAGTGGGGCAGAGCTGCTGTCATCACTGTGGGCCTCTTCTGGGGGTGGAGTGGTGTTGTCTGGACCCTCTGGTGTGGTGACGTTCCATCGGGTTCCTGCAGGGGTATAAGTACATGATTATTGCATGTGTGTGTGTAATGGTGTGCAATGGTTGGGTGTGCGTGAACCCCAGTGCAGGAATTCCTGTGGGGGGGCTTGTGTGCTGATGGTTGGGGGGTGTTCTGGGTCTGTGCAGTGGGCATGCTTTTGTTATGGGTGTCGATGCTTAGTTATGTCATGCAGGGCTTGGGTTTGTGATGGGTGGTTGGTGTAATGGGTAGATAGGTGAGGATTTGGGGTGATAGGGGAGGGTGTGATGGTGGGGGTGTGTGATATCATGCAGGTAGGGTGGGGGTTATGATAGTTAAGATTTGACTTACCAGTGTCCGTTCCTCCAACGACTCCTCCGAGGCCCTCAGGATGCAAGATGGACAAGACTTGCTCCTCCCATGTTGTTAGTTGAGGGGGAGGAGGTGGTGGTCCGCCGCCAGTCCGCTGTACCGCGATGTGGTGCCTGGATACCGTTGAACGCACCTTCCCCCGTAGGTCATTCCACCTCTTCCTGATGTCCTCCCTATTTCTTGGGTGCTGTCCCACAGCGTTGACCCTGTCGACTATTCTTTGCCATAGCTCCATCTTCCTGGCTATTGATGTGTGCTGTACCTGTGAGCCAAATAGCTGTGGCTCTACCCGGATGATATCCTCCACCATGACCCTGAGCTCCTCCTCGGAGAAGCAGGGGTGTCTTTGGCATGACATGGGGTGGTGTGTGTGATGTGTGGGGTGGTGTATGTGTTGATGAGTGTGGTGAGTGTAGTGGTATGTGGTGTTTTGTGCGTGGATGTTGTGTGGGTGATGGTGTTGTGTGCCTCTGTGTGGTGGGATTGTCTAATCAGTGCTGTCTCTCTGGCCTTCTTTCAGAATTTTTGTTCGTAGGGGTTTGTGGGTGATGTGGGTGTGTGTTTTATATTGTGTTGTGTGTGTGGGAGTGTTGTTTGTATGTGTATCAGGTGTGTGTATATTTGAATTGTCCAATATGGCGGTGTTTTGGAGCTGTGTGTGTATTTTGAGCGCGTGGTGTGTACCGCCAATGGAATACCGCGGTTGAAAGACCGCCGTGTGGATTCGTGGGTCGTAATAGCATGGGCGTGTTTCTGTTGGCGTGGAGGATTTGTTTCCGCATGTTTATCGCTGACCTTTGGTGTGGAGGTATTGTGTGGGTGTCTGAATTTCGGCGGATTCTAAGATGTGTGTCATAATAGCTGTGGCGGTCTACCGCGGCCGCGGCGGTGTTTTGGCGGTCTTCTGCACGGCAGTAAGCACCTTATACCGCGAATGTTGTAATGACACCCTATGGGGGTTATTACAACTTTGGAGGAGGTGTTAATCCGTCTCAAAAGTGACGGTAAAGTGACGGATATACCACCAGCCATATTACGAGTCCATTATATCCTATGGAACTCGTAATACGGCTGGTGGTATATCCGTCACTTTTGGGACGGATTAACACCTCCTCCAAAGTTGTAATAACCCCCTATATTCGTCTAAAAAAGCAATGGACTTGAAACTGCTTTTACTTCCAGATGTATTGCTTTCTGTAGTTGCCATAGTGTCTATATCATTGCCTGTGATGGTGCCTTTGTCTGAAATAAAAGCATCTGCCTGGACTGGAGGGGCTGTCATATCTGCTGATTTATCATTTTGTTATCATATTTGCAACTGAAAGGTAAAATGTTACTGCTGTCTTAGTCGTCATAGTCTCTTTGTAATTTCTATTGTTTCTGTAGTTTAATATTCTCTTCTTGTTTGCTCAGCCATGTGGTCATGTCCAATATACATTTCTCAATTATTTCCTTTTCAGGTCTAAGATCTAATTGAGCTTTGATGGCTGCAATTGCCTTTAATAGGGTTCCCCTATCAAGCCATGCATACTTATCCAATACTTTTTGAGCTGGCCACCACGTTTCTGCCCATTCCTCTTGAACCTTCGAGTTGGATGATTCTTAAGAGGGAACTGTATAGATCCGTAAGCCCAATGGGACCATCCCCTTATCAACATAATTTTGCAATGATGTTGCCTCACCTACACTTAAAGATCTCAGATCTGCTTAACTCCTCCAGTTTTTTCAAGTTTAGCCTTCAATTCCTGTCCTGTATTGCTGTCTTTTGAAGGACCACCCCCTTGGGATGTATGCTTGAAAAAAGAGGAAGCTTGCACTGGTTTACCCTGCAGTGCCACACCTGTTCCTTGTCTTTGAATGAAGCTTCATCTGTCCCTGCAGTACCAAATGTGTTCAATGTCCTCAAAGAAAGCTTGCACTGACTGGCCTTGCAGCTGCATACGTATTCCATGTTTTTGAAGGAAACTTGCATTTCTCCTGTAGTACTACACTTATTCTATGTTTTTCAGGGACGATTGTGATGTTCTTGATGCTGTATGTCTAAGGCAAATGAGTCAATATTCCCCTGCGCTCCTGCTCTATGTGCTCTCTTTATGTGTGTTTTTGGTCGTACCAATAGACTGATTTAGCTGTCTCACCAGCCTCATGTTTCTTCTAAATAATGTATACTCCTGCTTAGATAAAATGGGCCTTTGGGAAGCCTCCTTCAGTTAGTCATCAGACAGTGTCGGTCACATATAAGTTCAGATCTTCAGAACAACGTTCATACAAGTGGCAGTAAATCCGCAATTGGCTTTGTTGCCAATGTTTGACTCTGCCTAGTAGAGAACTTTTGCTCTTTAGGATGTCAGGCAATCTGAGTAACTGTATTTTGCCTACCCGCTCTGTGTTACTTGGCATCCATAGGAAAGAACCTCAGGAGATATTTCCTTTTAGGTCATCCGCCTGCAGCTCACCAGCAAATGCAGACTGGTGCTAATTGAGTAATGAGAGTATCAGTGGTTGTCCTGCCATTGCTCCTGGACCTCAACTTTTTTTATGCACAGAGCACCAGACATCACAATTGTAAACTTCAAAACCATCTAACCAACTTGAAATGGGATTTTGCATACCCTGCATACATTATTTACTATTCCAAGATGGCATAACAGTGTGAGGCTTTACTTTTTAATTTTTTACTGAAGGATTTTTCCACATTTAGTTGACATTTTTTTTATTGAAGCATTTATTCACATTTAGTTGGCATATTTTTTCTTTTGTTTTCTTTATTTATTTTGCATGTGCATGTACTATAAAGAAAAGCACCACCTTGCTGTTTAGAAAGAAAATTAGACTTTTTTTTATGCCAAGACTCTTCCCTGCAAAAGTCTACACACATCATTCTCACATAGTCTGCAGCGCTGGTCCAAGTATGGCTGATGTGAGATTAAGTAATCTCAGTGAATTTTCAGGCTTCAGTGTAGCTTACCTTAACAATTTTGAATTGTACTAATGGAACAATGCACCAGATACTCAACCTGTGCCCCCTATGCCACCACCTGTCCAGATGCTGTTCTTTCCCAGTGAGCTGTGTACTGATTGTGAGCAGTGAACTTGTGTGAGTGCAGGATAGCCACCATGTGGCATATTTATGACTTTTGATGCAACTCTGCATTGCAATATCATTGCATCAAAAAACTTGTGCTGTGTTACGCCATTTTCTTGCGAAATGGATGCACTGTATTTATGCTACGGGGCACCATGTCGCAAGGCTTAAAGTTGTGTCAAAAAGTCTGATGCATCGGAGTGAAGGATGACATAAAAGTGGTCATTACAACCTCGGCGGTCTTTTTACAAGACCGCCGAGGCACCGCCGTGCGATAGACCGCCAGTAGTGGCGGTTTGCCGCTCGGCGTATTATGACTGTTGGCTGCTATCCGTCCTTTTTACGACGGAGGGCCACCAACAGCCATACTGGCGGGAGGCGGGGAAGTGGAGGTTGCTCCACCTCCATCGCCACGCCAGCATAACACCGCCCAGCGAATCACGTCCTGTGATTCGGCGTGGCGGTGTTCTGTTGGCGGTGTGGTGTCGGCGGAGCAGCCCCCATGGCTCCCGTCCCCTCCCGGAGGAAGGTAAGTCGATCGTCCGTTAGGGGAGGGGGGTGGGGGGTGTTGTGTATTGTGTGGGTGCATGGGGGTGTGCGTCTGTGTATGTTGAGGGGGGGTGTGAGTGCGTGTATGCTTGAGGGTGTGTTGCGTGTGTTGGGAATGAGTGCGTGTATGTCTGTAAATGGGTGTGCGTGTCTGACTGAGTGTGTGGATGTAGACATGTATGTTGGTGTGTGTGCGTGTATGTGTGTTGATGGTGCCTGCGTGCGTGTCCTGTGTGTGTGAGTTATGTGATGTTGGGGGTCGGGGTGGGGAGGGGGGCCCTGCCACCTTTGGGGGTGGCAGGGGTGGTGGGGGGGCTTAGGGGAGGGAGTCAGGGTGGGGGAGACCGTGATAGGGCTTACCGCCATGGATTTCATGGCAGTTCCTACCGCTGGAAATCCACGGCGGTATTGTGATGGCCGCCGGGCTGGAGACCCAGGTCTCCAGCCCAGCAGTCGTCTCCGCCTTGGCGGGCGGAACGGTGAAGTGGCGGATGACCATGGCGGTAGCCGCCATGGTCATAATACTCAAAAAAAGACCGCCAGCCTGTTGGCGGTCTTACCGCCGCTTTAACACCGTCCGCCAGGGTTGTAATGACCCCCAAAGTGTCATAATACAACTGCCACTTCTGTGATGCAAAGCTGATCTGCGTGTCAGAAAGCACTTTACATGCCTCATATCAGCATTGCGTCACACAGGAGAGCATTGCATGGTGGGAACCTTCAAAAACATTGCATTTCAATCAACAGAACCTCAGAACAATAACTTGAAAAAATGCAGGGAGCACCATCTACCAGGCAGGAGGGCAACAACCCCATCCCCAGCCTACATGACCAGACAATAGTTCAGGACCAATTTCGGTGAAGAGGAGAATCAGTTCTTAATTTATGAGATGGCAGAGAATGAACACCTTCTCTTTGTAGCCTCCAAATTGCCATGAGGGAGGAAGGAAGGCATTTGGCAATCCATAGTGGACAAAATCAACAGTGTAAAGCAAATAGAAAGGATAGTGCTGGAGTGCAAGAAGAGGTGGCACAACTATAAGCGCAGGACCAAAGAGAAACTGGCCAGGAACTGCGTTGTGCAGTGTGCTAGTGAAAGGGTAGGAATGTCTCACATATTAAATAACTGTAAAATATTTGCCCAGTCGCATATTTTTATGCCCAGGCCCTTCCAAGTTTCTCTGACCTATACGTTCAGTGTTGGCCCAATCCAGGTTGTCCATTGAATCCTGGCACCTGCAGTGTAATCTACAACACAATGACTAGGAATACAAGTCCCACAAAACAAAGAAAAAAACTGACCTGCAGCAGCACATCATACATGGACCTTGGAAACTGTGCAGATATTTCAGTGTCAGTACCATCCCCTTTGCACCATGAAGCAGTGTGATTGCCTTGGGGCTAGGCAGCCAAAAGTGAAATTAAATATAATGTAAAGTATTATAGTTTGCCAGAGGGTTAACTTATCACCCAAGAGGATATGCAGGTGCTGAGTATGTTCAGGCTCTCCAAGTAGGATCACCTAGCCAGGAGTACAGTTACTAGCACTAAACCATATTGCATGCAGCTGTCCTGATGTGCTGGGTGAGATTTTAACAGGTATTGGCTGCAATGTGAGAGACCACCCTACCTTCTGTCTTGCTCATACGGATATTGGGGGTGAATTCAAGTGATGCACAGCAGAGGCCCATGATTATTTGTTGGAAGCATAGGTGTGTGAGCTAAGTGGGCCCCTGGTAATGTAGAGCCATGTAGGTGTGGCAGAACATATTCAACTGTCAGTGTGTTCGAAATGGGGAGCCATTGTATCTGAAGGAGGTGAAGGATGATGTGGGTGCCAGATGAGTAATCGTCAGGCACTGCTCCTGGGAAGGTAAATGTCTTATAACAAATGTTAGTGGTTTCATGTCTCCTGAAAGTCAGCGTATGATCTGGGTGTCATCACTGTGTGAGATTAAGTAAAGTCCCTGGGTCTGAATGATGCTTGCCAGAGGAGTCATGTACAAGTACAGGTGAGTGGGGCCGAGTGAAGAGATTAGCAGGAATCTGCAGGTGAGCAACTTGGGTTCTGAGGAAATGGAGTGAGCTTGAGCTGTGGCAGATTTCCAAGTGTAACTGTGGCTATCTCTTTTAGAGATGGTTCTCACTGTCTACTGTTCTGGTGATGGATGTGTGTGTGTGCTAGGAAACTACTGGATTCCCACCAAGAACTGAAGTATGGTATATACATGTTCTTAACCATTCTTGCAGCATAGCAATATTGCTTGATGTGTAGAGTTGCATGGATGTGTGCCAAATATGAACACACATGTGCACAATTTGCATGCAAAGCAGTACAGCAAGGCATTTTGGTGTGTGCTCAATATGTGAAAGGCAGAGCGCAGGATTATATGTAAGGCATAACAAAATAACATGACTTGGACATTGGTGGGGTGTTCACTGATGATTAGAGGGAATTCAGGCACCCTGGTGACATGGTGCAATGGTCTCAGCAGTTGTGTAAAGAAGCTTATGTTACATCAATATGGGCACAAACCAGAAAATTAATGTAATATGTAAAATGGGGCCCTTATATGCACTCATTTTTCTGGCAGGGCTGTGCCATTATACATTTCAGAAATTACACGAAATCGCAATGAACAACATATATGAGATTCCAATTTATTCATGTAAATGTGGTGTACTAAAAAGCCATATAATCAGAGTGCACGTGTACGTAGGAACGTACAAAAGTTATATGCAAGTCACATGTATGCAATATTACTCAAATGTATTGGCGGCATGACAGCTTAGTTAAATTATATATTTTCATTGTTATTCTTCATCTATTCTGCTTATGAGAAATGCACCTATAATCACATATTTGAATATGCATTGAGTTCTATGTTGAGTTAAGGTCTGAAATGTCTTTTCTGTGTTTAACCTTCAATGTGGAATTTTGTTCTTGTTGATTATTTCTCTATTTGCAGGAGAGTCTGCGCAAGTTTCCAGTTAATGAAGAGCTTATTGTTAGTTTTAGTTAAAGGGGTATGGGATGATGGGTTGTCAAGTAGGTCCGGGCGTAGAACTGAGTCCCACCAGTGGAGTTTGCAGAATACGGGCACTTCATGCAACGCATGAGATTGGGTTTTGACGCTCTCTCGCGAGCACCACGATAATACTTGCCTGCTAGCGCATGCGCACAAGACTTTGGCGGTCATTCCGACCCTGGCGGGCCGGGGACCGCGGGAGCACCGCCAACAGGCTGGCGGTGCTCCCAAGGGCATTGCCGCGGTCAGAAACGGAAAACCGGCGGTGTACCGCCGGTTTTCTGCTGCCCTGGGGAATCCTCCATGGGGATTCCGACCCCCATACCGCCATCCTGTTCCTGGTGGCTTTGGCCGCCAGGAACAGGATGGCGGTATGGGGTGTCGTGGGGCCCCTGGGGGCCCCTGCAGTGCCCATGCCAATGGCCAATGGCATGGGCACTGCAGGGGCCCCCGTAACAGGGCCCCACTGAGAATTTCAGTGTCTGCATAGCAGACACTGAAATTCGCGACGGGTGCAACTGCACCCGTCGCACCCTTTCCACTCCGCCGGCTCCATTCGGAGCCGGCATCCTCGTGGAAAGGGGTTTCCCGCTGGGCGGGCAGGCGGCCTTCTGGCGGTCGCCCGCCCGCCCAGCGGGAAACACAGAATAACCGCGGCGGTCTTCTGACCGCGCAGCGGTATTCTGGCAGCTCCTGCCGGCACCGCGGTTACCGCGGCCAGCGGGAGTCAGAATGACCCCCTTTGTGTTCGCTAATGCTGTTTCCAGCCATGCACGTGAGACTTTGCATTTCCTTGCACTGTTTCTGGCCTCAATGGCAGCCAAAACAGTCCCACTCGTAAATGTGAATGCACCTGGAATAGATTTTCTACTCAAGATACAACTAAATCTAGTCCAAAAGTTGTTTTTGAGTGGATTCTCTTCTCTAATGGACCCTTCAAGTTATTTTTTAGATTGGGAAGCCTTTGTTTTCAAACAGGAAGGAAATGCCCCAGAGACTCCAACTTCCTGTTCCTGTCCAGCAGGCTCCTCTAAGTGCTCTGTCAATATTGTGGTCACTTTTCACTTTGATTTTGAGGTGGAAGGATCTCTCTCTTTGTCTCCTAGACATTCCTTTGGATGTAAAGATTTAGAGAATTTGTTATTGTGAAATCACACAAGGAAGTTCCAAAACTATTGAATAATTGTTTGTTTGCTTCGGTTGGCAATGAAATTTCTTTGTACTTTAATTAGATTTTTTTGTGGTGGTTAACCTGGAGTTCAAGTAGGGGCCGAGTTATGTGTTTTGCATTTCATTTTTTTTATCTTTTGTAAAGGAAAATTGTTTCATAACTTAGTACCTGTCCTTTTCTACATGTTTCTAACATTTGCAATATTATTTTACTATGTGGTCTAGATTTCCAAAGGGCATTCTAGCCAGTAGGTTCAGCACTAGTATTCATCAGTGCAGGATATAAATATGTCAGTGGTATATGTTTTTAAATCTTCATTTAGGGCAGGAATGGCATTAGATTAAAGTACAAATGTTGGCCATTGCTTGCATTTAATTTTTTTGCAAAAAAAGTGTGTATGTTGTGTGGTAATATTTAATGTCATAAGAGGATGTGTGTACTGTTGTTCTGAAAGTTTTATAGTTTAGTTAATTTTGTGGTTTGCTTTGCTGAATTAATGTTAGTGTTTTCTTCAGTGTTACCACCATGCCTCCTTATGGCCAGTGTGTGTGTGTGCTTGTTATCGTCCACCATTTGCCTTTTTTCTCCAGGCCGTGTGGCCAGGGGCCATTTTGTATAGTCCATGTCCATAGTCTTGCATGTGTTCTTTGTTCTCCATGCCTGGTTGTTTACAACTTGTTGTTTGACCATCTGGCTGGTGGCCATTTTCTGCATCCAGCCAGCGTGTCTAAGCCATAGGCTCACATGTGTTCTTCTTTGTTCTCCTTGCTCTTTGTTGTTGTTGTTTGACCATGTGGCTGGCAGCCACTTTATGTGCAGCCAGTGTTCCTTTGCTATACGCTTGCATGTGTTCTTTCTTTGTTCCCCAAGGCTCCTTGCTTTTTGTTGTCTGACCATGTGACTGCAGCCATTTTGTGTGTGCAGCCAGTGTTCTTATGCCATAGGCTTGCATGTGTTCTTTCTTTGTTCCCCATGCCTCCTTGCTCCTTGTTGCTGTTGTTTGGCCATGTGGCTGGTGGCTATTGTGTCTATCCAGCCAGTGTCTCTTTGCCATAGGCTTGCATGTGTTCTTTCTTTGTTCCCCAAGGCACCTTGCTGTTGTTGTCTGACCATGTGACTGGCAGCCATTTTGTGTGCGCAGCCAGTGTTCCTATGCCATAGGCTTGCATGTGTTCTTTCTTTGTTCCACATGCCTCTTTGCTCCTCGTTGCTGTTGTTTGACCATGTGGCTGGTGGCCATTGTATCTATCCATCCAGTGTCTCTTTGCCATAGGCTTGCATGTGGTCTGTCTTAGCCATGCCCCCTTGCTCCTTGTTGTTGCTGCCTGACCATGTGGCTGGCAGCCATTTTGTGCATACAGCCAGTGTTCCTTTGCCATAGGCTTGCATGTGTTCTTTCTTTGTTCCCCATGCCTCCTTGCTCCTTGTTGTTGTTGTTTGAACATGTGGCTGACAGCCATTTTGTGCATGCAGCCAGTGTTTCTTTGCCATAGGCTTGCATGTGTTCCTTCTTTTTTCCACATGCCTCCTTGCTCCTTGTTGTTGTTGTTGTTGTTTAACCATGTGGCTGGTGGCCAACTTGTCTATCCAGCCAGTGCTGCTTTGTCATAGGCTTGCATGTGTTCTTTGTTTGCCATGCCTCCTTGCTCTTTGTTGTTATCTGACCATGCAGCTGGCAACCATTTTGTGCATGCAACTTTTGTTCCTTTGCTGTAGGCTTGCATGTGTTCTTTCTGTGTTCCCCATGCCTCCTTGCTCCTTGTTGTTGTTGTTTGACCTTGTGAATGGCAGGCATTTTGTCCATCCAGCCAGTGTCCCTGTGCCATAGGCTTGTATGTGTTCTTTGTTTGACATGCCTCCTTGCTCTTTGTTGGTGTTTTACCATGCTGCTGGCAGCCATTTTGTGCATCCAGTCAGTGTTTCTTTGCCGTAGACTTACATATGAACATTGTTATCTATTGATCGTTTGTTTTTTTTAAAGTGTGTATTTAAATTTTTTATTAACATTTTCATTTTTTTATGTAATTTTTATTTTAATTCTTTATTTTAATTTTTTACATTTTTTATGTATTTTTTTTAATTTCTTGTTTTTTTATTTCAATTTTAGTTTTTTAAACTTTTATGGACTTTTTTATTTTGTATTAATTTTTATTTACTCATGCATTTTGTCCTGATCCATCCATCCACATCCATTCCTCCATAAATCCACCAAATGTACACAGCCACACTAAAGCATTCAGTTCCTTTAGGTGCATAATAATCCCATTTCCTCCTGGACACCCTGGCTGCAGCGCACTGCAGACAATTCAGCAGCATAATACATTTTTTAAATAATTATTCTATTTCCCCTGGACATGGCAGACGGTGGCTATTTCAGAGTCCTGTGATTGGCGCACTGCATCAACCTGGTTGTGCAAGACTCTCTAAAAAAGAAGACATAGGCCCTCATCAGGACTTTGGCGGCAAATGCCGCCTACCGCCACGGCGACGACCACCAACATGCCATTGATGTGGCTACCGACCGTCCATGCCATTATGACCGAAGCCAGAATTCCGCCAGAAGGCTGGCGGAATTCCAGCGACGGTCATGGCGGTGGACGGTGGTAAGTTTCCATGATACGGCCTGGCAGTGTTTTGCTGGCGGACACTGCTGCTGGTAGCAGCGCCCCGTCCCGTCTCCTACCGGAGGACCCCCTGCAAGCAGGTAAGTCGGGTTCTCCAACAGGAGAGTGGGACAGGGGGTGTTGTGTGCATGTGTGGGGGTGTGTGTGATTGTGTGTGAATGCGTGCATAATGTGTGTGTGCATGAGTGGGTGTGTGTGTGTACATGCATGTTGTGTTGTGTGCTTGCACGTGTGCCTGGATGTATGTTCATGAGTGTTGCTGTGAGTGTGTATGAATGTATGCATGCGTGGGTGAATGTGTGTATGCGTGTATGTATGGGTGTGTATGTATGTGTATGTGTGTATATGTGGGGGAGTTGGGAGTGGGATGGGGAGGATGGGGGAGGACTCTGGGGAGGAGGAAGGGGGCGGGGGAGACCCTATCAGTACCAGGGAAGGAATTCCCTGGCACTGATAGTGCCTACTGCCATGGTTTCCGTGGCTGTACAGAAACCACGGAAAATATGACGGTGGGTGGGTCAAAATGCCATGGGAAGTCTCCAGCCTGGCGGTCATTACCGCTGTGGCGATCGGTGTGTTGACTTGGCGGTTTGGCTTTGGCTAAACTGCCAATGTCACAATAGTGGAGGTAGGTACCCCCAGCCTGTTGGCGGTAATACCTCCACTATAGCACTAACCGCTGGGGTCGTAATGACCCCCATAGTCAGCAACATACTGACCACTACAGACAAATCTGCACTCATTTCAGACATTCTTTTAAATCCCATAAGCAGCTGCAGATTATTCAGTGTGATAACAGAGTACCAGCTAAAGCGCTGATACAGGAAGTGCCAACACATTGGAACTCAACCTATGATATGTTGCAACGTCTGTTTGAGCAGTGCAGACAGATCAATGACAATGTCCTTCTAAGAGGGGATGTGATTGGAAAAGCTATGATCATGGATGTGGACAAATGGGGACTAGTCAAATGCCTGACACAAATTCTGCTCACTTGGGCCAATCATAGAGAATTGGCCCTACGTAGGAGAGAATCAACATGGATAATGCGATTAGGGGCGGTGGAACAAGGGCTGAATACAGATAATGAGTTGGAGTACTTCCTTGGAGATAGTTAAAATGAAATATATAACTTGAGATGGTGTTAGACTTTCCAGTGATATGTGGTTTTTAACTATAACATATTATGTCAGTGGTGATTTAGACTACACAAAAGATATTGATTTATTAAGTAGATTTCGTCTCATTTCTCTTTAACTATTAGCAGATATATGGCTATTACTTCAATAAGAGGAACAAATGTCTAAAAATATATGTAGGCTGTATAAATTATATGGTACAAATATGGGTTATATGGAGAATATTATTATGTGGAGGAGAAATTAGTTAAGCACAATATATGTAAATATTTGGATTGGCAGATAACAGGGGGGAAAAAGATTGAATATTTTATAGAGTATATACTAATTACAGACAATAAGGAACACGTGGTGCCCCTAGAGATGTTGACAACCTGCTATGGCTATGAATTCATATTTTGATAGTTTGGCAGAGAGGAAATATTTAGTTTAAACACTTAAGAACGTTTGGTGGAATAAAGCTGGCAATATATTATGTTAGTACGCTAGGAAACAGTAAGGATAAGGTAAATAGAAAAACGGTAGTCCGTTTTCTATGTCAACAGCATACGGACGATAAAGAGATTGTAGTCCGTTATTTGTTTTGATGAATTACGCGTACTTTAAAGGAAACCGAGTCGGGTTCACTCGGTTTGATATGGCGAACCTGTGAAGATGGCGTACTCGCGGACACTTGACGATATACGGCGCATTTAGAGGTGGGAAAGAAAAAAGATTTGTAATTGAGAAAGGAAGTGTGGTTTTATGATATTATTAGGTGATAATCTGAATAGTATGTTATATTATAACAGATACCATTTCGTATGTGACGAACTGCAGATATTTAAATACACAAGGAATCGCTACAGAAAAGGAGGTGAGTAGAACACTAATAAGAAAATAAAAATAATATGAATGGGTTGTGAGGTAGTAGAGAGTAAGACTTTTATATATACAGACATACTAAGGTATATATTTTGAATCACATCTCTAGTCATAATTGATCTATGGTACACCGTAATATAAGGATGTGATTTGTTGTAGGCGATGAAGTGAGGAGAAGAACAAGTCCCATTGGCACTATGTGAATTGTACTGGTTATTTAAACTTCTAGCCATGTAGGTTGTACACTATGTAACTGGATTATTTACATTAAGGGACAGGAGAAGGCTGTTCTAAATACATTTAATAGAACTTATTATGTGTGATGTTTTAAGACTAGATTATTTTGATTATAATGATACATCAAGACAAATATTTCAATGTAATATATATTATAAGTTTTACTAGGAGAGATGTACATTTCCTACTATTGAATGTAGACTGAATGTTACAGTACTGGTATTCTAACTTCGAATGCATTGTTTAGTTTGATTTAGGTCGTATGATTCTAAATTATATCACGTTGGGAGGTCCTGAAGAAGTCCAGGGGTACTCCCCGGACGAAACACGTGTTGATGGACATCTGTACAAGTAAGAAAGGAGAAAATACTAGGAACGGATAAACAAAGAACTTTTGAGAACTTTAACAAATGAATATATGAGTGATTGAAGGACATTTGTACAAGAGTGAAGAACAAAATATATGGAATTTTGAACTACAATAATTGAATAAGATTCTGAATTTGGACAGCTGATTTCAAGTTGGAATTGGATCCGGACCTAATTATAAAGAAATGAGTTATATGAATCATATTAAGTATGGACAGTAGATTTTGATTTGAGGTTAGATTTAGACTGAATTATAAAATAATTAAGTGTCATATTCACTAATTATTATTTGGTTTTGAAATATATTAGCAGAGAATTTCATATTATGATTGTTAATTGTATCTTTTTCACGTGTGCCTTCACGTTTTTCATGCTTGCTGACCAACGTCTGGTTGAACCACCTGAATTTGAGAATGAACTCTACTTCCCAGACTGAGTATGTTAGTGCTACCTTAAATCTTTAAATTATTTCTCTTTGAACTTCTTCCATTCTTTGCAACAAAAAAACAAATTGCTAGTGGAACATTATGTTTGTGTCAGCTTTATGCTGCCTCAATTGTTTTTGTCACAGATATGCCTGGAGTGGAGTTGGACCCGTGTGCAGTTAAGAAGCTCCCACATTCCATTCATGACATTAGAGACAATGCCTACCTCTCTCACATGTCATGGCCTGTCCCTTTCTTGTACACCACCTAGCTGCCCCACAAGATCATTGAATAAGAGACTACCAGTGTTAAATTATAATGTGTTGTACCATCAAAGAGGAGATAATATTTTCTTCAACCACTGTGCTTGGATTGTAAGAGGTAACTACTAACTATTGCACCAATGAGTGGTGATATACTGAATGATTGTGAGTGATGGTTGATGATGTATGTGGTGACTGACAGAGAGGGAGCTCAACAAATCTGTAAACTTGTTTCCGATGATTTGCGCTGTTTGGGGGCTGATGGGGTTCATTTTTTTCCTGAAAATGTTTGCCCTTTCAAATTTTGCGAAATTTACCTGCAAGATCCACTCCTCTTTTCTGGTTCCTCAGACCGGACCAGTCACTATAGTTACCAAACACAAATCTACACAAAATACTCCAGTTCTGTTTCCCTATTTGTTCTTAAACAGCAGTGCACAACACAGGTCTACCTCGCTCGGTTTGGGTCCGGGACGAAGATACTCAGAATCAGTATAAGTAGGATGGAAGGAATCAGGGCAGGAGTAGAAGGAGAAAGTTGACTTCCAAGAGAAACCATGACAAGGAGAAAGTTGACTTCAAAGAGAAACCATGATGATGGCAAAGACTCTGAGGCCTAGTACTCATTCAGCACTGTGGACTGGAGAGAGGTGTGTTGATTTGTGAAATTATGCTGAGTATGGGTTTGCTGCATTGCTGGCTCAAACGTGAAACTCCTTTTATGTTCTTGCTCTGCCTCTGAGTCTTCTTGGTATGCTCTGATTCCTCATGAACCTTACCTTGTTTCTTTTTGTACCTCCTCCTTTATTCTATAATACAGTTACTTTTTTTTCAATACGCAAGCCTTCTCCTAGTCCTCTCCTGCATGAACAAAACTTGGTGAAAGCTCAACACTCCATCTTACCTGCCAGACAGGTTCAGCCAGACACCGAAGAGTGAGGGACATTTCAAGAAGAATGGCGATGCACCACCCAATTTTGCAATACAGTATCATTTTCCTTTTAACAATCATAAGTTTTTGAAGTGGATGGGTTAACTTTAATCCCCTGGAGCTGAAGGACTGCTTGCAATGCGTTTAACTGAACTGTGTCATACTCATCCCTTCATTGTTTCCTTCCACAACAAATTGATAGTGGTGTGCTGCTCAGTGCCCCGATGAATATTGTTGTAGTTTCCTTTGTGTAGTGTTTGTCTTTGTTATACATTTCCCCAAATCCCTTTTCCCATCCAAACATAGAGCACCTAACCCTCTTCCCCTGGACTGTGTGATTTATTGAGATGCGACTTAATTTTATGCTATAAATGGATCACACACTTACTGACCTTCTATTACCTGAGTAATATTCCACACCAACCCCATCGACATCATCATTAAGGCCTTTCGTTGTGTGTTGCATAAACGCTTAAGCTTGTTCAACCACTCCTGACTCTGAGCCCACTTCTTCTGACATCATGATTTCATTTCCTAAGTTTAGTTTTTAAATACTAGCTCTTCACCATTGCTCAGAAGAAGTTGATATTGCTAGTTGTTATTATCTTATCAGATCTTTTTTTGTTGTGTGTCAAATACTTTCATTATGTTAGTCTGGTCACTGTCTTCCTAAAATTATGATACATGATGACCTACTAACTCTCTGTTTTTCTTCAATCTAGCTGACAGTGATGGATAACCCTTTGATTAATCCTGCAGTTGGAGGTTGCATAGGTGGGAGTGGCACCTTCTATCTTCTTTGTTAGCATTCAAGCATGCTACTACTACCACCCCTCAAGATGCCACCTTGGAAAAAATCCTACAGTAAGATGACTCCCTAACTTCATCTATTTAGGTGAGAGGAGAACTATGGATTGATATGAACTTGTTTAGTTAGTAATTAACTTATACTGAAGAAGATGTTGTATGTGTGTATTTAGGTTTTTGTAGGCAAAATAGGCAATGACAATAATCCTCAATATAGCTGCAGAGGGTAGTAGAGCAAGGGTATATGTAAATTACATACACTTTTTTTAGAAGATTTAAAAAACAGGCTACACTGAAAGACAGCAGCGCACACTAAAACCCCAAAATAAACTTTTGAGGCATAACACAAATAAAATAAATAATCCCTTTTTATTTTTAACAAATAGAAAACCCACCCTTTTCATCCACAACAGTCCCATCCCTCTCCCCAAACAAATAGCCATGTCCCCAGAAAATCCAATGAAAGTCCAAAGTGAAACCCGCTCCCAACTTCCTTCCCACCCTCTCCACCTACAACAAGTCCCTCACACCAAAACAAAAATTAATAAAAGGGCAAAGAAGAGGAAACTGTCTATTTGGGTCCGGAGATGGTCCAGGCTCTGCTCGATCCTGGCGAGCCAGCACTCAATACCATCCATCCACTGCAGGATACAGTGGAGCAATGCCCTGTCAGAGTCAGAGCAGGCAGCAGCAGGTGCAGTCAGGGACCCTGACAGCTGGTGGCAGCGCCGGTGATGTAGTGGGTGGGAGGCTGGGGCTGATTTACTGCTGAACTGGGTCCTGGGTCAGAGGCAGCTGTTTCCCCCCCTTTCTCCTCCAGGACCACCAGCCACTGGTGCTCGGCCTGTATGCTCTCCAGGCTCTCCCACTGCAGATAGGCCAGTATATTCAGCCTGTTGGGTGGTGCTGGTCAACCAGCAGGAGTAGCTATATCGAGAAAAACAAAAATAAAAAAGACAAATTATAAACAATGCTCTGAGCAAACACTTCTTCAAAAGTGGGTAGTGAATGCATAGTAGCAGTGCATTGCTGGTTCCCTAGTGACATTGGAATTTGATGTGATTATGTTGAGGAGAGTCACAGGGCTAATTTTATTTGTTTACCCACACATGCTTCACATAAAAAGCACTGTCTGCCTGGTAGAAAAGAATTAAGGTGGAATAACACCAGATGAATTTATTTTTTTTCTTTTAAAGGTTTTTCTAGTAACCAAACAGACACTTTTAATGGAAAAATAAAAATGAATTACCTCTCATTTATGAGTAAGTCATTATGCACCATGGAGTTCAAGTTGTTGTGCCAAATTAATGGAGGCTGGCTAGCCAGCGCATCAAGTGTTTTGCTACTGTCTGTTGTTAGGGCAGCTGTAGTTGACAATTATCTATATTTAATTCCAATGTCCCTGCTCTTCTCTAAATGCCTTTCACTTACTTTGTACTCTTATTCCAAAGACACAGATGAATAATGAATAAGATATGACACACATGTCCAGTGTAAAATGCAGATATATTATTCAGTCTGCCTTAAGTAGATGGTGGGGAAAATAATACACTACACTACAGGGAGTGGAATGGGCTACATAGATTGTATTTGGCACGTTTGTCTATAGTATTCCTTACACCAAATCTGAAATCAAAACGGTCACTTCCTAGTCCTACTTCACTCACTGGCCTCACCCATCACCACAAATTATTTCCCCAAAATATATTTGCTGGCCAGTGAGGAAAATCAACTTGTAAGGCAGAGTGATTAGGCGGGTAGGTAGAGCTTTTGTTATAGAATAGAGGGATGTCACTGATCATCGGTTCATCATGTGCCTAAGTTTGACTTATTGAGTCACTGTGCAGATGAAAGTCTAAAGGGAAAAATCTGAACAGACGTAAAATAAATCTGCTATGGGAACCCATGAAATATATTTTGGAAACACTTCACATGGCCATTAAACTGTGGCACATGCCAAGAATGGATTTTTCGTTTTGTTTGGTAGGATGGGACAGCAGAACCTAGGAAAGAATAAAGGAGTGAAGTACGAATAGGTGACTGTGTGGTCGAAGGGAAACACACCCTTGTGTGTGCAGTTTGCAATGCATTGAAAACTTTGTAAATGCCACATTAACCGAAGTAGATAAACATTGCACAGTCAACACTGCTATCACAAATTGAACTATATTGCACTTCTTTGGTCATGAGTGGTGAAACGCCATGGGTAGGGAGAGAGGTTGATGAATGATGATAGGTGGGATACATATCTGCCTTACTTAACAAATACAGCGAGTCAAGGGATTAGAACACAAATTAAAATATACCCACTTTGAGCCATAGCTTTCATAAAAGCAATTATTTGATAATCCTTTCCTTCTTCTCACTATACTCAACCATACCCACCATGATTTAAGCTTTACTATTTCTCATCCAGTCTTTCACCAAAATTCACACTTCATTATCTATCCATTTAGTATCCACTATCAACCCTTTCTTTCAATTATCCTTTCACCCATCCATCCATTTACCCTATTTTCACCCGCATCTTTTCACCCACCCACTCTTTCCTTTCACCCATTTCAGCCATCCTTTCTTTTAACCTTCCATTCTTTCCCATTCCCACCAAGCCATCTTTTTTAGCGTACATTATGGTTCTCATTATGACATTTGGCGGTAAATCCCGCTTACCCCCGCGGTGATGGCTGCCAACATACTGCGTGGTGGTGTATATCTGTTTGCCATATTATGACACACACACACCAATCCTTCAGAATACGGCCACATACACAAATCCCTCAGCCAAAAGGCCAGTGGAAAAGTGGCGGTCCCAACACTCATACCGTTACGCCAACAAAAAAACGCCCATCACATTATGACTCACGAGTCACCACAGCAGACATTCAACAGCGGGAAGCAGACATTCAACAGCGGGAAACCATTGGCAGTACATACTGACGCACTCAGAATGGACACACATATACAAAACAATACTACATTGGCCAATACTAAAAACACATACCTGATACTCGTACACACACCACACCCACAAACCCACAGCACTATAAAACACACACCCACATTAACCACAACCCTTTACAAATACAAATTAATGCCAAAAGACTGACATCAAGACCACTACAAGAATTAGACACACACACAACTTACACCCATACATCCCTCACGCATCCCACATCACACACCCCACCACATTACTCAACATACTTTCACCAGCACATACCACACAACACCTATGTCCCCACAAAGGCACCCCGTTTCCCTGATGAGGAGTTAAGGGTCATGGTGTAGCTAATTGTCAGTGTAGAGCCACAACTGTTTGGAGCACAGGTCCAGCAGATTTCCACTGCAAGGAAGATGGAGCTATGGTGGAGAATTGTGGACAGGGTGAGTGACATGGGACAACATCCAAGAAGAAGGGACGACATCAGGAAGAGGTGGAACGACCTACGGGGGAAGGTACGTTCCATAGCAGCAAAGCACTAGCTCACCATACAGAGGACTGGAGGTGGACCCCCACCACCTCCCCTACAGCTCACAGCATGGGAGGAGCAAGTCTTGACATTACTGCATCCTGAGAGACTTGCTGAAGTAGCCAGAGGGCTGGACACTGGTAAGTCAATATTTACCCAATCTCAACCCCTCACCCTCATTTCCATCACTCCACCACATCCCACATACTGTACCTACACATATGACAAACCCCAATGCCAAGCCCTGCATGCTATACCAACGCATGAACAGCCCTCCCAGCCCTGCATGGACACCTATCACAAAAGCATGCACAGCATAGGGAAACTAACATTACCACAATACATCAACATACACAAATATAAGGTGGCAGGGCAACACCAACGTTAGAGGGGAAGATAGGGATGGACAATATGTCACAGATATGAAGCATAATACATCACTTACATCCCCACAGGTGCCCCATCCAATGTCAGCGGAGAGGAAGTGCCACGACAATCCAGTCCCCCAACAGAAGATGCCCCCAGTGATGACAGTAACTCCGGACTTCAGGATCTGGAACTTTAACCTGGCCCATCAGGGACCACTGGACAGCTGGTCACTTCAGTCCACCCACAGTCCGCCACAGAGCCCCCCCATCAGTATCCAATACCACATCACCCACCCAGCATACCCACATCTCTGTCCCCAGGACACATCAATGAGCAGTGTGCCCACCTGTACAGAGACCTGGAGTCAGTGGCAGTGAGCACACCGTTCAGGGGACAGAAGCACAGGCCATAAGGGACACTGGGAGGACTGCAGTGAGCCAGGGGGAGGACAAGACGAGGGAACCAACTCTCCAGGAGGCACTCTCCGAGATCCTGGGAGCCTACCAACATTCCCAGGACACAATGGGCCAGATCAATGACAATGTGCAGGAGAACAGGTGGCTGCAGGAGGGACAATATCAGGGGATCAGGGAGGACTTGCAGGCCATTAACACCACCCTGATCTCCATAGCAGGTGTTCTGGCAGACATGGCCAACATTATGACGGAGGCAACAGCACAGCAGTGGGCCTCTACCACTAGCCAGTCCCTTGACTAGCCCTCCACTTCTGCTTCAGCTAGTGGGCAGGAGGCCCGTCACAGGACCCACAGGCCAGTAGCACCCCCCCCTGCAGAAGGTGAACCACCCCGCAAACGTTCCCTGTGAACCAGACAGAAGCCAGAGACACTTTCCAAGACAACCGCCAGGAAATGAGACTCTCCTGCTTGTCCCCCTTGTATCCCACACTGTCACCTTGTCCACTTTGAACTGCCATTGCTCCCCTTCCTATGGCCACTTGGACACTCGACCTGTGCTACAAACAGACTGGTACAATACCCTGGACTTTCCTCCGTCATCACCCTAATCTATTGCACTTTCTCCTCAATTTCTTAGCACTACAATAAACACCCTTGAACACAACTTGACTACTAATGTTTTATGTTTTGAAAATGTGCATTTATGGAAACAGTCACATCTAGTGCAAATGATCTGAACACTATGAAAGCATAGAAATAATGGCCTATAGCTGTCTGTAGTCAGCACATCAGTATACAGTTGTTATATCACCAACATCTGTAAAATGACAAGTCATAGGTGACAGTAAGTTGAGATGCAAAGGAAATTAATGCCATCATGCTACAGCCACACAGAATACACCAATAGTCATAGGAATGGTCAGTTGCTCTGTCTCACCTCTGTGTCATTGGAAGTATTGATGGATAACTGATATTCTGTTGTCCTCATCCTCATCCTCTTCATCCTCACTGTCCTCAGGGTCTACTGCTGCCACAGGGGCATCTCCAGTCTCCTCTGGCTGCAGAAAAGGCACATGTCGTCTAAGGGCTAGGTTGTGCAACATGCAACATGCCACAACTATCTGGCAGACCTTCTCGGTGAGTAGCACAGGGATCCACCTGTCAGATTAAGGCAACTGAACCTGGCCTTCAGGAGCCCGAAGTTCCTCTCGATGATCCATCTGATTCACCCATGTGCATCATTATAAAGTTGCTCAGCCGCTGTCCTGGCATTTCTCACAGGGTCAGCAGCCACAGTAGGTTTGGATAGCCAGAGTCACCTGCAAGTATTGTGAGACCACATTTAGCCTTACACAATCCTATGGGGGGAACACCTGAAGGCATACACTAACATACAGTGGGCGGGGACCAAGGCTCACCTATTAGCCACACCCTGTGGCTCTGTAGTTGGGCCATCACATTTGGGATGCTGCTATTCCTCAGAACAAAGGCATCATGTACCGACCCAAGATACTTAGGGCCATATTTATACTTTTTGACGCAAAACTGCGCTAACGCAGTTTAGCGCCCAAAAAATTAGCGCCGGCTAACGCCATTCTGAAGCGCCATGCGGGCGCCGTATTTGTTGAATGGCGTTAGCCGACCGGCGCTGCCTGATGTGCGTGAAAAAAAACCACGTACACCAGGCAGCGCCGGCGTAGGGAAAAATGGCGTTTGGGCGTCTAAAAATGGGGCAAGTCAGGCTGAGGCAAAAAAAACGTCTTAACCCGATTTGCGCCATTTTTTAACGACGCCCATCCCCCATTGAAATGACTCCTGTCTTAGCAAAGACAGGAGTCATGCCCCCTTGCCCAATGGCCATGCCCAGGGGACTTCTGTCCCCTGGGCATGGTCATTGGGCATAGTGGCATGTAGGGGGGCACAAATCAGGCCCCCCTATGCCACAATTTTTTTTTTTTAAATACTTACCTGGACTTACCTTAATGTCCCTGGGGTGGGTCCCTCCATCCTTGGGTGTCCTCCTGGGGTGGGCAAGGGTGGCAGGGGGTGTCCCTGGGGGCAGGGGAGGGCACCTCTGGGCTCATTCTGAGCCCACAGGTCCCTTAACGCCTGCCCTGACCCAGGCGCTAAAATCCGGCGCAAATGCGGGTTTTTTAGACCCGACCACTCCCGGGCGTCATTTTTGCCCGGGAGTATAAATACGACGCAATAGCATCGCAGTAATTTTTTAAGACGGGAACGCCTACCTTGCATATCATTAACGCAAGGAAGGTGTTCACGCAAAAAAATGACGCTAATTCCAGGAACTTTGGCGCTAGACGCGTCTAACGCCAAAGTATAAATATGGAGTTCGTTTTGCGTCGAATTTGCGTCGAAAAAAACGACGCAAATTTGGCGCAAACGGAGTATAAATATGCCCCTTAGCATCAACTTGGGAGATGTACTGGTCCACCAGGCACACCATCTGCACATTAAGTGAGTGGAAACTCTTACGATTCCTGAGCACCTGTTCATTCTGGCAGGGGGGAGACAAATGCAATATGTGTCCCGTCAATCGCCCCAATAATATTGGGTATATTTCCCATTGCATAGAATCCGGCCTTCACAGTGGCCAAATCTTCCACCTGGGGGAAAGAAATGTACCTGTACATGGGTTTTACCAGGGCAGACAAGACTCTTACCAGCACAATTGAGAACATTGGCTCTGAAATTCCTGCTGCCAAGCCCACTGTCACTTGGAAAGAACCAGTTGCCAAGAAATGGAACACTGAGAGCACTTGCACAAGAGGGGGGATCCCAGTCGGATGACGGACAGATGAGATCAGGTCTGGCTCCAATTGGGCACACAGCTCTGTGATTGTGGCCAGATCCAGTCTATTGGTGAGGATAATGTGCTTGTCCTCCAGTGTAGCCAAGTCCACAAGGGGTCTGTACAGAGGGGTATGTCCCCACCTCCCATTCATCTGCAGCAGTAGGTATCTAAGGGCGGAAGGCGGTCTTGCACCGTTGTGCAAATCCTCATTAGATAATGTGGAGTTCTATGGAGTACAGTGACCAATGGGGATCTGTGCCGGCGGTGACGGTGTACACCGCCATGGACGTAACAGCCATTTTCTATCTGATTCCTCACTTGTTTCCTGACCTTCAACAGGAGAACACCTACACTGCGTTTGCAGCTGTGACCTGTGTCTGGAACCCACCATGGCCCGTGTGACCAGGGAAAGGGCCCCTGCCTTCATTTCGGGGGGTTGGAGTGACTGGTGGATGGGGTCCTACCCCAGTATGGACTGCTGTCTGGGCCTCCAGACCAACAGGTGGGCACAATGCATGTGGGAAGGATGTGTGGAGATGTGTGTCATCAGCTGGTGTGGGGGGGAATGTCTTGTGGTGGTGTACATGGTGTGCGCCGGGCGATGTGTGTGCCAATGGTGATCAAAACGTGAATGGTGGGCAATTTGTGTGACAGGCTGGACTGTTTGTTTAATGGTGTTCTTCTGTCTGTATTGCCTCTGCAGGTCAGCGCTCATCAAAAGAAGGGATTATTGCATGACATTGTCCAGTGGGCGGACCCTGGGGGTCTATGGCAGGCGGAGCACCCACTGTCGGAAACAGTGGGAGGACCTGAGACGCTGGACCCAAAAGACCACGGAGGCCAAGCTGGGGATGACCTCCCAATTAGGAAGGGGTGCCCGTCAGAACCTGACCCCCCTGATGGCCTGCATACTGGTGGTGGCCTACCCAGAGCTGGATGGGCGCTTGAGGGAATCACAGCAGCAACAAGGGGATAAGTACAGTGGTATTATTCTAAAATTTGGCAGGTGGGGTGGGATCTGGGCGGTGGAGTTAGTGGGTGCCCCTAAGGCCAGGCCAGACATTACAGCGTGGGTCAACTCTAGGGTAATGGGTGTATGGCAAATGCAGGTAATCTAGCTTGTTAGCATTCCATTTCAGGCAGAGCTTTGTGGGTATTAGGAGGGGTACAGTTGGCGGTGTGTGGCCCTCATCTTGCCTTAGCATCTAGCCATATCACTGGCAATGCAATGCATAGGGCTTAAGCCTGATCCTTGTGTGTGACGGTGCTGTGTATGCCAACGGTGGTGTTGGTGCAGTATTCAACCAAGTGTTTCCTTTTTCTCCCCCCTTTTTTCTTCTGTCATCCTATCCATGTGTGCATTCGCATCATCTGGCGGAGGAGCAGGGGCGCCAGCCACAGAGGGAGCTGCATCCCACAGGACCCAGAAGGCAGAGTCCACCGATGCCGAGGGAACCAATGGCACGGAGGGCGAGGGGAGCACCATGGGGTAGACAGGAGGTGACAATACAGACTCAGATACCTCCTCCGATGGGAGCTCCCTGGTGGTGGCGGACACCTCTGTGACCACCCCAGCTGCAGGTACAGCCGCCATCCCCCGTAATAGCACCGCCCTCCCAGTAGCCCCTCAGCGAGTTGCCCGTGCCCGCTCACCCAGGAGGGTGGGCCTCTCCTTCGCCCCAGGCACCTCAGGCCCTGCCCCAGTGAGCACTGCTGCCCTGAGTGATTAAGCTATTGACCTCCTGAGATCCATCTCTGTTGGGCAATCAACCATTGTGAATGCCATCCAGGGGCTGGCATCCCAGATGCAGCAGTGCAATGCATTCCTGGAGGGCATTCACGGTGGACTGGCGGCCCAAGAGAGATTGATTCAGGCTCTGGCCTCCTCTCTAATGGCAGCCATTGTCCTGTTTCTACCGTCCCCCTCCAACTACCACTTCCCAGTCCCAGTCCCCTCAACCCCTACCCATCTCATGCACACATATTGATGAGCATGCACACAAGACAACACCCATGAGTGGCACAGGCAAACACAGGTACCACACTTCATCCCACAAGCACTCACACATACACCAGACAGTTGCAAACACAACAACATCCACTGCCTCCACTGTCTCCCCCCTCCTCCTCCACCTCCCTCCCAGTCACATACACATTCACACCTGCATGCACTGCACCAACATCCACCACCAGCATCACCACACCAAGCAGCACACACACCTCATTAGCAGACACCTCCACAACATCCATGCACGCGCCCCCTGTGTCCTTTCCCACCCTGTCTGTCCCTCCTCCTAAAGGACACAAACGCAAGCACTCACACACCCAACAGCCATCCACCTCACATCAGCATACTACCCATGCACCTCCACCCACATCCTGCAGACATATGCCTCCTACAACCACTCCCTCAACCTCCACTCCCATCCCTTCTCCCTCCTTTCGCCCCACCGTCTCTAAGAAGCTTTTCCTTGCCCAACTTGACCTCTTCCCTCCCTCTCCCCTTTCCTACCCGTAACAGCAGGGTCCCAATGACCCAGCCCAGCACCACAGCCAAACAGTCCACCCCAACAGTGGTGGCACCACCTAGTCGTGGTGGGAAGTCAGTGAAGGATCCCACTCCACCAGCCAAGAAGGGGAAGGGTCCCACACCTTCTGCCAAGAAAAGGAAGGAGCCTGAACCTCCAGCCAAGAAGGAAAAGTAGCCTGCACCTCCTGCATTGAAGGGGAACAAGCCCTCGACTCCTGCCCAGAAGGGTAAGGAACACGTACAACCTGCCATGAAGGGGAAGAAGCCATCAACCCCTGCCAGGAAGGGATTCCAAGCCCCATGTCATGGAGAGGACGAAGTTCTCTACTCCAGCGGGGCCTGTCAGGGTGACACCTCCACCACCACCACTGGTCATGGGCCCCCACCGCCAGCTGAGGAAGTGCAGCCATCACCACCTGCAGAGGCTGCTCAGGAGGCACCTCCATCTGCCACCATGGTGCAGCCATCACCACCTGCAAAGGCTGCACAGGAGGCACCTCCATCTGCCACCACAGTGCAACCATCACCACTAGCAGAAGCCATGTAGGCCACCCTCCAGGGGCTGCTGTACGGGAGGCCCCATTCAGAACCAATGGGTAAGTCACCCACCTGAGAGACTGTGGCCTTGCACTCCCCAGCAGAGAGAACTGGGCATAGTGCCCCTTCCAGAATCAGTGGGCAAGACACCCACTCCAGAGACTGAGGCCTTGCATTCCCCAGCAGAGAGAACTGGGCATGGAGACCCCTCCAGAACCAGTGGGTAAGTCACCCACTCCTGAGACTGTGGCCTTGCACTCACCAGGACAGAGAACTAGGCATGGAGCCCCCTCCAGAACCAGTGAGCTTGTGCCCGACTTCGGCTGAGATGCCCCCCACCCCCCCCATTCCCCTGAGGTGCTTGCCCACTTGCAAACTGATGCCCCAACAGAGTTCTATCCGGATGAAGTCAGGATTCGAGTTCGTCCTTCGACTGGGCCCTGTGGCCATGTGGGCCCTTTGAACATTGGACTGGGCAGTGTCCCTTTGAGTACATTTGTACATGTCTGTTTCACTGACAATTGGATTCTTTATTAACTGTTGATATCAATACATTCACCTTGATGCATTCCTGTTGTGCTTGCATTATTCTGCTGTGTATCGGGTGCAAATTTTTTTTCATTTGCAGCTGGTTGTATGTATGGTGTGTGTGTCGGGTATGTGTTGTGCATGTGTGTGTGTCACTCTCATTTTCCTCTCTCCCTCCCTTGTGTGCTAGACGGCTGTACTCACCGTCGTCATCTTCGTCAGCGTTGGTGTTCCAGGTGGAGCATAACGTAGAAGATGATCGGAAAAACTCGCAGTTCAGGTTCCATGGCAGCGTTGTTCTTCCCTGTGTCGCCGATGGTGAGGCTTTTCTCTTCTGTGATGTGTTTCCACCAGGCTTTTGATGGCGTTGGTACAGCCCAGGAAAATGTGGCAGAATGTAGTGTCTTAATACGGTGGGCGGGCCTTTGTCTTCCGCCTGGCTGTTGACGGCTGCTGCCGTTGTGATTGTTGTGTCGGCCCTGGCAGTTAATGTGGTACATTGGCTGTCTATGGGAGTTATTGCCGCCATGGTCATATTTGCCAGTAGTTACCGTCAGCCTGTTGGCGATGTTACCGCCTCTTTATCACTCATCGCCGGGGTCATAATGAGGGCCTACATGTGCTTTTGCTGAGTTGCAGATAAAGGAGGTCATAACACAACCACCGCTGTAGCTGGTAATCCGGGGGTTCACGATCACAACGACGCACTTGGAGCTAGTGAATATAATAGGAATTGTCAATAAGCAAGCAATTTGTGACTTACCACCTCCCTTCCCTGCTGCCGCTTCTCCTCCTGCTCCATCTCCTCCAGCAGGGGCATTTGAGCCGGTGCCACTGGTGGTCGATATGGCTAGAAAAAAAACATTATACAGTTTGTTCATGCCACGTACGCCTCCACTTAACTTTTTTAATCAAAAAAATGCAACTGCAATACTTCGATTCAGTTTGGTTAGCACTTCAGTATCTTCTATCAAAAATATCACTCTAGGCATTTTGTTGGTTCACAGTGTTAGAAAAGCCAGGTAGTTAAGCCAACCAAAAACGTTTTGTATTGGAGGGGCAGGACTATAGCCTATGATGATGATGACTTGAAATCATTGAAGTGCAATGAAGGGGTGGAATAAGATGGTCAATGAAAGACAGAAAAAAATATAATGCAGGGATCATTGGAATTAAACAAAAATTGGGTAGGGGAGTTGGAAAAAAAGGAGACAGTATAAAAAAATAAACAAAGCAAAATTAAAAGTAGTATAATAGTGGGCACAGGTAAAAGTTAGGGAAAAATTTATAATACAATAATAGGGCTTACTAGTATGAGCACAGCCCTCAGCATTGGCATTGGCGGTCTGCGCTTCCTCTCCAGCGCCTGCCGAACCCACCTCTGTGCCCCTCTTCTTGTCCTTGGGTGCTGATGTAAGGAATAGAGAAGATAATAAAATAGATTTGTGATACAGTTAATCTCCACAAAATTATTATAACAGGCAAACACAGTAACGTTGTACTTATCTTAATCGGATTACCTATGGTACTAGTATGATCGGCTATTGTTACGTTTGATGGCAATACTCCTAAAATCCCTATTCAAAATTTGCTTAGCAAAACTACATTTGGAACTAATGCATTGCAATGAATTATCTTTGAGTCTATTCTCATTTCTCAACCCCTTTGATGGACGAACTCGGTCTCCCTTTTTCGTAATAGATGCATACTAGTAGTACTACACAACATTGTGAAATTGCTTAGGACTGTACGAGCTACATAGATAAAACGCGAACTCTTGATATTACTTATTCACTATGGTGACAACAGGACATTGCAATGGTTTCTTAAATAATCAGCCAAAGCGAGAGTCTGACAGTAGGATGAGGTAGCACCGAGCACCTGCCTAATTCTACCTGGATCACATTATAATATTCCCAATGAAAACTAAAAGTAACTTACCTCTGAGTGTGAACAGCATGCTATTCATAAAAAAAGTTATCATTGTGTAACACAAACATAATAATATAGTTAATACTCACTGAGCCCCTTAATCTCTACCCCTAGCAGGTTGAGCAGGTGCTGCATGCGGTCGGTGATATCTGCCCAGCCGTGCGTCAGCTGCTGGATAGTGCGCTGTCACTGGCTGGTGCGCCACACACTCCAGCGCACCCTCTCCCAATGTACCCAATGCTCCCATATGGGGTACCCGCTGCCACGTTTGTCGCTTGCTGCTAGCATGGAGGGGAGGTGGGACTGCGCCTAAAAAACAAGTGCAGCCACCTCCAACTTGCAAAAGATGGGCCAGGCAGCACTCCTTGGTGGCACTGCCACCCACAAGGTAGACAACTTCTGCCTGTGGCTGCTTCGGAGGGCCTGGAGTCGCAGCTCCTCTGCTCGCCGCCCTGCACTACCTAGGAGCTGGTCTAGGTGGGGTAAAGAAAACGAAAAGAAACAGGGGAAGGAAGGAAGGAAGGAAGGAAGGAAAGAAGGAAAGAAGGAAGGAAGAGAAGAGAAGAGAAGAGAAGAGAAGAGAAGAGAAGAGAAGAGAAGAGAAGAGAAGAGAAGAGAAGAGAAGAGAAGAGAAAAATAATAAAAATGCAAAAAGCCATGAAAACACGATTTAAAAAAAAAACACACAAAACACACAGATACAAAAACACACACTAATACAATAAATGGAAATTAGGTCTAGCTTAATTAAGGTGGTGGAGGAGTGAAAAGTTAATAGAAGGATTCAAACTAGGCCAAGCACCATGAACAAAGCAAGAGAAACAAGATGGCCGTGCCCATGCAAACCACGTGGTGCCCTTTGCGCGTGATTTTGAATGTCAGCACGTACTTCACGTAATGTTTGATTTAAAACACAATGCAAACAGGCGTGATGGGGAACTCCGCCCACCCGTAGAACACGTACCGTGGCTGAGTCTTCAGCCCACTTCACGGAGTTCTGCATAGTGCAACTCCGTTCACTCTGCCCAGACCTATTTCCAAGGGTAAAGAGTGTTAATGAGGCGCGTGAAGAAGAACTCCCCTCTGGATTCGTAGACATGGGAGGAATCCAGGTCGTCCTGATGCTTGGACCTAGAAATGAAAGGCTAGTGAGAGTTGCACATTTCAAACTGAGCATGGACAGCTACTGAAAGTTCTGCAAAGAATAAAGTGGTATTTAGTTAGCTAGACAAGTAGATTCCTTTTACCCTATGACTAGAGCAGACCCTGAGAGACTTAGGGTGTCATTACAACCCTGGCGGAAGGCGGAGAACCGGCGGTAAGACTGCCAACAGGCTGGCGGTCTTTCCCCAGCGTATTATGACCATGGCGGTTACCGCCATGGTCATCCGCTGGTTCTCCGTTCCGCCCGCCGGGCTGGAGACCTGGGTCTCCAGCCCGGCGTCCGTCACTATATCGCCGGCGGTATTTTGACCCGGCTTACCGCCGCGGTTTTCCAGCGGTCTGAACCACCATGAAAACCATGGCGGTAAGCACTATCAGTGCCAGGGAATTCCTTCCTTGGCACTGATAGGGGTCTCAAACACCACCCACCCCCACCCTGACTCCCTCCCCTACCCCCCCACCATCCCTGCCACCCCCCAAAGGTGGCAGGGCCCCCCTCCCCACCCCGACCCCCAACATCACTTCACCCATACCCACACGACACGCACGCAGGCACCACCTACATACTTACACGCACACACGCGACATGCATGCCTACATCCACACACACAGTCATACACGCACACCCACATTCAAACATACACGCACACATCCATACAGACATACCCACAGACATACACGCACTCACACACCCCCTCTACATACACACACGCACACCCCCATGCACCCACACAACACCCCCCTACCTCCCTCCCCTCACGGACGATCGACTTACCTGGTCCGACGATCCTCCGGGAGGGGACGGGAGCCATGGGGGCAGCTCCGCCGACACCACACCAACAACAGAACACTGCCACAGTGAAGCACAGGACGTGATTCGCTGGGCAGTGTTCTGTTGGCGTGGCGGTGGAGGTGGAGCAACCTCCACTTCCCCGCCTCCCGCCAGTATGGCTGTTGGCGGCTCTCCGTCGGAACAAGGACGGCGGGCTGCCAACGGTCATAATACGCCGAGAGGAAGACCACCACCACTGGCGGTCTTCAGCACGGCGGTACCTCGGCGGTCTTGCGAAAAGACCGCCGAGGTCGTAATGACCCCCTTAGAGAGGTACAGAGCTCTCTTGTTTTGGCTGATGTGGCTTTATGCTATGCACATCTCTTCTGCAGAATTTTAACTGAGGTTTCTGTGATGATGACACTTTTGGTTAATTTCCTACTTCCATCATTTGGAGAATCCTTAGGTTCCTAAATTTATTAGAATAGTTAGATCATTTAGATTTAAATGATTAAGCAGGAGGATAGAAATCTGGATTCTGATCATCAAGCACTTTTTCTTATCTTTTGTATTGCTGCTACCATTATTTTGATATGCCCTATGCTTGTACGATTTAGTCTGATTCAATGCTGTTCTTCACCTTTAGTGATTCTGCACTTACATAGCATGTTTTTGAGACTCAGTTACATAAGCCTAGCTTTGAATTTGTACTAAATCTTTTGAACTTTAATTCTGTCCCCTAGGTTCACTGTGTGGTCAAATGGGTTACATTGTAAATTCATGGAATTGTATTAATGTTTCTCTTCTTACCCTGCCAAACTCCTATAAAGATTCATAAGAATTAGAAAATTAGTGAATGGGCCAAACGCTTGACCACCAGCAAGCTGCCTAACTGCTTTGTGTTGTGTGTCATTACCCAAGTAGGTCCCCTTGTTCATACAGAGACTGTGTGAACAATCTAAAGGTATTGCCATAAGAAAGGCAACACTAGTGTAACATGGTCTCATCTATTTGTAGCAACATATGTTCCACATACCCTGTTTACCTGAAAGTGAATAAAAATTCAATCTGAATGTCGCCCAAATCACTTATGCTTACATCTATCATGGATCATTATTGCCATATTTGTATCTCTTTCCAGCCCCATCTAGCTGTACAAGCCCAGCTAAGGACTCCAAGGATCCCCAAGTTGAATTTCAATGGTGAGTGGTAGGAGTCCAGCAGCGAATGACTGATGAGGTGCAGGCCAGGAATGAGACTCTAGCAGTCAACCTAGAAGGAGTCCGTAGGTGTGTGAGCCTTAACAAGGGAATGACAAAGGGGGTCATTCTGACCCGGGACGGAGGAAGCACCGCCAACAGGCTGGCGGTGCTTCAGGGGCATTCTGACCGCGGCGGTACAGCCGCGGTCAGAAACGGAAAACCGGCGGTGTCCCGCTGGTTTCCCGCTGCCCTAGGGAATCCTCCATGGCGGCGCTGCAGGCAGCGGCGCCATGGGGATTCCGACCCCCTTACCGCCAGCCTGGTTCTGGCGGTTTTGACCGCCAGAACCTGGCTGGCGGTAACAGGTGTCGTGGGGCCCCTAGGGGCCCCTGCAGTGCCAATGGCATGGGCACTGCAGGGGGCCCCTAGCAGGGCCCCACCAAGATTTTCAGTGTCTGCCAAGCAGACACTGAAAATCGCGACAGGTGCAACTGCACCCGTCGCACCCCTTCCACTCCGCCGGCTCCATTCGGAGCTGGCATTCTCATGGAAGGGGGTTTCCCGCTGGGCTGGCGGGCGGCCTTCTGGCGGTCGCCCGCCAGCCCAGCTGGAAACTCAGAATTACCGTGGCGGTCTTTTGACCGCGCAGCGGTATTCTGACGGCGGGACTTTGGCGGGCGGCCTCCGCCGCCCGCCAAAGTCAGAATGACCCCCAAAGTCTATTACAGACAACTACACTTGGCTCCATGGGATTGATGACATCCATTCTGACATCCCTGGTATCATGATGAAGAGGGAACAACAAAAGCCATCTACTTCTGACACCAGTGAAGTTCCCATGCAGCTGGGGGCCATCTGTAACATACTGGAATCCATGAAACGCAAGTTGGAGTCCTATATTACAACAATTGGTACCCTCAATCACAATAACCAGAGACTTTTCAGGGATTTGCTGGCTGCCTTACTGGCAACCACAATGCTGGTGTGTACAGGTAGCCACATCTTCTACCTCTGATGTGTGTGCCTTAGATGCCTCCCATACAAATCCCACTAACTGCAGGGGAGGCACAACACCTATCAGAAGAGGATGTGGAGTTCCCCAGTTTCGGTTGGTGAACTGCCAGATAAAATTGGCAGTGCCTCCTGACCAGTCCAATCTTTAACCTCCTTTGTCACCCAGTTCAGTTCTGTTGGTTTGTGCACCTGTTGATCTTATCCACTTGTGGACTTTTAAACAACCATACCTTCCATAATAGCAATTTTTACCTCCTCACTAAAATGCCCCTCACTTTTACATGTCGCATGACATATCTCCCAAATAGACTCTGCCTGGTCATCATTAGTTTCCAATAGCTGTTGGTATTGCCCAAAAAATTACAATTAGACTCCCAAAACACACTGTAGGATACCTACAATCTTGAAAATGAAGAACTCATGTATACAATTTTTTTCACACATATACCATGGTGGAAGCGTAAAAGTGTAACCCACAAGTTTGCTTCTTGAGAGTGAGCTAAAGTCAATTGCAAATGCTCTCTTTAGATCCAATTACTTGAATGCCAGAAACAAAGAAATGCAAGGGCTCCTTGTTTTTAGCCTTGTGTTAACTGATAAATGGTGAGTAATGCTACACTGAGATTAACAGGGAAAATGTGCCCTTCTGCCCCTAAGAGCCTCACATGTGTTGAATGTGAGTGCAACCACACACTACATCTATTGTACTTTGCACACTTATATTTTTGCATAAAAGCTAGGCTATAAAAACCAGAAACAATGCAACAACTTCCCAGAGGAAGAGGACATAGGAGAATTATAGACATGAAACTTTGAAAGTAGTTGACCAATGTGGGCTGAGTTATTTGTCTCACTTAGCAATTAGTCAATGCCAATGATGATGGAAGTTCTCAAGGCAAGTGTGACTACATTCACAATTTGTTGGAAAATGGGTTATTGGTAAGGGCAGGTAGGTACCTACACTTAGCAATAGGCCAGTAACCTCCACTAAGGTCCAGTTAGGTCTCAGTAAATTAACCCCAGCTCAACCCTTGGTAGCTTGGCAACGAGCGTCAAGGCTTAACTTAGGAGACAGAGTGTAAAGCATTCAAATATCACAAAACAGTAATTAAATAAAACACAGGAAACAGTTTAAAAATCCAAAACCAATTTATAAAAATAGATTATATTTTTATCTTTAAAATGACACCAAAACGAATAAAATCGGATAAGGGGAACTGGAGATATGAATTTTTAAAGAATTATTATTTTTTAGCGCCTAGAAACAAAAAGCGCCAATCGGGTCATCTGGTTGCACCTCGACCGGGGCAAAGTCAAAGTTTAAGGCCGACCGCGATGGAGCCCTGCTCGGCTACAGGCTGCGGGAGGCCTCGGTTAAAAGTTTACCTTCACACTTAGGCCCTCATTCCAACCCTGGCGGTCTATGACCGCCAGGGTGGAGGGTAACGGAAGCACCGCCAACAGGCTGGCGGTGCTTCCAGGGCCATTCTGACCGCGGCGGTAAAGCCGTGGTCAGAAAAGGGGAACCGGTGGTTTCCCGCCGGTTTTCCCCTGGCCCAGGGAATCCTCCATGGCGGCGCTGCTTGCAGCGCCGCCATGGGGATCCGACCCCCTTCCCGCCAGCCTGTTTCTGGCGGTTTACACCGCCAGAACCAGGATGGCGAGAACGGGTGTCATGGGGCCCCCTAACAGGGCCCCATGAAGATTTTCACTGTCTGCTTTACAGACAGTGAAAATCGCAACGGGTGCTACTGCACCCGTCGCACCCCTGCAACACCGCCGGCTCCATTCGGAGCCGGCTTCTATGTTGCAGGGGCTTTCCCGCTGGGCCGGCGGGCGGCCTTTTGGTGGTCACCCGCCGGCCCAGCGGGAAAGCCAGAATGGCATCCGCGGTCTCCTGACCGCGGAGCGGCCATTCGGCGGTGACCGCATGGCGGGCGGTGACCGCCGCCCGCCGCGGTCAGAATGACCGCCTTAGTCTTTTTTTCGAAGATTTTCTTCAGCGGGACGAACCTGCCAGTCCAATCCGACCTCCTGGAGCCCTTCTCCGGATACGCGATGCTGGAATCCTCGGTGGAGATTTTTACCTTCGGACTTAGTCGTTTTTTCGAGGTGAAAATCCTTCGACCGGGGTAAACCTGGATCTTGATCCGACGTCCATGGAGTCCTCCTCGGATACGCTGGCTGGGAGGTCCCGGTCAACTTTTTACCTTCGGACTTAGGGGGTGATTTTAACCGCCGTCCGCCAAGGTACCGCCGCCAAATGACCGCACCGCGATCAAAAGACCGCGGCGGCCATTCAAACATTTCCTCTGGGCCGGCGGCCGCTCTCCAAAAGAGCGCCCGCCGGCCCAGAGGAAATGCCCCTGCAATGAGGACGCCGGCTCAGAATTGAGCCGGCGTAGTTGCAGGGGTGCGACGGGTGCAGTTGCACCCGTCGCGTATTTCAGTGTCTGCAAAGCAGACACTGAAATACTTTTTGGGGCCCTCTTACGGGGGCCCCTGCAGTGCCCATGCCATTGGCATGGGCACTGCAGGGGCCCCCAGGGGCCCAGCGGCACCCCCTACCGCCATCCTGTTCATGGCGGGTTTCCCGCCATGAACAGGATGGCAGTAGGGGGTGTCAGAATCCCCATGGCGGCGGAGCGCGCTCCGCCGCCATGGAGGATTCCCCCGAGCAGTGGAAAGTCGGCGGGGGACCGCCGACTTTCCGCTTCTGACCGCGGCTGAACCGCCGCGGTCAGAATGCTCGTGGGAGCACCGCCAGCCTGTTGGCGGTGCTCCCGTGGTCGGTGGCCCTGGCGGCCACCGGCCGCCAGGGTCAGAATGACCCCCTTAGTCTCTTTTTCTGAGATTTTTCTTTACCGGGACGAACCAGCAAATCAGGCCGGGTCGCGGTTGAGGCAAGCCGGCTAGAGTTGCCGCGGCGGGTCGGTCCCTCTATGGAGCTTTTTTTCAAAAGTTGTTCAAAACTTCTCCAAACTTCTGGGGCTTCTCCCAGATGTCCTTTTGAGGTTATTTTGAGGTCCACAGCTCACCCCAAGGGTCCAGAAGTTCTGAGATGGTCCTTGGGGGGTGCGGACTACAACTCCCAGAATGCACCTGGCGCAAACTCCTTTTTGGCCACTGGACAGCGGTCAGCTGGTCGCTTTCTTCATGAGTTGGTGCAGGGGACTCTGGTTAGCAATTTTTCACCTGTAGCAAACAGGGAGTCCCTCCTTGAACCAGATGAAGCCAGGCAAAGTCCTACTTGTGGTGAAGCCCAAGTGTGCAGCTGGTGCAGTCCTTCTGAGTGCAGGTTCCTGGTGCAGGCCAGGGGTCCAGCAGGGCAGTCCTTCTTCTTCTGTTGTTCTTCCTTGTTGGATGTTGTAGGGAACTGAGGTGTGGGTGCAGGTCTGCCAGTTTTATCCTTGCTGCTGGGTGAAGAGCAGGGGGGTCCTGGTTCTCCAATCAGGTGCAGGGTCCTTCCCCCTGTGATGACCACTTCCTGGGAAGTGTGGCAAAAATCAATCCCAGGAGGCAACATTCTCCAAAAATCCATCAAGGCTGAATCTGATTTTTGGAGGTTACATCTGGCTGAGCCCACCCACTGGTGTGGCTAAAAATCATAAATACACCCCTCTCCTGCCCTCTCCTAATCTAATCAAGGGGGCACCTAGTTGTCTGGGGTTGCAGGATGTGGGGGTGTTGCTGGTTGCTCCAAATGTCCTTCTCTGCCTTTGAAGACCAGTTTGGCAGCCCTCCCCCTTCCTGCCTCACCATCTGCTGAGGGGAGATTCCCTCCCACAGGCACATCCCTTTGTGTGAAGCCAGGCCACTTCACACCTCATCAAGGCAGCTTGGTCAAGCTGCTCAATGCTGGCCAATCAGAGCACAGCAGCAAAAACAATGCAGGGCTGAAACTGGCAACTTTTCAGGTAAAGTTTAAAACTCTTTACCTGAACAAGTTATATTAAATACAACAACTGGAAGTTGTGGGATTTATTACAACAATTAATTTGATACCAAACTCTTGGTATGCATTATTTAAGGAGACTTTAAAAATTAAAATAAAGTCTCCCCATTCTAGCCTATGAAGGCCATTTACTACAATGAGGGAAAAAACGAATTTGGCTGTTTTTACCTCACCAGGGCTTATAAAACTATTTTTATAAGGTCCCTGCTTATAGTTACATGGCACCCAGCCCTAGGGGCACATAGGGCACACCTTAGGGGTGACTTATATGTACAAATAAGGTAGTTTAAGACTTTGGAACTACTTTTAATTCCAAAGTCGAATTTGCATATAACTTTACTTTAAAAGCAGCCAGCAAGGCAGGCCTGCCTTTAAAATGACACTGGGCACCTCAGCAGTGCACCTATGGGTGCACCACCTATGCTGTGGTCCCTAAACCTACATGCCCTACCATATACTAGGGACTAATAGGTAGGTTAACTTAGCCAATTATAATTAGCCTAATTTGCATATCCATTTTACACAGAGCACAGGCCCTGGGACTGGTTAGCAGTACCCAGGGCACCATCAGAGTCAGGAAAACACCAGCAAAAAGTGGAAAATGGGGGCAAAAAGTTAGGGGGCCTCTGCAATCAGCCCTGTTTTCTCACACAATTGATAACCAGCCAACAACATTGACCCCCATGCACAATGGTGCAAGGGTGTACGTGCCGGACACCAGTGTGTGTCATAGCTCAGCCAGGGATCTGCAATCTGTAGTGACAAAACTATCCGACCTATACCTGACCTATCACTTTCATACAGAGTGCTACATTAGGAGACTACCTGTGTTGTGCTTTGTGTAAACTTACCAAAGGAGGCCTGTTAGAAATGGGGTCTTTGGTTGGCAGTCAGGTTGCCCCCTGTCCAAGCAAGGACCCTCTCTCTAAACATGGTAAAGGAGAATCACACTCAGTTAACCCCCGGTCAGCCCCATGGCAGCTTGGCAGAAGCAGGCAGGCTTACTTTCAGAGATAATATGTTAAGTATTTGTGAAAACACACAATACCACAGGAAACCACTACAAAATGAAACAACACAGGTTTAGAAAAATAGTTATTATTTTATCTAAATAAACAAGACCAAATACAGTGCAATACAAATCCACAATACATAGTTAAAAATATGAATTTAGCACTCAAAAACCCAAAAATAGTGCCTAGAGGCAAGAAATGCTGCAAGTTGGTATTAAGTGGTGTTGTGACAGAGTCATATCCTACAATGTGGCGCGAATGGTGCATTTTACGGGGTCGTTCGACCCCCCAGGTACAGTACCTTAGCCAACAAGTAGAAAACAGGCTAGTGCACGGAGTCGGGAAGCGAGGCATAGCAGGATCCGATGCATCGTCACTTTCGGTGCTATCAGGCACAAGGGCAAAGGCATTGCGCAGCAGCATCGGGTCCTTAATGCAGAGCAGTGGAGGTGAAGCAGCGTTGGTTACGGAGTCGGTCCCTAGGTTCCGGCAGGCACGAAGTTCGGCGAAGCCACGATGCTGCAGGGCGAGCTCACAGGGTCGCGATGACATCGCAGGGCCGCAGGCTCTGCAATGGCATTGGATGTCACAAACGTCAGACTTACAACACTCCGAAGTCAGCGAAGTCGGGTGGGATCAGCGGCTGCAGTGATGCGAAGTCTACAGGGTCGCGGGGTCATCGCACTTCTTCAAGGTCCACGGCCTCGGGGGGAGGCCGTGTCATGGTTCCAGGCAGCTTTAAGAAGTCACTCGGTGGCGTCCAGCAGCGTTAGACAGGGTTTTCCTCAGAATTTCACTCCCAGGGGCCCAGGAACTAGAATGGCACCCTCTGGCAAGCTAGAGTCCACAATAGGCAGACTTAGAACTGGGTGGTGAAGCCTTTGCTGTCCCTGAGGCTTCAAAAAGGAGGCAAGCTATAGTCCAAGCCCTTGGAGATACCTCTCAATCAGGAATGCAAAAAAGTCCAGTCTCTGTCCCCTTGCACAGGCAGAAGCAGCAACTGCAGGATAGCCCAACACAGCACAGTCACAGGCCAGGGCAGTACTTCTCCTCCGCTCTTCAGCTCTCCTCCAGGCAGAGGTTCCTTTCAAATCCTTTAAGTTATCTGATTTGCAGGGGTTTTAGGTCCAATACTTATACCCCTTTCTGCCTTTATAGTTGGTAAACTTCAAAGCAAAGTCTCTCTTGTTTTCAAGATCCTGATTTGCCCAGGCCAGGCCCCAGACACACACCAGGGGGTTGAGACTGCATTATGTGAGGGCAGGCACAGCCCTTTCAGGTGTGAGTGACTACTCCTCCCCCGACTCTAGCACACATGGCTCATCAGGATATGCAGGTTACACCACAGCTGCCTTTGTCTAGAGAGGCTTCACAAATTGCCCAAATGTCAAACTGACCCAGTCAGGCAATCCACAAACAGGCAGAGTCACCAAATGTTTTAAGCAAGAAAATGCCTACTTTCTAAAAGTGGCATTTTCAAACTAACAATATAAAAAACAGCTTCACTAAAAGATGTATTTTAAATTGTGAGTGGAGAGACCCTAAACTCCATATTTCTATCTGCACTCAAAGGGAATCTGCACTTAAATAATATTTAAAGGCAGCCCCCATTTTAACCCATGAGAGAGATATGCCTTGCAACAGTGAATACTGAATTTAGCAGTATTTCACTGTTAGGACATGTAACAGAGACATGTAACAGAGATCAGTACATGTCTCACCTTTAACGTACTTTGCACCCTGCCCATGGGGCTTCCTAGGGCCTACCTTAGGGGTGCCTTACATGTATGGAAAGGGAAGGTTTAGGCCTGGCAAGTAGGTACACTTGCCAAGTCGAAATGGCAGTTTACAACTTCACATGCAGCCACTGCAGTGTTTACAGGGCTACTAATGTGGGTGGCACAACCAGTGCTGCAGGCCCATTAGTAGCATTTGAAATACAGGCTGTAGGCACCTCCATTGAACTCTACTAGGGGCTTACTAGTAAATCAAATAGGTCAATAATGTGTAGCAAATTATACATATATTTTACACAAGAGCACTTGCACTCTACCTCTGGTTAGCAGTAGTAAGGTGCCCAGGGTATCCAAGACAGCAAAAACAGAGTCCAGCACACAGCAACCTGGGAAGCTGAGACAAAAAGTTAGGGGAGACCACACCAAGGATGCCAAGTCTAACAAGGCCCACTTACAGTGTCTACAGTGTCTAATGTATGGAAAAGGTTCCATACTGACTCAAATGTGAGGTGCGCTAACAGTTGTCCATAGGCCTCTGATAAAGCTATATGTACCTTCGAAGGCTGCAAGTCAATTGCTACATCATGTACTCAACTAAACTTACACAATGATATGAACTCCTAAATATGAAATCATTACGAACTAGTGAAAGTAACAAAAAATAAATGTGACAAAACTATCAAAATTACCTTCACCTACCTACCCTACACTAACTTACCTTAACACTAACCAAGATATCTTATTCCATCTTAAGCTACTTTAAGTAGTATACACACATGACAATTTAACCCTGAACTCTCACCCCCTCTACTACACATAGCTCAGTACAATACAAACAGCAACTACATCATACAAATATGCTACCTATACCCATAATCCTAAACATATATCTGATTTTTAACACACAAACATTATTAACAACCCACCCACTTAAAAACCTAACATTATAAAAACGACTAAAATATTTATCAACGAACATGTAACTACACTATACCTATGCTAAACCCTAAATAACATTATGCACATTTACTGTAACAAGTTCAACTACAAATAAAATGGGGAAAGTCAATGGCAAGAGGGAGAGCATTTCACATTTTTCCATCAATCTGTTCCATGGCCTCCTTGTCAGTCAGCAAGATTTCCTTAATACTGCTGTGCTCCCTTTCAATGCCAGGTGTTTTCTGGTTCAGCCTCCTCATTTCTCACACCATCCTATAATGGAATGTTGATGTTCCAATACGACTGGGCATCTTTGGCCATGTCTGTAGAGCAGAGGGTCCTGTTATGGCCTGTGTCTTGTTAACTGACCAGTGTGACATATGTGCAGGTCCTCTTGTGGCCTATGTAGGGTAGGTAGCTGTTGTCTGGCACCCTAGGATCCATTTTTGCAAGCTGGTGTCTTGATTTAGGATTTGTTCCCACTCCTCAAGTTTCCTTTGGCCTTTGCCTGATGATAGATGGCAGCAGTTCTCCTATACTCCTTTGTGACCTTCCTCATGTGCCTGTATCTGTTGCGTCTGACCTCAAATGTTCTTGCCATGTCCAGTGTCATGTTTTTTTAGGAAGTACAAGTAAACACATATTACATGAAGTTGCAAATGTACATGGTGCTTCAAAAAGCAGCTGACATTGTCATGCTATCATAAGTGTAAGTACAGACTAACATCAAATATTGAATAGAGATATTGACAATCCACCATCAGTACAAAGATGTCTCCTAATATAACATGTGACTTTCAAATGAGGTCAGTGTAGGTCTACAAAATGTAAAGTTAATCATAAAATGGTAACAAGCATATCACTAATGGTGACAGTAATTCTTAATTTTGATGATGTGTCAATAAGTCGTTTTAGACATGTACCCTTTTGGAGCTAGTCTAGCATCATGCAAGGGGGCAAAGTTGGTCACATACATACGTGAGTGGTGATAAGGTAAGCAAGAACAGCTAGTGTGCTACTCCATTGCCTTACTGATCTGAAGTTACACATGGCAGCACTGTAGAAGGCTGGCCTGCTTTGTAGTGGGTACTAAAGGTACTTACACCTTATACCAGTCATGATAGAAGATTATGCAAGAACCAGAAGAGACTGCAAGACACCAACGATGGATTCCGGGACCAGAAGACCTGTGGAAGAAGGGGCCAAGTCCAAGAAGCACAGAGCCCCTGCTAACCCAGATAAAGATGCGAAAGAAGAACTACCGGTGAGAAGACAAAGTCAGTATTGCACCAAAGAAGACAGATGCAGGTTCCTTGTTGGTGCAGAAGATGTCCCATGCTGGAAGGATGAATGTAGTCTGGTTTGCCTCTCTGGATTCCGCCAACAAGCCTGTGGTAAATCACGCTGCCTGGGACCAGGAGGCACCTGGGGGCCTCTACCCAGGAAAGGGAAACAGAGTGGGCTCTCAGCAACTCAGAGAGCCCTCAGAAGACAGGCAGCATGCACAGGAGTCCCACAGCATGGGGACAAAAGAGGCACAAATGTTGGCCCACTCCACGACACAAAGGATTCCCACACCGCCGGAGAACCATTCAGGAAGCTGTGAATCACAGGATAGAGTGCTAGGGGCCTAAGCTGTGCTGTACATGAAGAACTTATTGAAAGGTTGCATACAAGGCTTGGCAACTGCAAGTCACATGGTGCACTGGGGTACTTCTTTGCTTGGGGAGGCAAGCTCTTACCCCACCAAAGTTGGACAGCTGGACGTTGGGACTGTCAGAGTTACTTTAGTCCACCACCTGTGTTGCAGGATCCATGCCTGTTGTCTGGAGAGGGGACCCAAGGCACCAGTCGTCGCTGCAGAGAGGTGCCTGCTGAAGCAGGGAAGTGACTCCGTCACTCCACAGTAGATTCCTTCAGTTCTTCTGGTGCAGGCTGAAGACAGGCAGTCCTCGGAGTATGCACAACCTGGAAACTGTTACAGTTGCTGGCAGGGACTGAAGTTACAATGTTGCAGAAGTTATCTTTGCTTCTTTGTTGCAGTTTTGTAGAGTTCCTGGAGCAGTCAGCGGCTGTTCCGTCGGTAGAAGATGAAGTAAAGGATGCAGAGCATTCCTGCTGGAGTCTTGCAATCTGAATCTGAAGAAACACTCAGAGGAGAGACCCTAAATCGCCCTGAGAGGGGGATTGGTCACCTAAGCAGGTAAGCACCTATCAGGAGGGTCTCTGACATCACCTGCTGGCACTAGCCACTCAGATGCTCCGAGAGTACCCCACCAGCTTGGAATCCAAGATGACAAAACCCAGGGGTGGTGATGGGCAGGGGAGTGGTCACTCCCCTTTCCTTTGTCCAGTTCCACACCAAGCAGGGACTGAGGTTTCCTGAGCCAGTGTAGATTGGATTATGCAAGGAGGGCACCATCTGTGCCCTTCAAAGCATTTCCAGAGTGATGTAGTTTAGCAGCGATTAGATTAAGCATTAGCAGAAGACATCTTGTATTTAGTAACTATTCTGAACATTTCGCGGAATCCATTTTGTATTCATGGCAGCCATTTTCTCTGCCACATGCTGCCATGTGCTCACCATGTGCTCTGTCCTACCTTTCTGTTAACTACTCTTGAAAATCTGCCTAGTGACAAGTTATATTTAGCATCTCCCACTTTCGCACATGCTCAGTAAGGTCTGCAGCTGTTAGTCCTTGAAAACTGTTAGCTCCTCCTACCTGTCGACTGTGCATTTCCACATGACCTTACATGTATGCAAGTCTTGCTTCTATAATTGTACCACCTCCTTTTAGCCCCTGTGTGGGTATAAAAGGACCATGCTCTCTCAGTTCAGTGTGCTACTTCAAACATTACCGAAGGGTGCTGTTTGAACTGTAGTACCACCTCAGGAGGTTAATAAACTTTGTCTTTTATTTCAGTTTCTGTGCCAACTTCTTCCTACATGGTCTGAGGACTTTGTGCAGATAAAGGTGAACCCCTTGCACTAGTAGGCCTTGCTGAGGCTTACTTCAACAGATTGGCACCCGAACAGGGACTCATCGGCGACTCGGATGCCCAACGGATTAGTCACGACGAAGGATTGGGATCTCGCTGCGGACGTTCAATGCCTGAGGACACCCGAGTCTTGGCAACCACAGCGTTTTTCCCTTCTTTCTGATTTGACCATCCAGGTGGCGCCGGTCCTCAACTGAGATCCTTTTTGTTCATTCGTCATGCAGTGACCATTTTATGTCGATTTTAGAACTTGGCAGTTGGAACCTGGACACCCTGTGATTGGTAAGAGCCGTTTTACGGCACTTGCTGTGGGTTTTGATGCCTTTGTTTGGTAATGTAGTTTAGCACTACTTACTGTGGCTCTCGTGTTTTGGGTGACTAGTCAATTTGTGTCCTTTGAATTGATATATAAATTGCAATTTATATAGGCAGGTAATGATGAGAATTTTCTCCAATTTAATTTTGATTTGAACGGCACCTTAAGTGCTACTTTGATTATAATATTGCATATTCTGCACTATTTTTTGGCATGCCTGTTTTTAGCGCACTTCGTAGGATGTGTTGCTTTTGTAATGGTACCAATTTGAGACTGGAAGAATCGCAACCGGCACCCCCAGAGGGGACGCCAAATAGAGATATGAATGTTAAATATGGTCTTTCTTCTATAATATACAGCACATTATGGAATAAATACACTTGTGCGGATCCTGAGTTACGTTGGCCTATGCATGGGTCATTTGATTTGCGAAAGATTGAGTATGTGGAACAATGTATGTGAAAGCGAAAGTCTAGGCAAGATATGTTTGACTGTGTACGAATGTGGGAGAAAGAAGTGCGTGGACGAGTGAAGCGTGAGCAAGCCTTGCTTGAGAAAGAGCAGCGGAAGAATGTATATGTAAAAGCATTGGAAATGAGAAAGAAAGAAAGAAATGACTTAAAGGAGCTAGAAGAGAAAGAACGTAAATTACAGGTAACTGGCCAACACATCCTTAGGCAACCTCTCTATCCTATCCTTAATAAACCAAATGATGATTTATTGTTATTAGATCGCCCCCCACCTCCGTATGTCGTTCCTTTTGCCCCTCATGAGTTAGTTAAGGCCTCCAGTTCGGAGCAACAGAAGATGCGAGACAGTCGCTCTATGTTGCCTGCTGACCGTGCGTCTGAGCTTAGATCTATTGCTCGTAAAACAATTCGTAGCGTTGTCTCTGCTTCTGAACTTTTAGACAACATGAAAGGGTGGACGGAAAAGGAGCAGCTATATTTTACTGAGGCATTTGGCTCAGAAGTTATTGAACTATATCGGAAATATTCTGATGAGTTAGAGCCCGATGATGTAACAGCTGATCATAAGCAAATGCGTGATGGTCTTTTTGTTTTCTCTCAGGTGGCTGATGCAATCAGGCGTTTGGTGAAATTATGTGTTACGGCAGTCCGCTTGCAAGAGGAGAAAAGGGCTGTGGACGCAGTTGCACGGACATCTCAGACCGATGGGGTGCAAGCTTCCATCTTCGGAACAGATAAGACTATGATAGTTCACGCGAAACCAATGCGGGAGGCCGCGCCTTTGTATGTTCCTCCTGAAGGATTGGGTACAAGTGATGATAAAACTTCTGTTGATGCTAAGGGTTATTTTATTTATAATTGGGTGTATACTCCTTGGAATAGGGCAGATGTAACGGCACTTAAAACAGCATTACCTGACCCGCGGAAAAATCCAGCTGCCTTTTATGAGGAAGTTGAGGGAGCAATTAGTTCTTGTACTATGACTTTGGCTGACATTGATGTATTTTTCGGATTGATACTACCGCCAGATATGTGGAGAACTGTTCGTAAAATTGGTGATCGTGCAGTTTTTGGGGCGTCATGGAAAGAATTAGAACAGATGGACGGGGATAGGGAACCTGCGAAAAAGCCATATCAGTTGATTCTAGATCTTCCGGCAGCCATATTGGTTAAGTTAAAAACGATTATTCCCCTAAAAAGATAGATTGGACTGTTTTAGCGTCTTGTAAGCAAAAGGCAGATGAATCGGTCTCTGATTTCTTTACACGCTTTGAAGAAGCATTTCATGATTTTAGCGGCCAGTTATTGTCAGATGATACGGGCAGACATTTGTTTGTCGATAAATATGTCGCAAATCTGTTACCAGGAATAGCTAGTCGTCTAAAAGCTAGTGAAAGTTCATGGACTACCTCTACTCCGGTTTCTCTTTTGACTATGGCTCAGTATTATGAACGTCAGGAATTAGAAGCAAAAGGTAGCGAGGATAAAAAGATTAAAGAATTAAAAACGAAGGTTATGTTGGCTCAAGCTTATGGTCCGCCTTTTAGAGGTAGTGATAGAGGTGGACGTGGATCTTGTGGTTCTTCTTACACTCGTTCAAATTTGTCTGTTGATCAGTGTGCGTATTGTAAGAAATTTGGGCATTGGGCTGCCGATTGTCCAGCACTACGTGTTCAGCAGTGTTCACGTGGTCAGGGACAAATGAGAAATTGCTCAGGATATTCAGGACCTAGAAGAAGCATGAATGATCATTCTAGGGTTGATACTAATGTACGAGGGCAGGATGGGTTTAACACTTTTGATAGACGGAACCAATACCAGATGTCTAACCATGTGCAGCCTGATTTCCAAGATTCTGCTTATGCATAGGATTGCCTAGGATGGGGTAAGGAATCAGTTGAAGTTCCAGTAGATCAGAGGGGTCCCTATGTTACAGCACATGTTTTGGGTTCTACTGATCAGTTTCTGGTTGATACAGGAGCTACTCGTAGCGCCTTGTCTAAACAATTGATTCCAAGCGCTCCCCTGTCTGGCTTAACCATTACATCGATAGGTTTCAATGGAACACCTTCCCCTAGCCCATTGTCACAACCACTTGCATTCCACGTTGATAAATTTACTGCTCCATGTCCATTTTTGCTTTCTCCAAATACACCAGACAATATTGTGGGTCTTGATATGCTCAAGTATTTCAGGGCTACAATACGATGCTCTCCTGAAGGGGTGCGTGTTATTTTAAATGATAATCATCCTGTGATGGAAAGAGTTTGTCTTGTTAAAGAGGATATTGCATTAGCTTCACTCCCTAGTACTTTGTGGGCTACTTCAGATACTGATGTGGGACAAATGATTATTCCACCGGTACATATTAGTGTCAAGGAGAGAGCTGTATTGCCACGTTTGCCTCAATACAAAATTTCACAGGAGGGCGAAGAAGCACTCACACAAATTGTGCATGATCTTATTGCAGTTGGAGTTGTTGAGGAAGTTCTGTATAATGTTTGTAACAGTCCGATTCTTCCTATTCTGAAAAAGGATACTGATACCAGGATTTACCGATTCATTATTGATTTACGAGAAGTCAATAAGATTGTGATACCACAATATCCTGTGGTATCTGACATCACAACACTTCTTACTTTGGTTCCCCCGACAACAACTACGTCAGTCAGTCAGTCAAAATAACTTTATTCGGCGGTTAGCCACAAAAGTAAACATGCATACATAAAGATCATCATAAAATACAGCACTTATGACATTCATTAAAAATAAGTCTATTAAATCTAAATTTACCACCCAAGCTTACTAAAACAGTAAAAAATAAGTACTTATAAAAACATATATAACAATGAGACAATATAGTAAAAGGACAATGCCTAATTTCTCTTAATAAATGATCACATTACCAATTCATATCGATTTCTAATAGTGATAGCGGATTTAATAAAACTAAGAATAGAAATACAAATTTGTTTGGTTGAGAGGCTTTGGATGCCAATCAATCCTTCTTTGTACGAAGAAGTGTGCAAATTACGCAAAATGGGTAATAAAAAGGATTTCCTGGGAACCGAGTAAAGTTTACAAAAAAAGATAAAGTGGCAAGTACTTTGTTTTGAAAAGTTATCACAAGGGCATGGAGGTAGTGTTTTTTCCCACACACATTTTATCGGAAACGCCACTCTAAAATGGATCAGATTAAGTCTAAAAGATACGAGTAAGGAATATAAAGAAGGGGTCGGGAACCAAACAAAATAAGGTTCTAACAAGTCTGATGATAAAATTTGTGTATATGAATTAAAAAACAAAATAAGGTTCTAACAAGTCTGATGATAAAATTTGTGTATATGAATTAAAAGAGCTCAGTTTCTCTGCCATTTGGTATCTAAGATTCATGACATACTCTTTATGTCTAAGTTTAACAATTTCTTTCGCATTAGCTGGCATGAGCTCTGGTTTAAAATACATAAACTCTAAATCCAAGTTTCGGAAGCCATTATGAACAAAGTTTAGCCATGGAATTTTGTTACAGTTTGATAATAAGAAACAATCTTTTACACAATCTTGTGTTAAAGAAGCCACCGGATTTGACCATACTTTTATCCATAGCAAAAGTGGGGCAATATCTATCAGATCTGTAATATAGCGGATTCCTAATTCCTCATGGCATAAAATGTTCGCTATGTTCTTAGGTACCATAAGTAGCCGATGAAGGAATTTATTCTCTGCAAGCTGCAAAGTGTTTGGACTAATATATCCCCAAAGGCCACCCCCATAGATTGCCGCCGAAACACATTTAGAGTTGTAGAGCGTGAGAATCTGATGGACCGGTCTATGCCCTAATCTACGGGCAAAGCGAAAGATTGCCTCAACATTTCTTACCAATTGTTGAAGCTTAAAATTCAAATGGAATTTCCAAGACAGAGTGGAACTTAAATACAGACCTAGATAGCAAAAGTCTTTTACCTTTGTCAGGGTATTCCCCCCCATTCTAAAACATCTGGTACGAGTATTTTTAGGGCCGCAGGCCATAACATGTGATTTTTAAAAATTGACTTTCAAATCCAGCTCTCGTGTGTGTGTTAAAAAAAGATCCAAGAGAGTCTGTAGACCATTGGCCGTGCGGGCGATTAAAACAGCATCATCGGCATATAATAAAATTGGCAATTGTCTAAAACTCATCCTTGGGAAATCCTTACCATTTTGGACCAAACAATTGTGCAAGCCATTTATGTACAATAAAAACAGGAAAGGTGCCAGTGTACATCCCTGTCTGACACCTCGAGTGGAAGCAAGGGGATGGGACCTTTCACCGTGTTGACCAAACTGGATTAAAATATGGAGGTCAGAGTATAAGCGTTTGATCAAAATTAGCAAATCTTGCTCAATCCCCATTTTATCCATTATAACCCACAATTTTGCTCTATTTACCATATCAAATGCACTAGACAGGTCTATGAATGCTAAATGGATAGGTTCCCTTTTGGCAATTACATATTTACTGAGGATAAGATGTAAATTTAAGGCCTGGTCCACTGTACCTAATCCAGGCCTAAACCCATATTGAGTTGGCGATAAAATGTTTGACCTTACAACCCAATCCTCAAGCCGGGTCAGGATGACACTCCCCAGAATCTTTGCAGTAGAGTCTATTAAAGAAATGGGTCTATAACAGAAGGGGTCAAGCCTGTTACCCTTTTTTAAAATTGGAACGATAACTGCCGTTAACCATGAAGAGGGAATGGCGCTTTGAATAGCACTGTTCAGAACGTTTGTGATTAGTGGAACCCACAGATCAGGTAGAGATTTAAATAGATCAACCGGTATCCCATCAGGGCCATGGGCTTTCCTTAGTTTCATTTTAGTTATTGCTGCACTAATCTTGTGTGCCTCAAGTAAGATGGCGCTCTTAGCTGGATTTATGTTCTCTGTGATAGACTTGAAGAATGCTTTCTTTTCGATCCCTATTCATCCTGACAGCCGATATTTGTTTGGTTTTACTTTGAATCAACGATCATGTAGATTATGCAGAGTTCCTCAAGGCTATTTGGAGAGTCCAAGTATTTATAGTCAAGCGTTAAAACGACAACTTGATTCTTTTGTTTTGCCTGAAGGTGTGGCTCTCATACAATATGTCGATGATATTTTGTTGGCGGCTGATACCCCTGAGCAATGTGAAAAGTGCACTTTGTCCTTACTTTCTTTTCTTGTTTCACACCATCATAAAGTGTCATGAAAGAAATTGAAATATTGTAGACCAAAGGTAACCTATTTAGGTCACCTTTTGTCTAAGGAGGGCCGTGCACTTACATCAGATTGTATTCAAGCAATTTTAGACACACCAGTACCCTCTACTCAGAAAGATGTTTGTGCATTCCTTGGTCTTACTTCTTTTTGTAGGCAATGGATATTAGGGTTTTCACACATTGTCATACCTTTGCTAGCACTTTTGACTAAAGATACTCCAATGCCCCTCCCATGGACAGATGAATGTGAGACTGCTTTCCGGCAGCTGCGACAAGCCCTTTGCCCAGCACCAGTGTTAGGTACTCCAGATTAAATGAAGCCTTTTGCACTTTACGTACATGAGAAAGATGGATGTGCATTGTCAGTTTTAGTACAGACACATGGCGATAAGCAGCGTCCCTGTGCATATTTTTCAGCAGTACTTGACCCTGTCGCTCGAGCGTTGCCTGGGTGTTTTCGTTCAGTTGACGCAACAGCTGTGTCAATACATCAGAGTGAAGGGATAGTTTTGTCACATAAGCTGTTGGTGTTAGTACCCCATGCGGTTGATGCTCTTTTAAATCAAACAAAGACACAACATTTAACTAGCGCTCGTATAACAGGATATGAGTTGACATTGCTGGCTCCTCACATTACACTGAAGAGATGTGCAACACTAAATCCAGCCACTTTGTTGCCATATCCGATGACTCAGCCTCAGTCACAAGAAACACATGATTGTGTATTCCTTACCGAAGAACAGACAAAGGGTCATATTGATTTACAAGATATGCCCCTTCCAGATGTAGATGGGGAATTGTGGGTTGATGGGTCTTGTTTGAAGTTGCCAGATGGTACGACCTCAGCTGCATATGCAATCACCACAATACACACGGTAGTGGAGACAGCTCGTATACCACAGAAGTCAGCTCAAGCAGCTGAACTAATAGCTTTGACACAAGCATGTGAGCTTACTACTGACTTATGTGTGAACATTTATACAGACAGACGCTATGCTTTTGGAGTGGCTCATGATTTTGGTTTGCTTTGGAAGGAGAGAGGTTTTCTCACATCCCACGGGATGCAGATAATGCACGGAGAATTAGTGCATAACCTCTTGACTGTATTGACATATCCAAAGAAACTAGCTATTGTGAAATGTAGTGCACACAAGAAAGTGACTGATAAGATAGGGCAAGGTAATGCTCTTGCAGACCGCGTAGCACGTGAGACTGCGATGCAGCAAAGTACTACTTCTATGTATGTAGTGAAGTCACAAGCTGAACGTTGGCATAATGCTAGACAAGACGTATTAGATATACAGAAATCTGCTTCTGTGAAAGAACGTGAGCAATGGTCTGAAGAAGGAGAATTGGATGATGAGGGCTGTTGGCGGAATAAGCAGATAGTTTTTATATAGTTTTTGTACAACCTATGGTTCAGATGGCACATGGGCTGGCACATGTTGGAGCTTCAACAATAATGAAGTTGCTTACGCAAGTTTGGGAGCATCCAGAAATTTCCAGTACAGCTAAGAGAGTAGTACAGTCTTGTTTGATCTGTTTACAATACAATCCTGGAAAAGGGACACGTACTCCTGCGGGAGGGTTTGCTACACCAACTGCACCTTTTGAAGTTCTACAAATGGATTATATTCAGCTTGAACGCTGCAACAATTTAAAGTATGTCTTGGTGGTGGTATGTGCCTTCAGTAAATGGATAGAGGCGTACCCCACAAAGGATAATACTGCCATTACCACAGCGAAGGTGCTTTTGAAATAATTTTTCCCTAGGTTTGGTGTTTGCAGACTTTTATGGAATGATAACGGCCCTAATTTTGTTGGGGAAGTTATTAAGTATGTCCTGAAAGGATTAGGGATCAAACAGAAGTTCCATGCGGTTTTCCACCCACAATCAGCAGGTTTGGTGGAAAGGTATAATGCTACTTTGAAGCTGAAGTTAGCGAAGATACAGGCTTCCACATCTTTAACTTGGCCGAATGCATTACCGTTGGCATTATTGTCTATTAGGTCAGTGCCACACTCTCGACTCGGCCTTAGCCCATATGAAGTGGTTTTCGGGAGGCCAATGAATATTTGGGGAGTTCCTAAGCCAAAATCTGTATATGATGTACCTTGTGTCCTGATGAATGATTATTTGGCACAGTTAACCGACAATTTGGTTTCTATTCATCAACAGGTTTGAGAAGCACTTCTTGACAGATCTACAGGTGAAGGCTATGAACTCCGACCTGGTGACCAGGTGATGATTAAGTCCTTTGAAAGATCAAGCAGCTTGGAACCAAGGTGGCAAGGCCCAGAACAGGTGCTCCTTGCGACAAGGACAGCAGTTGGAGTGACGAACCGAAAGAATTGGGTCCATAGTACTCACTGCAAGAGAGTGCTACCTACCTTGGTGGAACCTGCTGTGCTGACCGATCATCGAGAGATTTTTACTATGGAGAAAGGCCGTGCTATATCACCTGACGAATCTGCAGAGGTCTTCCCGGACCATATGACTTCTGGAGTGTCGCGATTTAATTTGAGACCGAGGAAAGAATCTGAATTTCTTTTTTTTTTAAACTGGTTGAGCTACCGCCCTGGGTTAGTGAAACGGAGAGCTAATGTGGCAAGGGGGGGATCATCCATGCATTAGAGTAGTGACACCCGTCTTGGCCCGTGGTGAAGAAATCAGCGGCTGCCCAGGGATAAGAGCTCCAACTATTGTTTTTAATTCATTTCTGAAAGGGTCGATTATCACTGTTGCTAAAAGGAATAACAAACTGATCATTAGTACTATGGGGTTTGTTGTTGTTTTGGTGGTTACAGCAACAATCACTTGGTTTGTTGAAAAGAAGGCTCCTGCTCGTGAGTTTTTTGTTGCCACTACTCCAGTACCAGAGGATCACTATTACTTTACGCTTCCCTATCAGGAGCAGAAGCACCGTCAATCGTACTTCAATAATACTTTCATTCAGATGTTGCATCATACTCATAATGCTACAAATACTACTAACTGTTGGGTATGTGGAATGATACCTGCGCATCAAAAGAAAGGAGGAACACCTTTCATTCCTCTTCCTTTTTCACACAATGGTTCTTGTCAAGCTTGGTACACGCTTTTGTTTGCATCTGGAAAACGTACAGAGGGCGGACTTCTTTTTCACCTTAATAAGGTATGCTACCAAGACAAAGATGGGTATCCCCAAGCCAAAGGAACTAAATGGGAATGGGAAGAGTATCAACCAGACAATGTTTCAATACCACATGTCTTCACAAATATAAGAGACTCTGACAAGAAAGAACAATTTGTGATTTCTTTTACAAAAACTAAAGCAGATTTATGTATACGAAGCATTGGACGAATTCCAGTAGGAATAAGCGATTGTACCTTGATTTTAACTATTGAGGGTGTAAATAATAGTAGTTTTACAGCTTCACATAATACATATTTTGTTTGTGGTAACTATGGATATTACCAACTACCTGTTGGGTGGTCAGGTGTGTGTTATGTATCTTTTCTATTACCCCCTGTGTTTTTGGCCCCTGCATCATATCACCGAGATTTTAAACTGTTCAATTACATCGTTACAAATAGATATAAAAGGGCAATAAGTACAAATGAGGTAGACCAAACGGATACTAGCCTACAACAATATGTTGATTTTAATTTAGGGTTGTTCCCCTTTGTGGGTGCTGCGTTAAACAGTAGGAAAGTAAGACAATTGACTAGGGTTGTGGAAGCTGTTACCAATCAGGCAGCTCTGGCACTTGGGAATATTACTGAGGAGCTCCAAATTGCGAGGATTGTAGCGCTCCAAAATCGTATGGTACTAGATGTGATATTAGCTGACCGAGGTGGTGCATGTCGCATCATCGGTAGTAGTTGCTGTGTTTTTATTCCCGATCACTCACCTTCAGTATATGATGCAATATCTAAATTGCATAAAATGACTGCAGAAATCCACACAGAGACTGGTACTTGGACTTTTTCAAGATGGTTTTGGGCTCTTGTTTCCGCCTGGGGCTGGAAACTACTGACTATCCTGTGTGTAATGATTGCAATATTTTTCACATGCTGTATCTGTATTCAGTGTGGTCCAATGTTCTGCTCCATGTGTATTACTGCTTTTATGTCTACCAAAAGAAATATTACAGAAATGAAAGCACAACATATGTTAGATAAGGAAATAGCTGAAATGATGAGCATAAATATACAAGATGAATATTTAGATTATCCTAGAAAGACGAATGTCTTCAGCTAATGCTGAAAGGGTCGTCTCTTGTAGTTTAGCAGCGATTAGATTAAGCATTAGCAGAAGACATCTTGTATTTAGTAACTATTGTGAACATTTAGCGGAATCCATTTTGTATTCATGGCAGCCATTTTCTCTGCCACATGCTGCCATGTGCTCACCATGTGCTCTGTCCTACCTTTCTGTTAACTACTCTTGAAAATCTGCCTAGTGACAAGTTATATTTAGCATCTCCCACTTTCGCACATGCTCAGTAAGGTCTGCAGCTGCTAGTCCTTGAAAACTGTTAGCTCCTCCTACCTGTCGACTGTGCATTTCCACATGACCTTACATGTATGCAAGTCTTGCTTCTATAATTGTACCACCTCCTTTTAGCCCCTGCGTGGGTATAAAAGGACCATGCTCTCTCAGTTCAGTGTGCTACTTCAAACATTATCGAAGGGTGCTGTTTGAACTCTAGTACCACCTCATGAGGTTAATAAACTTTGTCTTTTATTTCAGTTTATGTGCCAACTTCTTCCTACATGGTCTGAGGACTTTGTGCAGAGAAAGGTGAACCCCTTGCACTAGTAGGCCTTGCTGAGGCTTACTTCAACAAGATGCTCTGGGCGGATACCCCTCCCAAGCCTGTAACATCTATTTCCAAAGAGAGAGGGTGTAGCACCCCTCTCCCAAAGAAAATACCTTGTTCTGCCTTCCTGGGCTTGAGCTGCCCAAGCAATGGAAGGGCAGAAACCTGTCTGTGAGATGGCAGCAGCCCGGGCTGCCTTGAAAACCTCAGAAGGCTGGTATGCCAGTACTGGGGGTCCACTGTGGAGCCCCCAGAGTTCATGGGTTTGTGCAACCAATACTGGAATCAGTATTGGGGTACAATTCCCAGTTGTTAGTCACATTACATGGCCATATTCGGGTTACCATTGTTCAGCTGGGTATAGGTATTGACCAATGTCCAGTGCACACGTAAAATCGCATCCCCGCACTCATGAAGTCCAGGAAAATGGGCTTGGATGATGTAGGGGCACCTCTTCTGGTGCAGGGGTGCCCTCACACACAGGTACTTTGACCCAGCCTTCAGGGTTGGAAGATTTGATAGGTGACTTATAAGTGCCCCGGTGCAGTGAAAATGGCTGTGAAATAGTGAATGCATTATTTCACACAGGCTGCAATGGCTGTCCTGTAGAAGCCTTTGCGTGGGCTACCTATGGGTGGCAAAAGAAATGCTGCAGCTCATAGTGATCCCCTCGAACCCCAATGCCCTGGGTACCTATGTACCATATACTAGGGACCAGTATGCACATTTGGAGTGAAATACTGAGTTACCAATATGTAAGGACAAATTTGGTAACAGAGAAATCATGAGCACTGGGGTCCTGATAAACAGGACACCAGTGACAATTTAGAAATCAGTGAAACATACTGACAAGCAGGCCATAAAGAACCACTGGGGTCCTGACAAGCAGGATCCCAGTGACACAGTCAAAAACACACTGACATCAGGTAGAAATTGTCAGTAACATGCCAAAAAGAGGGTCCTTTCCTACTGGCACACATTGTTGACAACTTATTCTGCATCAGGTAGACACTCCATAGATGGAGGTAGGGAGTTTCCCTCCTGCATGACTTTGATGTTGAACACTTCACCTCTTTTGTCTCAGGCAAGTACATTGAAATCTGACATTAAACATCTGGTATACAGTTGTAATAGTACAATGATTACCTTAATATATTCACTTTTATGTACAATCATTCTCCCTGGTCTGCATTCATCAGCGCACTTCTAACATTTATTAATGGATCTCAGACGTAGGTGTATGCATGCAGGAGTACTCATCAGTACAAGAACTTTGTTGGGTATAAAAAAGGGACCCTTGGACCATGATGCAAGGGTGCCTGCGCTTGTGCTAGCCAGTCTATCTTTCCCTGCCAGTATGTGAACAGTACAATGTGCAATATGCTGCTAACACTGTTTATTCCAGCATGTGATGTTTTAGACAATTGTGCCACATAACTATGTATTGAGGCCTGCTGGGGCGTCATAGGTTTAACACCAATGACACTTGCACACTGTGCTCCAAAATACACATTGCACTGAGATATGAAGGCTGACATCCAGTTTACACTTGAAAAGCCATATGACCAGAACCCTGCTGTGTGGACATCTATACACACAATGCGGGTCATTCCGACCCTGGCGGTCGGTGGCCGCCAGGGCCACCGACCACGGGAGCACCACCAACAGGCTGGCGGTGCTCCTACGAGCATTCTGACCGCGGCGGTTTAGCCGCGGTCAGACGCGGAAAGCCAGCGGTCTCCCGCTGACTTTCCGCCGCTCGTAGGAATCCTCCATGGCTGCGGAGCGCGCTCCGCAGCCATGGAGGATTCCGACTCCCCCTCCCGCCATCCAGTTCCTGGCGGTTCTCCCGCCGGGAACCGGATGGCGGGAGGGGGAGTCACGGGGCCCCTGGGGGCCCCTGCCGTGCCCACGGCACGGCAGGGGCCCCCGTAAGAGGGCACCTAAAAGTATTTCAGTGTCTGCAAAGCAGACACTGAAATACGCGACGGGTGCAACTGCACCCGTCGCACCTTCCCACTCCGCCGGCTCTATTACGAGCCGGCGTCATCGTGGGAAGGGAGTTTTCCCCTGGGCTGGCGGGCGGTCTTGCGAAGACCGCCCGCCAGCCCAGGGGAAAACTCGGAATACCCTCCGCGGTCTTTCGGAGAGGGGAAGTCTGGCGGGCGGCCTCCGCCGCCCGTCAGACTCAGAATTAGGCCCAATGTCAGTCAGGCAGTCTGGTAATGATTTGTACAACACAATAGATCAATAGAGGAGCTGGCCTACGTGCCTTTAGCCTTCAGGGCATCAGTGTAATTGTTACTCTGTTACTCTGTTTTATGTAAGTTGACATAGACTACTCTGAGGGAGGCTCAGGACCCCCTGATGCTGGATTACGACGGCCTTACCTCAAGTTAATTTAGCTAAAATATGATTTAGTCACGTTACTTTTTGTTTAAATCTGTTTTATTATTTTCTTTTAGTTGTGGCCATTTTATGGCCATTCTATTTGGAGCTTGACCAAATTTCTATGATATTCAGTGGTGAGACATTACTGAAGGAGTAACGTCATGCCTGGGTCAAGATGTGTTGAGAGGAGAGTGGTGCAGTTTGTACTTAAGTCAGTATTTAGCCTTCCGTTGACACAGTATTGAACAGCTGATTATGAGCAGGGGCATCCGAGCTAGTGGTTTTGATGAATTGGAAAGGATGACATCCCAGTGAGACGCTATAGGGTATTTCCAAAGACCTAATGTGTCTTCCCTGTGTAATGCTACGCTTTCTGCCCGGGCATTTGTGAGTAGAGATGCATACTAGGCTTTCAATGTTGGGGGCTCAGGAGACTTTGGATGTATGATGGACCGACGTATGTGGCAACCACTCATGCCTGAACAACGCGGTCGGAACAACAACAGTTTTATTTACACGAATGCCTTTACCACGCATGCTTTTACAATGATTTTTCATTGTAAAAGCATGTCTAGTAAAGGCATGTGTGGAACGGCATTCATGGTTTTCGCATGCCATCCCCCCACCCGCCCTAAAAATACAACTACCCCGTCCCCCACCATCCCGCCCTAAAAATAATATTACCCTGACCCCCTCACCCACCCCAAAAATAAAACTACCCCACCCCCACACACACCCCTAAAAACTACCCCAATACCCCCACCCACCCTGAGCCCTAAAACCTACCCCAACCACCCACCGCCCTAAAAACATCTGACCCCCACTCCCAAAAATAAAACTACCCCAAAAAACTAAATCACCCTGACCCCCCACCCCGCACCTAAAAACCTGACCTCCCCACCCACCCTCAATGCAAAATAAACCGATCCCCCCACTCCAGCCCCAAAAACTCACTTCCCCACCCACCCTCAATACAAAACTACCCCAACTCCCTACTCCTACCCCTAAAACTAAATTACCCCGACCCCCACCCCACCCTAAAAATTATAGTACCCCCATCCCCCGCCCTAAAAACAAAACTACCCCAACCCCCACCCCTTAAACAAAAATCAATAACCCAACCACCCCACCCCTAACAACTATCCCAACCCTCTCCTGGTCCCACTTACCTGACTGCGTCCTACTCTGACCCCCACCCCTGAAAACAAAATTACCCTGACCCTCACTCCTGCCCTTAAAAACCTGACCCCCACCCTAAATACAAAATTACCCCGACCCCCCACCCTGTCCGTAAAAATCTGATCCCCCTACCGACCCTAAACACAAAGGGCCAGATGTAGCAAACGTTTAGCGAGTCACAAACGGCAAAATTTGCCGTTTGCGACTCGCTAAACGCGTTTCCCAATGCAGAAATGCATATTGCGAGTCGTTACCGACTCGCAATATGCATTTCCGACTCGCAAATAGGAAGGGGTGTTCCCTTCCTATTTGCGAGTCGCATTGGGATGCAATACCATTTACGACCGCGTACGCGGTCGCAAATGGCATCGCAGTTACCATCCACTTCAAGTGGATGGTAACCCACTCGCAAATTGGAAGGGGTCCCCATGGGACCCCTTCCAGTTTGTGACTGGACCCAAAAATATTTTTTCAGGGCAGGGAGTGGTCCAAGGGACCACTCCCTGCCCTGAAAAAATACCGAAACAAAAGGTTTCGGGTTTTTTTTAAGTGCAGCTCGTTTTCCTGTTAGGAAAACGGGCTACACTTAAAAAAAAAAAAAACTGCTTTATTGAAAAGCAGGTCACGAACATGGAGGTCTGCTGACGTCAGCAGGCCTCCATGTTAGCGAGTGCCTATACTCGCAATGGGGCCACAAATTGCGACCCACCTCATGAATATTGATGAGGTGGGTCATTGCGACCCCATTGCGAGTCGCAGTCGGTGTCTGAGACACCGTACTGCATAGCAAATTGCGACTTGCAATTTGCGAGTCGGATGGACTCGCAAATTGCAAGTCGCAATTTTGCATTTTGCTACATCTGGCCCAAAATTACTCGGAACCCACCCCTTAAAACCCAATTCCCCCCACCCTCCCTAAATACAAAATTATCCCAACTCCCACCCCTGCCCCTAAAAACCCACCCCACCCTAAAAACAAAATTACCCCGACCCCCCATCGCTGCCCCTAAAAACCCTCCTCCTCACCCATCCTAAATACAAAATTAGCTCTCCCCATTCCTGCCCCTAAAAACAAAATTACACCAACCCCTGCACTCCCGCCCTAAAAATAAAACTAGCCCCAGCCCCACTTACCTGACTGCGTCCTCTCCTGATTCTGACTCCCTTTTTCTCTGCCGGAACCATGCATGCGCGTTGTTCAGCACATGCGTGGTTAAGGCAGAGAAAAAGGGAGTCGTTGTTAACGCAAGCGTCGTGTATCAGAAGCTTGGCTACTATGAAGCCAGGTCCAGAAAACAGGGAGAAGCTTTCTGGCCCATATTTATACCTTTTGCCGCAAAACTGCGCAAACACTGTTTTGCGACAGAAAGTATAGCGCTGGCATGTGTGATTCCAAAGTGGCAACTGTGCGCCAAATTTATGGAATGCGGCAAGCCGGCACAAAGTGTGGGCTAGCGTAGAAAGAAAATTACGTTAGCCGGGTGAGGGTGAAGGTATGGGAAAAGGGGGTTTGCAACAAAAAATTAGGTTAGGCTGGTTAGAGGCAAAAAAAAAAGGCTCTAACCAGCCTAGCATCATTTACTCATGCAAAACCATCCATACCACATGACTCCTGTCTTAGAAAAGACAGCAGTCATGCCCACCAACCCAATAGCCCAGCACAGGGGACGAGGGTCCCCTGGGCATGGCCATTGAACCGTGTGCCATGCAGGGGCCCCAAGTTGGGCCCTCGATGGCACTTTAAATTTAAATTACAAATAAAAATACTTACTGATACTTCCCCTACTTACCTGGCATGGGGTTCCCCATCCTCCGTTGTCCCTTTGGTGTGGGTGGGGGTGTTCCTGGGGCTTGAGAAGGCCACCTGTGGACCCATTCCATGGTGTTCAACCATGGAAATGGGTCCACAGGTCCCCTAACACCTGGTCCGACCCAGGCGTTAAATAATAGTGCAAAGCAAGCTTTGTACCATTATTTGGCCCCTCCTCTCACCCTTGCGTCATTTTAGCACAGGGGGATAAATATGGAGCTATGGGGTTAGCACCATTTTTTAGATTGGAACGCCTACCTTGCATTATCCAAATATAAATATGGAGTTACTTTTGCACTGAATTTGCATTAAAAACATATGACGCAAATTTGGCGCAAATGGAGTATAAATATGCCCCTATGTGTTTTCGGCTTACAATTTAAGCCTAATAGATAGATTTCTCAAGTGTGCAGATCTGGGCTGTTGGTGCAGTCAGATATTGCAGATATTGAGGATGTAACTCCTTGCCAGTAGCTCTGTAATTGCAGGAATTGGCACAACATGTGAAGTAAGTCCGCTTAGTGGCTTAAGGACAGACTGCATCTGTCAGCTGAAAGTAGCAATTAATGTTTGCTCGGGTGAGATATGCCCTGTGCATACTATACATTGTATCAGTTTAAACTGAGCATTTCGGGGGTTGTGCGTCCCTCTAACAGCGCAGCCCATTCCTTCTCTGAGCAGGGCCTCTTTAGGTCAGTTTCACATCACTGGTGCAGGATCATTAGTGGTTGGGCCGTGTGTATACATAAGGAGTCCGCAACGAATGAGGTGATGACCAGAGTCCATCACTTGCATGGATTGTACCCGGGCGATGTGAAGGAGGTTCTGTTTTCCCAGTAATCTCACATTGAGTTTAGTAATTAGTTATATAGTAAAACCTGCAGGGGGGAGCATTTCCTCTTCCATAAGAAGTTCATATGGGAGAAGAGTGCCTTCTTGATACAGGTCTCCTAGGGTATATGTTCTGATGGCATGCCATGTGGCTAGTGCTGCTGCTGTTGTGGGGTTGGTTCCCCTCCGGGTACCAAGGATGGTCAGCGCAGGCACATAAGGGATTAGTATTTGTGTAATGGAAAGGCAACAGTGATAGCATCAGTAAGCAACAGATAAAAAAGTGGGTCAGGTATCTTTACTTAATTGATCGGATGGAACAGGGTGAGGAGGGTGTCTAGCTTCCAAGTTGGAAGGGTTGTGGCTGTGTCCATCAGTTGTCAGTTGGTGAACCATCTAGTCACCTATTGGATTTGGAAGGCAAGGTAATACTGTTCCAGGTGTGGAACTGCGAGGCCCCCCCGATCTACCACTGCATACAGCTTCTTCAAAGCTTCTGTGCAGCGAGAAGTGTGCCAGATGAACTCCTGTATATATTGCTCACAGGAGCGGAAGACTGGTGCCAGAATATATATGGGTAGGTTTGTAAATAGTATAGAGAACATGGTAGTATTACCATTTTCAGCAGTGCTGTGTGTCCTGCTAATTTTAGTGGTGGCTTGAGCCAAAAGGTCATTTGGGATCGCAAGCATGTGGCATCTTGTGTAATGTTATCGTCATATCAGTTGTTTAGAGTATGATGTATTTGTATCCGTACGTATCTGAACATTGTAGGTTGCTAAGGAACATTGGCATTTCCAACTCTAATGTGTGGATCAGGTCGGTCTGTTGTGAAGGGCTATAGACAGGATTTTGATCAATTAACTCGTAGCCCCAATAGGGACGCAAAGTGCTCTAGGGTTGGTGCTAAGGAGACAGGAATGGCATGTGTTACAAAAGTAAAAAAATATCTTATCAGCATGGAGTGGTATGATGTGGTAGCCATCTCCTAGTGGCGTGACCCAGTGCTCACTTAAACTTCAGAGCCTCACCGCGAGTGTTTGTATGGCCACGGAGAATAGGAGAGGTGACAGAGGGCAGCCCTGCCTGGTGCCTCAGTGTATTGGAAAAGGATCTGATTACAATTAGTTCATTTTCACTTGAATCGTCTGTTGTGTGTATAGCATTTGTATTTGATGTAGGAAACAACCTTCAGGGGCATAGCGTGGAAGCGTGTAAAATAGGAAGGGGCACTCCAGAGAATTGAAAGCTTTTCGAGGTCTAAGACCAGGTAAGCAGCGTTAGGCCAGTGCGATCTTGAGTAGCTCATAGCACAAAAAGTGCCTTAAATTTAACGATTTACTTTGGGAAGAGAGAAACCCATTGTGGACAGAGTGCACCAGTGTCGAGACCAGAGGAGCTGGCTGATCCGCAAGTATTTTGGCAAGTATTTTGTAGTCTGTATTGAGTGGAGCAAGCGGTCAGTAGGATACCATTAATGTAGGGTCTTTACCAGGTTTCTGGAGGTAAATAAGGAGTGTCTCCTTTTGGGAAGTAGGAAGACAACTAGTTGATAGTGCCTTAGTGTATAATGTCAGTAGTCATGAGCTCACTAAAGGAGCGTATGTTTTATAAAATTCAGCTGGAAGTCCATCTGGGCCAGACATTTTAGTGGATGCTAGCAATTGTATTGCTTTTTGGATTTTGTGTTGGGTGATAGGTTTGTCAAGTTCTGTTTGTTGTTCTGGTGTAATGTGGGGCGGTGTGATCTCGGAGAACATGTGGTGTCCGCTTTACAGACTGATCTGTATAGTTGCCTGTTGAATGTGTGGTTAGTTCATCATGTATTTCAAGCTGGGTGCAAGCCATGGTATTCTGGGCAGAACGCAATGCCGCTATTGGGCAATGATCTGTGTCTTGTCTAAGTAGCCGTGCCATTAGGTGGCCAGATTTGTCTGCAGCTGCATGCGTGTGGGCTGAGTGCGCAGCATAGTTTAAGCAGAGTAGCCTTTCTAGCGGGAGGAGTGTTATTTCCTGGTCGACGCTAATCTGGGAGCTGTATTTGGGTCACTTACAGATTGACAGTCAAGAGACCTGGACGCGCATTCAATTTCCAAAACGTCTTTGTGAATTGTTTGGTGCATGGACCATTGTGTCCCTAGGCAGTGACCCCTTATTATACTTTAAAGGTGTCCCACTCTATGGATGTACTAAAGGCCGTATCAGTGTTGGAATCAAAGTAAATGGAGAGTGCTGTTTCAAGCAAAGTCCGGAATGATGGGTGAGAAATGAGGGCTGTAATCGCCATTGAGGGGTGAGGGGTGAGGGAGAGGTCTACTTCCCAGGTTAAGCACAAAAGTTGGGGGTTGTGGTCGGAGTGAGTACAGCCTAGGTATTCTACAGAAGCAACAGTTGGAAATAAAGAGGGGAAGCCAATCAACCTATCTATTTGCACATGTAATTGGTATGAAGCTGAATAGTAAGAATATCCCCTCATGCTTGGGTTGCGGTGTCGCCAAATGTCAGCCAATACCCAATGGTGGAGCCAGTTGCATAATGCCATTGCATTATAGGAGGCAGGTGTTTTTGGTGGCTGGGGAGGAACGGTGTAGGGTGGTGTCTAACACACTGTTAAAATCACCAAGGCCAGAGAAGGTCCCACCATTGAGAGAGTATTTCTGATAGAGTGGAAAGAAAGTTGGTTAGGTCAGAATTAGGGGCTTCTATCAAACCCAGGAGGATATGGTGGCCATCTAGGCAACCTGTAACGAAGACATATGTGCCCTGTTTGCCTACTACGGCTTTATCTGCAATGAGGGGAGCTTCTGGCCTGACCCATAGTAGCACACCAATAGCATAAGAGAAGAAATTGGTAGCAAACACCTGAACTCTGCAGTCTGAAGGCCTCAGTTTGTGAAAGAAATGTTTCTTGTAAGAGGGCTATGCTAATAGAGTGACGTTTGAGGTATAAGTACACCAAATAACGTCATGAGGGGGTATGCATACCCCTCACATTCCACGTGACTATACTAAGAAGGGTCATAAGCATGGTGTATGAAGACCCAACGAGGGGTCATCTCATAGTGGATTATCCAGTCACTGCTGGATTTGGTTAGACATGTCAGAGGGTGGGTAGGAGCTAGTGGCATTTGTATCAAGGGAAGGGAGTCATTGCATGTCTTAAACATTAAAATATAAATACCAAAAGAGTGAAGGGACAACAGGTATATATGAAAACAGCCAAACAACCTATGTGGCATAGTTTATAATGCTTAGCAAGAGGAAGGCTGGGGGGGGGGGCAAGGCACAGCTGCTAGAGGAGTCTATCACCTAAGCAATAGAGAGGGTCGTTTCTGAGTTGTGCTGGTATGGGTGCGTTAGGTAGCCAATTCTGGACCACTGTGTCCAGGGCAGGTAGACATGACATAAAATACAGAGCCATATTGTGTTGCCTTTCCATGGGAGTGGCAGATAATGCAGCAGCAATGGTCAGGTTTGTTCAGGCGTTAAAAAGTACAGCATAGTAGTACTAAATGATTACGATCATATGATGTCTTCTGCTGTCTGTGGCGTTGCCTCGGGGAGGGGGAGGTATTCCATTCCTGATGGCCAAGTGGTGGGTGAGTTATCTTCGTTGAGTGACGTTGTGGATCCTATTTCCTGGCCAGAGTTCTGTTCTGTCTCATGCATTATGGCAGCTATCTGTAAGACATTACAAAAGAATGCGGAACGGGAAGAAACCCAATGATGAAGCATGCTACCAAGGGGTAACCTTTTCCTGTGGTAGTTCTTTTAGCTGGGCCTCTTTTTGTAATGTTGCATAGGCTATAGGGAGGACAGACCCAGCCCCACAACCTCCTTCTCCCTCTTTGTTTTAGCTATCTGTAAGGTCTATAGTCTCTCCTGTTTAAAGTGTTCCAGGTTGGATGAGGATTGTAGATGTGACACTTGAGTAGGACGAGAATGGTGTCTCTTGTGGCAGTCCACAGGTGAGTCCTTAAGTGATCGCAGCCGAAGTTCGCAGTGAGTCGGGGACCCGGGTCCATTGGACTCCAGCCACTCCAATGCAGTCCCTGGGAAGTTGAATTTTTTTTTTTTTCCATTTGCGATCGGTCTCAACCGTGCTGGAAAGAGGAGCGAGTAGCAGACGTTCAGGGTTCAAAGATGACGTTTGACTGCCATAAAGATATTTTGCTTGGCACAATATATTCTAGGAAAAACATGACTTGGGAGTTCTCCATTGCAAATTCTTTAAGCTTATTAGCTTCATGCAGAATGGAATCTCTGTCACAGTAGTGCAGCAAGCAGAGGAGGAATGGGCGGGGGCTTACCCCCAGAGGTGGCCTCCATGCTGAAACGCTGTGGGCGCGCTCCACTGAGAAAAACTGAGATAGTGTATCTGGTGAAAGAAGATCACGTACACATTTTTCTACAAATGCCATTGCGTCTGTGCCTTCTGTTCCCACCGGCAAGCCTACCACCTGTACATTATTTCTTCATGAGTGGCCCTCCCTATCTTCAGCTCAGTGCTCCAAGACGTGGACACTGTTTTGACAGTGGGAGTTGTGTTAAATGTAATTGTGGGTTTTCGGCTGCAATTCAGAAAGGAATTGTTCAGCAGTTTCAACCCTGTCTGCTAGTTTTTGATGATCCGCATGCAGTAGTGTGGGGTCAGCTGTAACGTTATCTATCTTACTCTCCAGAGACTTACATGTGTTTGCAAGTGAGGTGGTGAGGATTCCCTCTTCCACTAGCACCGAGTCCAGCTTCTCCCCAATGATGTTGGCATATTCTGGTTGTTCTGCTGAGTCATGAACTTTTTCGCCCTGGACAGAAGAGGGCTGCGCAGATGCACTAGTTGTTCCTGTGCAAGGGCGTCCCATAGCATCGCAGTGTCAGTGCAAGTTCTTTAGGCCTCTTGGCATGGAAGGACCGCTTGCCGAGGCTCAATGTGAGTGTGGCAGCATGAGCAGCCCCTCCTATTGCTGCAAAGAGTTAGGTTGTGATTTATAGCGGGTCGAGTGATAGCTATGTGTAGTAAGCATAACTTCCAGGTAGGTCATCAGTAGGTGGGTCGTATTGTCTGGGAGGCTGATGCACTGATGTGTGTTAGTTGTCCGGGATAACTGACAGTTATTACAGTGCTTTAGATGCCATGGTAGGTAGGTGGTAGGCTTTAACCCAACTTGGGCTATGTAAATCTGGGAGCCCTGGGGAGGAGAGTGTAATCAAGGTTTACAACTTTGTTTAATAGTGGTGGCGGCACAGAGCTATTGATTTAAGGAATGCAGCCATGAAGTAAGGGCTCAGTGGGCAGAAGTAACGTATATCACCAAGCAATTGCTACACAATCACTGCATCAGTATCTCTTTTGTGTATAGATGTTGGGCTGTGACTCTGCAGATTAAGCAGCCCTAGTGATGAGGATCCTGACATGAATCCACTCCTTGTGGCCCAAGGTGTGTACGCACACCGCTTTGAGATTGTTTCCGAAGGTTGACCGCTCCGCTTTAGTACTCTCAGGGCTGGTGGGTACACAGGTAAGGGGGGCCTCCCTTTTTCCCTCTGCTTCTCGATTTCAATTCAGCCCAGCACAGTGACTGGTTCAGAGGTAGGGGCACCCTGGCGGGAGGGTGGGGGCAACATCTTTCCCGTTTGGCCATCTCGAATATCCCCGGCGACCAAGCTTGTCACTCCTCCGTCATCTCTAGCCTTAGCAATGTCCTCACATTGCAGGTAGGGGTGTCAGAGCATGGACTTCTACATGCTGCAGCCCTCCAACTTGCTCCAAGTGGATGTCCAGTTCACTGGCAGCAATTTATTCTCTTTTGGGGCGAGTGTTGTCAGGCAAGGATGCTCAATGCCGGCGTGTCACACAGATAACAGGTACTGTTTACCTCTAGGTCACGGGGCTCATCGGGTCCGACCACCCTCATCCGTCCATACCTTCTCCTCTAGTCACCAAATCCGGCCAGGTTGTCAGTTTACTGCATAGAGGGATTGGGTCTTCGTCTTCATAAAGCACATATTTGGCACATCCACCATCTTGGCCACAAAAGACCCTCCCTGTGATTTAATCACACTAATGAAAATATATAAACTCCCTTACAGAAACACTTGTTGAGATGTCCTTTTTCTCTTTCATGGCTCAATATCATGATGTTGACTCGCAATTAGGAAGGGACACCCTTGGGATGCCCCTTCCTAACTACGAGTTGCAATCCCTAATTTGGACTACAGTAACTGCACACCAACTCCCAAAATAGGGATGGTACATTGTGCCTGGCTTTTCCACGGGTCACAAATGGCGATTTTTGCCTTTTGCAATCGCAAAAAGGCTTCGTACATCGGACCCCAGATGATTGCTCATGTGCGTAATGCATCAAGACTATAGATTTGCAAACATCACCACAGATGGGAAAATGCATGAATCCCACTTACTTTGCCCTTACATTCACAACAATAAGCCTTGTTGTCATTTCTAAATGATTCTGTGGCCAAGCTCTGTTGTGTTGGCGCACTGACCTTAATTTGGTTGCAGGTGATTCATGAATTCCATAATAAATACACTGTGACATCCCAGTGCATTCAAAATATTCAACACTCTTGACACACACATCTAAAGATAGTATGAATATTGGATGCCGCTAGTCAGGATGCAAGGCTGAGCTGCCTGGATGTTGAAACTGAGAGGTATCTTGCTTCAGATGCCTAAAGCATGTCTTAGACGTGATGTTTTCAGTACCATTGGTCAACATCATCTCAGGTCCCCTTGCACTATGACTTGGCAAGGGTGGAGTTACACAACTCCTCACCGTGCTGACAAAACTCTGCTGCGTTAAGTGGAATTCCATGACCAGTAGAGTTTGGGTAAGCCTTGGTGTTCATGATAATTTTTAGCTCCAGGAGTTTCTTCCGTGCTGTAAAACTGTAAAATCAGCAAAAACCACATCACACGGAACGTCAGAGGGCGCTATATGTTTTATGACGATTGAGTAGAATTTCTACTTGATTGGCAGCTTCCTCAATGCGACTGGCAGCTTTCTCAATGGTCGCTCTTGCCAACTTAGTGATTTCTCTTGCTCTCCAACTTAACATTGGTGTGCCCCGCATGAGAAGAAACTCCGCTCTGCATCACATCTGCAGAAATTTCAGAACTCTGTGCGGAGCGCTGCGTGGGGAAAACTCCACGAACTCCGCGTACTCCATCACCAGAGCGGAATTCTTCACCCACCTGTAACCATGACACAAGGGTGAAACCACTGGCCCTAGGCAGGCTAAAGTAGTGATGCAATGGGAAAGTACAGGTATACACCATATGTCACATTGTAAGGACCACATCAGACTGTTAATGGCGCTGGTGCACAAAGTGATGATTAGCGGCAATGCATGCTACCTTGCAACATGGTGCAAGGGTCCATGCCTTGTAAGCAGGTTTGATTTGCTTTGTCCTTTAGAGGCCAGCTACCTGCACAACAGCAATTGCCTGAGGCATTTTCATCTGCCTATGTGTGCTGCACAATGCAGCAGACATGGAAAGTATTTCATAAATGGAGATTGCACATAGATTTCCTCCTTACCCATCACCTGTGGTGGTCTGAGATTTTTGGAGCATTCCCTGGTCAGTCATGTATGTTTAATCAGGGAATGATTCTAAATCCATGCATGTTCAATGTGAACAACCACCCACAACCCATAGAACAGCCCCCTGTGGCAGGGTATAGCAGTGCAGCAATTGGCCCTGCATTGTATTACACTGGATTTATGTAGTCACTCAGAGGCACACAAAGTGGCCTTGTGTTACTTAAATAATTGCACTTTAATTTTTGCATTGCACATGAAGCAAGTTGCATGGTTCAAGCTAGAACATTTCAAAGTCAGCCCCTTTAATGTTTAGGTGTTGCCTGATGGCTAGAGCATCATTATTATATACAGATAGTACAGACATACATACATATGGGGCCTCCAATCACAAATCCCAGCAGGCCCCCAGATTGGCCTCACATGCCACAACATCATCCCACCACTGTTTTAGCTGGGAGATGGTTGGATCCCCTTTGATGACTTGGCACAGGTGCCAAGGTACCCGTTCCCACTGTTCCTTTCTCTCCTTGGTGGGGTAGCCATGACTGACTCTACCCCCAGAGGCCACCATGTGGGGCAGGTAATGCAAAATAAGACGTATGAGGCCCCTAAGCTCTCCCCCTGCAAAATTCTTACCCGTACCCTTTCCTGATATGACTATCCCTAACCTACTACTCCCAAAACAAACACCCCTTAAACTAATGCCTACATGTAATATATAAAACCCCTGAAGTGACGAACACCCAACAATACAAAGACAAATACTTATACAATATAATCTAGGCATTCACAAAAGGTACTCAATTGATACAAGACAGGGACACACCAGACACAAACTAGAACAAAACTCACACAAGTCCTCCAGACATTCTCCAAACACCACCAACAACCAGCACAAGCTAACAGACAGACTGTAAGAGAAAGTGAAACTAACTTTCACACTTCCTATTATGCAGCCTACCATATCCATACGTCATTTCCTGGGTGTACCCAGCACTTTTCTTGCATTTGCATCAATTTTTCTGAAGCGCTGCTATCCAAATCAACATTGTGTAATGGATGCACCACGCAGAGGCACTTCTGCAGTACAGTCAGGTCACTCAATAGTGGCAATGCGGGGGTTCCAACCTGGCCAACTGGTGGGATGTGTGGGCTCAGACTAGTGCAACAGGGCCGATCCACTGGATCGCGACTTCTGCTGAATCAAACACCTTAGGCCTGCTTCCATTGGTCCTGGAGTGGGGCGGCACCACTTGGCAGGTCAGGGTGACAGATGGCAGGATCCAGGTGCTAACACAGGGTGATTGGAAGTTTTTGAGGTCTCTGAGACCTAATGAGAGGGGGACAGGCAGATTGCCCTTGTGGTCAGTCTAGGTGCAAGGGATGTATGTGTAGTCCTTATCACTCAGCCAGGGACCAGCAGGCAGCATGGCAGTGCAGCAAGGCAGAAGTCACACATCAATATTCACATGCATTGCCAGGGTACACATCTGGATGTCCCCCACAGTTGAATGTGCATGTAAAGCTTGATCCTGGGGTAAATGCCCCCCTTTTTGATTCCCTAATCAGTCCAATCTCTCTCTTACTGTGATGTGTCGAGACTCCTCACTTGTGATGTATCAAAAATGCAGCACACACTTAGGTAACCACAGGGACCAGCTGGCTCCCCCGTACTCCAGTGTATATTCCACCCGGCTTGCAGCTTTCCTGGCCTGTCAAACTCCATCTCATGTACTTCCAATAATCCCCATATTTTGACCAGACAGCCATGCTTACCTACACACGTAGCCAAGGTCATCCATGTAACACAGTGGCACAGCAACATCTGCACTCAGGGGCTTCTGAATGACCTCAGGTGTGTGGCACTTGCACCACGCAATGTGATACATGTGCAACACAACTCAATTATGATATTTGTGAAGTCGCTGAAGGCCCCTTGGGTAGCCCTGAGTGGTTTCATAAATCTCAAGTAAAGCAATGCATCACGAATAGCTGCATTGCCTTACCTTATGCTAGGGAGGCGTTCCATGGCTGTTGCATGAGAGTGCCCATACATCTTCCGTGGATTTAGATGCATTTTCAGACTTGTTAGACTTGGTTAACCTGGAAAGAATCCAGAAAGATACACCTTTCTAGGGTAGGCATAACAAGGAGTGAAATATTTGTTTATCCTAGTTACTTCCTCTTTCAATATATGCTGAATTTTGCAGCACACACATATAGAGGAATTTGCCTCGCAGGATTTGTTTTTTGCTGAAAGGTGTCCCCTTCTGCAAAAACAATCCTGCATGCAACACAAACACCCTTGCACCATGGTGCAAAGGTGGCTGCATTGACGCTAGGCAGGCAAAATTGCACCACTGCAGGCGAAAAGGCAGGAATATGCCATATTATTTGAAATACAGCACATTTCTGTTTTTTCCTTCTCACACAGTGCAGAGCAGAAAGATGACTTGCTGCAATGCGTGAGAAAACTTCCAAATCATACTGTTTAGTTCTACACTACCATTGAACTATATCAGAGTATGTTACGCAGAATACATACTACCAGCACACACACATTACTCATGTGCACACAGTTCCACATTTCAGACTACGGGCCTGATTTAGAGTTTTGCAGAGGAAGTTACTCTATCACAGACGTGATGGATATCTCATCCGCTGTATTACAATCACATAACTTATGGAGATGGTAATACGGTGGAGGGAATATCATCATGTTTGTGGCAGAGTAACACGTCCATCAAACTTTAAATCAGGCCCTATGTGTTGTGTGCGTCTTGCACAGGCACATGCATTCTGCACATGTTTTTATCATGCTCACCTGATGTTGGACGGGGTGATTGTAACACACAGTAACAGAACGTTTGAAGAAGTGTGTGAGACAGTAGGCCTCATTGCAGCGAACCAGGGTTGAATGGTCATTTACACAACTACTGTTCACTACACAGCATGCTGAAATCCTGACTTTAGCTCTGTCTTACTCTTGGCATAGGTAGTAGTGTACATCTACTATGAGGGCAGGTGGTTGTGTGAGCATCGTGGTCCAAGTAGACTACAATCCATAACATAGGCATATGTCATGGCACACATGCATATTTCATGCTCCCCTTTGGGTATATGCCAGAGTTAGTGAGCAACACAACTATGCAGCTGGACACTCAGGGCAGGGGTGCACTACTCTTACCATGCAAGGTTAATTTCTTAAACAACACCTCCATTGCACCGTGTTCAACGAGATTGTGTATGTACACATACATTTGTGCTTGACTTTTGACATGGACGCTTCACACAATTACCATTCCTTTATTCCTGAGATAATGTAATGGTTGGCAAACATTTCCCTTGTCTTACTTCTCTAGTTAAGTCCACACATTGAAACTTTGTCTGTTAATTGTGTTTTGTTACAGGTGTTGAGCTCCCTTGCATTTCTGTGCAAAGCACTGTTAACGTGCATTTTAGCAAATGTAGCCAGATGTGTTATTTACCTTAATCTGCCTACATATGAGGTGTTTTGTGGATCCCCACATATGCATAAATGCCTTCTTTACAAATGACATTTTAACATCTACACTTGAGACTAGTCCATTGTCCATGACAACTGTCATTCACAATCTTTGATGGTATCTGCTCCAACATATGCTATAGCAAAGTGCTGGCATTCTGCTTTCTAGTCCATATATGAGACACACTACAATATGGAGAATGCCTCAGATACTGACTTTTTGGGAGATTTGTCTTTCATCATACACTGAGTATCATATGAAACACACTTTGCTGCTGCAGAACACAGCAAGATGGCTTGTTGTGTTGCACTGCACTGCTTAAGCCTGTGGGGACAGAAATTGACCATTACTATGTAGATTTGTGGCTATCCTGCCTTGTCCCTTTCATGCAGTACACTGAATCCATCACATTGGCTTGCTGCATTGATTTCTTATTATTTGGAAATGTGGCCCCATGTTAATCAACAGCTCAGACAATATGATTCCTGGCTTGTTGAGAAGATGTGGGTGACTAGATGTTTACTTTGATATGCACACATACAAAACACAATGCATATGTTGTCAAAATGGCTTGATATTTTGACATATTTCCACAGTATTGCCATCAGGTGATAATGATTAAGAACATTTTTTCACAATCTGGTCATGTCTCTGCCGATCTGCCACTGTGTGCTGGAAATCACCATCGTATGTCTTCAACCTCTTCCAGTTCCTCTGTATTTAGTGGCTCACAGTCCTACAGGACATTTGTTTTTAAGCAGATATTATGCACAATTGCACATATGAGGAGTATTTTAGGCACCTTGGGGGTGAATACAACAGTCTTCCACCTGACATATCCAGGCATTGGAACCTGGACTTTATAACCCCAAAACTCCTCTCAACATTATCCCTTGTCTTGGTGAGTGCAGTGTTAAATCTTTTTTTTGGCATCCATCTGAGGATTGTTGAATAGGGTCATGGCTGCAACTCTTATTGTTAGTCACCTAAAAAGTACAAACATACAACAGTAAATGAATTTGCACATTGTTACTTAGACATAACTGTCCATATTTGCTATGTATGCTGGCAAACACACAAGTCTTACACTTTCGAGTTAGATGCCGTTGACCATTGTTTTACACATGAATCTTCAAGTTCTATGTGGCAGTATTCATATTGTCCATGATCTGAGACATAGGACACTGCCACATGCTGACTGCCTTATTTATGCACGAGATTTCTATGATAAGTTCTTTGTAATATTCTCAACAGCTCTATATTATTTGCACTCACTATATGTGCAAAGTTACAATTTATTTATCAGAATCTCTGGCAGATATTCATGCCTATGTAGGTTGTGACAGTGCCAACATTTTTGACACTCACACATAAATTTGTCCTTTTGTCACTTATGATGTACTTGCTTGCCTACATGACATTAGCACAGCTTTTGATTTATTCACTTAATTTAGCATGGCTATTTGCTCAGTACATGTAATGAATTTTCAGCATGTGACATGGATAGTTCTAAAGTTTTTTGTCAAACAACAGCTAATGCTTTTTGTATGGCAACGTGTCAAGCTGAACGTAGATTGACACATAGGTATGGCAATCAAGGCCATTTTTACATGGGACATACTTATGTAGATAAAGGTAACTTTATACTGTGAACCTATACACTGCACTTTCAGATTTCACATGTATGTTTGTGAATTTGCCTTGTAGGTGATGCAGTACCTACATGCCTTGATTATGACATCATTGATGTGGCAAGAGAGTATTGAGTTTAGGATCCTGTTTACACTGTGAAACCTTATCCAAGTTGCACTTAATTCTACGTTATAGACTGGTGTATGACATGTTTGAAAGCATATTAACTGTGCTAGTTTTACATTCATGGACTGAGATGCAGGAAATGTAAGCAACTTGAAGCGCTAAACTGGTCATCTATCACACTGATGAAGTATGTCTATGTGAGTTGTTAACTATGTGTATGTTTGGACCTATACTGTAAGAATGGCTGAGACATATGTGTACTTTGTACTTTTAGTATCGCGTATGTACCTAGATTTGCCATTTTCAAATGAATTGTCGCTACACTTACAGTGCATGACATAAATGCACTTTATAACAACTTCTTCCATTAGTGCTGCTGATACCTGAGTCAACATACAAATTTACTGCCATGTGTGACACATTTACTTAGGAATACATGATTTGTTCAACACCCATTATTTTATTGGGACACAAATTACCAAGTCTAGATACGCCACTGAACATACACAAATCTCACACTTAGCTAATATGTTCGCTTTCTACTCATATTGACTTTACCTACAAAACAATATGATTATTGTGTGGATTTGGTAGCCACTGCAGAAAATGTGTTTCTTTCCATTTGCACAGTGTGAGATGACACAATGCTTCTCACAGCTGAATTTTAACTACTTCCATTTCAGGACTCATGAGAGAAAGATACAATGGAACACCATTGTCTACATGGTGGAGTCAATTATTCCCACTATGTGCATATGACACTAGATCCATTCACAAACACAGAGATAGGTATTATGTCATACATTACAACTTTTTAGTTGGTATTAGGTATATTTGTCCCATATGTCCCATTCTGAAACCACTCATTGATGATACTGTAGCAGAAGGGGAAACCATCTTGTGCACTCCCAGGACATTTAGCCAGCACATTTATGAACATTCCCTGATGATCTATTATGGCCTGGACACTGATGAAGCATGTGTGCCTCCGGTTTCTGTACAGGTGGGATGTTGCAGCAAGGGGCACCAATGGCTCCTGTTTGAAATCAATTGCACCAAGAACATGTGGAAATCCAGCTATTGCATAATCCTTGCTTTGTAGCCAGTTGTTGTTGTGGGGTTTTAGGGAAGAGATACTGGGGCATTAGTTTAGTTATGGTATCCAAAACAGAGGGTAGAAAGGCAGAAAATGGTCCCTGTGAAATTGCTGCCCATTTGGCTGTTGTGACTTGGGAGAAACCTGATGCCAGCATGTGGAGCACAGCCATAGGTTTTACATGAGGTGGGATGTTAGTGAGCCTTGCAGTTGATGGCTCGAGACTTGGCCTAGTCTTCTCCAGCAATGCCATGATGGACTCCCTCTTGAGTCTGTAAAACTGTATGACCTCCTGCTCCCTGAGGTCAATGACCGGTATGCGCTGGCGGAAAACAGGCTCCCTCTTCCTTCACTGCCTACATGGTGGTGGTCTCCCAGCTACACCAAGATACAGAATGACAACCTCCATGGTATAGTTGAGCTTACCAAATTGTTTTGTGAGGTTGATCTTTTTATACCACAGCCACTGGCCATTTCCTACGCCTGATTAGTCGATACACAGCAATTCTGGTGCTTTTCAGGCTTTTGTATTGTGCCTCCCAAAGATGTGTCATGTGTTGTTAAACCCATAAATACCACTGCATTACAGCTGCATTCAATTTTGGGGGAGGGGAGTCTACATTGTATATATTGTCAGATGCTTTCAGCAGAACCTTTGTGCCACCAACCCTTAAAAAATGACTTATTTGTTCAAATGCGTCATTTTATAAATTTGACTTACTGCTTGCACCAATACTGCATCACAGTATTTGTGGCGCAAAGCCTGTGCAAACCTCTTATAATTATGCCACCATGTTATGTTAGTGCACTGTGAGGGCTTTGCCTGTGTGAATGCTTGATTACAATTATCTTTCTATGGGTTTTGTAAGTGCATGGTAAGTGGTCTACAGGTTGAAAGCCGTGGCTGTGTGTGTGCAGAGTGAGGCATACTCTTGTGTGACTGCAGCATGAGGGATGTGCTTATGTGAGTGTAGCAATGTGAATGCTACACTCACATAAGGGATCAAATGAGGGATGTGCTTATGTGAGTGTAGCAATATGAATGTGGGTTTCTGCTTGTTATGTCTTTCGTTCATGCACTTTAAAAAGGCCATCCTATTAGCTTTGTTAATGTTTTTTAGGGTGATAGCTTTGACTTGGCGAAATGCAGTGCGGGGCGTGGAAGTACATTAGTGTATATACGATAATGGTTGTGAGCTTTGATGTGGCAGATGCAGACTCTGTTGAAGGAAGGTGAGGAGTTTTGGGGACATCTGACAGACTGAGATGTCACCGTAGTGACGGTACCCTGTTACTTTCCTTGCACTAGGGCCCATGGTAACCCATGGTAACCTAGCTACACCCATGTACACATAACCAGCATAACAAAAACAACAGAACACATGACAACCACAACATAATACAGCATAATAAATATGCACAAGCTTCTTTGTCCTCTGTTATGACTTCCAGAAATGTGCTTAGGTAATGCAGTGGGCAAAAATGCATTTTCGTCAAGTACTGCCATAGCTTACTAATGGGGTCATGAAATAGCTCCAGTTAAAACTGTTTTGTGATCCGGACACATTTTTGACCATTAGCTTTCAGTCTGAGCTGGTGGCAAAGCTTGCGGAACAAAAGTTGATTGCTGGATTAATCAATGCTTTTTGCCATACTGCACAGAAAGACCTAAGGAGAAGCAATTTATATTACTTCTGTACGCAGTGTAAATGTAAGTACAAAATCAAGGCTTGTGAGAATAATATAGAGCAGTCAAGATGCGATTAACCTTATCCTATTTTGCATTTCCAAAGCCCACGTCTGAGCCGGTGTAGCATTCTAGCAATCAATCTGTCGGGAGCTGCTTTGCTGGAGTTTATGATACTAGTGTGTCCTATGTGGAAAGAGTGTGACAGTTCTTGGCATGTGGTCTGGTCATGTGACAGCAAACGTGTCACTGCTGCTAGATGCACTGTACTTTATAAGAAAAGCGAGAGGTGATAGATACAGCATGGTCCATGCACAAATTAGCACTTAGGGGGGGCAGATTTACAAACATTGTGTTGTGATGCAGACCATTGCAAAATGTTTTTTTTATTTACTTGCCAGCACAAAACCTATTTTGCGCTGGAAAGTTGCCTAAATGTAACGCAAAGCATCACAAAGCATTGCTTTGCATAACTTAGCATCAAGGGGCTTTTCCATGGGCATTAATTACATGGGCATACACATGCAAGCACCAATGCTTTTTAATGAAAAACCCTAAATACTTACAACAGTAGACAGAGTTTGGGTCCAAAAATGATCATCATTGGCAGGCGGGGAGGTATCTGAACTGGGTGCGCCAGTGAGCGTCACCCTTTGACGGAAGTGTGACTACAAGGGGACACCTCCCCTCCCCTAGACCAGGGGCCATTTGCTCTTCAATTATAGGGCCTCCCGTGTTTAATAATCCACAGGTAGGCCCATCTTGATTATATCATTCCAGCCACCTACTACTGAGGGAGGCCACTTTTTCTTCTTCTTTGTACATGACCCTTTAGTGCATGAATCTAGGGCTGATGAATGCCCCCAGACATCCTTTGGCTTGAGATTAGTGGGCAGAAACATGTTGACCATTAAATAGTAGGTGACTCTTCGAGCCATTACCCTCTAGAAGTGTCCCACTTCTTTTTTAATCTCACCAGTAATCACCACTAATAAAGGTGTATCATCACACAAGTGATTGATTAGGTGTTTTTAATCTTTCTGTAGCACAACTTGATCCCATCAGTATCCAGATAACCTGTATCTCTGCACTCCCTCCAAGTTACTTTAACTACAAGGTTGAGTCAGTCCAGGTGGTATTATTCTACCTGGAAGGGGCTAGGTAGTCATATGATGAAGCATGACACTATATAGTGTGTGAGACCACCTAGTCCGTAAGGAAAGATTCCTCTCAACACCATTCCCGGCACACAAATAAGCCCCAAAGTTCGAGATATGCAAACAGTCCAGGGCAAATTACATTTATTTTGCACCCATAAAATACCCCATACTCCTTGTGTATTTGTTCCTGTTTCCAGGGGAGATAGTATGGGTTTTCTTTTCTTTTCTTTTCTCACTCCCCTCCTCTCTCGTTGTGATTAAGGCTAAAAATCAACACCCCTTGAAAGGAGGTGTTAGAAGGAGAAATGTCTTCATTTCTCCTTTCTTTTCCGATTTAGCATCTGTGTGCTGCACTGTACAGCACATACAAAGTAGGAAAAGTTGTAAAAGTAATCTACTCATATCATACTGGGAGAGAACTCTTCCAGTACAAAACCTACTCTAGACTCAGGCGCATACCCTTGCACTATGGCGCAAAGGTGAGTGTGTGACACTCATCAGAAAACTTTTGCGCCGGCGCTAAGAAGAGTGAAGTAGAGTGCCATGCCTCTGTAAATATGCAACTCTCCTGCTCCCTCCCTGTCAATCAACACAGAACAGCATTTTTAACTGCAGCGCTGCGTTGGTTGACACTATAGTAAATCTGGCCCAAAATATCCAAAGGTACTGTGGTGTCTACCTACGACTATGAGTAAAAACTGTATGGTTGCAGTATGCTTCATATGAGAAGAGTTGATGATTATATTACAATTTAGAAAACCTCCAACATTACACGTGCGCGAATGTACCTTGATTTCAGTAACGCTATTATAATGAGCAGCATTACCGTGGACTAGTGTTAATCAACAGAAACGTTTGCAGCAGTGTAACAACACATGCAATGGGTTTATTAAGGGACTAAAATGAGGTATTCCTACGGATGACATGCGTCATGACATGTTTGCATCCAGAGGCACATTCGCGGGGAAAGTTTCAGAGTGTGACGTTTCCACTACCCTGAATTCTTCCCCTAAATAATAAATTGAAAACTTCGAGGATTTCTTAAAAAATAATACAATTTTTACTTTAAGAAATGTCTGTTCACAATGGTTGCATGGCGTCAACAAGGTTGAACTCATAAGTCCTTGCTCGTAATTTGACAGTGACTTCATGAAACAAGGCAATGTTTCAGCTGTTAAAGTTGGAAGAGTGACAAAAGTGACATTGAAAGGTTCAAATGATTGAGTGTTTTTTTTATGAACAGTTGGATGCAGAAAAATATTGGGTTGGTGTTTAGGTTTGGAATCATTTTACAATCTGGCACCAACACTAACATAACTCTAGTAACTAGGCGGTTCACTTCACGGTGCATTTAATGCAGCTGTTTATTCCTCACTTATTTATGTCCATTCAAGGCACTTATACAATGCATCGTTGCCAAAAGATATTAGGAGCCGTTAACATAATAAACACGATTCAAAAGAAAATACCTTGTGTATCCTAGCATGTTTCTCCCAAGTCACATGGCAACATGGCAAACTGCATACACTCAAACACTGATCTCAAGAATTACTTTACATATGCATGCACTCTCTTCAGAAAGCGTATTTAAAGTTTCAAAGAGCAAATTTCAGAACTCTGACATGAGCAGCCTCCTCAATCAAACTGCAGAAATTGCACCAATTCTTTTCCTTTCATTTATGAAATGAACCCTAGCCAGTATTTTTATTCCAATCACTTGTTCATTATTTCTACTGCCTGGTGATTCAAGGCCCCAAAGCGCAGCTCATCACTTGAAATTGAATAAAAAATAATTTGGGGTAGGCACTTATCCTCCCGACACCCAACAGTGTGTTAGTAGCTCATCAGTTTATGGCCGATTAAATGACTTCATAGCTAGCAGTCCCGTATTAAATTTGTAACACGTGTCAGTGTATCTACGTTGTAGGTACACTAAAATGCAGATATACACTATCTTACTCCTCTTATACGGTCATTGATCTGACTATAGCAAATCAGCACCATAGTTATGTCTTACCTTATTATCATAATGTTGGAAGCAGAAAAGTATTTGTTGTTTAAATCAGGTATTGTGGTCCCTGGGCAAATCAGTAAGATCGAATACAGCCATTAGTTCCTGAGTAATCAATTCACCAATCTTCTAGAATACTATCACCCAACATTAACTCTAATAATCTTGTAGTTTAATCAGCAAATCAGCAGCACATTATGAGCCACCAATGGTAGGACGCTAACTAAAGCCATGCCAAGGCGCTTGTAAACCCCTTAGTCAATACCAAAAAAGTGCTCACCACATCATTCAAGTCCCAGGAACAGCCTCATTCTGAGAACACATCGCTACAAATGGTTCTATTCCCAAAGAAACCTTAGTGTATAGCGAGGACCCTCACTCTCGTCAGGGCAAAGGAGAAACACACTTTGTTAACCCCTCCTCAGCCCATTGGCAGCTTGGCATGAGCAGAAAGGCTTAACCCAGAAGCAATGCATAAAGTATTTGTACCAACACACACAGTAATTCAGTGAAACAATTCAAAATGGACACCACACAGGTTTAGAAAAATAGTAAATATGTATATATGTACACAAGACCAAATACGATAGAAATCCACAATACACCATTAAAAATATGACGTTAGCAATTAAAAATACAAAAATAGTGCCCAGAAACACCAATGATGCAATTTGATGTTAAGCAACGTTGTGAAGGAGTTGTTTCCCACAATGCGATACCACTAGTGCCGTTTACAGAGCCACACGGACTCCCAGTTACAGTACCTTGGCAAAAGGTAAAAGGTTGGAAAACAGGCCGGTGCACGGAGTCAGGGATCAAGGCGTTGCTGGATCCGAGGTGGCATTGGTTCTGGTGCTGCGAGGTGAATGAGCAGAGGCGTCACAAAGAGGTGTCAGGTCCTTGCTGCGGAGTGGTGGAGGTGATGCGGTGTCGGTTGCGAGGAGTCAGTCCCTGGGCACCTCCGGCAAAGTTGAAATTACTATCACGTCACAGAGTCACAGGCACTGCGATGGAGTCCAGTGTCATGAACATCAGTGCTACGACACTCCGATCTCGCGAGTTTCTGGGATGTCAGCAGCATTCGTGATGTGGGGCCTGCAATTTCGGTGAAGTTGTTGCACTTCCGCGAGGACCACGGCTTCAGGTGCAGGCGGTGTCATAGATTCTGTGCAGCAGCAACCTTGAGAAGTTGCATGGCGTCGTCTGGTGTTGTTTCACAGGAGTCTCTCAGGCGCCCAGGAACTGGAATGGCACCCTCTGGCAAGCTAGAGTCCACAGCATGCAAACTCAGAGACTGATTGGTAAAGCCTTTGCTGTACCGGAAGCATCTAAAACAGGAGGCAGGCTCAGTCCAAGCCCTTGGAGATTCCTCTCTAGCAGCAAAATACCACAAAGTCCAATCTTTGTCCCCTTTCACAGGCAGAAGCAGGACTTGCAGGCTAGCCCAACAAAGCACATTCACAGGCAGGGGCAGCACTTCTCCGCAGCTCTTCTCCTTGGCAGAGGTTCCTCTTGGTTCCAGAAGCAAATCTTGAAGAAATCTATAGTCTGGGATTTGGGGTCGAATACTTATACCCATTTCTGCCTTTGACGTTGCCCAACTTCAATGAAAAGCCTCTGTTGTTTACAAGATACTGCCTTGCCCAGGCCATGCCCCAGACGCACACCAGGGGGTTGGAGACTGCATTGAGTGAGGGCAGGCACAGCGCATTCAGGTGTAAGTGACCACTCCTCCCTCCACTCCAGCCCAGATGGCTGTTCAGGATTTGCAGGCTACACCCCAGCTCCCTTTGTGTCACAGTTTAGAGGAGATTCGTAAACAGCCCAACTGTCAGTCTGACCTAGACATGTAATCCACAAACAGGCAGAGTGACAAAATGGTTCAAGCAAGAAAACGCCTAATTTCTAAAAGTGGCATTCTCAAACTAACAATTTAAAAACCAACTTCACTAAAAGATGTATTTTTGAATTGTGAGTTCAGAGACCCAAAGCTCCATTTCTCTATCTGCTCTCAAAAGAGAAACTGAGCTTTAAGAACATTTAAAGGTAGCCCCCATGTTATCCTATAGAGTGATAGGCCTTGCAACATTGAAAAAAGAATTTTGCAGTGTTTCATTGTTAGGACATATAAAACACATTAGTACATGTCCCACCTTTAACACTGATCCCTGCCCATGGGGCTACCTAGGGCCTACCTTAGGGGTGCCTTACATATATGACAAGTGTTAGAAATTGGCTCCTTGGTTGGCAGTCAGCAAGGACCCTCTCTCTAGCTCCTAGTGTGCCTTGGACGAAGTGATCTCGTCCAAGGCGCCGGTTCACCTTGTCCTGCTAGGGGACCCCGTGGGGAGCGCTAGTGCTCCCCCGATGGCCAGGCACACCCCTCCCATAGGCAGGAATGGAAGGGGAATCGCTTCCCCTTCCACCTCAGCCCCCGTAACCCCCCTGTGGCGTCTGATGACATCCTCATCGGAGGAGGAATGCAAAGCATTTCTCCTCCAATCATGTGGAGAGGGTCAGAGAAGCCTGGAAGGAGAGGAAGGGCCTTTCCTCTCCTTTCAGGCTCCTCTGAGCATTTCTGCTGCCCGATCACGATGCGATCTCTCCCCTGGCAGCAAAAAAATTTCTAGGCTATTTCTGCCCCCCTTGGGGGCAGATCGGTCTAGTTTTATTAGGCCAATCTGCCCCCAAGGGGGACAGAAACCACTAGACACCAGTGATTGTTTTATTTTTTTATTTACTAAATAAGGAGAGCGGCCCCTTGGGCAAGGGCTGCTCTCCAGGGGGACAATTTTTTTTTGGGCTGTTCAGCCTAAAATGATTAGGTCGATCTGCCCCCGGGGGGGGGGCAGAAATCCACTAGACACCAGGTAACATGTTCTTTATTTTTTATTTTTTGTATGTTTGGGGTCGCTCCGGGGGGGGCAACTTATTATTAGGCCATATCTGCCCCCCTGGGGGCAGATCAGCCTTGCGATCTGCCCCAAGGGGGGGGCAGAAACCACTAGACACCAGGGAATATATATTTTTGGGGGCTATTTGAAGTAAGGGGAGCAGCCCCTTGGGCAAAGGCTGCTCCTCGGGGGGATTATTTCTAGGCCATTTCTGACCCACCCGGGGGCAGATCTGCCTAATATAATTAGGCCGATAATTTTTTTATTGTTTTTTTTTTTTTTTTATGTTTGGGGAGCGACCCCTTGGGCAAGGGTCGCTCCGGGGGGGGGGGGGGCAAATCATTATTAGGCAATTTCTGCACCCCCTGGGGGAAGATCAGCCTTGCGATCTGCCCCCGGGGGGGGCAGAAACCATTAGACACCAGGGAATATTTTTTTGTGGGGGCTATTTCAAGTAAGGGGAGCGGACCCTTGGGTAAGGGCCGCTCCTACGGGGGCAAATTATTTCTAGGCCATTTCTGCCCACGAGGCAGATTGGCTTAATATTATTAGGGCGATCTGCCCACGGGGGGCGAAAACCACTAGACACCAGGGATAAAACATTTTTGTTTACTTTTATCTTTTTATGTTTGGGGAGCGACCCCTTAGGCAAGGGTCGCTCCCGGGGGGCAAATTATTATTAGGCCATTTCTGCCCCCGGGGTTAGATTGACCTAATATTATTAGGCCGATGTGCCCCAGGGGGGGCAGAAACCACAAGACACCAGGGAATTTTTGTTTTTATTATACTAATGCAAAAGGGGAGCGGCCCCTTTGGCAAGGGCCACTCCCCGGGGGGGGGGGCAAAATACTTTTAGGCCTTTTCTGCCCCCCCTAGAGGCAGATCATCCTAATATAATTAGGCGGATTTGCCCCCGGGGGGCACAAACCTCTAGACACCAGGTATATATATATTTTTTTATTTACTTTATGTTTTTATGTATGGGGAGCGACCCCTTAGACAAGGGTCGCTCCCCTGGGGGGCAAATTGTATTTAGGCCATTTCAGCCCCCCTTGGGGGCAGATCAGCCTATTTTTGTAAGGCCAATCTGCCCCCTTTGGGGCAGAAACCTCTAGACAACATGGATTGGTGTGTGTGTAAGTGTGTGTTTTGTTTGAAGGGGGCAGCCCCTTGTGCAAGGGTCTCTCCCCATGGGGGCACATTACTGTTGGCCATAACTGCCCCCCTTGGGGGCAGACTGGCCTACTTTGGAAGGCCCATCTGCCCCCAAGGGGGGGCAGAAAGCCCAACAGAGACCAGGGAAGATTTTTTTTTCAAAATAAGAGGTTGGGGGTATGGCCATACCCGCACCCCAAATAAATGGGGCCAAAGTTGTTCTGCCCACCAGTGGGCAGATTGGGCAATTACCCCCGATTCACACCCCGGGGGGGGACAGAAAGTCCACTAGATGCCAGGGAATACAAAAAAATAAAAGAAAATAGTGGGGTGGTGGCTACCAACCAGTATGGGCCTGGTTATGCCCCTACCCGAACTGAAGGGGCTAACAGTCTTTCACCTCTCTCCTGCACACTGAAACATCTTATCCCATGGCAAGCAAGAGGACATTTGATTAGTTTTGTTTTTTGTTTTACATTTGGGCCATGAGAGCTTGGTAACTCTCAAAATCGTCCCACTTGGAATGGTGGGGGCTGCACTTTTTTTTTTTACTTTGGGACGCTGCCATGTAGAAAAATCCACAAGACCTAGACACATCTGAAAACTAAACATCTAGTTGATTCCAGGGTGGCGTGCTTCACATGCACCCCGCACCATTTCCTTACCCACAATGCCCTGCAAACCTTCAACTTTGATGGAAAGCACACATTTTACCCACATTTTTGTGATGGAACTTTCCGGAATCTGCAGTAATCCACAAAATTCCTACCACCCAGCATTGTCTCATCTATACCAATAAAATTTCTGCTGCACTTGTCAGCCTATACATTTTTTTTTTCAAACTGCCCTTTTGGACCCACTTTGGTTCCCCCTCAATTTCGACGTGTTTTTGGCTCTTCCCTGTCACAAACACTTGGCCCACCTACACAAGTGAGGTATCATTTTTACTGGGAGACTGAGGGGAACGTTGGGTGGTAAGAAATTTGTCCCGGTGCAGTGATCCCACTCAGAAATGTGGGAAAAATTTGTTTTTTTTAGCTAGATTTGCGGTTTGCTGAGGATTCTGGGTATGAAAATATTGGGGGATCCATGCAAGTCACACCTCCCTTGACTCCCTCGGGTGTCTAGTTTTCAGAAATGTCTGGGTTTGGTAGGTTTCCCTAGATGGCTGCTGAGCCCAGGACCAAAAACGCAGGTGCCCCCCCCGCAAAAACAGGTAGTTTTCTATTTGATAATTTTGATGTGTCCAGATAGTGTTTTGGGGCACTTCTTGTTGCGAGCACAAGGCCTACCCACAAAAGTGAGATACCATTTTTATCAGGAGACTTGGGGGAACGCTGGGTGGAAGGAAATTTGTGGCTCCTCTCAGATTCCAGAACTTTCTGTCACCGAAATGTGAGGAAAAAGTGTTTTTTTAGCCAGATTTTATGGGTTTGCAAAGGATTCTGGGTAACAGAACCTGGTCAGAGCTCGACAAGTCACCCCATCTTGGATTCCCCTAGGTCTCTAGTTTTAATAAATGCACAGGTTTGGTAGGTTTCCCTAGGTGGCGGCTGAGTTAGAGGCCAAAATCCACAGGTAGGCACTTTGCAAAAAACACCTCTGTTTTCTTTGAGAAAATGTGATGTGTCCACTTTGTGTTTTGGGGCATTTCCTGTTGCAGGCACTAGGCCTACCCACACAGGTGAGGTACCATTTTTATCGGGAGACTTGGGGGAACGCTGGGTGGAAGGAAATTTGTGGCTCCTCTCAGATTCCAGAACTTTCTGTCACCGAAATGTGAGGAAAAAGTGTTTTTTTAGCCACATTTTGAGGTTTGCAAAGGATTCTGGGTAACAGAACCTGGTGAGAGCTCGACAAGTCACTCCATCATGGATTCCCCTAGGTCTCTAGTTTAAAAAAATGCACAGGTTTGGTAAGTTTCCCTAGGTGGCGGCTGAGCTAGAGGCCAAAATCCACAGGTAGGCACTTTGCAAAAAACACCTCTGTTTTCTTTGAGAAAATGTGATGTGTCCACTTTGTGTTTTGGGGGCATTTCCTGTCGCGGGCACTAGGCCTTCCCACACAGGTGGGGTACCATTTTTATCGGGAGACTTGGGAGAACGCTGGGTGGAAGGATATTTGTGGCTCCTCTCAGATTCCAGAACTTTCTGTCACCGAAATGTGAGGAAAAAGTGTTTTTTTAGCCACATTTTGAGGTTTGCAAAGGATTCTGGGTAACAGAACCTGGTGAGAACTCGACAATTCACCCCATCTTGGATTCCCCTAGGTCTCTCGTTTTCAAAAATGCACAGGTTTGGTAGGTTTCCCTAGGTGGCGGTTGAGCTAGAGGCCAAAATCCACAGGTAGGCACTTTGCAAAAAACACCTCTGTTTTCTTTGAGAAAATGTGATGTGTCCACGTTGTGTTTTGGGGCATTTCCTGTCGCGGGCATTAGGCCTACCCATACAAGTGAGGTACCATTTTTATCGGGAGACTTGGGGGAACGCTGGGTGGAAGGAAATTTGTGGCTCCTCTTAGATTCCAGAACTTTCTGTCACCGAAATGTGAGGAAAAAGTTTTTTTTAGCCACATTTTGAGGTTTGCAAAGGATTCTGGGTAACAGAACCTGGTGAGAGCTCGACAAGTGATTTTAGCACCGCAAACCCTTTGTTGATACCATTTTCAGGGAAAAAACCACAAGCCTTCGGCTTCAGGCCTTTTTCCCATTTAAAAAAAAAAAACTAAATTTTCACTGTATTTTGGCTAATTTCTTGGCCTCCTTCAGGGGAACCCACACAGTCTGGGTATCTCTAGAATCCCTATCTGCAGCCAAAAATGAAAAATTGCCATTTAGCATCCTAATTTAAATCTGTCATGCTAATTCCAATAGAATACCACTTTCACCACGCCACTCTCAGAGTTGCAGCCTGGCAAACACAATTCCCAAAACAAGCAGCAGAGAAACCAGTTTTACAGTTCTGGGTATAAAAGCCTGGATCAAAATGATTGTGGATGAAAAGAAAATCTGACGGTGTAAAAAACAAACTTATTACATATAAGAGACAGGCCGAACAATGAGTAATCAAAACTTATACAAGACAGAAGAATATCCTTTTTGCAAATGCCATCATTACTGGAGTACAAAAGTGAAGATTAAGCAATAGGGTTATCGTAGAACATATATTAATTTATTTGACATATTTTATGCCTCACTAATCACAGACATCAATATGTTGTGCATTATCGAACTTTTTAGCACATATATAAAACATTCAGGGGCATATTTATACTCTGTTTGAGCCGGAATTGCGTCGTTTTTTTTTACGCAATTCCGACGCAAAACTAACTCCATATTTATACTTTGGCGTTAGACGCGTCTAGCGCCAAAGTCCATGGAGTTTGCATCATTTTTTAGCGTGGACACCTACTTTGCGTTAATGAGATGCAAGGTAGACGTTCCCGTCTAAAAAATTTACTCCGAGGCATGTGCGCCGTATTTACACTCCCGGGCAAAATTCACACCCGGGAGTGGGCGGGTCAAAAAAATGACATACGGCCGCTTTTGCGCCGTTTTTTAGAGCCTGGACAAGGCAGGCGTTAAGGAACCTGTGGGCTCGGAAGGAGCCCAGAGGTGCCCTCCCATGCCCCCAGGGACACCCCCTGTCACCCTTGCCCACCCCAGGAGGACACCCAAGGCTGGAGGGACCCATCCCAGGGACATTAAGGTAAGTTCAGGTAAGTTTATTTTTTTATTTTTTTTGTGGCATAGGGGGGCCTGATTTGTGCCCCCCTACATGCCACTATGCCCAATGACCATGCCCAGGGGACAGAAGTCCCCTGGGCATGGCCATTGGGCAAGGGGGCATGACTCCTGTCTTTGCTAAGACAGGAGTCATTTCTATGGGGGTTGGGAGTCGAAAAAAATGGCGCAAATCGGGTTGAGGCGAAAAATTTGCCTCAGCCTGACTTGCCCCATTTTTTGGCGCCCAAGCTCCATATCCCCCTACGCCGGCGCTGCCTGGTGTACGTCGTTTTTTTTCACGCATACCAGGCAGCGCCGCCGGCTAACGCCGGCTAACGCCATTGATTAAATACAGCGCCCGCATGGTGCTTCAGAATGGCGTTAGCCGGCGCTAATTTTTTTGACGCAAAACTGCGTTAGCGCAGTTTTGCGTCAAAAAGTATAAATATGGCCCTGAGTAACTCTGCTTTTCTCCAGAACTATGATGAAATGTATGTCATTGTGGTGGCATGAGCGAGAATGACAATCAGTTAAGCTTCACAGAGAGCAGTCCTTACTTTTTACCAGTCTACAAACACTTGAAGATAAATTCTGGCCATGTAAAAGCGAGTAACGAAAATGGAAAAGTAAAAAAAAAAAAAAAACAGAGACAAACAACAGAAAAATTCTACAGGGGGCTGAGCTAAATAACAAACAGACAACGTAAACCATAGAATCATCCTGCCCAGGGCTCCACGGTGTCACCTGGAAAAGCAAGAAAGGCATGAACATCACACCCAGGCTAAACCCCAGCGTGGACGGATCAAGAGTAAAATCCCTAATGCAACCACTACGCTTCAGAGACAATAGTTAAGGAACTATCCAAGTATTTTTTACTGACTGCTGTTCCGTTCCAGCATGTGCACTGTTATCTGGTATAAACGGACCGTGCTTGCAGATCAAAAGATGTCCACAGTTACTTTTAATGCAAAATCGTCCACCCTCTCTAAGTTCTGGCACTAGTAGAATAGCCTGCGTAGCAGACTGTGATGCTCTGCTCCTTAGGAGCGATAGTAGGTGGTGGCCAGGAAGATAAAAGTTCACAGAGAAGCCCTGGACAGAAAAGGGGAAACGTAATCAGTCGAAGGAGAAGGAAATTGAACAAGCACAGAAAAAAGCACATGAGAAGGTTTTATGATGTACAACGCTATGTTATCAACCTGCTTTCACATAAAAAACCCTTCGCGCCGCCGCTGCCAACATGAACAAGCAACGTAGTTTAATTGACTGAGACATCTTCTAAAAGAAAGATAGGGATGTAGTCCTAGCTTTTCCCTTATTTAAACAAACATTAAAAGCACCACCGCCACCATGAGCAAAAGTTATTAGCTCCCTGCCTGAATATCTAAAAAGGATCACGGCTGGGATGAAAGGCAAACGGAAACTGGAGGAAGCGTGACATAGTGGGATGGCCAACAGAAATGTTCAGGAATGTTCACTTAGTTAATAGGCCAGGGGAGGGAACTCAGCACACAAAGGAGGGACATTTCACAAAATGCACCAATATAAATGAAGCATTTAAGACAAACACAACAAAGAATGAATAGCAAGAGTGGGCATGGTTAAACCCCACAGAGATTACAGCAGGCTCTAGAACGCTTATGCGCTCAACCCTATAAAAGGTAGGTTTGGGCCTGGCAAGTGGGTACACATGTCAGGTTGAATTGGCAGTTTAAAACTGCACACACAGACACTGCAGTGGCAGGTCTGAGCCATGTATACAGAGCTACTCATGTGGGTGCCACAACCAGTGCTGCAGGCCCACTAGTAGCATTTGATGTACAGGACCTGGGTACCTCTAGTGCACTTTACTGGGGACTTACTAGTAAATCAAATATGCCAAACATGGAAAAGCCAATTACACATACATTTCACATAGGGAGCACTTGCACTTTAGCACTGGTCACCAGTTGTAAAGTGCCCAGAGTAACAAAAACAGCAAGAACAGAGTCCAGCACACAGCCACAATCTGGGAAGCAGAGGCAAAAAGTTAGGGGATGCCACACCAAGGATGCCGGATCTAACAGGCACCATCTTTGAGTCACTTTATATACACACTATGTAACCATGAAAGACCTACCATTAGTTAGTGGATGATCCCCTCGTGTCAGCAACATAGGTATAGGACTGCCCAGCTGACTAAATCCACTGACATCTTGTACTGTGTCCAAAAGACAGACGTTTACACCTCTGAATACTGGTCACTATAAAATCATCAGCGCACACTACATATGATAGCTAACCTATGTTAAAGCCCAATATATGGGTAACAGCAGAAAATTAAGGATAGCAATATCTAATTTAGAAATCCAGTGTCCCCCGAGTAGGCCATAATCTCATGATGCCAGTGCTACTGTATACTGAGAGGATAGGTTAACACCAGTGTGTCCCTAATCCAGCCAAGGGTTAATTTGTACTATATTGTCCTTGATAGGACGAAAACATATATACATTTTTGTATCTTAATAATCATGCTAAAAGAATATCACTTAGAAATTTCAAGACAGGGAGGCAAGGACAAAAACCAAACATGCTCCATATTATGTACTCCCATGCCCACATAAGTCATTTATACATTTTGCACTTATTTTGACCATAGACCAAGTACAGCATTCCATTAGGCCAATAGTACACTTAAAATTATCATGAACAGACCTATAAGGCACTGTGGGGGTCATTCTGACCTTGGCGGTCCATGACCGCCATGGCGGAGGGCGGCGGAAGCACCCCCAACAGGCTGGCGGTGCTTCCTTGGCGATTCTGACCGCGGCGGTAAAGCCGCGGTCAGAAAAGGGGAGCCGGCGGTTTCCCGCCGGTTTCCCGCTGGCCCAGGGAATCCGCCATGGCGGCGCTGCGTGCAGCACCGCCATGGGGATTCCGACCGCCTTCCCGCCAGCCTGTTTCTGTGCTTAGCAGACAGTGAAAATCGCAACGGGTGCCACTGCACCCGTCGCACCCCTTCAACTCCGCCAGCTCCATTCTGAGACGGCTTCATTGTTGAAGTGGCTGTCCCGCTGGGCCGGCCGGCGGTCTTCTGGCGGTCGCCCGCCGGCCCAGCGGGAAAGCCGGAATGGCCGCCGCGGTCTTTTGACCGCGGAGCGGTCTTTCGGCGGGAACCTCTTGGCAGGCGGCGACCGCCGACCGCCGCGGTCAGAATGACCCCCTGTATCTTTACTACAAATTCCCATACATAAATTTAATAATAATAATGTCTCAATCACCTAAAAAGTAGTATAATTTACAATCAACATTGAAATCCTTTTCCACTGCTTTGAGTCTCATAATCCACAGCTCCTCATGTTGCCAAAGTTGTAACTCCTGATTGCCACCCCCTTCATCTTGCTGGCCTGCATCTATTCCATGAAATGAGAACCCTGTCTTGTGCTTCTTTGAGTATAAAGGGCCAACAGATATCTCTCAACCTCCTGTTATACTGCTGTAAAGTGTTCGGCAGTTCACTCTTTCACCGGTCTCATGGTGCTACCCACATATATCTTGTCACATATGTAGATGGAAACATACACTACATATCGTAATATGCAACTACTGATTTCTCACAAATGGTAGACTGAGCTATTATTATAAGTAAATGAATTATGTTTTCTAACAATCCTGCACATAGAGCATCTGACACATTTGTAGAAGCCCTTGCCTCTTAATTGTAGCCATTTGTCTTGTTGTGCACCCCTTGGATGACTCTGACTGATAAGGTTTCTAATGTTACCGCTCTTACGGAAAGTTATATTGAGATGTCTGGTGATAGGTTCAATCTTATCATGGACTTGTAAGAGGTGCCTGTGTCTTTTCCGTTCTTTACTGATATCCTGGGTATTTCTACCATAGGTGGATATGAGTCTAATCTTATCTGGAAATCTCACAGTATAGGCTTTATGACCTTTTAGTGTTTCCTCTCTATTCAGTTTGAGGGCTCAGTTAAATGCTGCTTTAAGAGTGTTTCTGTTATGTCACCTCATGAGCTAGCTCCTGTCGGAGTTTGGACTCTTGCTCTAGGCAAGACTGCTGGTTAAAGGATGACAGTACTTTTGTTTGTAGGTGACTACGTCTCTCCTACAGCAAGTCGCAACTGTTGTCCCAACCATACCGGCTCACTAGCAGCACCTCACCAGAAACACAATAGTAAGAGGTGATTTGTGGCAGCCTTTACTCATGGACTCGAGAATAAGACATTTCAGGGAATGTCGTGGTTAAACGGAGATTACCCCTTTCTCACAGATGTATCATGTCTCATGCAAACGCAGGCAATGACAAAGATGCAGTAAGGTTTCAATAGCTTTTATTCAACATAACTGCAATTTGCGATAAGTTGCATGGGCTGCAATGATTAGGATAATGAATAATGCAAGCAACAGAATTGTGAAGACAAGAATCATTATTACAAAGACCCCCAACATCTTGCAATGCATGAAAAAGACATACATAATGTAATATGCCCTAATACCCTAATGTGAAAGGCCTAACCTCCTACCTAAAGGAGAGCTTGGTTTGTTAAACCTAATCTGCCAATGCCATGTCCATGAAAGGAGCCCCCAACCCTCGTTACCTTGGAATGAGGTCTCTATCTCAGACTGCGCAGGGACACGAAGACTGGGTCAGCGTCAAGACGACTGCAGCATTGATATCAGCGATGGTGGTGATGCCCTCTGGTCGGAATCCCTCTGATTATCTGTCTAAAGTGCGATATATTTATACAGATCTTCAAGGACCACTGACGTAGGTGTGTTCCCAAGCAATAGATAACAGACATGCTTGGGACGGCAATTATCCCTCGAAAGTATAGAGAGGGAAAATCCCTAAGTGTGAAGGCCTACTGTTTGTTTGTCTTTGGTGCTAGATCTTGACGCCTTAGCGCGGTGACACTGATAATGTAACCCATAACAAGTGGCCTAACTCTAAACAAGGCAGCCATCTTAAATAAATAATGAAATGTGCTAAGACAGCGCAAGCTAAGTAGGTTAAAAGTCACTAGGTGACAGGGGCACAAGTCTGCAAGCTAAAGGCTAAGCTAACTCCTGTTATCCCATTAAAACGAAGTAGGATTCACTACACTCCTTTCAATATCTCTAACGTCTTCTTTAAAACCCTCATCAGAGCTGCAATTTCTCCTAGCTGTGACCATTTCTCCATATGGAATTGCCATTACTTTCTGTCTAGGGTGAGCACTGGTTGCATTTAAAACTGCATTTCAAGAGGACCCTTTGCAGTGTATGCAGCTCCCTAATCTAGTACCGCATACTTATACTTCTACATCAAGAAACTGAATTTTCTTTGTCATGTTTGACAATAAATGATATATCACATGTTTGGTTGTTCAAATAAGTAGTAAATGCAAGCAATTTGTTCACAGTCCTTGTACACAAAAACAGAACGTCATCAACAAATTACCCCAGTAATAGATGTAGTGTACCCATTCTGCTGCACCCTTGGGACGTCAGACCGGCTCCCCCTCAAACTACCTCATGAAAAGGTTGGCATAAGAAGGACCGAGTATGGAGCCTATTGTGGTCCCGCATGTTTGGTGGTACCACTTGCCCTCATATAAGAAAGCATTATTAGCCAGGACCAACCGTATTATCTAAAATTGGTATTTTATTTGAAAAGTGAGTCATGACTATCATGCCAAATTCATGCAATATATTAGTGTAAAGGGATACTACATCTAGAATAACCAATAACATGTCATCCTCCCATGTAATGTCATTGAAAATATTCAATACGTGTTTGGAATCCCGAATATAGGAGGGTAAATTGGTCACAAGGGGTTGTAAGTAACCATTAATTAATTTTGAAAGTCTTTCCATATGTCCCCCAATTCCCAACACTATTGCGGGGGTAGCGGGGCATTCTTATGGACCTTGCAAAGTGTATATAGTTACTGATATCTGGGCTTATCAATCTTTAAGAAAAAGCATTAATCTAGAGTTGAGACCTTTGTCATACCATGTCTTAATCCTCTTATTGAACTTATTCTCAATCTCAGGGATAGGATTCATATCTAGGGGTTATAACACAGAGTATTGCTTAACTGGTTAAACATCTTTTTGTTGTAATCTGTCTTATTCATCACTAACACACCAATCCCTTTGTCCGCCTCCCTAATGATTAATGTGTCGCTCTCCTGAAGGGTTTTAAGAGCCCTCCTCTCCTGTGGGTTCAAATTATTTTTAAAGCATTTGACCCACCTGTGTACTGGTATCTCCTTCAATTTATCCAAATCTTTACATATGTTTGTAAAAAAGATATCACAGTTCTTGTCAGGTGGAAGATTTGGAGTCCATTTAGATTTAAGTTTACATTCACTATCCGTACTGTGGCCCACAACTATACCTAAGGACCTAGCTGTGTCTCTTATGTTCAGAGTCTGTTCCTCAGTGTCCATGAGTGAGAGCAGTGCAGTCGTTTCTATGATATCTTGTATAGATAGGTGACCTAGTGACCTATCTTCCTTCATATGTGTCTGGGTGTGGGTGGAAAATTATTTCTTTAGCTTATGTTTTCTTACAAATTTGAAAACATCAACTTTGAACATATCAAGATCCAAATGTATAAGTGGACAAAAGCCCAAACCCTTCTTGAGTACCTACATCATATCAGAAGTCAGTGTCATATCAGGAAGATTTATAGCCTCTCCATCAAGACAATCTTTAGAGGAGAGAACTTTATCTACTTCTTTCGGAACCATGACTTGGTTTGCATCCCTACTCAGTCTGTCTTTGGGCTAGTCCTTTGCCTCTCTTGCCTCTTCTAGTTTTCTTGGATTTCTTGGGTGAGAATTCAAATTCCAATTACCCATGTGTGTGCGGTTCAGCTACACTAAAAAACAATTGATGTTGCTACCTGAGGTACCCTCCCATGGATCCAATAGGCTTTTGTTGCCACTAGAAGGTAAACTTGATGATTTGTTACTTTTGCTGTAGTCATATGATCAGGGTTTTTTTAGATCAAAGGATCAAACCAACTGGCAAAAGTGAATTCCTTCCTCCACCCCTAAAGGTAATCCTTATCATCCCTTTTGAGAACATTGCTTTCCTCTTGGTGTCTCTGTAGCTTGTCATTCAATATAATATAATTTCTTTGTGTGGGATCTGGTAAGTTCATATCTGAGATTTGTTTTTCAAGTATAGCTATATCATGTTGTAGCTTCTTAACCTTTCTCTCCACATTCCCTATTAATATTGCCATAAGGTTCATTGAGCTTCTCATTAGTTCATTCTCCCATTTAAGCAACAAATCCTCCTCTAAGTCATCATTAATTTGGAAATATTTGGGCTCTCAAGCCCCTAGGAATTCTGTTTAATTTTACATATTGTTTCAAGGTAATAGCCTCCCACCATTCTGAGAGTTCGAACATTTTCAATTTCTCCAGTCTTTTAAACTTCTCCTTCAATCCTTCTTTCCTGTTCAGTGTATATATCATGGCTTTTGCTGGGTTAAGGTTACTAAAATGTTCCTCTGCTGCCTTCTCTCGGTCCACCATATCTGTTATCACCTGTGGCATCCTTAATGTGTGATCTTTGTTAAAAGCAGTGCAACCTCTCTGTGTAATGGAGAATGTATAAATGAGGGTGGTTGGAAATAGCGGCGCACTCACTTGTTAAACTTGGCTGTAAAGTAATAGTTAAAAGCAAGAAGCTAAAGTGTCAAGTGCTCAAAAAGAGAGGAAGAGACACCCTTACTTCCTCAGTTGTGGAACGTCCATACAGGTATTCAACAGCTTGGAGCACACTATAAGTTACTTTTACTTACTTAGGCTTTATTGCGGTAATAAAAGTACCATAAAAGCACATCATACAATGCACACATTAAACATATAATGAAGCAATAATGTAAAACCCTGTAACTGGGTAATAATAAAAATAAAAAATTAAAATGCAAGATACAAGATTCTAAAACATGATCAAATATTGTAAAAAATCACTGGTATAGGAGGGCAATAATATAAAATCATTCAGCTAACAAACTTAAAATGCGAAGTAAGAATACGGTATAGCAGCATTAAAATTATAGTCAAATATTACAAGGAGGTCACTAAATAGTCCATCATTTCCTATAAGTACAACATATTATGTCTTCAGACTTAGACCTACTTTGGTGTGGTACATTGCAAACTGCCCCCAACCGTTTTGCTCTAATGTGCCAAATTGCATCTAAGAATCTTGCCAATGCACATACCATAATCCCATGAGTATTTGTTTTGCGGATCCCAAGAGCTGAGGGCCGGTTGTTAATGCCCATGGATCTGCAGAGCGGTATAATCCATAACACATGAGCAATACATTCAGATGACCCACATCCCATTGGGCATAGATCTTGTTGGTTATCCTGTTGGGACCACCTGCAAGTGAAAGTGCATAATGGTAGCGATCCAGCCTAAACCTAATGTAAAGTGCACATGCTCGAGGGGATAAAATCAAATCCATGGATTTTTCAAATTCATAATGACATTTAACTGATATGAAACTATCTGTCAAACTAAACGAAGGCACCTCAGCTAGCTTTCCTACTTTCAAATTTAGCCAATATGCGTCCTTGACAACCTGTGCAGCATTTTTTGGGAGGCGATGGGGGTCCTACCAGAACACGCACAACCCTAATTTGGTCAAACTGTTTTCAACATGGTTGCACCATGGGATTTTTCTTATTATGTGTGTACTCAACAGGGCATTCAACCATGTTCTGTATGTGCTAAAAATGCATGTGGACCAAATCCTGATCCAATACAATATTGGTCTTAAGGCAGCTATGTGGGTGATGGAATCTAAGTTTAGATCCATCCGAATAGGCAACGTGGGGGAACTTGCAGGTATTTTTAATAAGGCTTTTATAAATGAATTTTCAGCTCGCTCTAAATCCCTTAAGTTGCCATGCCCCCATAGCTCTTCTCCATACAAAGCCCCCCCTCTAGCTTGTACTTTGTATATTTCTATTGCAGGAGAGAATGCAAATCTAGGGGATCTATTACTAAATCTCAGGACGCCCCCGAGTTCTGTTTCAATCTCATATATGCCTTTGATAAATGAGCCTGCCATTTGTGCGTGTCCTCAAGTCTGACTCCCAAGTAGTCAAAATCAGTGACTCTCTCTAATGCTTCCCCATCTAGAAGGATCATCCTCCTCATTTTATGTTTTTTATCACCAAAGAGCAAAAGCACGTGAACCTCGCAAGTAAATTGGCAAGTCCGTGGGCAGTTTGGGGTAGCAACAGAGGGTCATCCGCAAAAAGCAAACACAGAATCTTTGTCCCTCCTAGTTTGGGTGCATCATTAACACAATCCAGTAAGTAAGTAAGGGATACAAGCATTAATAACCATTAAAAAAAGTGTGGGGGCCAGCACACATCCCTGCCTCACCCCTCTTTGGATCGAAATCTCTCTTGTTACCTCCCCATTTAATCCCCATCTAATTTTGGCAAAACTCTCAGCATATAAACTTTTAATTAAGTTTAATAAAGGTCTTGGCAACCCAGCTCTGTCCAGTACCTCCCACAATTTACAGCGCAGGACCAAATCGAATGCAGATTTAAGGTCCATGAAAGCCACAAAAAGATTCTCTACATCAAGGTCTACCGTCTTCCATTTGATCGTAAGCAAACTAAATATCTGATTGGCTGTACTTATTTTCTGTCTCAAACCTGCTTGGAGGTCGCTGAGGGCTTGGGTCTCTTCTAGCCCTTCTTTTACCCTTGTCAGAACCTGATAACAAAATATTTTATGAAGATTGTCCAAGAGGCTGATTGGTCTATAGTTCGCTAGAGCGGCCCTATCCCCCTTTTTGTAAATATGTACAATAATTGCTCCCTTCCAGGAGCAGGGATAGTTTCCACTGGCCAAAACAGCATTTGATACTTTATTAACGTAAGGGCCCCGCATATCAAGGTCATATCTGAACAAATCAGCAGGTATACCATCTAACCCGGGGGCTTTTCCTGTTTTTTGGGCTTTAATGGCCATCCTAGTTTCATTCAGGGTAAAGGAAGTCAGACTATCTGTGGGAGAGAAGTCAAATACAAATTCAATACTGTTATTGGAGGAAGCATCAGTCTCACAGTCATACAGCTTAGTAAAGTGGCCCACCCAGTTTTCCGGCGGAATATGACAGTCTGCTCTATAATTTTCATTTCGCCCGTTCGAAGCCACCAAGGACCAAAAGTGTTTCAAATGCTTCTCCTTGACTGCTGTCAACAAATCCTGCCATGACGCCTCTTCCCAATTATTTTTACAGATCTTTATTACAAATGCGTAATCACGCCTAGCACTAGTTATCAGATGTCTATCGTTAGATTTAATTGCCTTTAGCAAGCTACACTTAGCCTCCCTGCATACTTTGCCGAACCACCTATGGTGGGGTCCGACTTCTGGATGATTATTCTCCCGAACAGTTCTGGAAAAGAGAGCCTTCAAAGTGGAAAAAAGGTCTATGTGCAGGCCATGACCTCGTTAAAGGGATATAAGCAAGAACCATCCATTAGTTGGTGGGTTGATACTAGGTCGAGCATTTTCCCCCACAATTTTCTTGAACTTTTAAAACAATCCCATTTCAGGATACGCTTGTTAGAGGAGACTTCTAGAGAGGAAGAGCCTTCGTAATTGTTTTGTGTGTCTATTTTTTTTTTTTAAAAACATCATATGTTACTAAAATTGGGGCATGATCACTATTATATTGGTTGCCTACAATAATATCTTTGATAGCATGCCATATCCTCACATCAATGACAACATAATCTAACATACTGCTATAAGACCCTGTGAAAAACGTAGGTTTTGCAGGGGAGTCTGAGGGAAAACGCCCATTTCCTGGACGAAGGCCATGTGTTATCACGAAGTCTATAACCTGTAAAGCCCTGCTACTAGTTTTGGACTGTTTCTTCAGGGAGGAGAAGGGAGGAATGTTCCATGATACATCTTCTAGCTACGTGATCTCGGAAAATACAGAGTTCGGTTCCAGTGACACATTAAAATCACCAGCAACAATAATAAAGTGCGATGCTATAAAATCTGACACCAAAGCATTCAACATCTGAATAGTTTTTGTCAGTTGATTAAAAGGTCCTGGTCTGTTTTAAACATGAACACACAGCAAAGGGTAACTTCGCTTTTGCTGAATTGATAAGGCCAATATATCATCCGAGTCCACATAAAATTCTCTAATGTTGCCCAGATCTGGATTTCTTGTCCATAGAATAAGGCCACCCGCCGCTCTCCCCGCCGGGGACGGTCTGGCTTCTTTGCAAAATGAATTGAACCCTTGTCTAAAAACATTGGTAGTAGATCAAGTTTCCTGGAACAGGCAAATATTAAATTTATCAATAAACTCCCCCCAATGGGGGTCATCTAATTTGTTGCGAATTCCAGCCAGGTTCCATGTCATAAACTTTGGAGTTAAAGTCTCTTGGCTGATAGGGGCCTTCCGGAGGGATAACGGAATACAAGATCTAACATGGTTCTCCCTGGGTGGTAATTTAACCATAGATGCATCAAATGCATCAGATACTGAGACCATACTCCTAGGGGAAAAGAGCTCTAAGTCTGGGTCCCCTTCTGCCTGTAAGTTGGCAATATGGGAAGATACGCTACTATCCTGAACAGTTGGAGACGAGGTCAGTCAATCAATGTCTGAAGCAACGGCTACTTGTACAGGCCTCCATGAATTAGTTGTCTCACTCTGACAAACATGCTCCTTCTTATCGGCCAAGAGAGGGGTCTCCTCAAAAGGAGCTAAAGGTTCATCGCTCTCAATTCGGAAGCCATGATTCGGAGTGAGAGAATTCCTCCTCAATGAAGGATCATTTGCAGGCCAACAGCTTTTAAAACAGATGTTTGAACCGATTTGCATTGGGTTCCGTGTCTCCATAGATAATAGGCCACTTACCAGCTTGGAAGCAGACAACACTAGCTTTATTGTGTCCCAATGACCCACCCTCTCTGTGTAGCGCTGCGCCAATATTATATCTGAATGGATGATGGAACCACATTGTCTAGTATGCCACATCCAATAAGTGACCTTATTTATGAGCGAGGCACTATCTTCATGTGCATTGGACGCTAAAGGAGGAACTTTGCACAAGAGAATTGGATGACCACTACCCGAAGACTTGAATGGGGTTTTCACAGTGAACGGTTCCCATACCATTTTGGCGCATGGTCAAAGAATCGATGGAGGCCAGAGATGGCTTTTTGTGCCAAAGGGTCTAATAGGACTAGTCTGTGGGCCTCTGGTATCCTGATCAAGATTGTCACTAGGGCAAACAACACTCTTCTTCCTAGCACCGAATTCTTTGATAGAAGTGGAGATAAGATTTGACTCTGCCTTATACACGGGTGCAACTTCCCTTGTTAAGCTATTGGAACGAAGGAAGGTCAAAACCTCTGTCATTAATGTCTTCAGTTCTTTTAACTCTTCTTTTAGATCAATTACAAGGGCAGCCAAATCCTCCTGAGGGTGGGCTATGATAGAGTGGTGGCTTATAGGTCGTGGACCTGGATTAGGGCTTCCCTGTTCTTCTACTTGGTCCTGAGGTTCCAGTGGGAGAAAACGGTTGGTACAGGGGATATCGTGTACAATCACACTGCCTAACAAAGGAATCTCTGTACTTATCTGGGATGAACATAAATCCCTGGATTTTGTATTTGGTCCATCAGTCTGTGCTGTTGATGTCCTCAAAGTAGCATCACTGGCAGAAATATTTTCCTTGCCCTGAGATTTAACTGACAGGAAAGGGGTGAATGAACCATTTTTCAATCTTTTCTGGGGGTCTTTTCTTTCTTCTTTTTAGTCAGCAAGGATTTCACTTCCTCCATCAGGTTGTCTATTTCGTCAGTTACACAGCTGGAGGAAATGTGTGGCATTTGATGTAATTTAGGAATTTTTGTTTGAGCTGTGCCCACCGGTGGACTACCCTTTGCCTTGGGCTTCCCCGTTTCGAAACTTGCCGCTGTAAAAATGTCTGTGGGGCGAGATTTGAAGCACCAAGCAGCAACACGTAGCAGGGATAACTCCTACCGTAAGGCCAAGAGGGGTTGCCCGGCCTCAGTTGGTCTCAGACAGGTGCGGACGGACCCGCTCTTGGAGCAGGCTTTGCCCGGGCCCGGCACACGCCGGTCCCGCTTTGCGGAATACCGCATTGCGCTTTAGGCGCTCGCGTTCTGGGCTCCTCCCCCGCACGGCAGCAAACAGGATCCTGGGACAAGAAGTCCCCAAAGGCAGCACCACAATTCTTTCCCCGCGCTCCGGGATACCACGTTGCGCTTTGGCCGCTCGCGTTCTGGGCTCCTCCCCCGCATGGCAGCAAACAGGATCCTGGGGCAAGGAGTACCCCCAGGCAGCACCACAGTTCTTTCACTATAAGTAAGTCCACATTGTATTCACAGGTAAACAATTGCAACTTTATTTTCTCTTTGGTCAAATCACCAATGCCCATACAATGCCAACACATGTTTCGTCAGAGCTTCTCGTGTTGCAGCTGACTTCTTCCGGGCTATTACAGATTCAGAAAAGTGTATATCATTTCAGGGAGGAGGCAGTAAATCCAGTGGTAAGTGCGGTCACCCAGGTCATGACCAAGTCGACTGTGCACCAAAGAAAGTAGGCATGATAATAATTATTCTCAAGAAATAAGCAGAAATGTCCATGCATTTTCTTAATTAGGGGTAAAAGAAATACCCACCCAAGTGACAATTCACCTTCCATGCACCCAACATGTGTTAGTATCTCATTATTTTATGGAGGGTTAAATGCCTCCTGCTAGACTTAGCATCCTTGGTGTGGTCTCCCCTAACTTCTTGCCTCTACTTACAAGGTTGTTTCTGTGTGTTGGACTCTGTTTTTGCTGTTTTGTTTGCTCTGGACACTTTACCACTGCTGACCAGTACTAAAGTGTGAATGTTCCCTGTCTATATTATATGTGTTCATTGGCTTGTCCATGATTGGCTTATTTGATTTACTGTTAAGTCCCTAGTAAAGTGCACTAGAAGTGCCCCGGGCCTGTAGATCAAACGCTACTAATGGGCCTGCAGCACTGGTTGTGCCAACCACATTAGTAGCCCTGTAAACATGGCTCAGACCTGCCACTGCTGTGTCTGTGTGGGCAGTTTTAAACTGTCAGTTTGACTTGCCAAGTGTACCCACTTGCCAAGCCTAAACCTTTCCTTTTGATACATGTAAGCACCCATAAGGTAGGCCCTAGGTAGTCCCATGGGCAGGGTGCAGTGTATGTTAAAGGTGGAACACGTACATATGTGTATAACATGTCCTAACAGTGAAATACTGCCAAATTTGGTTTCCACTGTTGTAAGGCCTATCTTAACATGGGGCTGCCTTTAAATGTCATTCAAGTGCAGACTCCCTTTGGGAGCAGTGAGAAAATAAATGGAGTTTAGGATCTTTGAACTACATCTTTTAGTGAAGTTGTTTTTAGATTGTTAGTTTGAAAATGCCACTTTTAGAAAGTAAGCATAATCTTGCTTAAACTATTTTGTGACTCTGCCTGTTTGTGTGTTTGAAAATGCCACTTTTAGAAAGTAGGCGTTTTCTCGCTTAAACCAATCAGGGAATCTGCCTGCTTTTGGATTCCCTGTCTGGGTCCGTTTGACAGTTGGGCTGTTTGCACTTCTCCTCTAGACAGTGACACAAAGGGAGCTGGGGTGTAGCCTGCATATCCTGAGGAGCTGAGGGGAGGAGTGGTCACTTACTCCTGAAAGGGCTGTGCCTGCCCTCACACAATGTAGTCCCAACCCCCTGGTGTGTGTCTGGTGCCTGGCCAGGGCAAGGCAGGATTTTGAAAACAACAGAGACTTCTCTTTGAATTAGGCCTACTTCAAAGGAATAAAGGGGTATAAGAAGACGACCCAAAACCCTTGAAAATCAGATCACTTCTAAAACTAAGTGGAACCTCTGCCAAAGAGAAGAGCTGAGGAGAAGTGCTGCCCCTGCCTGTGAATGTGCTTTGTTGGGCTATCCTGCAGTTGCTGCTTCTGCTGCATGTGAAAGGGGACAAATACTGGACTTTGTTGTGCATTCCTGCTTGCGAAGAATCTCCAAGTTCTTGAACTGAGCTTGCCTCCTGTTGTTGAAGTCTCAGGGCCATCAAAGACTTCCCCTGCCAGCACCTTGACTCTCTGTTGAGACTCCTGCCCTGCCAAGTGGTGCCCTATCTAGTTCCTGGGCCCTTGAAAGGTGAAGTTGGCAGACAAGAACTGAAAATCCACACACAGACTGCCGTGCGGGGAGATTTTTGACACACCTTCTGTGATGTGGCTGATAAATGGTGCACCGCCAGCTCTGCAGCTGAAATCCACGCTCCACTTGCATCGTGGCTGGAAGATTGACACAACGCGGCTGGAGAAACGATGAGCAAAACCCACTAACAGAGACTGAAAACGACGCACACCCCATGCAGTGCGGTTTTCTGATAATGTGCTACCGGATTTTCCATGCATCGTCCCTGGGCATCCAAGTCTACCCAACTCTTTCAGATGCCAGGTTCCCTGTCTGGAAATTGATGCATCGCTCTCTTGAGAGGGAGACAAATGACGCATCGCCAACCCGACTGGAGAAGGAAACAACGCACGGCCTCACTTGCGAGTAAGGAATCTACACATTGCTGACTTTTCCGACGCATGCTCGCCCGTGCGGCATTCTTTTTTACGCTAACCAGGTACTTTGTGTAACAACAGCATTCTTACTGTTTTCTAAGGATTAAGGGACAGATGTATCAAATAAGGCATTTGCGATTCGGAAATAGCGATTTTTAAGAAATCGCTATTTCTGAATCACAAAATGCAATGTATCATAGTTGCTATACGGTAATAGCGATTTCTTAAAAATTGCAAATGCTATTACCAAATAGCAAATTGCAATACCAGCCCATTTGCACCTATGGGCCTGTAGGCCCATATGTGCGATTTTTTTTGCATTTCCCAAATTGCAAATTCCTAACTGGAATTTGCTAATTTTGGAAATGCAAAACCCAGGGTGCTGGGGCCTAAGGCCCCCTCTGCTGCACCCCAATAATTTTTTTAAGGACATGTAAGGTGCAAACATGTCAAAGGGGCATGTGTGCGTTACCTGTCAATTTTAAAAATGCATTTTTCATGCATTTTAAAAATTTGCACATGCTTACCACCAAGTTCAACTTGGTGGTAATAGTGATTCCTTAATGCCCAATTCGCATTAAGGAAAAGCTTGATACATGTGGTTTAGAAATCGGAAATAAGGATTCCTTATTTGTGATTTCTTATTTAGAGAATCGCAATTTGCGATGCTCTAAACGGGCTCGCAAGTTTAAGGAATCGAAATTTTAGCGATTCCTTAAAATTGCATAGTGAATGCCTTTCATACACGCGGAAAGGCATTTTTCAAAATGCCATTCGCACCATTTGCGAATGCAAAAAAGCTTAATACATCTAGCCCTAAGACTCCTATTCTTTTAAAAATTCATATATTGACTTGTGTATGTTGGATTTTTGTCATTCTGGTCTTGTTTTGTTTACATAAATATTACCTATTTATCTAAACCTGGGTTGTGTCATTTTGTATTGTTTTTACTGTATTAATGTGTGTTTTGGTAGAAATACTTTGCACACTGCTTCTGAAGTTAAGCCTGCCTGCTCGTGCCAAGCTACCCAGGGGGTGAGCGGGGGTTAACTGAGGGTGATTCTCCTTTACCCTGACTAGTGTGAGGGTCCAAGTGCCAACCAAAGACCCCATTTCTAACACCTCCCTACCTAGAAGTCCCATATTAAATTTGCAACATCTGTCTATGTATCTACGTTGTTGTTATCCTAAAATGCAGATATACACTATATTACTGCTATTGTAAGGTCAAAGATCTGATTATAGTAAACAGCACTATAATCATGTCTTACCTTATTATCATAATGTCGTAAGCAGAAAATTATTTGTTCTTTAAATCAGGTATTGTGGCTCCTGTGCAAATCAGTAAGATCAAATACATCCATTAGTCCCTGAGTAATCAAATCCACAGTCTTCTAGAATACTATTGCCCATCATTAACTCTGATTAATCTTGTAGTGTAATCAGCAGCACATTATGAACCAGAAACTGTAGGGGGGTAAATAAAGCCAATGTCAAGGCACCTGTAAACCCCTTAGTCATTACCAAAGAAGTTCTCACCACAACATTCAAGTCTCAGGAACATCCTCATTCTGAGTACACATAGCTGCAAACAGCTTTATTCCCAAAGGAACCTCGATGTATACGCTACTTGTCACAGCATGACGCCGGGAATCAATAATACTTCTGGGAGTGCCCCCAAGTCCAAGTGGCATTTAGCCAAAATGATGGCATTAAACTTGGGTGCCATTTTTTAATCTGTTTATGTTTATATACGTGCAATGCATCTGTGTCTCCAGTCTCAATTATTGCAAAGCATACGCCCATTTCCATGTCAGGACCAGAGGCTCTGATTATGCTTCTCTTTCCATGCTTTTAATAACTCAGCAGCCAATAGGAAAGATTATTATACAAAAACTACAAATCCCATGAAACCATATGACAACACTACAACCATAGAGACCAGCTCTATAAAACCCTTGTGGCTCAGAGACTCTTCCTCTTTCTTTGCTGCTCGGCAGCCAGTTAAGTCACCCTTTGCTTTAGCGCGTGTAACTTGGGATTTTAAAGTTTGATATGTTTATTTTCGTAGTGATGTTTAGCGCGACGCTTGCTTAAAATGAGCAGCTTGCCGCCCGTAACACCAGTGGAGTGGGAGCCTTATTGGGGAGCAGGACTGCGCGACTAGTTTGTGCGGTCCTATTTCTATTTCTATTACGGGCGAGAACGTGCAAGCCGACCGGCTTTCCTTTCCTCTCTGAGCCGATCGACTCTCGCTTTCAAATCTGGCATAAAAAGCTGCACTCTGCCTGCTCCGTGTGGATTTTCTCCTCGGGAGGCAGATTTTGCAGACTTAGCTGCGGAAATGGTGCTGATTGCCCCCCCACAACCATGGTTTCCCATCATTCTGGAATTGGCCTGCGCTCCTCCTCACCTCGGTCTTGGAATCTCCTCCTGGACCCGGGGAAATCCCCTCATCCCTTGATCTTGTCAGGCCAACTGTCTCTCCTGGCCTGACTTCATTCAGGCAAAACTGGAACCACCCAGACCTTTTGGGCAAAGCTCAGGAATTCATCAACCAGTCCTGGGTTCCCAACACTCATAAAGATTATTCCTCAGCCTGGAGGCGCTGGTGTAGCTGGTGTTCTTCACGGGGTTCAGATCCCCTTACTGCCGATTGCACCTTGATTTAGAATTTTCTAGCTTCACTGACCGCCTCTGGAATGGCTTATAACTCAATCAACAATTTCCATTCGCCATTTCGGCTGGCCATGTGTTTGTTGAGGGTAGGCCTATCGGCCAATTGCCTATGGTTTGTAAACTGATTAGGGGCATTAGAATGTTGAAACCACCTTGTGACGGGCTGGATTGCGATCGCCGGCACACAGCCCTGGCTTGTGCTGACTCTGCCCCTGGTGCTCTTAGTCTGACCCGCCTCCCGTCCCGTGATTGGTGGGATGGTCATGAATGGCGGGCTGCTGAGAGGTCAAAACTGCCACTGGCAGCACTTGCAGATGTCGGCAGTTCGGAAGACACAGACGAACGACCACAGGAGGAGGAAGAAACTCGACCATGAGAGGAGAAGGACAGCGCACATCAGAAGGACGAAGGAGAGGGAGAGTGGTGGTGCCTCGAGACAAGGGAATCAGCGAATCCCGTCCTCTACTCAGGAAGACAACCGGAGGCGTCTGACGTGTTCAGCAGAGACAGGCAACCGGGAGGACGAACGCTACCGCCTGCCACGCTTCTGGAGAAGCGTGGCAACTCCAGGTGCGTGGGAGCACATCCCTGTGAGAAAACGAGAGAAAGAGAGAGAGTGTGAGAGAACTGTATGGAAAGGGGGGAAGAAGAGAGAAAGGAGGTGATAACATATAGGGGAACAAAACGGGCACTGAAAGGAGGGGGGGGACAGACAAACCACCAATTGAGCACCATAAAGCACTTGTATTAGAATATTGGACTTCAAAGGCACTGCGCACAAAACAGCACCAAAGAAAAGGAAAAGAGGCACTGAGCACTATAATAAGGCCAAGCAGACCGTTCCAGGACAGCGCATAGAAAAGACAGAAAACAGAAGAGAGACAGATAACAAAACCCTGTTAAGGTAAGAGAAAGACAGGAAGAAAACATAATAAAAAGACTAAAACAAAGGCAACCTGACCACTTACCATATTTCCTCTGTTCTCTCACATGTACTTCCCGGGGACGCCTGTACTCCAAGAAAACAAAGAGAGAGACGAGTGAAGAATAATCCACAATCGAAACAGCCATTCCACCCACCGCCCAAGAAGAAAACCCTAAACCCACCTGTATCTTACCTCATCAATTACCACATTGATCCAATAAAACTCTGGTACACCTCAACAGCGTGTTTGAGTATTCCTTCCACGCGTGCCCGGTCACACACCTCTTCCCAAATACTAAGATCTGTGGGAGAATACATTGTTTTGCAGTTTTTAATTTCTGGCAATTTATTTGGCATATAGCCAGGAAATATTAGCATGGAACCCGGATGCCATCTTTGAGTCACCTTATACACCCACTATGTAACCATGAAAGACACGCCTTTGTTTGGGTGATGATCCCCTAGTGTCAACGACATAGGCGTAGGACTACGCAGCTGACTAAATCCACCACCATCTTGTAGTGTATCAGAAAGAAAGACATATACACCTCTGAATACCGGTCACTATAAAATCATCAGCGCACACTACATATGATAGGTAACCTATGATAAAGCCCAATATACCGGTAACAACTGCAACTATGGCCAGTCAAACTAATGTTGGATGTTAAAGACTCTTTGGGCCAGAGAACAAGCAATATGTCATGGAATGACAAAGATGGACTAGGAGTAATGAAAGATACTGGTAAATATTTGAGGCTTTAAATCACATCTCACCTTCTCATCCTATTCCAATTTCCTGAATTACTGATTTAAAACAAAACATTTTGACTTTAACCCAACTTTCCTCATAAAAATCTTGCCAACACTAGGTGAAAAGCTACCTATCTAGTTTAATGCAGACTGGGTGTAGCACAGGAAAGCAATCAGTCAGGGAGCACTGAAGACAATTGTTTTTTCTCTAGGTCATAGTCCGCCTATCACCCACTTACCACCTGTAGTGATGCCTCACAAACAGCCACAATTGAGACACTGTCAACAAGTGAATTGTTTGTGATCAGCCACCAGTTGCTAGAATCCATCACCCAATAGAAAAATGGAATCTAGAAGTTTTCCAGTGACTAAGGGGCATATTTATACTCTGTTTGCGCCGAATGTGCGTCAAAATTTTTGACGCACAATCGGCGCAAACCATGACCCATATTTATTCTTTGACGTCCGACCCCGCGGGCGTCAAAGTTCCACCATGTGCGTCATTTTTTGGAAGGGGGAACCAGCCTTGCGTTAATTATATGCAAGGTAGGCGTTCCCTTCCAAAAAATGACTTTAAGGCCTGTGCCCCATATTTATACTGTGATGTCATTTTGACGCACAGGAGGGGGCAGGCCTTAAAAAACGGCGCCCAGCCTGATGGGCGCCGTTTTTTAACGCCTGGGTCAGGGCAGGCATAAGGGACCTGTGGGCTCAGAAGGAGCCCAGAGGTGCCCTCCCATGCCCCCAGGGACACCCCCTGCCACCCTTGCCCACCCCAGGAGGACACCCAAGGATGGAGGGACCCATCCCAGGGAAGTAGAGGTAAGTTGGGGTAAGTATTTTTTTTCGTATTTTTTTTGTGGCATAGGGGGGCCTGATTTGGGCCCCCCTACATGCCACTATGCCCAATGACCATGCCCAGGTGACATAAGTCCCCTGGGCATGGCCATTGGGCAAGGGGACATGACTCCTGTCTTTGCTAAGACAGGAGTCATTTCAATGGGGGTTGGGCGTAAAAAAAAATGGCGCTAATCGGGTTGAGGCCTGAATTTTGCCTCAGACCTGACTTGCCCCATTTTTTGACACCCAACCTCCATTTTCCCCTACGCCGGCGCTGCCTGGTGTGAGTCATTTTTTTTGACGCACACCAGTCCGCAGCGCCGGCTAACGTCATTCAATAAATAAGGCGCCCGCATGGCGCTTTGGAATGGCGTTAGCCGGCGGTAAAATGTTTGACGCACAACTGCGTTGGCGCAGTTGTGCGTCAAAAAGTATAAATATGGGCCTAAGTATAATATTGGCTGAATTCTCTCCATTGTGGAAGGTAGCAAAATCAATAAATGTTTAGCCAGTAGAAAAGGCGAAATAGGAAAGGGTGATGTCTTGGTCCCATGTAAAAGGTCAAAAGAATCATAGAGAAGAAACCCAGACCTATTCTATCCACAAGACAATCTGGAAATACCCAGGGATAGGGAGGTTTTGCCTGTGGGGCAGCAAGTGTCCTAGGTCTCCTGGCCAACATCATGAACATCAAGAAGAATATCTTCATTATATGAAGCTTTATGACACCACATCCAAACACTCAGCTCAGGTTATCTGAAGGATGCATTAACTCGAGGTAAGTCTCAATCTAGAGCTAAGGATTTTACTCCTGGCCTTGGAAGAGCAAAGCTCTTTAGAAGATGGACAGCCATTTCACAACAATTGGACCAAAGATCAGGAAAATGTAAAAGAATTTTGTAGAGATTGGCACGCTAGATTTTTTTATACACTATTACACAGATATTAGCAGAGGAAAACAATCAAAAAGAATTAAAAGCCTAAACAAAGAAGTGAGGTGAGATGGGCTATGAACAGTAGGAAAATAGAAGATTGATGAGGTTTTGCAATGCAAATATTGAATAGTTCATGTACTCTAAACACAGTTTTCTTGTTGGTGATACCTTCTATGACTCAGAAGAAAGCAATTGCCATGGAACTAAAATGATTGAAAATAAATATGGTCTCAAAGTTAGATTGGTGAAAGTTAAAAAAAACACACACTATCAAGTGTATCGGCTTTCTGTATGGATTAACTATTCTTCAACAGCATTCTGTTTGTTGACCTCTAATGCAAGCCTTTTCCTACTAACAAGAGCACATACATGTCCAGTGTATCGTTAAAGGCACTTCAGCAATCGTTATTGAGTGTGCTCTAAAACTGATAATTCCAGTAAAGGTTACAAAAATGAATGTTACACTAAAAGAGAGGCATAAGTCACTGATTCACTCCTAAACCATGAGCGTTGAGATGTCACAGCAGTGGCCACCTAACTCCGATAGTGCCAAGTGCCAGGACACCCTTGGCATGATGTGACTGGTATCCAGCAGTTCATGGTAGAGAGGAGCCTAAAGCGTGCTACGGCCAGGGCTTACAGTATGAGAAGGCCCATCTCCAGAAGAATGAAGCAGTTTAGCTCTTGAGGGCAGATGTGAACATCTCTGCTGTGACTATTTCTGAACTGTTCCCCAAAGGCATCTCAACCTCAGCTTCTGGCATGCATTGTAATGATCACTTTTAGTAGTGATATGGATAAACGGAGCTTGACAAAGGAGATAAGAGTCAGAACAAGGTCAACAACTGCCTTTCATGTTAAAGCACCTTCCAGGGGCTACACATGTAAATAAGGCATCCAGATAGAGCTATTCCATATTCTTATATACACGACTGTGCTTCAGTATACAAATTGCATTCAGGAGATATTTGGAGATCCAATTCATGACACATACCAAATTCAACGCAGAACACCTTTCTGAATACGAATAACCTCAGTGTACTGAGCATAAAGAAAACCTGCAAAGTTTGCTACAAATGATGAAAACAGAAACAGGAAATGACAGGTTAATGGGACCAGGAGTTTCCAACTCTATAGTTCCCCTAACTAGTGCCCAGTTTATGTACAAATGTACTTCCTGACTTCACCACAAAAATACCTAAATGCATATCTTTCCATGGACAAGTTCATGGCTCTGTACTTGGGGGAAAATTTGAGGTATCCAATATCCAAAACACACACCAAGAATGCACATGCCCACAAGTTCTGCATGGCAGGTGCATAAAGGCATTGCTGATCCATCACCAATAATACCATATTTTAACACTGGTAATAGATTGGAAACAAGTACTGACCAAAGCATTTTATGTGCTAAAAAAATGCAAACACAGATTTGCACAAATTGTGTGGTGCTGTTAATAATGGTGGTGATAGTAGGAGTGATGGTGTCTTGTAGTAATGGAGTGGTAGTAACGGAGGTGGTAAGGGATAGTTGTAAGGGTAGTACTAGTGATAGTGCTAAGGAAGTTGGTGATAATGGTGGTGGTTGCAGATGCAATGGTGATGGTGGTAATCGTAGTGGTGATGGTGGCAAGGGTGGTGTTGATGATAATAATAGTTGTGAAGCAATAATTGAGTTAGGCGCACTCTACATTCAGAGATCAGTAACCTAGAGAAGGAATTGAGAGCGCTGGAAACAGCGGTGGCAAGACAGGAAGCACCCTACACCGTATTGCAAGAGGCGCGCTCAAAATATAAAGAAGCAGATGCTCGCCTCCGTAGGCATGACCACAAATATTACTTGATGAGACTGCAGTCGGAAGGAGACAGGTCAGGCAGGCTACTGGCATGGCTCCTGAAGGGAGACCGACAACAACCCCCAATAGGGGCCATACGACTAGACAACGGAGAGATGGCCTCCACACAACAGGAGATAAATGGGGCATTCAGGGAATATTACGCTAACCTTTACGCCAAGAGAACGGCCTGTACGCCCACACAGCTCACCGCATTCCTGGCAGGATCCCAGTTGGCACAATTGTCCCAGGGAGACGCTGAGAAACTGGAGGCCCCGTTGAGCTTAGCGGAGTTAAATGTAGCAATAACACAGATGCCCAGGAATAAAGCACCGGGAATAGATGGCCTCCCATTAGAATACTACACGAAATACTCAAATTATTTAAAGCCTCACCTACTGAAAGTGTTCGAAGAAGCCTGGAACCACAAGGCGCTGCCCCCCTCACAAAGAGAAGCCATGATAGCGGTCCTACCCAAACAGGGAAGGGACCCCATGGACGTTAAATCCTATAGACCATTATCATTATTAAACACTGACTGTAAAATCCTGTGTAAAGTATTGGCTAACAGGCTAGCACCCGTCATTCACACTTTAATACATGATGATCAAAATGGCTTCATCCCCAGGCGCAACACCTTTCGAAATATCTGCAGACTATTGGGAGTGATGGGGGGCACTCCACCGGGGGCGCTTGAAGAAACAGTGCTTGCACTAGACATTGAGAAGGCATTCGACACGCTAGGGTGGGACTTTCTGTTCGACACCATGCGGAAAATGGGAATAGGCCCTAAATATATACAATGGGTGCAGACATTATACTCCAGACCACAAGTACGCGTGAAGACAGGGAGAGTTGTATCTGACAGTATCCCGATCGCCTGGGGCACTAGACAGGGGTGCCCCCTGTCCCCTTTGCTGTTCGCGATAGCGATGGAACCATTGGCGACCCGCCTGCGGATGATGGAGGACAGCTGGGGCATACTCAGGAATGGGGCGAAACATATAATATCTCTATATGCTGATGATGCCTTAATATACCTGCAGAAGGGAACTGAGATGATTCCGCTGGTGGTTTCACTTTTGACTGAATTTGGAGGGTTATCTGGCCTGGTGGTGAACTGGGGTAAATCGTGCGTGTTCCCCCGTCTCCACGGCCGCTGCTAAATAGAGCTACATCCCAGACCGGGCAATTGAAATGGTGTTTTGACTCATTTAAATACCTGGGGGTACAAATATATCACAGCACAGAGGACCTCAGAGATGGAAACTTGGGGAGAGCTCTAGCTTCCATAAAAGGATCGCTGCGTTTCTGGTGCAAACTTCCGCTATCACCGATGGGCAGAGTGGCAATGGCAAACATGCTGATACTACCTAGGCTATTATATTATTTTGCGGCACTGCCGCTTTTGATCCCTGGAAGTTTCTTCCAGGACCTGAACGGAGCCCTGTTGCAACTCATATGACCGGGAGGCAGAGCGAGCGTTGCACTGACTACACTACAGCGGCCAGTGTCTGAGGGCGGCCTGGGCGCCCCTAACTTTGAACGCTACTAGGCGGCTGCGCAGCTGTAGTGGATATTGAGCTGGATACATAGGCCCACACTGGCTGAATCGGAACGGGCACTGATGCACTTGTGCGGCACACCATTGGTGGCATGGCTGGCTACCAGGACTCCGAGGGATGTGTCCGATAAACCACTCATGCTAGTGGCGCATGCATGCTGGAAGAGATATATTCAAAATGGCCGTAGCGCGCTCCCCTACTCACTCCTCATACAGCTGGGCGTAATTCCTGGCTGGGAAAGAGGAGAAAGAAAACGTTCACTATCGGTCTGGACGGAGGCGGGCATAGAGACGATAGGTGACTGCTTTGAAGAAGGGAAATTAATGTCCTTCGAACAGATACGGGATCTCTCTTCTGTAAATCCTGGTCAGTTCATGACATTTTATGCTATATGCCACTCCATCAAGAAGTTGTGGTTAGCAGGGAACCAAGAACCTGCGACCACCTCAGCATTACATCACATGCTACAATATGACAGCCAGTCAAAAGTCGTGTCGAATCTATACAAAACTCTGAACAAATACCCCGCACCCAACTTAGAAAATACTCGGAGAAGGTGGAACGCAGTCCTCCCAACCCTGATTTCGCAAGAGGAATGGCCGAATGCGTTGCACCACACGCAAGGGGTATCGAGAAACCCCAGGTTCCGCTATACGCAATTTAATTATACACATCAAGCGTATCTCTCACCAGCCGTGGTTAAACATATGCTTCCTAGCTCGGACCCAACCTGTCCAAGATGCCAGGCTCCGCTGGCGCACTTCTATCATATGGTCTGGGAATGCGCACAGGTGCACAGTGAGATAGCGGAGAGGGTATTGGAGCTAACGGGGTTGGCGTTAACAACAGACCCTAAATCTTGCTTGCTGGGACTGAGGCAGAGAGACAAGAAACATAAGTATTTACATAAATTTGCAGACCTAGCATACGTAATGTATAAAAGAAAGATAGCAATGAACTGGAAATCTGCCTCTGCTCCAGACCTGAAAACTTGGCACAACACGACACTGAAATGGGCTAGCGCAGAATTGATGGTGCTGCGGAAATCGGCCATGTAGGGACAACAGCACACGGGCAGCGAGGTTTGGGAAACCCTAATAAATAGATTGGAAGCCAAAAGCGATGAAAAACCACCATGAACCAGAACAACAGCGACCCTAAGACAAACACTCACTCACCTAACAGACCCATACACCCCAAATGGGTCCGACAAGTCAAACTCGATGCCCAAGGGTCACCGCTTTGCCCACCTCCTGCACCAGCAAATATCCGCAGCGAACCCGGTGCGAGACTAGGGCCCCACACAGGAACACAAGATCTCGGAACCCACACACCACTGATAGCCACTTAAATGGGCCTCCCCCCTCCACAGTAATCCACTAGACATGACAACACCACTTTTCCGGGACACATAAGCTCCTTACACACACATGGTAAGAATGAACATGCAGGAACTATGCTTGAAATTCCTCAAAAGTAATATGACGAGACCTCAGTTAAGCTTCGATTGTTAATCTGTGTGAAAAAGGTGCAATAAGATTTATTATATCCTGGCATTGTACACGATGGAAATGCAATAAAAATATTAAAAAAAAAAAAAAAGTTGTGAAACAATAATTGAGCAGTTTGTGGTGATGGTAATGGTAGTGACAATGGGAATAGTGGCAATAGTGGTGGTAATGGTTATGGTAATGGTTGTAGTAGTAATGGTGGTGGTAATGGTGGTAGTAATTGAGAAATTGTGTTTGCAACATTTTAGTGGTAATTGTGGTAATGGAAACCAGTGGTAGATCTAGGCAACACTAGCACTATTAGCTAAATTCATTTAGGGCAAGCACACAAATGCTAAAAAAAACTACAAAATAACTATTGCACAAAACAACAAGACAACACAATACCAGCACAACTTATCAATAGAACACCAACCGAAAAAATAACATACCAACACAGCGTAAAACAACAAAATTCTATTGTGGTGCAATAATACTGTTGATGGGTCATAGTTTGTTGGAGTGGTAGTGTGTTTCATAAGAATTCTAGGTTGTGTTGGTGTAGTATGATTTTGCTTTTTGGTGTGCTCTTGTTTTGATAGTTTGTTTTGTTCTGTGGACTGGTGTGCTATGTTGTTGTGTTGGTATGTTCCTAGGCTAAGGCCTTCTGTTATGTAGCTATGTTGTTTTAATCTCATTGTAATATGTTAATGTGTTGTGTGGGTGTATTGTATTTTGTTATTGTGTTGTGTTGATGTGGTGTATTGCTCTGTTGTCAAAAGTTTTCTTATGTTATTTGTCTTTACTGCATTATTGTTGAGGTGTTTGTGTTGTTTTCATGCATTTTGCTGGGTTGCTCTGTGTTGTACAGGTGTTTTGTAGCTGTGTAGCTGTGTGTACGTGCTGTGCTGCGGTGTTGATATGTTATGATCATGTGTTTTGTGGTGTTATCTTGTGTTTTGCCTACTTAGTTTTCATTATTATGGTGTGTTGAGTTTTGTTGCTGCTTTTGAGTGTTGTACTTTTGGTCTGTTTTATTGTTTTATTTATGTAATGTTGTCTGGGAAGGTTGTTTTCACTAAATATTGAACTATATAATACCAAGTACAAATAATAGAAAGGTCAAAATGGTTTTTAGATCAACCTCTTAGATGTTTAACAAAACTGCTGGTCCGGCGTAGTTTATTAGTCACAAACATAACGCATTTTCAGATAATTTAGAACATCTCAGGATATAATATGATAAGAGAGCTCAGGTTGCGTATGTACTTACTCCTGATACATAATGAGTAATCTACTGGTCACAGGTATGAATTGGCATAAAATACCCCAGAGGATGACCTGTACATCACAAGTTCCGATCCCAGCAAGATTAATCCCTGGGTTTGTGTGCTTGTAGAAGAGATCCTTATACAACCTTGCAGGACACATTTTGCTTACCCTAGACAAATAGGTGAGTGCTATATAACAGGCATGGGCTGCATTTAAATCTTTGCAAGATTTCACTCGATCTTGTGCTAATGTCAGTATAATTTAAAAAAATCGACTGATATAGTTACCAAAAACACATTTAGGTTATGGTGCACTATATCAGAGGTCATCACTGATTGCCCACTGTGAGAAAGTAGCCTCTTTCTAGTATGGTTACCCCCATTTTGGCCTGTTTGTCATGTGTATTGACTGTGTCAGTGGGATCCTGCTAGTCAGGAAGCCAGTGCTTATTTGTGGCCTGCTTGTCAGTGTATTTCACTGTTTTCTAAATTGTCACTGGAATCCTGCTAATCAGATCTCAAGTGCTCATGCTCTCTCTGTTTCTAAATTTGTGACTACATACTAGTGACTCTGTATTTGAATCCAAATTTGCATACTGGACCTCCCCTTATAAGTCCCTAGTATATGGTACATAGGTACCCATGGCATTGGGGTTCCAGGGAATCCTTATGGGCGGCAGCATTTCTTTTGCCACCCATAAGGGGACCGTATAAAGACTTCTTCAGGACTGCCATTACAGCCTGTGTGAAATAGTACATGCACTATTTTACAGCCATTTTCACTGCACCAGGTCACTTATAACTCACCAATATGTCTAACCTTCAGTCCGTGAAGGCTAGGTGCATAGCACCTGTGTGTGAGGGCACCACTGCACTAGCAGAGGTGCCCCCATGTTGTCCAGGCCCATTTTCCAAGACTTTGTGAGTGTGGGACGCCATTATAAGGGTGCACTACATATAGATCAATACCTATATACAGCTTCACAGTGGTAACTCCGAATATGCCATGTAAGGTGTCTAACAACTGGGAATTGTATCCCAATATTGATTCCAGTATTGGTTGCAGAACCCCATGCACTCTGGGGGCTCTATCATGGCCCACCAATACTGCTATACCAGCCTTCTGAGGTTTCCACTGCAGTCACAGCTGCTGCCACTTCACAGGCGGGCCTCTGCCCTCCTGGGGCTTGAGCAGCTCAATTCCAGGAAGGTAGAACAATGCATTTCCTTTAGGAGAGGGATGTTACTCCCTCTCCCTTTGGAAATAGGTGTTACAGGCATGGGAGGGGTATCCTCCCAGAGCCTATGGAAATGCATTCAAGGGCACAGATGGTGCCTTCCTTGCATAATCCATTCTACACTGGGTCAGGAACACCCAGTCCCTGCTCTGGTGTGACATTGGACAAAGGAAAGGGGAGGGCCCTTTCCCTGTCCATCACCACCCCACGGGTGGTGCCCAGAGCTCCTCCAGAGTGTCCCTTTGTTCTGCCTTCTTGTTTTCAGGATGGTCAGGGTACTCTGGGAGCATCTGAGTGGCCAGTGTCAGCAGGTGATGTAAGAGACCTCTCCTGATAGGTGCTTGCCTGGTTAGATGACCAATCCCTCTCTCAGGGCTATTTAGGGTCTCTCATCTGGGTGTTTCTTCAGATTCAGATTGCAAGACTCCAGCAGGAATTTTCTGCATCCTTTACTTCATCTTCTACAGACGGATCAACCACTGACTGCTCCAGGAACTCCACAAAACTGCAACAAAGAAGCTTAGATGACTACTGCAACATTGTATCTTCAGCTCCTGCCAGCAACTGCAACAGTTTCCAGATCGTGCATCCTCCGAGGACTGCCTGTCTTCAGCCTGCACCAGAAGAACCAAAGGAATCTCCTGTGGAGTGACGGAGTCACTTCCCTGCTTCAGCAGGCACCTCTCTGCTGCGATGACCGGTGGCTTGGGTCCCCTTTCCAAATGAAGGCATGGATCCAGTGACATGGGTGGTGGACTAAAGTGACTCCAGAAGTCCCAATGTCCCACTGTCCACATTTGGTGGAGGTAGAAGCTGGCCTCCCACGCAAGACAGTACCCCTATGGACCGGCGGTTGCCAAGGCTTGTGTGCGACCTTCCAAGAAGTTCTTTGTGCACAGCACAGCTTAGGCTCCCAGCACTCCATCCTGCGATGCACAGATTCCTGAATGGTTCTCCAGTGGTGTGGGAATTCTTTTTGTTGTGCTGCATGCACCTACATTTGCACCTTCTTTGTCCTTGTGCTGTGGGACTCCTGTGTGTGCTGCCTTGTCTTCTGAGGGCTCTCTGAGTGGCTAAGAGCCCACTCTGTCTCCCCTTCCTGGGTCGAGACCACCAGGACCCTCCTGGTCCCAGACTGCGCCATTTTCGCTAACTGCGAGCTTTGCATGTGCCTAGGATTGTTGGCGGAATCCAGTAACACAACCACACTGCATTCATCCATCCAGCATTGGACATCTTCTGCACCAACTAGGAGCCTTAACATGTCTTCTTTGGTGCAATACTGACTTTGTCTTCTCGCTGGTGCTTCTTCTTTTGCACCTTCATCCAGGTTAGCAGGGGTGTAGGAAAGTAGCCTCTTTCTAGCATGGGTACCCGCACTTTTGGCCTGTTTGTGAGTGTGTGTCAATGTGTTTTTACTGTGTTACTGGGATCCTGCTAGCCCGGACCCCAGTGCTTATAGATAAAAACCTATATGTCTGTGTGTTTTGCCTGCCTCACTGGGATCCTGCTAGCCAGGACCTCAGTGCTCATAGTTTGTGGCCTATGTATGTGTTGTCAGTAGTGCTTAACTGTGTCACTGAGGCTCTGCTAACCAGAACCTCAGTGCTTCTGCTCTCTCTGCTTTTAAATTTGTCACTGTAGGCCAGTGACTTCATTTACCAATTTCAATTGGCACACTGGACCCCCCTTATAAGTCCCTAGTAAATGGTACCTAGGTACCCACAGCATTGGGGTAAACACAAAAGAGAAAGGGGGGAATGGGTTACAGGAATGGGCGCTCACAGATAGTCATCAAATTCTTTTTAGAGAACAGCAATATTAGACACAGTGCTCCTGGAAGGAGGGTACTCCCAACTCCTCCAACCTTTCTCAAAAGAAAAACAAAACACAATTCCAAAAACCAAGGCAGTCGTGGAATGATATATACTCAAAAGTCTGTATTTAAGTATGATGGAGTTTGTTTTTTCAATTATTCAGTTTCACTGTAAGTCATGTAGTCCAAAGTCAGTGCTTTGCATTCATGTTTGTTTTATTCTTGAAATGTTTTTTTCATAAATGGTCCACAAAACAACAGCCACACATGAAACTGAATAATTGAAGATTCAAACTCTATCATACTTAAACACAGACTTTTGAGTATATTTCATTCCACGGGTTCCTTGGTTTTTGGACCTACGGCATTGGGGCTCCAGGAGATCCATATGGGCTGCAGCAATTCTTTTGCCTTCCATAGGGATCTCAGACAAACCCTTACACGAGACTGCCATTGCAGCCTGCATGGAATAGTGTACATACTATTTTACAGCCATTTTCACTGCACTCAAGTAACTTATAAGTCACCTATATGTCTAACCTTCAATTGCTTAAGGTTAGACGCAAAGTTACTAAGTGTGAGGGCACCCCTGCACTAGTAAAGGTACCCCCACATAGTTCAGGACCATTTCCCCAGACTTTGTGAGTGCGGGGACACCATTACATATGTGCACTACACATAGGTCAGTACCTATATGTAGCTTCACAATGGTAACTCCGAATATGGCCATGTAACATGTCTAAGATCATGGAATTGTCCCCCCATTCCATATGTGGTATTGGGGAGCCAAGCTCATGCATCCTGGGGGCTCCACCATGGACCCCCAGTATTGCCAAACCAGCTCTTTGAGGCTGGCACTGCAGCTACAGCTGCTGCCACCTCACAGACAGGGTTCTACCCTCCTGGGGTCTGGTCAGCCCAGTCCCAGGAAGGCAGAACAAAGCATTTCCTCTGAGAGCAGGATGTTACACCCTCTCCCTTTGGAAATAGGTGTTACAGGCTGGGGAGGGTTAGTCTACCCCAGCCTTTGGAAATGCTTTGAAAGGCACAGATGGTGCCCTCTATGCTTAAACCAGTCTACACCAGTTCAGAGACCCCTCTTTCCCTGCTCTGGCAGGAAACTGGGCAAAGGAGAGGGGAGTGACCACTTCCCTGTCCATCACCACCGTAGGGATGGTGCCCAGAGCTCCTCCTGTGTGTCCCAGACTTCAGCCATCTTGCTTTGCAAGGTGTGGGGACACTCTGGAGGGCTCTCAGTGGCCAGTGCCAGCAGGTGACGTCAGAGACCCCGCCTGATAGGTCCATATCTGATAAGTTAGCCAATCCCCTCTCAGGGCTATTTAGTGTCTCTCCTGTGGGTTCTCTTGAGATTCTGCTTGCAAGTTTCCTTCAGGAATCCTCGGCAACAACTTCAGACTCCTCTGACCTCGGATCAACCGCAGCCTGCTCCAAGAAATACTGTAACTGCAACAAAGTGTCTACAAGAGATACTTTTCTTCAGCAACCTCAGCTCCAAGTCAGCAACTGCAACAGTTTCCACAGTGGGCACGCTCTGGGGCCTCCCTGTCTTCATCCTGCATCAAAAGAGCCAAAGAAATCTCCCGTGGGGTGACAGAGTCACTCCCCTGCTCCAAGCAGGCAGCTTGAAGATGATGACCAGTGCCCTAGGACTCCTCTCACAACAACAAGCATGCTCCTAAGGACACAGAGGGTGGACATCATCAACATAGACTGTCCTGAGGTCCTGCAGATGCAATTTGGAGGAGGTAAGACCTTGCATTCCCCAAGAGCGACAGTACCCCTGGGAACTGTGCCTTCTTCACCTCCTGAGGCCTCTGTGCATTCTTTGCAGATTTCCATCATGCACAGCCTGGCCCAGGTCCTCAGCACTCCATCCTGCGATGCTTAACTCACTGAGTTGTTCTCCGGCGGCGTGGGCCCTTCTTTTGTTGTGCTGCATCAAAACCGCATTTTGCACCTCCTTTGAACCCGGAACCTGTGACTCCTGTGGGTGCTGGCTGGCATCCTGAGGGCTCTCTAAAGTGCTGAGAGCCACCTCTTGCTCCTCACACAGAGTTGAGGCTCCCAGGTCCCTCCTGGGTCCATCCAGTGCCATTTTGACGCAAAATGCACTTTTGTCATAGCCAAGGCTTGTTGGTGACTTCCAACACAAAATCTCATCTTCAATGATCTTTACGCCATGGGGCATATTTTGCATCATGCAGGAACTCACTGACATCTTCCTAGGGTGCATTCCTGCAGTTTCGACTAACTGGAGACCCTTCTTTTACACCCTCTTCAGGGTAGGCAGGGGCTCCTGTCCTTCCTGAAACTTCTATCGACTTCTGGACTTGGTACCCCTCCTTCGCAGGTTTTCAAGTCCAATAATCCAGCAGTTGTTCTTTGCGGACTTGGTTGCCTGCTGCAAAATCCCCAAAACAAGTTGTAGTGTGTCCTAAGGAAACTTATAGTACTTTACTCCTGCTTTTCTGGGCTCTGGGATGGGGTAATGTACCTTTGCTGTATTCCTACTCTCCCATCGATTCTGCACACACTACACTTGTCTAGAGGGGATTTGTGATTCACATTCCATTTTCTTAGTATATGGTTTGTGTTGCCCCTAGACCTATTTTCTCCCATTGCATTCTATAGGCTTTCCTACTGTTTGCATTGTTCTATGACTATTTACTTGTCTATATTTGGTGTCTAGTGTATATATTGTGTATAATACTTACCTCCAGAAGGAGTATTGTCTCTACGATATTTTTGATACTGTGTCACCAAATAAATACCTTTATTTTTGGTTACAATGAGTATTGTCTTTACTTGTATATAAGTACTGTGGAACAAAACGTGGTATTTCATGAGCTTTGCATGTCTCCTAGTTCAGCCTAAGCTGCTCTACTATAGCTACCTATATCAGCCTAAGCTGCTAGAACACTACTACATTCACTAATAAGGGATAACTGGACCTGGTATAAGGTGTAAGTACCCAAGGTACCCACTACAAACCAGGCCAGCCTCCTACATTGGTGGTGCAGCAGTGGGATAAGTACCTGCAATTGTTTTACCACTTTGTTACCTGTGCTTTTCACAAGAAAAGCTTGCTCCAGTACTTAGAGCATATATAATAAATGCCTAAAAACTATTTTCTAACTTTCTTAAAATTTCTTTAAACTTTGCAAATGTTTTTCCAAAGTTCTGAAAAGTTTCTTCTATTCTCTAAAAAGTTAGCTCTGTTATTCTACTAACTTTGTACTCACTTTCCTAAACTTTTTTCTTTCAACAGGTCTTCTGTAGAAGCCACCCCTAGAGCTGTGAAGACTACCTATGACAACTTAAACTATAAAAGCTTGAAGGGGCTCTGCATTGAAAGAAATTTAGGGATTGGGAAGAACCCCAATAAGGAGTACCTCTTAAATCTCCTCCTCCATGATGACCAGGGAATCAGCGTGGAGGAAGAGGTAGAGGATAGCTTCAACCAGGCTCCTGTTCTCCCTGGACTCTTCAGTGCTTCTTGGACTTGGTCCCCTTCTTCCACAGGTCTTCAGGTCCAGGAATCCATTGTTGGTGTCTTGCAGTCTCTTCTGGTTCTTGCATTATCCTCTATCACAGGCTCTAATGTGTTCTAGGAAACTTGCTGTGTGTTACTACTGCTTTCCAGGACTCTGGGTTGGGGTACATTACATACTTTTGGTGTTTCCTTACACCCCCAGGGCCCCTCTACACACTACACTTACCTATGTGGGAAACTGACTTTCACATTCCACTATTTTAGAATATGGTTTGTGTTTCCTCTAGGCCCATTGCAACCTATGGTGATTTTCACTATTGGCACTGTTTTCCTACTGTGTACTTATTTTTTTCTTGTTACTAGTGTATATATTGTGTAATTTACTTACCTCCTAAGGGAGTATAGTCTCCAAAGTATTTTTTGCATTGTGTGACTAAAATAAAGTACCTTTATTTTAGTAACACTGAGTATTGTCTTTCATGTGTGGAAGTACTGTGTGACTTCAGTGGTATTGCAAAACCTTTACATTTCTCCTAGTTCAGCCTAGGCTGCTCTGCCTACAGGTACCTCTAGACAGCCTGGCTTCCAGACACTGACTACATTTCACTAATAAGGAATAACTGGACCTTGTATAAGGTGTAAGTACCTTTGGTACCCACCACAAACCAGCTTCCTACACTCATATATTTATGCAGGCATGGCTCATGAGAGAGGGGTTCTTGGTACGGGATGATGAGTTGGAAGTGATAAACACCCACTTTAATTTGAAGCTTAGTATATGAATTCATGCTGGTGGTGGTGCTGCACTTGATGCACTCTCCCATCAACACAAGTCCTTTTTCAATCCATCAGGAGCACCACTTCAGTAGATAGAATTGTGGCAGCACCTGTTGCTAGTGCTTCCAAGGGAGAGCTGCCAATGATGATGATGGTAATGGTGGTGGTAGTAATGCTGGTAAAGATGGAAGTGGTAATGGTGATGTGCTAACAACAGTAATGCTGTTGGTAGCGGAGGTAGTTGTAACAATGATGGTGGTGGTAATGGGGAAAGTGGAAGTGTTAGTGGTGGTGGTTCTAAAGGAAGCAATGGCCATGTTGGTAACGGTAGTAATGTTAATCTTGGTAATGGTGATTGTGCTGATGTTGGTATGAAAGTTGTGGTGGTAGTACCAGTGGCAGTGGTAATGGCTGAAATGGTGATAGTGCTGGTGGTGGTTGTAATAGCGGCAATTGCAAATGTATTGTGGGTAATTGTTGCCCTAATGTAATGATGTTACAGTAATGGTGTTCATGTTAATCGTAGTGGTAACAATGTCCTGGGAGGTAGCTCTGAGTGAAGATCATTGATGTGTTAGCCACCTTGGAGTTAGGTAAAAGAGTGAGATGCTTCTCTTTTGCCAGTGGTGTTGACAGATAAGCAGGGGCAGTGCCTCAAAGAACACTTAACTTTCTGTTAATAGTCGATTCACTGCTTCCTACTATCCGGTGCTCTTACCATGTCTGCATGTGTTGTGTGTTTCAGTGAGGTGCCAAAAATCTTGCACATATGTGGGGTCTTGTGAGGGCAGGTAATTATTAAAAGCCATTTAAGGTTCAAAATAGTGCTGAAACAAACACAGAAAGGCTAAGCCTTAGATTGAAAAGATGTTTTGCTGTCACCTGTGTCTAAATCCCCTTCTCAGAGCTAAAATTACCTGTTTTTGAGGTGATAATTTCAGGAAGTAATTGGTGTCATAAGTGTGGTGTCCCAGTATCCCTCTCTAATCGATTTTTTCAGACTGACTAAGAAAAGTGATGCAACGTGGTCTTGAGGCCATTGCAATGTCCGTGTGTGCATTTTTTAAAGTGCTATGGCGAGTTGGCAAGTGCATTCTCTTGCCAGGACCCAAACATTCCCTTTTAATGCCTGTAAGTCACCACTAAGGTAGGCCCAAGGCAGCCCCATGGGCAGGGTGCAGTGTACTTAAAAGTTAGAGCTTGTCATAGTGCGCTTTACATGCCCTGATAGTGAAATGCTGCTAATTTTGTTTTTCACTATTGCAAGACCTATCTCTCCCATAAGGAGATTGTCTTGAAATGTCTTTTAAGTGCAATTTCCCATTAGAAGCAGATAGAGACATGGAGTTCGTGGTCTTTTGGTAGAGTTTGTTTTTAGATTGTCTGTTTGAAAATGGCATTGTTAGAAAGTGGGCATTTTCTTGCTTAACCATTCAGTGCCTCTGCATGTCTGCTGAATACATGCCTGGGTCAGGATGACAGCTGGGCTGTCTGTACATTCACTCTAGAAAGTCACACAAAGGGAGCTGAGGTGTGCCCCTCATATCCTGATGGCCCATTACCAGGCTGATGGGTCTTCCTGAGCTAGAGTGGAGGGAGGAGCTGACATTTGCACCTAAATAGGGCTGTCCCTGTCCTCACACAAACCAGTTCCCAACCCTATAGAGTGTTTCTGAGGCCAGGGTACGGAAAGGCAGGGTATTTTACACTACAAAGACTCCTCTTTGAAGTTTGCCTACTTCAAACACAGATAGGAGTATAATCACTGGACCTTTGACACCACATAGTTAGATTCCTTCTGGAATACGGAATGTCTGCCAAAAAAAAGAGCTGGATGCTGTAGGAGGGCCTGCAACTCTGCCTGTTGCTCTGCTGTGCAGGCCTGCTGCTTGCTGCTTCTATCCTGGAAGTGAAAGGACTGAGCTTGCCTGTCTACATCCTGCTTCCAGAAGTTCTCCAAGGGCTTGGACTTACCCTGCCAGTGCCTGGGCTCTCTTGCTGAGAGTCCTGACTTTCCAAATGGTACCAGATCCAGGCCCTGTGCCATTGGGAGTGAGTGTTGGTGCAACAAGTAACAAACAAGTGCATCAACTTTCAGAAGAACTTTGGAATCAGTACTGTTCTCTGACTCCATGCCACTGCATGCACAGAAGCCTTGGTTTCCACTGAGTGCAATGACCATGACCTACAACGGAGGCTCAATTCTGTCACAGCGCCTCAGAAGTCCACCCTCAGTGTGAGTCCAGAGTGCCATGTCACCGAGGTCCGCGGAACCCGACTCTGCCACAGTGCATGTGGCCCCGTGGTGTGATTGTGACACCGCAAAGTCAAAGCCTTGTATCTGGACCTGCTGGATTCATCAACCCAGCCTTGTCGGAAGGATCCAACGCCTTGCTGCTAATGCCACATCATCTCTGCAACCATAAGGAACTAACACCTCACCCCCCCTGCTTAGCAGTAAGGAACCAATGCCTCACCTCCCCGGTGGAAGTGAGGCACTGATGCAACACTGGCTCCAGCGACACCTCATCTCCTGGACTCCGTGCAACATCTTTGTTTCCTCTTAGTTTTCTAAAGTTCTGTAACCAGGGTCTATACAACTCCGTGGCCAACCGCACTCCCTCACGGGTGGCGCTGGACTGTTGTAAGTGACTCTGTCAAACCATTTTGGTAACCCCAGTTGGTGCTATTGTGTTTCTAGGTGCTATACTCCACTTAGGCCCTCATTACAACCCTGGCGGTCGGTGTTCAAGTGACAGTAATACTGCCAACAGGCCGGTGGAAAAAAAAATGGGATTACGACTATGGAGGAAACCGTCATCACAGACAGCCACTTTAACAAACACTGCAGCGGTAATCGCCAACAGACAGGCGGAAGACAATGTACCCCCCACACTATTACAAGGCACCAATCTGCCAGCTTTTCCAGGGCGTTACCAACACCATCAAAAGCACGGCAGAAAAAGTGTTCTGAAGGGAAACTCCTCACCTCTCCACACTCCACAAAGAACCAGGACGCCATGGAGCCCGGATTGCAGATCTTACCCATGTTGCTGTATCTAATAATACACCACAAAGTTGAAAGAAGGTGGCGGCAGTGACGACAACGGTGAATACTGCACCTAGCACACAGGGGAGGGGAGGAGGGAAAAGAGAGTGACACACACACACGACACGCAACACCCCCACCCACAACAACATACACACACACACATATCCAATAACATCACAGATACACCCCGTCACCCACTGGAAGAACGCAAGGACCAAACTTGTGTAATATTCGAACAATCAGATAGATCAAGAGAATACCTAAGGTAGGCCCAAGGGAGTCCCATGGGCAAGGTTCAGTGTATTTAAAAGGTAGGACATGTACTGGTGTGTTTTACATGTCCTGATAGTGAAATACTGCTAATTTCTAGGGTTGTGTGGAGAGCTTTGCTCCACTGGCGGAGCTCACAGAGTTTTTGGAACTTCACGTTCCATTTGGAGTGTGGAGTTAGTCCAAACACTCCGCTAGCCCCACCAGCAGAGCTCATGAGGTGCATGCTGCAGCCCAGTATGGGCTGCACATGGCAAGCACAGACAGTCTGCGTTTGCGTTATGCAGCAGAACGCACCAGAGCAGAGGAGAGATGCAGCCATTGAAGAGGAGTACTCATCGTCACCGTTGGACGACAAGGAGAGGAGGACCCGGGGAAGACCCAGGTAAGTCCTCGTCTCTTTGGTTGTCATTGTTTTTTCACACTGGTGTATAAACAAAGACTGAAACAGCATCTTTCGCTGCCTAAGGCACTGGCCTGAATTCAGGCTATGGCCGTAGGCAGTGAAAGCCGCCATCTCAGGCCTCTGGTGCACCGGCCTGTCCAGTGTTCACTGCACACAGGGCAGGCTGGTGCACAGGAGACCTGGGAGCTATCACTGTCTACGGCCTTGGCCTGAGTTCTGGCCAGGGCTGTAGGCAGCAAAAAAACACTGCTGTTGCAGGCTTCTTGTGCACCAGCCTGCCCCCTGTCCATGGCACACGGGACAGGCCGGTGCACAAGAGGCCTGAGACAGCAGCTTTCACTGCCTGCGGCCCTCCTTAATGTGCCTGATCTTGGAAGTGCTAAGCAGGGTCCAGCCTTGCAGACCAAGCACAACCCTGCTTAGCGCTTCTGAGATGAACGCATTCAGAAGGACTCTGTGGGGCATGGAACTTTGGCTTCATGGAATTCCACAGAGTTTTTTTTAACTCCACAAAATTCGGCGAAGCTGGACTCCATTCACTCCGCCCAAGCCTACTAATTTCATTTTTCACTATTGCAAGACCTATATCTCCCATAAGGTAACATGGGGATTGTCTTGAAATACTTTTTCCCAATGGAAGCAGAGAAAGATATGAAGTTTGTAGTCTCTGAACTCACTATTTAAAAATACATCTTTTGGTGAAGTTGGTTTTTGCATTGGAAGTTTGAAAATGCCACCTTTGGAAAGTTGGCATTTTCTTGCTCACCTATTCTGTGTCTCTGCCTGTCTGCTGAATACACATCTGGGTCAGGATGACAGTTAGGCTTTTTGTCCATTCACTCTAGAAAGCCACACTGTGAGAAAGTCCTGCTAGTCAGGACCCCAGTGTTCATAGTTTGTGGCCTCTGTGTGTTGTCAGTATGCTTGACTGTGTCATTGAAGTTCTGCTAACCAGAACTCTGGAGTTTATACTGTCTCTACTTACCAAATTTGTCACTATAGTTTAGTGACTTCATATTCCAATTCTGATTGGCACACTGGACCCCCCTTATAAGTCCCTAGAATATGGTACCTAGGTACCAAGGGCGTTGGGGTTCCAGGAGATCCATTCATGGGCTGCAGCATTTCTTTCGCCACCCATAAGGAACTCATACAAACCTTTCTTCAGGACTGCCACTGCAATCTGAGTGAAATAGTGCACACACTATTTCACAGCCATTTTTCACTGCACTAACTAACTTATAAGTCACCTATATGTCTAACCTTAATTTACTGAAGGCTAGGTGCAAAGTTACTGTTTGTGAGGGCATCCTTGCACTAGCAAATGTGCCCTCACGTCGTCTAGGGCCAATTTCCCAGAATCGTGAGTGCGGGGTTACCATTATAAGCGTGCACTACATATATGTCAATACATATATGTAGCTTCACAATGGTAACTCCGAATATGGCCATGTGAGGTGTCTAGGATCATTGAATTGACCCCCAATCCAAATCTGGTATTGGGGGACAATTCCATGCACCCTGGGGGCTCTACCATCACCCCCAGTACTGCCAAACCAGCTCTCTGAGGTTTCCACTGCAGCCCCAGCTGCTGCCACCTCACAGACAGGTTTCTGCCGTCCTGGGGAATTAGCAGCTCAATCCCAGGAAGGCAGAACAATGCATTTCCTTTAGGAGAGGAGTGTTACACCATCTCCCATTGGAAATAGGTGTTACAGGCATGGGAGGGGTACCCTCCCACAGCCTCTGGAAATGCTTTGAAGGGCCCAAACGGTGCCCTCCTTGCATAATCCAGTCTACACCGGTTCAGGGCCCGAGTCCCTGCTCTGGTGTGAATCTAGACAAAGGAAAGGGGAGTGGCCACTCCCCTGTCCATCACCACCCCAGGGGCCCTGGCGATAGCCATCTTGGATTCCAAGGTGTTGGGACAATCTGGAGACCTCTGAGTGGCCAGTGCCAGTAGGTGACGTCAGAGACCCCTCCTGATAGGTGCATACCTGGGTAGGCAGCAAATCCCCCTCACAGGGCTACTTAGGGTCTCTCCTCTGGGTGTTTCCTCAGATTCGATTTGCAAGATTCCTCCAGGGCTCCTCTGCATTCTCTGCTTCAGCTTATGACCGTCGTATCAGCCGCAGACTGCTCCAGGAACTGCTGTAATTGCAACAAAGTATCCACAATGACTCCTGTGACCTGCAACTTCAGCTCCAGCCAGCATTTGCAACAGTTTCCAATGTGTGCACGGTCTGAGGACTGCCTGTCTTTACCCTGTACCAAAAGAATGGAAGGAATCTCCTGTGGAGTGACTTTGGTGGTCATTATAAACACAGCGGTAAACACCGCCGACCGCTGTGGCGGTGGTGAAGAGAAGACCATTATTGGCAGTGAATAGAAACCCACCATATAATGATCCAAAATCCCGAACCCGCCAAAAATCACCAGCCCACCTATCACCGCCAGGACCCTGTCGGCGGAAATGCTGGACCTTCCACCCGCCACCGCCGAGCACACCCACATCCCTCCCTCCAAATAATGATGCAAAAATCACCTTGGCGGTCTGTGGAAGACGAACGACCATTGGCGGTGCCGACCGCCACGGGCGACAAGTGGACCCAACAGCAAGAAGTGCACACATTGTATAAGCTAGAAACCCACACAACTGACTCACATCCACAACACCATAAAGCACACACATACACACCCCACAATCCTTTGCAACACAACTAGGCCAACAAAGACAGAGAGCAGCAGAAGGAGACACTGAACGCCACTATACACAAGAATCACACAGACGCACAGAAGAGCACCTTCACCGCAATTCCACCCTGACACCATTCACCACACTCACCATGTCACCCCGCAAACATCCACGGTTCACAGAAAGGGAGCTAAGGACCATGGTGGACGAGATCCTGAAGGGGGAGCCACAAATATTCGGGGCTCAGGTGCAGCACAAACCCATCGCCAGGAAAATGGAGCTATTGCAGACCATTGTCAACAGGGTCAATGCAGTGGGACACCATCCACGCACCAGGGATGACTTCTGCAAGAGATGGAACGACCTGGGGGGGAGGTCAGGGCCGTGGCATCTAGGCACCACACTGCAGTCCAGAAGACTGGGGGATGACCTCCACCAATACCACCCAACTACACCGACTGGGAGGAAAAGGTACTGGTCATCCTGCACCCTGAGGGACTCACTGGAGGAATGGACTCGGGTAAGTCGTCTACATTTACCCCATATACATCACACCTGTAATGCATGCACCAACCCAACCCTCCAACACCCACCAGGACCACTACCCCACCCACCCCACAGCCACTGAATCCACTCCCCCTGCATGCCCACAAACCCACTAACAGGCCCACATCCCTCCCCCTTTGCACAGCCACCTACTCCAGCAAGGAATCACAATGGCACTACACCACCCACAACGCAACTCCACACCCTAAGCAAAATGCAGTGCAAACCTCACAAAGGCACCCTGCATGGCCCCAAAATGTTACACCTGCACAAAACAGTCCAGCCCTGTGCACTCCATCCGATCATGCATTTGTAACAGACATGTCCAATTCCCCCAACAGGCACCACCACCCATGCTACCCTGACGGACAGGACAAGGAGTGGCAGTGCCCCTCAGGGAGACAGAGGCATCTCACAGGACACTGGGGATGGATCCCTGGACACTGATGAACAGGCTGGCCCCTCACACAGTCCAGGACTGTCACCATCCAGCAGCCCCACCCAGGATACCACTGACACCCCTACCACCCAACCAAGAACATCAGCCCACGGCAACCATCCCCACACCAATGTATCCAGGCCACAGACTGGTGAAACACATGTACAGAGGCCACAGTCCGCCCCTACCAACAGGCAGGAAGACAATGGCCCCAGTACGAGTGGTACCATTAGACCTGTGCAGGGGACACAGGCACAGAGGGCTAGGACCAGTGGTAGGGCCTCAGTGGCCCAGGGGGGAGGCAACAGGATGGATGCTGCAGGCCAGGACGTGATCTCTGAGGTCCTGGGGGCCTAACAGCATACTCATGACAGATTGGCACAGATAGTATCCACCCTGGAGCATAGTCAGAGGATGCAGCAGGAACACCACCAACAGGCCATGGAGCAGTGGAAACAGCACACCACCACAATGGCCAGCATAGCAGGGGCACTGCTGCAGCTGTTACAAACCCAGTCTGAGACCCACACAAGACAGGAGGCCCCCACTACAGCACAGGAGACAGACTGGACAATGACAGCATCAGCAGCAACACTCCACGAACTCCCCTCAGAGGAAACACAAGGAACAACCATGTCATCCCCTCTAGGTCAACTGCAGGAGGCCAAACGTACACACAGGCCAAGATATAGGACTGGAACCCCTGTCAAAAACAAGGCCCCCTCCAAGAAGTAACTCTGCAACAATCTGCCCACCAACCCTCCCACACAATCAACCACCAAACAGTGTTAACAATCAATAAGAACTCATGTAAGCATTGATGGACCCATCAATACTAACAACAAGGCTGCCACCATGTTGGCATTGAGGACAACCCCCCATGGCCAACTGCCATCAGTGTAAATTGCACTATTGAATCCCTGTCACAAACAAAACACATATCACACCTGTAACAGTGTCCCCTGTCATAATGTGTAAACAAAGTGAAGTATAGATGCACGTGGCTGATAACTACTTTATTGGTACTGCGTAGCATGAAAGCACACCTGTGTGCCTAAATGTTGTGAACAAAAATGCACTATATTGTATTTGGTACCATGCAGACCTGGACCCAGTTGCAAATATTACATTCGAACCTCCTCTAGATGACAAAGCACACTAACAGTATGTGTCACAAACACCAATGTCAGCCCTTAGCCCCACATAGTTACTGGAAGTAGAGTTGTATCAGTTGGGTCCTGGAATTGACACCTTCCCCTTCTTCATCATCACCATCACTCTCCTCTCCTCTCTGAGGAAGCTGGTCAGGATTTACATCACCATCCACATCCAAGAGGGGGATAGAATTTCTCACTTCCACGTTGTGCAGCAGCATGCAGTCCACCACTATTCTACACACCTTTTCAGGCCCATAGGCCAGGGAACCCCCAGAGATATGTAGGCAACGAAATCTAGCCTCCAGGAGGCCTATTGTGCACTCTATCACCCTCCTGGTATGTCCATGGGCCTCATTGTAATTCCTCTCTGCATCTGTCCCAGGATTCCTTACTGGTGTCAGGAGACAACACAAGTTGGGATAGCCAGAATCTCCTAGAAAAATGTGCAAACCAGAGCAGTCAGTGTCAAGCCTCCGAGTCAGACAGCCTAGCTGTCTGCTGGGTGGCAGTTAGTGACAGAAACACCTACCTATGATCCACCATCTGTCCTCTTGTAGTTGTTCCATCTTGTGTGGCACACTACTATTACTCAGCATAAAGGAATCATGGACTGAACCGGGGAACATGGCATTCACATGTGAGATGTACTGGTCTGCAGTACATACCAATTGGATGTTCATGGAGTGAACGTTCTTTCTGTTTCTGTACACCTGTTCACTGACTCTTGGGGGTATTATAGGTATGTTGGTGCCATCAATGGCACCTATCACATGGGGTATGTTTGCAAACGCATAGAAGTCAGATTTGATGGCAGGGAGGTCAGTACTTTGGGGAAACCTCATATAGGACTGCAGGTGTTGTACAAATGCATTGAGAAATCTTGTCAGTATAATGCTGAACACTGGCTGTGAAAATCTTGAACCCATGCCCACTGTCACTTGAAATGAGCCCTTGGCCAGGAAATGGAGTGCAGAGAGCACCTGCACTTCAGTCGGGATGGCATGCTGATTACGATTTGCCGGAGTTAGTGCAGGATCCAGTAATGCACAAAGTTTGAGAATAGTTGCACGGGTGAGTCTGTGATTGATTATGATGTGACGCTCCACCATGGTCCGCAAATCATGGTCTTTACACCGATGGGGCCCTTCCTCGCCACAAGGGTCGATACCTAGGAGGGATTTGAAACACATGTGAGGAACACACAGACATAGGCACTGTTAGAAATGGGGTTTTTGGTTGGCAGTCAGGTTACCCTCTGTCCAAGCAGGAACCCTCACTCTAATCAGGATAAGTCCCACACAATCGAAAATTATCCTGTGCCCACCCTCTGGTAGCTTGGCACAAGCAGTCAGGCTTAACTTAGAAGGCAATGTGTAAAGTATTTGTGCAATAAATCATACAATAACACAATATAGCACAACTAAAATACACCACACAGTGTTTAGAAAAATATATAATATTTATCAGGATAATTGTAGGTCAAAACGAATAAAGATGCAATGTGAAATTGTAGAGATATCACTGAAAAGAGATATAAAGTGTCTTTAAAAAGCAAACAAAGTCTCTTTCAAGCACAAAGCACCTGGTTTAAAGTGGAAAATCTCTGCAAAGGGCCGCAGAAGAAGAGATACGTGGAAAAATGGTGTGTGCGTCGATTTCTCCCCTGCACACACGGTCTTGCGTCGTTATTTTTCACGCGGGGAAGTCGTGTGTCGTTTTCTGGCACGCGGACAGTCTCTTTCTGTGGGTCGCGGGATTACCAGATGTCCCGGGGTCTGTGCGTGGATTCTTCGGCTTGTTTTCCGGCTGCGTGTCATTCCGGGAGGCTGTGCGTGGAATTCTCGTTCTCACGGCAGGCGTCGCGTCGATTTCCCCTCTGGAAGTCGGGCGGCATTGTCCTTGCGAGGCCATGCGTCGAAGTTCCGGTCGCCCCGAAGGTGTCGCATTGATCAGCGTCAGTGTGCAGCGATTTACTCGCCACGGAGCAAGCTGTGCGTCGACATTTTCGGCGCACGAAGAATCCAAATGAAAAAGAGAAGTCTTTTTGGTCCTGAGAGTTCAGGGAACAGGAGGCAAGCTCTATCCAAGCCTTGGAGAACACTTTTACAGCCAGACAAGAGTTCAGCAAGGCAGCAGGGCAACAGCAAGGCAGCAGTCCTTTGTAGAAAGCAGTCAGGTGACTCCTTTAGGCAGCCAGGCAGTTCTTCTTGGCAGGATGCAGGTTCTGGTTCAGGTTTCTTCTCCAGCAAGTGTCTGATGAGGTAGGGCAGAGGCCCTGTTTTATACTAAATTGTGCCTTTGAAGTGGGGGTGACTTCAAAGGGTGGCTAAGAAATGCACCAGGTCCCCTTTCAGTTCAATCCTGTCTGCCAGGGTCCCAGTATGGGTGTGGCAGTCCTTTGTGTAAGGGCAGGCCCTCCACCCTCCCAGCCCAGGAAGACCCATTCAAAATGCAGATGTATGCAAGTGAGGCTGAGTACCCTGTGTTTGGGGTGTGTCTGAGTGAAAGCCCAGAGAGCTGTCAACTAAACCTAGCCAGACGTGGATTGAAAGGCACAGAAAGATTTAAGTGCAAAGAAATGCTCACTTTCTAAAAGTGGCATTTCTAGAATAGTAATATTAAATCCGACTTCACCAGTCAGCAGGATTTTGTATTACCATTCTGGCCATACTAAATATGACCTTCCTGCTCCTTTCAAATCAGCAGCTGCCACTTCAACAATGTATGAGGGCAGCCCCAATGTTAGCCTATGAAGGGAACAGGCCTCACCGAAGTGTAAAAACGAATTTAGGAGTTTTCCACTACCAGGATATATAACTACACAGGTACATGTCCTGCCTTTTACCCACACAGCACCCTGCTCTAGGGGTTACCTAGGGCACACATTAGGGGTGACTTATATGTAGAAAAAGGAGTTCTAGGCTTGGCAAGTACTTTTAAATGCCAAGTCGCAGTGGCAGTGAAACTGCACACACAGGCCTTGCAATGGCAGGCCTGAGACAAGGTTAAGGGGCTACTGAAGTGGGTGGCACAACCAGTGCTGCAGGCCCACTAGTAGAATTTAATCTACAGGCCCTAGGCACATAAAGTGTACTCTACTAGGGACTTACAAGTAAAATAAATAGCAAATCATGGATAAACCAATCAATAGTACAATTTACGCAGAGAGCATATGCACTTTAGCACTGGCTAGCAGTGGTAAAGTGCCCAGAATTCAAAAGCCAACAACAACAGGTCAGAAAAAATAGGAGGAAGGAGGCAAAAAGTTTGGGGATCACCCTGTCAAAAAAGACAGGTCCAACATGACCCCCCACCAGCCTGAAGCCAGGGGAGAACAATCGCTATACTGATGTACTTCCCTGTTTGAGACAACAGAACAAGGACCCAGGCCCACAACAGCAGGGGCATGCTCCAGTTCTTCGCCTTCCTGACGCCAATTGGATCCCTCTGTCCATACTCTCAGGGCCCACTAAGCCAACCCATGGGGAACCTTTCTCCTTACCTGCGGATACCATCTGTGTAGCACCTAACCTTACTTTGCTCACAGATGTATCCCAGGAGCAGGATAGTACCACCAGGACCAACACAGTGGTGTTGCCCACTCTACCCCCGGGGTGTGACACTTGTCCCCTCCCCAGGGATAACTCTGTCCATCTGGACAGCAAGCCACAGTGGTTAATGACAGCTGTCAGGGATGAGAGCCAGGTCCCAGGCCTCTCAAAGCTCTCCCACCACTGTGGCTGTGGAGAGTGGGGGGCGGTAGCCCCAGGTGCTGGGCACTCTTTAACCACTCTCCCTTCCACCAGGTCAGGGATGACAGCCTGAACCTGGTCCTCCCCTCTGGGGCTCTGTACCCTCCCTCCTGGAGCGGTACCCCCAGAGTCCAACATGGTCAGGGTGCTTATAGAAGCCGCCCTGCACCATTCCTCCAGCAGTGCAGGGCTGTTAACCTGCTACTGGCCCTCAACCTGGGGTCTGTACCTTCAGGTTGGACTAAGGCCCGGGGTGAGGCTTCCCTCCCCCTGCCCTCCCTTCTGGGGTCCAGCACCCTCCAACTAGGAGTGGCCTCCTCAGAAGACAACATGGTAGGGGCACTGTTATCAGTAGCCCCTCCCTCCAGGTCCGGAGGGACACCCTGAACCTGGTCTTCCAGCCCAGGGTCTGTACCCTCAGACTGGATCACTGCCTGGCAAACCAGGACTTTCTGGGGGGCACACCTACCCCCCACCAGGTCAGAGTTTAACCTCTGAACCTGGCCATCCAACCCAGAGTCACCACCCTGAGGTTGAACAGTTGCCTGGCACACCAGGACTTCTTGGGGGGCACACTGACCCCCCACCCTACCAGAGTTTAACCCCTGAACCTGGTCATCCAACCCAGAGTCACCACCCTGAGGTTGAACAGTTGCCTGGCACACCAGGACTTCTTGGGGGGCACACTGACCCCCCACCCGGCCAGAGTTTAACCCCTGAACCGAGTCATCCAACCCAGAGTCACCACCCTGAGGTTGAACAATTGCCTGGCACCCCAGGACTTCTTGGGGGGCACACTGACCCCCCCACCATGCTAGAGTTTAACCCCTGAACCTGGTTATCCAACCCAGAGTCACCACCCTGAGGTTGAACCATTGCCTGGCATGCCAGGACTTCCTGGGGGGCAAACTCATCCCCCACAAGGGACACACCGTCCCCAAGGGCCACACAAGAGTCTGGTTGACACAGGTCTCCTGACCTCTGCCCATCCGGCAGAGTCTGGATCCCCCCCAAACCAGAAACGGTTTCACCTGGGTCATTCTTGGGGGGCTCTGCTCTCAGAGCTGACCTCTGACTCTCCAGGACCTCCACTGGGGTCCGCAACCCCCTCTCAACCCTCTCTCTGGACTTCTGCACCCCCTCACTAGGAGTGGTACTGCCAGACACCAGAACTGTTGGGATGCTGGCTACAGTCACCCCCCAAGTTCTTCTGACACTGCGGGACCTCCCTCAACAGGTGGCCCTACGGTACAGGCTAGGCTTCTCTCCTGGGGTTCCCTCATGGAACCCTCTAGGACCTGGGACCTACCTGGGACACTAAAATCCTCTCCCACCTCATTTGGTTGGGAAACACCTAGACCACTCCCTTCAGGAGCACCCCTAAATGCCTCTTCAGACTCTCTGGTATGCGCCCAGACGTCTGACTCCATTGTAAGCTCCCTGGGGTCAGAGAACTCACACTCCACCTGGTGTTGGCGTAGCTCTGGAAAATAAGGACCAGATATATGCTCTCCAGCAATTACATCACTCTGCCCTTCACATGTATTAACCACAGTACCCTTCACCCAACCATCCAGTGACTCAGCCTTGAAAAAGCACTCTACATCACCCTCCTGAGACCAGTATCTGACTGTCCCTGACACTCAACCCATACTCTTCTGGGATGTCTCCACCCTCTATATCCAGGACGTCCACCAGGGGGGAACCCTTTTCCCTCTCACTCTCTGCTAGAGCCAGTAAAGTGTCCCTCCCCCAGTAGGAATATGACTCCCTGTGCCAGTTGCCCAATCCTTCTCAGGGACCCTTTGCATAACGGGAACTACCTCATACTCTTGAACCGCCTGGGGTGTGTCAACTCCCTTCTTCAAGTCGGGCACCACATCTGTGGGCTCGTGCCCTTCTTCAGCAGTACTGGATGCAAGATTTTTGCTGCCACCATCTGAACTGGGTTCAGCCCTTCCGGCCTCCAGTTTCAGCTCTTCACAGCTCAGCTCTTGAGCTGCAATCCTTTCTTTTTCCAGGGCTAAGGCTCTTGCTGCCTCAGCCCTTTCAATAAAGTCTTCTAGCTCCTCCAGCGACCACTCTTGAGCTAGGAGCCATTCATCTCTAACTGGTTCTCTTTCCTCATCTGAGTAGTCTTCCTCCTCATCTGAGGAGTACTAAGTCATTTGTTTTTTTGCTGCCTCTTCCTCTGCCCATCTTTCTTCCCCCCAGGTTATGTAGGTATCTAGCAGTTCCATCTTAGTAGATCTCCTTGACATAGGAAGTCCCCATTTTCTGCAAAGCCTCCTCAGGTCAGCCTTCGTGAGGGATTCAGTAGGCATAAAGAATGACACACAGTAGATACCCATTCTCAATCTGATAGGGTATCACAGGCAAAAAACAAAATCCAAAGTCCAAAATATCAATAATATATCCAGGAGGATATCAGAGAACCAAAAGCAAAAAGATGAAAAATCAAGTTGACCTTCAACTGTAGGTAGGTAGTGAAATACTTAGCTACTGTGTGTCACTGCACAAATAAAAAGTCCTATCCTCACCGCTGATCACCAATGTTAGAAATGGGGTTTTTGGTTGGCAGTAAGGTTACCCTCTGTCCAAGCAGGAACCCTCACTCTAGTCAGGGTAAGTCACACACAATCCAAAATTATCCCGTGCCCACCCTCTGGTAGCTTGGCACGAGCAGTCAGGCTTAACTTAGAAGGCAATGTGTAAAGTATTTGTGCAATAATCATACAATAACACAATATAGCACCACAAAAATACACCACACAGTGTTTAGAAAAATATATAATATTCATCAATTGTAGGTCAAAACGAATAAAGATGCAATGTGAAATTGTAAAGATATCACTGAAAAGTGATATAAAGTGTCTTAAGTTTTTAAAAAGCAAACAAAGGGGGTCATTCCGACCCTGGCGGTAAAAACCGCCAGGGCCGGGGACCGCGGATGCACCGCCAACAGGCTGGCGGTGCATCCTTGGGCATTCTGACCGCGGCGGTACAGCCGTGGTCAGAAACGGGAAACCGGCGGTGTCCCGCCGGTTTCCCGCCGCCCTAGGGAATCCTCCATGGCGGTGCTGCAGGCAGCGCCGCCATGGGGATTCCGACCCCCTTACCGCCAGCCTGGCTCTGGCGGTTTTCACCGCCAGAACTTGGCTGGCGGTAACGGGTGTCGTGGGGCCAATGGCATGGGCACTGCAGGCGCCCCCTAACAGGGCCCCACCAAGATTTTCAGTGTCTGCCAAGCAGACACTGAAAATCGCGACAGGTGCAACTGCACCCGTCGCACCCCTTCCACTCCGCCGGCTCCATTCGGAGCCGGCATCCTCATGGAAGGTGGTTTCCCGCTGGGCTGGCGGGCGGCCTTCTGGCGGTCGCCCGCCAGCCCAGCGGGAAACTCAGAATTACCGCGGCGGTCTTTTGACCGCACAGCAGTATTCTGATGGCAGGACTTTGGCGGGCGGCGTAGAATGACCCCCAAAGTCTCTTTCAAGCACAAAGTACCTGGTTTAAAGTGGAAAATATCCGCAAAGGGCCGCAGAAGAAGAGATACGTGGAAAAATGGTGTGTGCGTCGATTTCCCCCCTGCACACACAGACTTGCATCGTTATTTTTCACGTGGGGAAGTCGTGCATCGTTTTCCGGCACGCGGACAGTCTCTTTCTGTGGGTCGCGGGATTACCAGATGTCCCGGGGTCTGTGCGTGGATTCTTCAGCTTGTTTTCTGGCTGCACGTCGTTCCGGGAGGCTGTGCATGGAATTCTCGTTCTCATGGCAGGCGTCTCGTCGATTTCCCCTCTGGAAGTCAGGCGGCGTTGTCCTTGCGAGGCTGTGCGTCGAAGTTCTGGTTGCCCCGAAGGTGTCGTGTTGATCAGAGTCGGTGTGCGGCGATTTTCTCGCCACGAAGCAAGCTGGTAAAAACCGACAGGGCCGGGGACCGCGGATGCACCGCCAACAGGCTGGCGGTGCATCCTTGGGCATTCTGACCGGTGCGGTACAGCCGCGGTCAGAAACGGGAAACCGGCGGTGTCCCGCCGGTTTCCCGCCGCCCTAGGGAATCCTCCATGGCGGTGCTGCAGGCAGCGCCTCCATGGGGATTCCGACCCCCTTACCGCCAGCCTGGCTCTGGCGGTTTTGATCGCCAGAACTTGGCTTGCGGTAACGGGTGTCGTGGGGCCAATGGCATGGGCACTGCAGGTGCCCCCTAACAGGGCCCCACCAAGATTTTCAGTGTCTGCCAAGCAGACACTGAAAATCGCGACGGGTGCAACTGCACCAGTCGCACCCCTTCCACTCCGCCGGCTCCATTCGGAGCCGGCATCCTCATGGAAGGTGGTTTCCCGCTGGGCTGGCGGGCGGCCTTCTTGTGGTCGCCCGCCAGCCCAGCGGGAAACTCAGAATTACTGCGGCGGTCTTTTGACCGCGCAGCGGTATTCTGACGGCGGGACTTTGGCGGGCGGTCTACGCTGCCCGCCAAAGTCAGAATGACCCCCAAAGTCTCTTTCAAGCACAAAGTACCTGGTTTAAAGTGGAAAATATCCGCAAAGGGCCGCAGAAGAAGAGATACGTGGAAAAATGGTGTGTGCGTCGATTTCTCCCCTGCACACACAGACTTGCGTCGTTATTTTTCACGTGGGGAAGCCGTGCATCGTTTTCCGGCACGCGGACAGTCTCTTTCTGTGGGTCGCGGGATTACCAGATGTCCCGGGGTCTGTGCGTGGATTCTTCAGCTTGTTTTCTGGCTGCACGTCGTTCCGGGAGGCTGTGCATGGAATTCTCGTTCTCATGGCAGGCGTCTCGTCGATTTCCCCTCTGGAAGTCAGGCGGCGTTGTCCTTGCGAGGCTGTGCGTCGAAGTTCTGGTTGCCCCGAAGGTGTCGTGTTGATCAGAGTCGGTGTGCGGCGATTTTCTCGCCACGAAGCAAGCTGGTAAAAACCGCCAGGGCCGGGGACCGCGGATGCACCGCCAACAGGCTGGCGGTGCATCCTTGGGCATTCTGACCGGTGCGGTACAGCCGCGGTCAGAAACGGGAAACCGGCGGTGTCCCGCCGGTTTCCCGCCGCCCTAGGGAATCCTCCATGGCGGTGCTGCAGGCAGCGCCACCATGGGGATTCCGACCCCCTTACCGCCAGCCTGGCTCTGGCGGTTTTGATCGCCAGAACTTGGCTTGCGGTAACGGGTGTCGTGGGGCCAATGGCATGGGCATTGCAGGTGCCCCCTAACAGGGCCCCACCAAGATTTTCAGTGTCTGCCAAGCAGACACTGAAAATCGCGACGGGTGCAACTGCACCCGTCGCACCCCTTCCACTCCGCCGGCTCCATTCGGAGCCGGCATCCTCATGGAAGGTGGTTTCCCGCTGGGCTGGCGGGCGGCCTTCTTGCGGTCGCCCGCCAGCCCAGCGGGAAACTCAGAATTACTGCGGCGGTCTTTTGACCGCGCAGCGGTATTCTGACGGCGGGACTTTGGCGGGCGGTCTACGCTGGCCGCCAAAGTCAGAATGACCCCCAAAGTCTCTTTCAAGCACAAAGTACCTGGTTTAAAGTGGAAAATATCCGCAAAGGGCCGCAGAAGAAGAGATACGTGGAAAAATGGTGTGTGCGTCGATTTCTCCCCTGCACACACAGACTTGCGTCGTTATTTTTCACGTGGGGAAGCCGTGCATCGTTTTCCGGCACGCGGACAGTCTCTTTCTGTGGGTCGCGGGATTACCAGATGTCCCGGGGTCTGTGCGTGGATTCTTCAGCTTGTTTTCTGGCTGCACGTCGTTCCGGGAGGCTGTGCATGGAATTCTCGTTCTCATGGCAGGCGTCTCGTCGATTTCCCCTCTGGAAGTCAGGCGGCGTTGTCCTTGCGAGGCTGTGCGTCGAAGTTCTGGTTGCCCCGAAGGTGTCGTGTTGATCAGAGTCGGTGTGCGGCGATTTTCTCGCCACGAAGCAAGCTGTGCGTCGACATTTTAGACGCACAAAGAGTCCAAATGAAAATGAGAAATCTTTTTGGTCCTGAGACTTCAAGGAACAGGAGGCAAGCTCTATCCAAGCCTTGGAGAGCACTTTTACAGCTAGACAAGAGTTCAGCAAGGCAGCAGGGCAACAGCAAGGCAGCAGTCCTTTGTAGAAAGCAGTCAGGTGAGTCCTTTAGGCAGCCAGGCAGTTCTTCTTGGCAGGATGCAGGTTCTGGTTCAGGTTTCTTCTCCAGCAAGTGTCTAATGAGGTAGGGCAGAGGCCCTGTTTTATACTAAATTGTGCCTTTGAAGTGGGGGTGACTTCAAAGGGTGGCTAAGAAATGCATCAGGTCCCCATTCAGTTCAATCCTATTTGCCAGGGTCCCAGTAGGGGGTGTGGCAGTTCTTTGTGTGAGGGCAGGCCCTCCACCCTCCCAGCCCAGGAAGACCCATTCAAAATGCAGATGTATGCAAGTGAGGCTGAGTACCCTGTGTTTGGGGTGTGTCTGAGTGAATGCCCAAGGAGCTGTCAACTAAACCTAGCCAGACGTGGATTGAAAGGCACAGAAAGATTTAAGTGCAAAGAAATGCTCTCTTTCTAAAAGTGGCATTTCTAGAATAGTCATATTAAACCCGACTTCACCAGTCAGCAGCATTTTGTATTACCATTCTGGCCATACTAAATATGACCTTCCTGCTCCTTTCAGATCAGCAGCTGCCACTTCAACAATGTATGAGGGCAGCCCCAATGTTAGCCTATGAAGGGAGCAGGCCTCACAGTAGTGTAAAAACAAATTTAGGAGTTTTCCACTACCAGGACATATAACTACACAGGTACATGTCCTGCCTTTTACCCACACAGCACCCTGCTCTAGGGGTTACCTACATAAAGTGCACTCTACTAGGGACTTACAAGTAAAATAAATAGGAAATCATGGATAAACCAATCAATAGTACAATTTACGCAGAGAGCATATGCACTTTAGCACTGGTTAGCAGTGGTAAAGTGCCCAGAATTCAAAAGCCAACAACAACAGGTCAGAAAAAATAGGAGGAAGGAGGCAAAAAGTTTGGGGATGACCCTGTCAAAAAAGCCAGGTCCAACAGGCACACATTGACATTCAATGTGCACTGCTTACCTGATTGTAGGGACTCAAAAGTAAAATGCTCTTGACAGAATTTCATCTAGACCTTAATGACTGAACAGGGTTTATTATGTTGATATTGTTAATGGTCACATGCATAGGTGTGTTAGGTGAACAATAGGGCCAGCATTGTGCAAATATCATTTTTATTAATGCGTAGTTAAGGCCAAAATGTCTGCCCCCTCTAATCCAGAACTGTTGTTGTGGAAGTGACCTCATACCGCTAGCGGTTGACGAAACAGCGTAAGGCAGTGTTTACCACCGTTCGCACCGTCATTGGTTAACATGAATGCCAATGGGGAATTCTGGCATATCATGATCACTGCTGGTGGTGTTGGTGCACACTGCCATGGTACGTACGTGAATTCGCCACCACAACTTCACTTGACTCCCTGATCTCGTACGAACAGGTACTCCACTAAGTGTACTGCTGTGTCCTGCCTCTGGTCATGGAAGTGGCTTGTGTTGCAGGGGAAAGGGCCCCGGCCTTCACCCTGGAGGAATTGGAGAGGCTAGTGGACGGGGTCCTGCCCCTGTACGCCAAGCTCTACGGACTGCCTGAGGTACAGGTGAGTCAGGGGTTTGGGGGCAATGGTTGTGTGTAATGGATGGTGTTGGAAGTACATATTGTGTGCACCCCTGACCCTGCATGGGCCATGGTTCATGCCATGCTGCGTGCTTATGTCCTGTAAGTCTGTTAGTACTGTCCGTCCCATAGTAGACGTATGGCCAGATGTACACATTTTCAAAGTGCCTGACCTCTGTGTTACATTTCTGTGTCTCCCTTTTAGGTCAGCGCCTACCAGAAGAGGGCACTTTGGCATGACATCGCCAAGGAGGTGCGGACCCTGGTGGTCTACAACCGGCGGAGCACCCACTGCAGGAAGAGGTGGGAGGACCTGCGGCGCTGGGCACGAAAAATCTGTGAGGCCCAGCTGGGGAAGTCCTCCCAATGTGGAAGTGCCCGTCGGGCACTGACCCCCTCATGCTACTCATCCAGGCGGTGGCGTACCCAGACCTGGATGGGCGCTTGAAGGCTACACAGCAGTCACAAGGGAGTGAGTACTCATGTCACAATCTGAACCCTTGATGGATGTCTGTGTGTACATTAGGTTTTATGCTGCTTAGTTGCAGGGTTTCTGACTGAAGTTCATCTACATGATGGCCCCCGTAGGGTGGAGGATTTTTTTTGGTCAGGTCTCCTACACTTCGGGTCCTTAGGTAGTTCAGGGGATGAGTGTAGTGCAGGGTTCTGGTCACCAGTCAGGGGCATGGCCATGGGCAAAGTGTAAGGGGCTGCCTGTTGGGGGGGGTCTTCTTGTTGGGTGTATGTCTGCCCACTATGTTCAATCCTTTCAGCTATTTCCAGTGTCTCTCCTGTTTTGTCTCCCCATCCCTGTTTTCTTGTGTTTGTGTGCAGCAGCATCATCTGGCGAGGGAGCAGAGGCACCGGCAAGTGGGGATGCAGCGGCCCACGGATCCTCGGACGCACAGGGGACCAGTGGGTTGGCGGGTGAGGGGAGTACCACGGGGGAGGCAACTACCACTCGAGGTAGTGACTCCGATCCTTCCTTGGATGGGGGCTTCCTGGCAGTGGTGGACCGTAGTGGGCACACCCCTACAGTATCATCTTCCATCACCCCCATGCCATCACCACCCTCCCTTTTGCTCCCCACCGAGTTGCCCATGCCTGCTCACCAGAAGGGTGGGCATCTCCTTCTCCCCAGGCATCTCCTCCCCTGCCCCAGTCAGCCATGCTGCCCACACAGAGGAGGCTATTGACCTCCTGAGAACCATCTCTGTGGGGCAGACAACCATCGTCAATGCCAGCCAGAGGCTAGCATCAGAGATGCAGCAGACAAATGCCTAGCTGGATGGCATTCACTGTGCTGTGTCTGGGTGACAGAGATATTTTCAGGCTCTGGCCTCCTCTTTGATGGCAGCCAGTTTCCCTGGTCATTCCGTCCCCCCTCCAACCTCCTCTACCCCTTCCAGCACCTCACTCCCTTCACTCATCCAAAGCACATCATCTGACACCCAGTCAAGCACCTCCACACACAAAAAACACACTTCTAAACACAAGCACCACATCTCCCACCACAAGTATTCACACAGTCAACATACACATGCACACACAGCAACATCCACTTCCCCTAGTGTGCCCACCTCGTCCGCCTCCCTGTCTGTCCCCTCTACATGTACATCCCCAAGCCCTGCACCAGCAGTCACTGTTGCTGAACCTATTCCTGCACTCACCACAATAGCAGACATCCAAACATGCACCCCAGACACTACACCTGCACTCACCACAACTACTGTAGTTGACACATGCAGCATACTCACCAGACTTGCAGACACCCACACAACATACATCCACACTGGCAGCCTGTCTTCTCCCACTGTGTCCACCCCCCCTCCAAAAACACACAAACGCACCAAGACACCCACCCATCATACATCCACCACACCTCAGCATACTGTCCAGTCACATGCACCCACAACAAGCACCCCTACACCACTTACGTCCACACCCTCTGCCTCCACACCCATGCCCTCCTCCAGGCCCAATTGCACCCAAAAAACGTTTCCTCTCCCTTGCTGACCTCTTGCAACCCACTGGCAACCCTGTCTTGTCCCTAAGCGTGCACACCTCCTTGCCCTTTCCACTTCTTCCACTTCACAGCCAGACCATGTCCGCCCTTCACATTCGCGTGCCCCTTCCCCAGAGAGGAAGAAGCCCCATGCTGAGCCAATTCTATCTGGCTCCACCCAGTCGAAGTACACACCCCCACCTTCCAAAGCCAAACCCAAACCCCTCCACGTTCCGAGCGCAAGTCCAAGCCCCACCCTTTCGCAAATCCCCCCATTCCATGACCCTGTTCCCTGATGTGCCTGGATGCCCCATTGTTGCCCCATTAGGTGTAGTACCGTGCACTTTTGGGAGTCAGGTAGGGGCCATTGTAGCCCAAACACGTCTGGCACTATGGAATGGCCATTGGCCTTGTTGTGAATAGTTAGCTCTGTGAGCTGAAATAAATATTTATGTGTGCCCTGTGTTTTGGCGGCACACTCTTGTACCCTGGTCTTTTGTTTCATTGTTTGTGGGTGTGGGGCATTTGTAGGTACTATGGTCAGGTTGGATTTGCCTTGTGTCGGGTAAGTACCTCTTGCTATGGGGTGTATGGGTTGTGCTGTTGTGAAGGGTTGTGGGAGCGTTGCAGGGTGGGTGGAGTGGGTAGGTATGTAACTGTGCCCTTTCTTTCCTTGTTTAGTAGGTTGTGGTACTTACCGTCGTCGTCTTCATTGGCGGTCTCGGTTGTGGAGGTATATGGCAAGGAGCAGGGCTGGCATGATCTGTAGCTCTCTATCCATGTCTGCTTTGATGCTTTGTGTGGGCCTCCGGTGAGTGTTTCCTTATATTAGGTTTGTTTCCACCTGGCTTTGCATGGCGGTGGTTCCTGTCCCAGAACTGACGGCGGTCTACTTTTTCATTATTTGTTGGGCGGGTTGGGCCTTTCCGTCAGCCTGTGGGCGGTCTCTGCCATCGTCGTTGGCACTCCTCTACTGGCACTGGGTGGTTTTCAGGATGCCTATGTTTCAGTTGGTTCTTAATTTAGCGGTCCGGACCGCTCCTCTGTTGGTGGTTTTTACTGCCACCGCCGACGGCACGGTTTGGACCACTGTGTTCATAATGAGGGGGTATGTCACTTCCCTGATTCAGCAGGCACCCTTCTGCAACGACAACCAGTACTCTGGAACTCCTCTCCTGGCTACGAGTGTGCTCCCTGGAACACAGGTGGTGGACCAAAGGGACCAAGACTGTCCAAAGGTCCAGCTGTCTAAATTTGGTGGAAGAAAGGGCTTGCCTTCCCATGCTGCGACAGTACCCCTGTGCACTGCATCTTCTGCAGCTCCTTGGGCTTCAGTGCACTTCTTCCAAACGTGCATCAGGCACAGCATAGCCCAGGTCCCCAGCACTACATCCTGCGACACACAGCTCACTGAGTTGTTCTCCGGCGGTGTGGGACTCTCCAGTGAAGTGCTGCCACGACCGCACTTTACATCTTCTTTGTCCCCATGTTCTGAGACTCCGGTAGTTGCTGCCTGGCCTTCTGAGGGCTCTCGGAAGTGCTGAGAGACTCCTCTGTCTCCTCAGTCTGAGTTGAGATCCCAGGTACCTCCTTGGTCAAGGCAGCTCCTCTTTGATGAAAACTGCGTATTTGCTTGAACCAAGGCATGTTGGGGGAATCCAGCGATGCAAACAGCCTGCATCCAACAACTCAACATGGGGCATCTCTTGGACCAAACAGGAACCCACAGCCATCTTCTTTTCTGCACTTCTGTACTTTTCTTCTAACCAGAGAATCCACTTTTGCACCTTCTTCTAGGTTGGCAGGGGCTCCTGCCCTTTCTGGACTCTTCTTTGACTTCTGGACTTGGTCTCCTCTTTTCACAGGTCCTCAGGTCCACAAATCCATTGTTTGTTGCTTGCAGTCTTGCTTGTTTTTTGCATAATCCTTTATCACAACTTGTAGTGTGTCCTGAAGAAACTTGCTGTGCTTTACTCCTGTTTCCAGGCTCTGGGGTGGGGTAGTTTACTTACCTTTGGTGTTTTCCTACACTCCCAGCGCCCCACTAGACACTATACTTGTCTAGGGGAGAATTTGACATTCACATTCCACTATTTTAGTATATAGTTTGTGTTGCCCTTAGGCCTGTTGCAATCTATTGTATTTTCTACTATATGCACTATTCTATAACTGTTTTCTTACCTGATTTTGGTTACTAGTGTATATATTCTGTATAATACTTTCCTCCAGAAGGAGTATTGCCTCTAAGATATTTTTGGCCTTGTGTCACTAAAATAAAGTACCTTTATTTTTGGTAACACTGAGTATTGTCTTTTATTGTGTATAAGTACTGTGTAGCTATAGTGGTATTGTAGGAGCTTTGCATGTATCCTAGTTCAGCCTTGGCTGCTCTGCTATAGCTACCCCTAGACAGCCTAAGCTGCTAGAAAACTGCCTATATTTCAATAATAAGGGGTAACTGGACCTGGTATAAGGTGTAAGTACCTCAGGTACCCACTACAAATCAGGCCAGCGTCCTACACACACAAGGAGAGCTGAGGTGTATCCTTCATATCCTAATAACCCACCACCAGGCTGATAGGTCTTCCTGAGCTAGAATGGTGGGAGGAGCTGACACTCGCATCTGAGTAGGGCTGTGCCTGTCCTCACACAGACCAGTCCCCAACATCCTGAAGTGTGTCTGGGGCCAGGCAGGAAAGGGCAGGATCTTGTGCACTACAAAGACTTCACTTTGAAGTTTTCCTGCTTCAAACACAGAAATGGGTATACGTACTGGACCTCTCACACCACATAGTTAAAATCCTTCTGGACTGAGAAACTTCTGCCAGAAAGAAGAGCTGGATGCTGTTGGAGGAACTGTCATTCTACCTGTAGCTTTGTTGTGGTGGCCTGCTGCTTGCAGCTTGCTGCTTCTGTCCTGGGAGTGAAAGGAGTAGACTTGGCTTTCTACATCCTGCTTCCAATGGTTCTCCAAGGGCTTGGACTGAGCTTGCCTCCTGTTGAGAAGTCTCAGGGACATCAAGGCCCATATTTATACTTTTTGATGCAAATCAGTGCTTGGGCAGATTTGCGTCAAAAAGTTTACCGCCGGCTAACGCCATTCCAACGTGCCAGCCGGGCACCTTATTTATGGAATGACATTAGCCGCCACTGCGGCCTGGTCAGCGTCAAAATAAATGGCGTTAACCGGGCAGCGGAGGCGAAGGGAAGACTGGGGGTTGTGCACCAACGAATGGTCCAAGTCAGGTTAGAGTAAAAAATATTGGCTCTAACCTGACTAGCGCCATTTTGTGGCGCACAACCCCCATGGAAATGACTCCTGTCTTAGCAAAGACAGAAGTCATGCCCCCCTGCCCAATGGCCATGCCCAGGGGACTTCTGTCCCCTGGGCATGGCTATTGGGCACAGTGGCATGTAAGGAGGCCCCCCTATGCCACTTAAAAAAAAAAATTATACTAGCTGCACTTACCGGCACTCACCATGGATAGGCCCCCCCATCCATGGGTGTCTTCCAGGTGTGGGCGAGGGTGGCAGGGGTGTCCGTGGGTGCAGGGAAGGGCACCTGTGGACTGCTTCCATGGCCTCTCACCATGGAAATGAGCCCACAGGTCCCTTAATGCCTGCCCTGACCCAGGAGTTAAAAAACTGTGCAAAATTCGGCTGGGCGCCATGTTTTAAGGCCCTCCTTCTCCTGTGCATCATTTTGATGCTAGAGGATAAATAAGGCACACATGCCTTAGAGTACTTTTTTGCACGGGAACGCCTACCTTTTATGTCATTAACGTATGGTAGGTTTTCACGTACAAGAAATGACTCAAACTCCATAACTTTGGCGCTAGACGGGTCTAGCGCCAAAGTATAAATATGGAGTTAAGTTTGCGCTGAATTTGCGTAAAATCCGGCTCAAACAGAGTATAAATATGGGCCCAAATACTTAATCTGCCAGCGCATGGGCTCTCTTACTGAGAGACCTGACTTGTCAAGTGCTGCCAAATCCATTCCTTGGACCCTTGTGAGAGAGTTCTGGCACAGCAAGGAAGAAACTAGTGCATCGACTTCCAGAACACCCGCAGAACTGGCACCACCCTTTGATCCTATGCCACTGCCTGCACCAGAGCTGTGGTCCCTGCTGAGTGCAATGACCATGACCTACAACGGAGGCCCGATACCACAACAGTGCCTCCGAAGTCCAGCCACATCGTGAGTCCAACATGCTGTGTCACCTACGTGCATGGCACACAACTCTGTCGCATCAAGTTTGCCACCGTGGTGTGATCACAACATCTGCAAGGTTAACACCTTGCGTCTTGACCTACTGGATTCATCAACCCCACCTTGTCGTTAAGAACTGCCGCCTCGCTGCCACCTCCTCTGCAACTGGAAGAAACCAATGCCTGACCTCCCCTGCCTAGCACTAAGGAACTGATGCCTCACCTCTCTGGTGGCCATAAGGAACTAAATCCGCACTGATTCCAGCAATGTCTCACCTCCCCAACACCGTGCAACATCTCTTTTTTCTCATCATTTTCCAAGGTACTGTAACCGGGGCCTATATGACTCAGTGGCAGACCGTGCACCTTCAGAGGTGATGCCGGACTGTCGGAAGTCACTCTGTCAAGCTGTTTCGATAGCCACAGTTGGAGCTCTTGGGATTCTAAGCACTATATTACATTTAATCTTTAAACATTCGTATCTTTACTTGTGTATGTTGGATTTATGTCATTGTGGTCTTGTTATACTCAGATAAATATTGGCTATATTTCTATACTGCTGTGGAGTATGTTTGTGCTGTTTTCACTGTGTGTGTGTGTGTGTGTACACATAGGGGGTCATTCTGACCCCCGCCGGTGGCGGATGCCGCCGGCCTGGCGGGAACGGCCAGAAGACCGTACCGCGGTCAAAAGACCGCGGCGGTCATTCTGAGTTTCCCGGTGGGCTGGCGGGCGACCGCCAGAAGGCCGCCCGCCCGCCCAGCGTGAAACCCCCTTCCACGAGGATGCCGGCTCCGAATGGAGCCGGCGGAGTGTAAGGGGTGCGACGGGTGCAGTTGCACCCGTCGCGATTTTCAGTGTCTGCCACGCAGACACTCAAAATCTATGTGGGGCCCTGTTAGGGGGCCCCACGACACCCGTTCCCGCCAGCCAGGTTCTGGCGGTGAAAACCGCCAGAACCAGGCTGGCGGGAAGGGGGTCGGAATCCCCATGGCGGCGCTGCTTGCAGCGCCGCCGTGGAGGATTCCCAGGGGCAGCGGGAAACCGGCGGGACACCGCCGGTTTCCCGTTTCTGACAGCGGCTGTACCGCTGCGGTCAGAATGCCCATGGAAGCACCGCCAGCCTGTTGGCGGTGCTTCCGCGGTCGTTCGCCCTGGCGTTCCATGACCGCCAGGGTCAGAATGACCCCCATATTCTTTACACCTTGCCTCTGATATAAACCTAACTGCTTGAGCCAAACTACCAAGGAGGTGAGCAGGGGTTATTTTAGCTGTGTGACTCCCTTACCCTGACACAGTATGGGTCCCTACATGGACAGGGAGCAAACCATTAAAAACTAGGGACCTCATTTCTAACATAAAGTATGGTTGCAATTTAGCGAGCAGACCCCGTCCAGGCACATACTTTTACAACTAAACCATCAGAAAGTGGATGGTGATGGACTTTACCGAATGATCAATGATTGTTCTTTGCTTTATTACAATAAGAAATCTGCGGTTTTATGTTATTTTCTTTCAGGAGTATGTGTGAAACTCGTGGCTGTTAATTCTGATTTTACAGCTATTGCTATTTAAGAATCAGAGAAAAAGTGGCATACTTAATCAAACAATGTTTATTTGAAAATGATTTGATGAAGATGAGTTCCTGCTAAGTACACATGGTCTGTAAGGTTGAAATTACTTTTGATATCTTTTCAAATTATCCCTTGGCTTTTATTAATATTCTGACATTAGTTTTAGGTCATATGTTCTCATATTTCTTCATTTTCTTTGACATACTTTCAAAACAACCTTAGCTAGCTTTTTTGCAAGAGTTGTCTTTTCACCACTGAATGGTAATAATGATATGATCCTTCTTAGTTATTATTCATTTCTAAGACAAAAGCTTCAGCATACATTTATAAAGCAATATCAGCAAAGCCATATCGACATGTATATGTTCCTAGCATATTGTATATTCTAGAATCTCGAAATGCTGCTGTAAGCACCTAATTGGTGGCTGAAAGGGTGTTAAAGCATTGCTGAGAACAGCCTAATTTAGGATTTGGCGGGTGCAAATGACTTTTGATGTCCAGGCATATTACAGCCTGCTATATTTAGGGATTTCTGTCTGCCTTTTAGAGAGCTCTATGCCTTCAAAGGAGTGACCCCTATGTCATCTTCTCTCAGGGCCAACTTTAGCGCTGGTAGTGCCCTGTGCGACAGTATTTTTTGGTGCCGCCCCACCCCATGACCACCTCCTCGTATTCACTCACTGCCACCTGGCAAATGTGCCCTTCATCTCTCCATAGCCCCCCTTTGACATGCATTCATTTGTTTTAAAGTGCTTGTAAAGGCTAGCTCTACTAATCCACTCATCTAGCCCCATAAAATATAATTCTGCTTTTTGCAGGCATATTAAACCTCTTCACTACTTTATGGGGTTCAAAGCTGACCTAGACAAAACTCCCATCTCTCTCCCTAGCAGGAACATTAATCACAATAGGTATCTTGACATTTTAATTGTTTCCTGAAGGCTGGAGGCACAAGGAACTTTTCAGCACGTGCTGTAATTCATTGCTAAACATAGTATCCCCCTGAGGTCAGCGCCCCCAATCCAGGGCAGCACCTGGTGCATCCGCACCACTCGCAACGCCCTAAAGCCGGCCGTGCCTCCTCTGAAGGGATTCCGTCCCTGATTTATACTTTTTGGTGCAAAGCTGCACTAATGCAGTTTTGCACCAAAAGGTTTAGCACCGGCTTGCACCATTTCTGACCACCAGCCAGGTGCCATATTTATGGAATGGCATTAGGCAGGTTAGAGTGAAAACAAATGACTCTAAACAGCCTAGCGTCATTTTCTGACACAAACCCATCCATACCACATGACTCCTGTCTTAGAAAAGACAGGAGTCATACCCACCACCCCAATGGCCAGCTCAGGGGACCAGGGTCCCCTGGGCATAGCCATTGCACCCAGTGCCATGTGGGGTGGCCCATTTCAGGGCCCCCAATGGCACTTTAAAAAAATGAAATAAAATACTTACCTGTACTTACCTATACTTACCTGGGATGTGGTCCCCTATCCACCGATGTCCCTTCTGGTGTGGGTGGGGGTGTCCCTGGGGCCTGGGGAGGGCACCTGTGGGCTTATTAAGGCCCACAGGTCCCCTAATGCCTGCCCTGACCCAGGCGTTAAATAATGGTGCAAAGCAAGCTTTGCATCATTATTTGCCCCTCCTCTCACCATGCCTGATTTTAGCACGGGGATAATTACGGCACTAATGCATAGAGTCATTTTTTGCACAGGAATGCCTACTTTGCATCTCATTGACACAAAGTAGGTTTCCATGTCCAAAAAATGACTTTAACGCCATAACTTTGGCGCAAGACAGGTCTAGTCCAAAGTATAAATATGGAGTTAGTTTTGCACCAAATTTGCGTAAATAAAATGACGCAAATTCAGTGCAAAACAAGTACAACTATTCCCCTCAGACTCCTCTTAGGACGACCATGAGAGCACTTTCTTAATGAAATTATGTCTCATTGCACAAAGATTGCGTTCAGATTTTGCTGCCTAGTGATCACTCGGCTGCTAAGAATGTACACTGTCCTGGAGCTATAAATTAGGAGCAGGCGTGCTCTCCTGGCCAATCGTCTGACAGAAAATATGAATGATAACTTAATCTTTTGTTTTCTTGCATCTTTATGAAGATTTCTAGAAGTTTTAGTGGTCAACAACAAAAAAATACACTGCAGAGGATGTGCGTAAGAATTTATTTCACGAAGATGGATGTGTACAAGAAAAAATGGCACTCAGGCAAAGTGCAAAAAGCCTGGTAAAACGGTTGTTGTGTTGAAAATCAATGAAGTGCAGTATGTACCAACTAAAGCTGGGTGGCTTGTTGACCTTTATCAGATGGGCTCCAGGAGCGCCCTGTAATAGGTCATCCTGTTAAAGATAAGCATGTGCACTTTGCTGCTCGATGTGGTAGTCTATGTTCATCTCCGGCGCTGAGAGCAACTCTAGAAAGAGGCAACCAGCTTGGCGTTCAAGGAGCCTTTTTATATTTCAGTTTTTAACGTTTGTGTTAAATCAGTCGTGTTTGTCTAACACTCATCTCCTACTGGTATGGCCTCTTAGCACATGTGAGCTGTAGAGTCTGCATGAATGTACAAGGAGCCTGTTCATTAGAGAGGCTCTGTTAATGCTTTGGAGTTTTTTGTGTTGTTCAAGGATGTCACTGCCACCTCTGTGGTAAGTGGCACACTGGTGGTTCTTCGAACGGGGTACTGATTTGTCTAGTGAGTACTGTCGTGTTTGTCTTTGCTGTTGGAGAGTGATATGTAGAAGTCTGTGGCACTGTGATAGTTGAATGAACTGTTGATAAATCTGGTGTGTGCTGTTGCGAGTGCCATTCACTGTTAGGAGAGTGATATTCTTTTAACTGTATGTCATATGACGCTTTGTTGTTTGCATTAAAGGGTGAGATTATGTCTAGTGAACTGTGTTGTATTGCCTTCGTTTCATGGAGAAATATAGATTGTGGTTTTAAATGAGGTAGGAAAGGTTATTGCTTTCCATTAAAAGTCAAACGATGGAGAGCAGTGAACATGTGTGCCTACTGTCTGTGTTTCTGGGCCACTTTTGCAATACAGAACTAGCTTGAGATGCTTGTACCGCCCAATCTGAAATACCCAGTGCAAAGAAATTGAGGACTTTGTTCATACGCTTGCATAATATTAGAGACACAGGTGCACAGATAAAGAGGCTTTTGAAAGGCATCATAATTGTGCACCACCTAGTAATTATTGTAGAAACTAGTGTCCCCTGTCAGGGTGGACTTTGGGATTGGGCATTGAGCAGGGTCTGATTGTGATCACAATTAGACCCGGGCACTCCCAAAAAAGTGGCCCACATTCAGGAATTGTCATTATTGTTTGTAGTTTTATATGGTGTAGTGTCAGCCAAAAGACACTGAAGCAATTTACATGCAAACCACTTACATTTCACAAGATAAAATTCATTTATTATTTTAGGTAAGGCGATTAAGTGATTTGACCACAACCACAGGATGTTGAGCTGATGCCGAAACTCAAACGTACTTCCTCAGTTCCAGTGTTGGCAGCTCTGACTAGAACAATAAACTCTATGTATTTTTTTCCTCCGGGAAAGGTGATCTCACAGAGAGCCCTATGAAAACTCTTCCTCCCCCTCCACCAAGGCCTAAAAGACACTGGGACTGAGGTGACAACACCTAGACCCTAGTGCCATTTCTCTTACCCGTTTACAGCCCACTATAGCCTCAGGGCGATGGCCTGGCATGGGCGGGGTTGAGAAAAGAACACAGCGCTGCTGCTCCAGGGAGCTTAGGTGTGAATGGGCCCCCTGCGTGGCCCCTGCAAACTCCCACCCTCCCCACACCCACCATGGCCTGAAAGCTAATGGCCTGGCCCAGTGGACGATGACACTGCTTTTGGGCCAGACCAGCCACACAACGCAGGGGGTCAAGGTGGGAATGCCCCAAGGGCCAGAGCAATACCCCAGTCTCAGTTTGACAGCATGGCAGGGGAGTGCCCATGATACTGGTACCTCACAACAGTGGCCCGGCGGGAACTAGAGAAGACAGTAAGGGCCACATGTACATAGATCCGGTTTTGTGAGTCGCAAACTGCGAGTCGCAAAACCAGGTGTACAAAAGTGTCAATGACACTGTCTGCGATTCGTAATGGGGTCGCAAATGACCTACCTCATGAATATTCATGAGTTAGGTCGCAAATTGTGACCCCATTGGGAATGGCTGCCCTCATAGGGATGGTGGCCTGCTAGAGACAGCAGACCACCATTGCTGTGACTGCTTTTAAATAAAGCTGTTTTTTTTTTTTTTTTTTTTAAATGCACCCCATTTTCCTTAAAGGAACACGAGATCCATTTCAAAAACAAAAATGAAAAGTTTTCTTTTCAATTTTTCAGAGCAGGCAGTGGTCCTTGGGACTACTGCCTGCTCTGAAAACATATTTTCGCTGCCACTCACATAGGGGAAGGGGCCCCATGGGGACCTCTTCCCATTTGCGAATGGGTTAGCACCAGTTTGAAACTGGTGTCTGATGTGTATTTGAGCGCCTGGTCGTGTTTGAGGCCATTGGAGAATGACACTTTGTCGTCTGCGTGATATGAAGTGTTTAATACTCTTAAAGCATGGCATTGCCACCTGACTGGGTCAAGGTGATGTGTTGATTCCATAAGAGTGTATGAAAAATGACTGCTATTGGATCCTCTATGTTCGTTAAAATGTGTTTTTTGCCTTTAAAGAGGAATGCATTGCCAATTAATTAAGACATAGAATTGTGTTTGTTGCATGAGTGTGTAGTGTTGGTTTGTCTAATTCTAAGTGATCGCCTAGACCTAGCAAATACAGCTGCATATTATAAGTATGGAAGGAGTGTGGTCAATCAGGGCCCTGCCTGACTCATCCTCCAGGCAATATTATGAGATGTCGGCCACTTTTGCAGGGCAGATTCACTGAAAGTTCTCCCACCTAAATGCAGGAGGACCTTTTGTGAAAAAGTAATCCTGGGCAAGTAGCCATAACTTGGCAACGCTTGCTAAACTGATTTTGTCTTTCAGAAACAAACCCACAGAGCGGCCTGTAGAGGACACTATGGGCCATATGTACGTAGCCTTTTGCACGTCGCAAACGGCGAATCGGGCCGTTTGCGCATGCAAAATGCACTTTCCCATGTACCAAACCATTTAAAAATCGCAGTTAGCACCAATGTCACACTGGTGCTAACCCATTCGCAAATGGGAAGGGGTCCCCATGGGACCCCTTCCCCTTTGTGAATGTCAGTAATAAAAAAAATTCAGAGCAGGCAGTGGTCCTACGGACCACTGTCTACTCTGAAAAAATGAACCAAAAACATTTCATTTTTTGTTTTTGAAATGCATCTTGTTTTCCTTTAAAGAAAACGGGCTTCATTTAAAAAAGAAAAATCTGCTTTATTTAAAAGCAGTCACAGACATGGTGGTCTGCTGTCTCCAGCAGGCCACCATCCGTGTGAGGGCCGCCATTCACAAGGGGGTCGCAAATTGTGACCTACCTCATGAATAATCATGAGGTGGGCATTTGCGACACCCTTGCGAATCGCAAATAGTGTCATTGACACTATGCAACATATGGTTTTGCGAGTCGCTCTGACTCGCAATTTGCGAGTCGCAAAACCAAACGTTGGTACATGTAGCCCTATGTTCTCTATTGAGGAATTATCACTGTCAGAAGGTCTGCTATAAACAGGGCACTCCTTCCGATACTGAGATGTTGGCAGCACTCTGGTGGATTGGCTGCCAACTAAAGGTTTTCAATGGCAGAGCCAGCTGAAACTGCAAAGAAGTTCTTACATCTGTAAAGGTGGAACAACCATGAGTGTGGTGGAATGGAGAATTTCCCAGTGTATTGCAGCATATCTTTCCACCATAGTCAGTTCCCTTTCGGACCTAAAATTGACATTGGATGGATTCACCCATTGTTTCAATCCAACTTCAAGAATCTGATGCTTTGAGATTGATAATACAGTTCTCTTGAAAGCAGATGCTTCCCTTGGAAAATAGGAGTTGTTGTTCATTTACATACAATATTGAGGTATTAAGAAAAGAGGCCTTTTGTGTCTGTGTAGATGATTTCATAATTCTGTATTTAGTGCCTCATTACGAGTTTGGCGGTCCATGGACCACCATAGCGGCATTGGGGGTTTGACTGCTGTCAGGATGGCGGTTGGACTGCTGTATTACGAGTCAAGCAGGCCTATGGAGCAAAGACCGCCACGGTCCCGCCGACACTGCTGAGCAGCACAGACAGCCACAGTCGCATAAGCAGCAAAATAGGCCAGCATAGCCTGTGTTTCCTTAGGACACATTATGAGGTTGCACACTGCCAATGTGACAGTTGCAGTCCAACCAACATGTATCAGCAGGCAGAAACAGGGACTATAAAGGGAGACACTCACCTGCAAGCAGCCTTACATGTCCAGTGCTGCCATGGAGCCCATCACGCATGTCCTGCCTTTGCTGCTGAATATCGATGGAGCACAAAATCCATTCCGCCGTGGACACAACCGACCATAAGTACACACACCTACCTGTGTCATTACACTTAACTAAAGATAGTTGCGCCATCAGCTACATCAAATGGGGATCACGCTACAGACACCAAGTACAAGTCTCATTGTGTACACAGTCGGAATCAGACACAAAGAAGGACATATGCACAGTCACAATACACTCCCTTTAGGCGGTTTCACACTGCACTGTAGCACTACACAAAAACACGTCTGCCCACCTTAGGCACAGGGACCGTGAAGTATATACAGTATTGTCTCACACAACACCAACTACACACCAACATCAGATCTACAAATACAACTCACACACTCACATTCCTCACATGCTATGGACTGTAGTCACATTCATAACACATATGTATGGATGTGGTGTGAAACACAAACACCACTACCAGTAAATAGCCCTCCAATGAACAAACACATCACCCACATTGCAACACAATGGAAGGGCAATGGCACGCACAATAGACAGAAAGACAAATATGCAAAGACCATTGGGTAAAGAAGACCTGCTCAATAGGGATGGCGTATCAGGAACACTCAGGGAAGGAGGCTGCACTGGGACATATATCACTTTGCACATGCCCCTTAAACAATATTTGCACAGGAACAAGCCCTACAGGTATCACAGGGACAAACAATACTTGACCCATATGACATGCCTGTCTGCACCATACGGATGTGCAGGTCAACAAAGCATGTACAACTCCAACTGCATGGGACATACCTCTACATGAACTAGCTGCAAGGTACACACAGCTAAATGGACACATGCACAGTCAAATGCCAACAAAGGTATCCCAATTGGACACACTCAATGTCTGCACTAACAAAACTCAAGCTGGAAAACATTAGATGAATCCATAAGCCACATCAGAGGGACAAGTTTAACACTGCACATGCTCACATTGGACAACATAAGATGAAATATATACCACAACAAACAGTAGACAATGCCATGACACCACCATTGCATTTTCACCCACATTTCCAAACAGTCAACATCTACCTTTGTCTTGGGGGACATCACCAGTGCCCACAAAGTCAGATATGACAAACAACAGCAAATGGATCAGTAAGTAAGATGAAAGACATACAACTGTAGCCATACTACATAAGTTTTTCAGGAACAACATAGAAGTAGAAAAGGAATTGCAGAACAAATATATACCCAAAAAACCCAACTATGTTGGTTTATTGATAACAACTTTCAATAGTCTAAGGTCATTGGCAAGTCCATATGCTTTGGCACAGGCACATCATGGGAGGACTTTGAGGTGAAACGGAGGGGTTGGGAGGTGGGTTGGGTCCTCTTGAGACAGGTGGTAGAGCGAACAGGGGAAAGGTCAAGGTTTAACAAAAAAAGTTTCTTAGGGACATCGGGACGGTCAGCAGAAGGGGCTAGGAATTTGGATGTCAAGGGACTGGTTGTCTGTGGTGTTGGTCTGGATGTTGGTGCGTGCGTGAGGCAGGTATGCTTGTTTTTGGGTTGTATCTGTTGCATGGGTGAGTGAGTGAGTTTTTGTGTCTTGGGGTCTGAGTGGTGGAGGTACTGGGGGATGGAGTGGTGGATGTGTGTGTGTCTTTTGGGGTGGTATCTGCGGGTATGGTGAATGTGGTGGATGTCTTTGTGTCTGTTGGTGTGGTGTCTACAGGTATGGTGGGAGTGAAAGGTGTGTCACTGACTGTTGTGGTGGTGCCTGTGGGTGTATTTGATGCTATGTGTGTCATGCCAAGGTGTTGGGGGTGTCTGTTGAAGTGGTGACTGTTGTGTCTGTCGGTGTCTGTTGTTTGCTTGTGTGCCAGTGTGTTTTATGGTGCTTGTATCTGTGTGTGCTGCTCTTCTGTGTTGAGGTGGGTACGCACGGATCGGTCTGTGTGTTTTGGGCAGGTACGGTAATCGGGTATTTAGATTGAAAAGCGGTAGGTGGAGGGGGGACAGAAGGTGGGGGGTGACCTGCTGCCATCAGTTTGGAGGCTAGAGCCTTTGTAGTTCTTTGTAGGCCATGCATTGTACCATGAATGCCTTCCAGGAATGCATGCATTTGCTGGAGTTGGGTTGTCAATCCCTGGATGAAATTCACAATGGCTGTCTGACCCACAGAGATACTTCTCAGGAGCTCAATAGCCTCCTCACCGGGGCAGCAGGGGTGACAGGGGCTGTGACGTAGGTGCCTGCAGCAAAGGAGACCCCCTCCCTCTTGGGTGAGTGGGTGCGACAACTGGGTATTGATCAATAGGGAGGACGTTGATAGAACGGGGGCGGCAGACAAAGATGGTACAGGGGTATGCCCCAGTGGGTCCGCCACCACTAGGGAGTGTCCACTGGAGGAAGATTCTGATGATGAAGAGGATGTTCCTGTCTCCCCTGTGGCACAACCCTCTCCCTCCAGGCCACCGGGTCTCTTTGTGTCCATGGTGCCCTGACCGAGGTCCCATGGCTAGATGCTTCCCCACTCAACTGTGCCCTGTCTCCTTTGCCTGCTGGTGCTGATTCTGCAAATACAAAGAGAAATAAGGTCATCACATGTCCAAGATCACACTTGCACAACACCTGTGATTAGCAAACATTACCATGATGTCAAGTAGGCCCCAGCAACAAACTTGTGCCATACCATATGCAAGTCAACACAGAAAAGTATAGGGTTCACCAATGATATGGAGCTGCAGTCACGAGAGATTATCCGTGGGCTCCTAGACCTCGCTGGATGTAAAGAACGGGCAATGTCGGTGCTGTGTAGGGTGAGTGAGGGAAGGGGGTATTTCCTTAATGGACTAGGTGGTCTCACACACTATATAGTGTCATGCTTCATCATTTGACCACCTAGCCCCACCCAGGTAGGACAGTGCCACCTGGGCGGACTCAACCTCAGCGTTAAAAGAACGGGAGGGAGTGCGTAAATATATTTTAATCTGGAGATAGTGGGATCCAGCTAAGCTACTGGAATATAAAAACACCTAGGCAGTTACCTGTGTGTGATCTACACTTTTAATAGTGGTGTCTGCTGGTGTATTAAAAACAAGGACACCTAGGTGAGAATGAGGACTCACTGGGTCGCCTATCTAAAAAAACGGCCGACATGTTTCTGCCCACTACTATGAGCCATGGAAGGTCTGGGGGCATTCTTCAGGGCCTAGGATCCCTAAACATCATGCAGAGTGCAGATAGATAAGCCTCCCCCAAAACAGGGGGGAAAGAGAAAATAATTAGAACAAATGAGGGGGCCTACCTGTAGCAAGGAACTACCTCGCGGAGGCCTGAAGGACTAAAAAACGTGGGTGACGTTAGCTCAACAGCACAACACAGCAAAACATACAATAATAAGGGGTGCCACAGCAAGCCAAAGTCATGCAGAAAAAGCAGTGAAAACAGATATCTACTGATGAATTAATACTTTTCCCTAATATCTAAGGCTACTGGCCTCAGATTCCAGGAGGGGGAGTGTCCCCTTATAGTCACAGTCTGGGGAGGGAGGGAAATAGAGACATAGACAACGTTGGGGGTTATTTATCAGAAAATAATATCTGAGTCCGAGGGGAGAACCCCATAGGCAGAGATTAATGCAGTTCAAAATGCCTAGGGGAAAACAATTAGTGCCCTCCTAGCTCAAAAGGGTACAGTGGGTAGCGGAATCCTGACCCTGTTGGAAGCTGGAGTCAGAGGTTAGTATCTACGGTAAAATACATGAAGGAAATGAACTGCAGGGAGGAGGAATAAAGGCAAACTGGTTGCAGGAGAGAACAACAGTTGCCAGAAAATGCAAAAAAGCACAAATGCACATATTACTGATAGCAACACACACACTCTCAGTTCCAGTCAACCAAACAGTCTTATCTGTAGCGTGGCTGGAGGTCAATTGGAAGTCCACCAGAACTAATGACCGCAAAGTAAGTGCTCCTGCACTTACTACGTCAAAGGAGGCGCTCGCTGTGTGCCTAGACTGATCCCTCGCTGGACCGCTTGTGGTATGTGGTCCAGCGCGGGGCGATATAAGTAGTGTGGCTCTAATTGAACGCACCTGTGTGTCCTTTGCCATACTGGCTCCAGCTGGAATCGGCACACTGGGCGCAGCTGAAGTGACGCGACTATGCGTATCGGACGCTGGGAAACTGTGTTCCCAGCGTCCCTGTGGCTGCCGTGGACGGTGCGGCGTCGAGCCAGCGCTAGGGAGGCTGGGGAATGTAGTCCTCAGTCTCCGGTAGTCTTACAGACATGTCATGTGACACGGTGCCGAACCAGCGCTGGGGAGGCTGGGGAACAAAGTCCCCAGTCTCCAATGTGCTTCCAGAGGCGAGTAGCGTTTGAGCCCGAAACACTCTCTGGCCCCGGTGAAGGGGTGGGGAAGGGGAAGGGGAAAAAATGGCAGGTAAAAGAAAGATAAGAAAAAACAGAAAGCCAAGAGAAACAAAAGAGGGGGACAATAGGGGGGCAATGGGGAGAGAAAAAGACAGAGGAATGGAAGGGGAATGGAAGAAAGAACAAAGGAAAGGGCAGAAAAAAGAGAGAAAACAGTGGGAGGAGGGGGTGGGTTAGAGGTGAGGGTGGGGAGAGAACAGGGAAAAGGAGAGCTTGGAGGAATAGAAGGGACAAAAGCAGGGGAAAACACATAGGGGAGGGGAATGGACAGGGTGGAGAAGGAGGGGATTGATAGGTAGGGATAGGGAGTGGTCACTTATTGAGTGAGGACCAAGGGATGTCATCATTCAAACTGCTAGTGTCTGTGTGTAGTCTCCAGACCCAGCTTTGCTCATAATAGAGTAACTTCTGTGGCATATTCTTGGTTGTAGGTGGCAGTTGTTCTAACACAGTCCATCTCATGTCATCAGGGGAATGCTTTTTGGCGACATAGTGGCTTGTGAGTTTTGTAGCGTCCCGTTTGCATCTTATAGTACTTCTGTGTTCACAGATACGGGTGCTGACCTTTCTTGTTGTTATCCCGATGTACTTGAGTTCACACGGGCACTTAGGGGGTCATTACAACCCTGGCGGACGGTGTTAAAGCAGCGGAAACACCGCAAATACTCCGGCGGCCAAAAAAATGGAATTATGACCCTGGCGAAACCGCCAACAAAGACAGCCACTTTAACACTTCGCCCGCCACGGCGGTACAGACAAGCAGCGCGGCGGTCACCGCCAACAGACAGGCGGAAGACAATGTACCGCCCACAGTATTACAACCCGCCAATCCGCCACCTTTTCCGGGGCGGATTCACCGTGGATAAAAACACGGCGGAAACAGCTTTTGCTATGGGAAAACGCTCACCTTAACATATCCCACGAGGAACGAGGAATCCATGGAGCCGGAACTCCAAATACTCCCTGCCCTTGTCTTTCTGCTCCTCTACGACCAACAGCTACGTAGGCGCTGCAGACAGCGGTACTGCACCTACGACATGGGGGAGGCAAAAGTTAGGGGGACACACACCAAACACCCCCACCTCCACCCTCGCATATTAAAACATACACACCAATGCATTCACAAAAACTCACAGTAACAACCCACAATCCCCCCGTAAGAATGAATACACAAAGCAAAAATCGGTCAAACAATGTAATGTGCCAATATACATGTCATACAAAAATATACAGATATATATATTTGAAAATCAGTCATAATTATATACAAGACGAGAAGTAGTGCAGATATGTACATAACAATGTCCGTGCACCAACAGTCCAAAAATGCATGGGCGAGGCCCACAAACGATACCTGACCACAATCGGAGAGAACACTGCCGGGGCATCAGATAGAAATACTACAGGCACCTCAGGGGGAAGGGAAGGGGGGGCACCTCAGCCGGATGACTGCAAAGCCAGATCCACGACGGGGCTCCATGCCCATTTATGCCATCCTGGGGAGTGCTAAGCCACAGTCTCTCAAGTCTATACAGTGGGTGGGTTGCCCACTGTGCCATCCTGGGGAGTGCAAAGCCACAGTCTCTCAAGTCTCTACAGTGGGTGGTTTGCCCACTGTGCCATCCTGGGGAGTGCAAAGCCACAGTCTCTCAAGTTGATACAGGTCACTACTGGTCTTGGGGGGGACTGGTGCCCAGACTGGATGAGTCTCCCCGTGAAAGGTCGTGTCCTGTCACTGTCCCAGCTGCACATGGGATAAGGATGCCTGATGTGGCGGTCCATTCATTCCTACCCGGTGCATTGCCCTGTTCAGCGGTGCTTTGCCATGGCGGTTCAGGACTGTTCAGCGGTGCTTTGCCATGGCGGTCTTTGCCCTGTTCAGCGGTGCTTTGACATGGCGGTCTTTGCCCTGTTCAGCAGTGCTTTGCCATGGCGGTCTTTGCCCTGTTTAGCAGTGCTTTGCCATGGCGGTCTTTGCCCTGTTCAGCAGGGCTTTGCCATGGCGGTTCAGGACTGTTCAGCGGTGCTTTGCCATGGCGGTCTTTGCCCTGTTCAGCGGTGCTTTGCCATGGCGGTCTTTGCCCTGTTCAGCGGTGATTTGCCATGGCGGTCTTTGCCCTGTTCAGCAGTGCTTTGCCATGGCGGTCTTTGCCCTGTTCAGCGGTGCTTTGACATGGCGGTTCTGATAAGGACATTGGTGTGTGGCATGACGTTCTCTACACTGGACATTGGTGTGTGCCATGATGTTTCATCATTGCCCAGCGGGGCTGTGGCAGCCGGGGCCCTCCAGGGCACTGACTGCGGCGGTGGTCTCCTGACCAGTGACGATACTTGGGCCCTCCTGGGCTGTGACTCTGGCGGTGGTCTCCTGACCAGTGACGATACTTGGGCCCTCCTGGGCTGTGACTCCGGCGGTGGTCTCCTGACCAGTGACTCTACTTGGGCCCTCCTGGGCTGTGACTCCGGCGGTGGTCTCCTGACCAGTGACGATAATTGGGCCCTCCTGGGCTGTGACTCCGGCGGTGGTCTCCTGACCAGTGACAATACTTGGGCCCTCCTGGGCTGTGACTGCGGCGGTGGTCTCCTGACCAGTGACGATAATTGGACCCTCCTGGGCTGTGACTCTGGTGGTGGTCTCTGGACCAGTAACGACGGTGCTGGCGGTTGTGTCTCGACCGCCGGAAATGATGGCGCACTTCTCCGCCGTGACACTCACAACAGGCTGGGGAGACTTCCTCTGGCCCTTCCCCACCTTTGGTGGAGTCACAGCTGACTCTCCAATCCCCTTGGAACCCATGTCAGTTGTTTTATCACCAGGAGTCTTAACACGGTCCCGTCGTCCATTCTCCAATTTTAGAGCCTTTACAGGGGGTGGGCTGCCAGTGCCTTGGCTCCGGGTCCTACTGCCTGCCCTGGTGGATGGTGCACTCCAAAAACCTTGAACAGGCACCACTGGTATTGGGGGCTTTTTGTCTGAGGCGCTACGACGGGACTGATGAATTTGAGGGGAGGGACAAAAAGGTCAACTTTACAGAGGGACAGTTTCTGACGAACACTGGGAAGGGTAGCTGGAGGGGGTCTGGGAGTGGAGGAAGAGGAGGTGGTTGTAGGAGGTGTCACTTTAGCTGTTTTGGGTGCAGGTACTGGAGGCTGTCGTGAGGTAGATGGATGTTGGGTGAGTGATTGCCGGCGTTTGGGTAATTTGGGAGGGGGCGACACAGACACACTGGGAGAGGACACAGGGGACGTGTAAATGGCAGTGGAGGTGGTGAGTGCAGGTGAGCGGCTTGTGGTGCTGGGTGTCCTGGTGCGATTCATGGTGCCTGTAGATGTGGTGCATGCAGGTGTGTGTGTAGACGAGACTGGGAGGGAGGAGGGAGAAGAGGAGGAGGGGGACACAGTGGAGGCAGTGGATGTTGTTGTGTCTGTATGTGGCTGAGGCTTGCGTGAGTGCCTGTGGTGTGTGTGGTGCCTATGTTTGCTTGAGCTACTTGGGTGTGTTGACTTGTGTGCATGCTGGTCTGTAGGTGTGCTTGGGATGGGCTGGGGTACAGGAGATTGGGTCTGGGTGGAGGAAGTTGGAGGGGGCAGGCTAGACACATGGACAATGGCTGCCATCAGTGCTGAGGCCAAAGATTGCAGGGTTCGCTGAAGGACAGCCTGACCAGAATGAATGCCCTCCAGGAATGCATTACTGTGTTGCAACTCTCGTTCTACACCCTGGATGGCATTCACAATAGTAGACTGCCCAACAGTGAGTGACCTGAGGAGGTCAATGGCCTCCTCACGGAGGGCAGCAGGGGTGACTGGGGCAGGGCCTGAGGTGACTGGGGCGAAGGTGATGCCCACCCTCCTGGGTGAGCGGGCACGGGGCGAATGCTGAGTGGCTGCTGGGAGGGCGGTGCTGGTAGGGGAGGTGGCGGCTGTACCTGTAGAGGTGGGGGGCACAGATGGTGCCGCCACCACAAGGGAGCCCACATCGTCGAACAAGTCTGTGTCGCTGCTTGGTGATCCGGTTGCCGACGTGAAGCTCCCCTCGCCCTCCGTCCCACTGGTGCATTCAGAGTCCGTGGTGTGGCCCTCCATGGCCATGTGGGATGCAGCTCCCATGTGCTCCGGTGCCACTGTACCTCCGCCTGTTGATGCTGATGTTCAAAAGGACAGGGAGAGCAGAAAAAGGGGGGGAGACAGAAGAAAGAGGGTTTTAGTGCATGGAATACCGCTACCGTTGGCGGACAAGACAAACGCAGCTGCCCCCTGCATTACGCCGTGCTCCTGCCCTCTGCACATGCAATTTCTGGGATCTGGCCTATATGGCATTGGTAGACATCTGCGCACATGGATGCCACAGGGGCAACTATACCTCGACTTGGCACTCTGCTGAGGTGGGGTAGAGTGCCACATGGCCTACATTACGGAGGGGCCTTGCCTACGGAACTCGCCCTGGCCTAGGTACACCCACAGCCCTCCTCCCCCACCCAGACACCTCCACTGCACGCAAAGTCCACAGAATGAGGTTGTACTCACCCCCTTGTGTCTGCTGTGATGCCCTCAAGTGCCCATCCAACTCCGGGTAGGCCACCGACAGGATCCGGAACATCAGGGGGGTCATGGTGCGACGGGCACCCCTCCCACGTTGGGAGGCCATCGCCAGCTGAGCCTCCGCCGTCTTCTTGCTGCAGCGGCGAATGTCCTCCCATCTCTTCCGGCAGTGGGTGCCCCGTCTCTGGTGGGCCCCCAGGGTCCGGACCTCCTTGGCGATGGCACGCCAAATGTCCCTCTTCTGATGACATGCACAAGGAAAGAGGAACAGTCATTACCAACTGCACCGTTGTTGTGAGTGGCTCCCTCCCTACTCTGGCCATGTGGCCCATTCATTCACATGCATTAATGTTCTATGAACTCTGCCCCCTTCCCTCTTCCAACCAGCCCTCTCCACCCAGGCCTAGCCCATACAACGTGCTCCCTGTGTACTAACCAGTTGGTCTGGAGGACCGTAGAGTAGCGTGTACTGGGGGAGGACCCCGTCTACCAGTTTCTCCAACTCCTGTGCAGTGAAGGCAGGGGCCCTTTCCCCAGACGCAGCAGCCATCGTTGCTTCCAGACCGAGGTCACAGCAGCACTTGCAGTGTAGGTCCGGTTTGACCGTGCCACAATCCAGGAACTATGTACCCAGTTGGAGCCAGACCTGATGTCACCAATCCGCCATCCGACTGGAATCCCCCTGACGTTCAGGTGCTGTCAGTGCTCCATTTCCTTGCAAGTGGGTCTTTTCAGACAACTGTGGCCATGGCATCAGGGATGTCCCAGCCTATGTTTTCCAACGTGTTGTCCAGAGTGTTGTCTGCCCTGCTGAAACACGTAAGGAGATACATCATTTTCCCTGAGGTGGAGGATTTGCCTACAGTTAAAGGTGACTTCTATGCCCTTGGACATATCCCCAACGTCATAGGTGCTATTGATGGGACCCATGTAGCTCTGCTCCCCACCCACAGGAGTGAACAGGTGTACAGGAACAGGAAGAATTATCATTCCATGAATGTCCAGATGGTCTGTTTGGCAGACCAGTACATCTTGCAGGTAAATGCTATATTCCCTGGCTCAGTGCATGACGCCTACATCCTGCGGAATAGCAGCATCCCTGATATGATGGGTCAACTCCAGAGGCACCGTGTATGGCTATTGGGGGACTCTGGTTACCCCAACCTGTCCGGGCTATTGACCCCAGTGAGGAATCCCAGGACCAGGGCAGAGGAACGCTACAATGAGGCCCATGGGCGGACTAGGAGGGTGATCGAACGCACCTTCGGCCTCCTGAAGGCCAGGTTCAGGTGCCTCCATATGACAGGTGGATCCCTATTCTACTCACCGAAGAAGGTGTGCGACATCATCATCGCCTGCTCCATGCTCCATAATTTGGCTTTACGACGCCAGGTGCCTTTTCTGCATGAGGATGATCCCGATGACGGTGTTGTAGCAGCTGTGGAGCCTGTGGAGCCTGTGGACAGTGATGAGGATGAATCTGATGAAGAAGACAACGACAACAGGGAGTCAGTCATACAGCAATATTTCCAGTGAGACACAGGTGAGAACATTTTCATTTTTAGCATTACATTAACTTTCCCACGTCTACCTCTATCCTGTTTTTCGATTTCAATCACTATTTGGTAACTGAGTTGTACCCTCCCATTACGGTTTCACAGGTGTGGTTACCTACGTGTTAACTGCTTGCATCCTTCAAGGACTTGTGATGTGTGACATAGGTATGTTAGCTTTACAATGGTACACCCATTATGACACTGTCATTGATAATACATTTTTACTAAATCACAGACTGACTGAAGATTGTTTTGTGTTTCAAGGGTGTTTATTGAAGTGCTCAGAAATGGGAGGGGGTTGTAAAATGGTGATGGGTGATGGCGGAGGAATGTCCATGGCAGAGACCAGTCTATTAGTCTCACAGGTGCACTGCCCATCTGGGCATTGGGAGTGGAGCTGGGGCAGTTTAAGTATGGACAGGGTAACAAAGTGGGACAGTGGGGTGACAATCAGGGTGGTCTAATTTCCTGGCGGGGGTCTTGCCATCTTGCTCTGTCCTGTTCCTAGATCTCAGGGACCGCTTGCGTGGTGGTTGTCCATCTGCAGGGGGTGGGGTGCTGGTGTGTTGGTCCCGTGGCGGGCGTCCTGTCCACTAGCGCCGGCGGAGGTGGTGGGCAGTTCATCGTCCATGCTAGTGTCAGGGGCCCCTTGGAGTGCCACGGTGTTCCTCAAGGTCTGCTGTATGTCCTTCAGCACCCCTACGATGGTGCTCAGGGCGGAGCTGATGGTCCTGAGCTCCTCCCTGAACCCCAAATACAGTTCGTCCTGCAGGCGCAGGGTCTCCTGCAACTTGTCCAGGACAGTGGACATCGTCTCCTGGGAGTGGTGGTAGGCTCCCATGATGGAGGAGAGGGCCTCGTGGAGAGTGGGTTCCCTTGGCCTGTCCGCCCCCTGTCGCACAGCAGCCCTCCCAGTTCCCCTGTGTTCCTGTGCCTCCGTCCCCTGGACCGTGTGCCCACTACCACTGCCCCCAGGTCCCTGTTGTTGATGGGGTGGTGGGTTATCCTGGGTTCCCTGTAGTGGTGGACACACCGCTGATTGACCTGTCCTGGGTAGGGAGGTTTGGGCCCGCTGGGTGGGTACTGTGCTGGTGTTACCAGAGGGTGGAAGGTCGGTGTTGGGCTGTGCCTGTGCAAGGGGAACCGACTGTCCCGAGGCCCACGATGGTCCGGGCTGGTCATCAGGATCGAGTAGGGCAGAGCTGCTCTCGTCACTGTGGGCTTCTTCTGGGGGTGGAGTGGTGTTGTCTGGACCCTCTGGTGTGGTGACGGTCCTTTGTGTTCCTGCATGGGCATAAGAGCATGGTTATTGCATGTGTGTGTGTAATGGTGTGCAATGGGTGGGTGTTTGTGTACCCCAGTGCAAGCATTCCTGTGTGTAGGTTTGTGTGGTGATGGTTGTGGGGGTGTACTGGGTATGTGCAGTGGGCATGCTTTAGGGCTGGGTGTCCATGCTTAGTTGTGTCATGCAGGGCTTGGTGTTGGGATGGGTGGTTGTGTCATGGGTACATTAGTGAGGAGTTGTAGTGATAGGGGAGGGGGTGAGGGAGGGGGTGTGTGATAGCATGCAGGTAGGGTGGGGGATATGATAGTTAAGATTTGACTTACCAGTGTGCCATCCTCCACCGACTCCTGCGAGGCCCTCAGGATGCAAGATGGTCAATACTTGCTCCTCCCATGTTGTTAGTTGTGGGGGAGGAGGTGGGGGTCTGCCGCCAGTCCGCTGTACCGCGATGTTGTGCCTGGAGACCGCGGAACGCACCTTCCCCCGTAGGTCATTCCACCTCTTCCTGATGTCCTCCCGATTTCTTGGGTGCTGTCCCACGGCATTCACCCTGTCCACTATTCTGTGCCATAACTCCATCTTCCTGGCTATGGATGTGTGCTGTACCTGTGAGCCAAATAGCTGTGGCTCTACCCGTACGATTTCCTCCACCATGACCCTGAGCTCCTCCTCGGAGAAGCGGGGGTGTCTTTGGCGTGCCATGGGGTGGTGTGGGTGATGTGTGGGGTGGTGTGTGTGGTGATGGTTGTGGTGAGTGTAGTGGTGTGTGGTGTTTTGTGCGTGGATGTTGTGTGGGTGATGGTGTAGTGTGCCTCTGTGTGGTGGGGTTGTCTATTCTGTGCTCTCTCTCTGTCGCCTTCGTCTCTGATTTTTGGTCGTAGGGGTTTGTGGGTGATGTGGGTGTGTGTTTTATATTGTATTGGGTGTGTGGGTGCGGTGTGTGTATGTGTATCAGGTGTGTGTATTTTGAATTGTCCAATGTGGCGGTGTTTTGGAGATGTGTGTGTATTTTGAGCGCGGAGGTGTGTACCGCCAATGGAATACCGCGGTTGAAAGTCCGCCGCGTGGATTTGTGGGTCGTAATAGTATGGGCGTGTTTCTGTTGGCGTGGAGGTGGAGGATTTGTTTCCGCCAGTTTATTACTGACCTTTGGTGTGGCGGTGTTGTGTGGGTGTCTGATTTTGGGCGGATTCCAAGATGTGTGTCATAATAGCTGTGGCGGAATGCCGCCGCCGCGGCGGTGTATTGGCGGTCTTCTGCATGGCGGTAAGCGCCTTTTACCGCCAATGTTGTAATGACCCGCTTAATCATGTAGACCACATTTTTGCTATTGCAATTTGTGAGTGCCTTTAGTATCCATGGTGTCTTTAGACCGAGTTCTACAGTGGTGGAGTTCTGAGTGAATTTACTGCAGTTACCGCATGGGTGGTGGCTGGCTGGGGCTGGTAACTGCTAGAGGGTCAGCTGTCTGGTAGGGAGTTTATTAGTGGGTCTGGTGTGAACTACCATGTCATGTATGTTGGTGGCTCTTTTAAATGCGTGCAGTGGTTGTTGGAGAGAGAGACCACCTGATGTCAAGATCTCCCAATCATCTCTGATGATCTTATTAGATAGTGCATTGAATGTAGTCAAACACACTATCTGCTCCGTCTTGGGTTTGCTGATCCGGGGTAGCAGTAGCTGGTCTCTGTTGTTATTTCGTGCTCTTTTAGAAGCTCTCCTAATCAGGTATGTAGGGTACTTTCTTGTAGTTTTGTGGACAAGTTACTTGCATGTTTATTATAGACTGAAATATTTGAGCAGTTCCATCGTAGTCGTAGAAATTGCCCCACGGGTAGATTCTCCCTCAGGGATCTTGGGTGAAAGCTCTTAAATTGTAGTAAATTGTTTCGGTCTGTGGGTTTGTGGTAGACCTCAGTGACCAGTAGACCATAGCTTTCACGGATTAGGAGATGCAAGAATGGCAGTTGGTCATTGCCTATGGTCATTGTGAATTTCAAAAACGGATTTGCCATGTTGAGCCAGACTATGAAAGTGTGTGCTTCTTCTCTGGATCCTGCCCAGATGAGTAGGTTATCGTCAATGTACCGTTTCCATAGTTTGGAAGGTAGGGATTTTCTTCATGGAGTACTACCTGTCTCTCGAAGTTGTCTACATATAGACAGGCCAAGCTCGGGGCAAAAGTGCTCCCCATAGAGGTCCCCTGTATCTGAAGGAAGAACTGTTTTTCAAATTCGAAGTAGTTCCTTGTCAATGCCAGGTGAGCTAGGTCCAGTATGAACTCAGGCGGTGTCCGTGAGTCACTCATGTTGTTTTCTAACAGCTCACATATTACCCCTAGGGTTGCTTCCTGGGGGATATTAGTGTAGAGAGACTCAACATCAAGTGTAATTAGAAGTTCAGTGTTTTTGTCAAAGGGCATTGAGTCCAGGAGGACCAAGGCATCCGTAGTATCTTTCAGGTAAGTGGGGATCTGCTTCACTAATGGTTGAAGGAATACATCGCAAAATTGGGAAAGTGGTTCAAGGATCGAGCCAATCCCGGACACAATGGGTCTACCGGGAGGGGGGATCTTCCCTTTGTGTATTTTGGGAAGTATGTAGAAGTATGGTATCTTTGGATTGGGTTGTGTCAGAAATGCTGCCTCGTGTCTAGTTATCCAGTCGTTTTCGATTCCTCTAGTAACTAAGAAGGAGATTTCTTCCTGGATGTCAGGGGTAGGATCTCGGGATAAGCGTTTATAATGATGTGCATTACCTAGCAGGTGCCGGCACTCATCTTTGTACATAGCCACTGGTATAATTACCGTAGCCCCACCTTTGTCGGCTGGTTTTATGATAATGGAGGGGTCTGCAGTAAGACATTTTAATGCTGTAAGCTCGTCTGAGCTTATGTTATGGAAGGTGTCATTCACTGAACCTACAAGCCTGTTGATTTTACGGGACACCGATTTTTCGAAGGCTAATACTTCGGGAAGCATTTGTCCAGTCGTTGGACAGAAGGTGGATTTAGGGCGTAGGCCTGTGTTGCGGTCTGAATCAGCAAAATCTCTTTCCAGGAAAAAGGTTTTAAGGCGGACTTTGCGAAAAAGTTCGGCAATTTCTGTTCTGGTCTTGAAAAGATCTATTTTAGGGGTAGGGACAAAGTTGAGGCCTTTGTTTAGTGCCTTAGACTCGATCGAGTCAATAGTTCTCTTGCTTAGGTTCACAATATTGTCCATTCCCTTGGTTATCTCAGAGATTGCTATGTTTTGCTTGTTCCCGGAGTGTTCTCCCGAAGAGGCTCTGGTGGTTCGTCTCTTGGTTTCCAGTGTACCCCTTTCCCTTTCCCCTCCCTTGGCCTCTGTCTAAAAAAGGGGGAGGCTGATCAGGAAATGACCGTTGTCCTGAGTTCTGAAAAAAGGGGGGGGGGTTGAAAGTTAGTGGGGGGTCCATACTAAGCTGGCCAGCCCCATTGTTGACTTATGGGCGGGGGGTACGAGGGCATCAAGGGTGGGTTATTCCATCTCCCCTGGTATTGGCCGCGGCGCCCTCGGCGCTGTCGTGTCTGAGTTGATGAGTCACTGTCAGTGTCCGAGCTGGTATTCCTGTTAGAGGAATTGTCGGACATGTTGCCTTTCGATACATATTCGGGATTCGTGTATGGGTACACTTTCTCTTGCGAGAATCATTTCAGGTCTTTCTGAAATTTAGAAATCTTTTGCTGGGTGAGGTTTTCTCTATACTCATTCATGTTCTTATTAGTTTCTTCCAGCTTTTTCTTAAAGGACAGGATACTAACGCCTGTTTTTAGATTATTCTCACTGGTTTTTATCTGTATCAGGAGTGCTTCAGACGAACAGGTTGCTGTTTTAATTATCAGTACTAACCAATCTCGTGTGCACTTCCATGCAATCAGAGCCCAGTCTTTTCTGAATTCTAGGTCTTCCAGGAAGATACGTGGCTCGCTGGACACGAGAAGACCGTTGGGTGCTGTGTTACTACGTAGGTATTCGGTTAGAACGGCCCCGTGTTGGATTGTCTTCACCTGTGACCATTTGAGTTCTACTAGAGTATCCCAATCCCCTAGTTGGGACAGGCTTTCTGAGAGGGCCGTGTCGCCTAGAAGAGATGGTGCTGATAGAATTGCAGTCACCTCTTCATCATCAAACGTGAGTCCCTCTGCCATGTTGGTAAGCATTGTCAGGGGGATCCCAAACTTCTATGTCTAAGTCCAAATCCCCAGGGTGTGGGGGGGTGTTTAGGTAGGGGGAGGACGACAATTGTAGGTCCTGCCTTTCTCACTGAGTGTTCCTCAGAAAGTACATGCCATCTGAACTGTCAACAGTTGCCCACACGAAATTCAGGATCTCAGACAACTACAATTGCAATTCTGAAGCTGTGTAATCACAGTAACCATTCCACAAGTAGGAGACCTCATCACCATCAAACCTTTGCCCATGGAGCAGACCTCAGTTACCTGTTGTCATACAATAGTAGGCCAATGCCAAATGGATATTTGTTGCATACATAATGACACAACAATAAGAAATGATCCTCCAAAATCCTACCATATTGATGACAAAAGTACAATAGCCTGGAGAAGGTGACATGGAAATACTCGTGTCACAATGGAAACATATCAACAATGCACACTTCACCAAGTGATATTTGTCACAATAGATTCATGGAGGAAGTACTAATGTTGCTCAGATAGGCCACGAATGTGTCATGGAAATTGAAACTGTGGACGTCATGTGCAATTTATCAGGGAGAGATGTCTCCAAAATCCACAACCCAATGAATCAGCAAGCTTCAGTGTAATCACCACTAATGTCTGGCACCCCTTACAATAACATACTCTGAGTGCATCAGAAAAAAACATTAGTCCCTTGGATGTTGGAGAGGCCCAGAGATTTGCAAGTACTGGTTGTAAGGCCATCAACATGTTACCCAATTGGAAGCTACATCATTACCTCCATTATAGTCATGCATACCCAGATGCCTGTCTGTGGAAGAATGCTTGTACCCAAACACATGTGATTTCAACAGAACTGCAAGTCACTCCATGATGCATGCTAACAGGCAGGTCACAAAACGTACCTATTACACATGTGTAGTGCACTTTGAAACATGCTACCACATCAGTGTCACAGCAATGCACATTATGGTTCAACGCTCTAGTCCTACCTGTCATGTCCCTCATTGCTACTACAGTTGTACATGCCAAATGACATGCTATGAGGGAATGTGTCAGCCAATGATCAATGGTGACACACTCCTGTATGCAGCACAGCACGAAATGTACCTCCATTGTAAATGGCTTATTCCACACACAGGTTGCCATGCACATTTATGTGAGGGAATACAGACGTTATCCCATCAACACGGGTAGACCATGCATGAAACAGCAGCTTAAAAATGTTTTGCTAATGAGAAAGACACACTTGCTGACATGTAGGCACAAAGAATGTTGGCAACAGTGATGGCACATAAATCATGTCAATGGACAGTCCCCACTTTCCAAGGAAAAGTTGTGATCTATAACTGTACCCAAATTATAATGTAGGATCTGTCACATGTATGATGGCCACCTTCACATTAGAGACTGCAGTGAGGTACCAACACCCATCATATGCTGAAGAAAATTAGCCTCTGGGTGGCAGATGCCAATATACTCATTTACCCAGACACATGGCTGAGGACAGTGACCCATCACTTCCTTACCTTTGGCCTGTAACATTGACAAGTGGTGATCTGTTGCATAGAATTTACACAAACTACAACAACAAACAGTATTTGACTGATCACTGTACACAGCCATATGTCGTCCCTGGAGAGCAAGTGGCTTTGTAGATTGTCCACAGTTGTGTCCTAGGTCCCTGGGCTAATGGGCAAGACACAACAGTTTACAACACTTGACATGTCTACGCACACAATCACTCATCTAGTGTGTGACACATGGCTCATCCCTAATTGTCAGGGGGAGCTGTTAGAACCTAACACATTAACTAGGCAATGTGACAGGCAGGAATATGTTCTGTACTCACCCCCTTGTGACTGCTGTGCTATCCTCAAATGCACATCAAATGCCAGAATGCGGGCTATTGGGAGGTCATAGTCCAACGGGCACCCCGTCCACTTTGGGAGGACATCCCGAGCTGGACCTTAGTGATTTTCCTAGACCAGCGTCTCAGATCCTGCCACCTTTTCCCGCAGCGGGCAGTCCTCTGGCTGTAGACCACAAGAGTCCACACCTTCCGGACGATACCTCTACATAGTGCCTTCTTTTGATGGGCGTTGACCTACATGGATGCAGAAGACAAATCAAGAGATTATTATCACAAGTTTCATCACAAGTGGTTGAGTCATGTGCATGTCAGTTACACCAAGCTGGTACTTTTCTATTTGTCAGTACTCCCCAAGTGTGGCACACTCAAGCCAGTAAGTACAGGGACATGACTACAGACATATATATTTCTATCTGCAGACTAACCCACTACCCTGCTCAGGGCCTACAATGACTAAGCAATCTTACTGACATCAGGTAGCCATGCTGTAACAGTCTGTACTGTGATCTGAGCCACTATGAAACACTACACACCTATGTGGCTTCTGAAGGCTGAACTTCTTAGGCGTGAATGGACCAACACATTCACACACTGTAAGAATGATTCACTGCATGCAGTCCCTACAGGCAACTGCCAGAGTACAAACTCCAACATTACATGAGTAACAATGAAGGGGCTGGCATGGTGGGTACAGAAAGTGTCCTCCTTATCCATGTGTGGACAAGTGGACTGAAAATAGCAGACTCATGACACTTTAGGAGGTGGGGTTCTGTACCACATAACACTCCTTTGGACAGATGTGTCCATACTACAGAAATGGCATCCAACCAAAAAAGGCATGCATTGTACAGTCACATATCATGGCCTCCCAGGAATCCACACTCTCTCTGCTCCGTGGGATTGTTAGTTATGCAATATGCCTGCACAGGGCAAATATGACCTGTGGGAAGGTTACAGAAGAACTGTGGGAGTAAGGGACCTGTTATGCGTGTAAGACACACACTGGCAATGATGCTAAGTGCACATATGGACTAGATTAATGATTTACCTCTGTACTCATTCCCAATATAGTCAAAACACTGAGGCATTTTGCCACCAGAGCCTCATATTGTGCACATAACATTTTCTGCTAGGGTACAGGAAGTTGGCACAGTGCCACAGTTCCATAGCCACAGTGACTTTCCCACAGCCTAAACAAGGTCCCATACTGGGAGATATATTTGACAGGCCATGGTTTCTGCCAGCTGAGCTGACAGAATCTACATAACACTCCATTCCCATCATTTCCATGCATGACAGTACATCATGTAGCCAACAGAAATTTAGCATGTGGTTTGTGTGGCAACCTGGCGGGCAGAGTGAGTCATGATATGCCTTCCACACAACAGTTTGGCAAGGGCAGATGTGTTTTGAAAGATCTGTAGCACAATACACATTGGTCACATGGATCTCAACTGACTGATGCAGCATGCATACTCAGCACATGATGTCATGCATATGCATGTTGTCTGACATTTACAATAGTCATGAGGAAAGAGATGGCAGTGTATGGCAGTAATGTCTCCTTACCTAGTTATGTGCATTCAAAACAAGGATGATCTAGGACCCCAAAAACCTCACACAACACCATGTGACTGAACTAAACATATGGCACTGGCCACCAACACCTGCACATTGTCCATCCCATTGATGCCACACAGACTGTAACAACAGGCACACGAGTAGTCAAACTGGCACACATGGGCACTTTCTAGCCTGTGAGGAGGGAAAGGATGGGGAAGTGCAGAGACAATTGTGCACTTGAGGGACTTACCTGCTCCCCTGGTGAGTCATAGAACTGTTCATACAGGGGTAGGACCTCATTTACTAGTCTCTCCAGCTCCTCTGGAGAGAAGGCAGGGGCCCTATCACTTGCTGGACGTGGCATGATTGCTGCCAGATATGGCACACAGCAGCTCAGGTCGTGGCGGTCTTGGTGACAGCAGTTTTAGGAGTCAAGTGAGTGAATCTGCAGAACATGGCAGTCTCTGACACCACGTACGTGGTCGTCACCACCAGCTGACAAAGCCATTGGGCCACAACCACAAATGGCAACAATGTTAGCCTATGGCTCTGTCCACCACGGTTGCAACCGCCATGATGACTTCCACTGGTGTGGCGGGCGTCTCTTAATGTCCAGGGAGTAGGTGAGGCAGATGCCATTTTGGCAGCCTGAAATGCTGTATTGGGCTATATAAACTGCGTCAAACCTGTGATGATGGATTTTTTGACCTAACAAAAAGGCTTATCCTGTTTTGTCATATAGGTCCTACTACTCAAGCAGCGTTATAGCATGTTGCAGGGCACAGATGGCTTTTAACAGTGGGGCACAGTCCAACACCGTCGATGGTCATTTTGGGAGTAGGGATATCCAGTCACATTTCGAGGGTAAATTGTGTTGCACATCTATGAGTTTGGTCCATATACTTGTTGTGACCACATGTGTGGAAAACCATGGTGGCCACATGTGACCCTTGTGTTATTTGCAGCTGTAATGTGTCCTGCTTGCCATGTCTATCCATTCAGAAATGCCTTGTCACATGATATTATTGACATGCATCATGTATGTTGCTGTGGACACACTGAGTAATGTTAGAAATCATGTCATCATACATAGATACCTAGGGAGAGGGACAATGTGACAACCTCCTGTCTACTGTCCACTGCCAAACCTTCAGACCATGGAATAACACCACATAATCCTGCTGTACCATCTGAATAGGCAATCAATAGTGGACTTATGTCGTCATTTGGAGCCAGATCTGATTCCAGCTATTAGTTATCCAAACAGCATATCACTCATCGTACAAGTCCTGTCAGTATTGCACTTCCTAGCCACAGGGCCCTTTCAACATTCAGTGGTCCTAGCTGCTGGCATGCCCCACCCTATGTTCAGTCTGCTGTTAAAGGATTTCTTCTCAGCAATGTTGAAACACTTGGACAGCTATGTCCAGTTTCCCAGACATGAGAATTTAGCCCATGTGAAGGATGACTTTTATGGTTACACAAGCATTCTACATGTGGTCAGGGCCATTGATGGCACACATGTTGGCTTGGTCCCACCGCAGGCCAATTAACAAGTATACCACAACAAAAAGAACTTCCATTCCATCAACATGCAAATTTTCTGTTTAGCGGATCTTTACATTTCACAGGTCTGTGCCTCTTATCCAGGTTCAGTCCATGATTCCTTCACTATGGGAAACAGCACCATACCCCAGATGATGTCACAACTGTACCCAGAGGGGGCCTGGCTGGTTCGTACGTCACATCTATCCTGTTTGTGTGTGCTACAATCATGAATTAATTGACTTATTGTTGCACATGTGTCCCATTCTGTAACAGGAGACTCCGCATATCCAAACTGTCCTTGGTTGTTGACGCCAATAAGGAACCCACCTATGCCAGGAGAAGTCTGCTTCAATGAGGCCCATGGAATAACATGGCAGGTTGAGGAGCAGGCTTTTGGGTTCCTGAAGGCCAGATTTAGGTGTCTTGACCGGATTGGTGGAGCCCTCCTCTACTCACCTGGAAAAGTGTGTCAGATCACTGTGGTATGCTGCATGCTCCACAACATTGCCCTGCATAAGGATATCCCGTACTTCCCAGAGGAGAGAGAGCCTGCAGTGCTACCGGGTGAGCCCCCTGAAATGCCAAATGAGGATGACAGTGATGAAGAGGAAGGAGCTGACTTGCGGGAAGATCTCATCAACAGCTACTTTTCATGAGTGTAAGTAAGTGATGTGTTGTTGTGACTGTGACTGTACCATTAACTGTAGTTGTGACAATGTGTGGAGTTTAGTGTTTTAGCAACTAGGGAGCTGATACTCCACAACATTCAGCCAAACGCTGCTATAAGAGTCAGCCTTTGATCTATCCCTACCTTGATGGATGCTGCTTTGTTTATGTTAGTCTCATTGCAATGTAATTTCATTTCCAGATGCTTGCTGTGTGATTTGTGTAAAAGGTATGTTTTCAAGCCTATGCTCCTTGTTTTGTCTTTGTACAAGTACCTTCACCATGACATCCTCATGTGGGCATTTCAGAGTTGTGACAATGGCAGGTATCTGATGCTGTTCTGAAATACAGAGTGGACATGGTTGTTCCAGGTAATATACGTCACAGATTTGGGGTGTATGAGACGTGTGCCAAAGCAGCTTAAACAGTGTTTGGGTGGAAGGCCTGAAGTGCACATTGGACTTGTTTTGGGTGCTGTGGTGAGCCAACTGCATCATGTGTGTCATCATTTGGCATGAAATATGTAGTCATATATTGCGAACAAGGCATTCACTCTTCACATTGGCTAAACACTCTTCTTGTGTGTAGGAGGCTGGCCTGGTTTGTACTGGGTACCAAAAGTACTTACACCAGGTCGAGTTATCCCTTATTAGTGAAATGTAGTCAGTGTCTAGCAGCCAGGCTCAATCAATCAATCAATCAAAAAAAATTGTAGAGCGCGCTACTCACCGGTGAGGGTCTCAAGGCGCTGGGGGGAGAGAATTCAAGAGGGGGAGGGTCACTGATCGAACAACCATGTCTTGGGGTTCTTTCTGAAGACCAGGAGGTCTTTGGTTTTGCGCAGCTCAGTGGGGAGGGAGTTCCAGGTTTTAGGGGTGAGGTAGGAGAAGGACCTACCTCCTGTGGTGGTGCATTGGATGCGGGGGACTGTGGCTAGGGTGAGGTTGGCTGATCGTAGGTTGCGTGAGGGAGTCTTTCGTTGAGGTAGGTTGGGCTGGTGTTTTGGAGGGATTTGTGCACGTGGATGAGGATCTTGAATGTGATTCTCTTGTCTATGGGGAGCCAGTGAAGGGATTTGAGGTGTGGTGAGATTCGTTTGTGGCGGGGGAGGCCAAGGACGAGGCATGCGGCTGTGTTCTGGATTCTCAGGAGTTTGAGTTTGAGTGTGGTGCTGGCGTAGAGGGCGTTACCGTAGTCCAGTCTGCGGCTGATGAGTGCGTGGGTGACTGTTTTCCTGGTTTCTGGGGGACTCCATTTGAAGGCTGTCTAGAGGTAGCTTGTAGCAGAGCAGCCAAAGCTGAACTAGGAGACATGCAAAGCTCTTGCCATACCACTGTATTCACACTGTACTCACACAAATGAAAGAGAATTCTCAGTGTCCCAAAAATAAAGGTACTTTATTTTGGTGAAACAACTGCCAAAAATAGCATAGAGACTATACAAAGATAAGTAATAGAACCCACCCGAAAACCCCAGAAAGCAGGAGTAAATCACAGTAAGTTTCCTCAAAAACACACAGGAAGTCGTGATAGAAGATTATGCAAGAACCAGCAGAGACTGCAAGACACCAACAATGGATTCCTGGACCTGACGACCTGTGGAAGAATGGGACCAAGTCCAAGAAGCACTGAAGAGTCCAGGGAGAATAGGAGCACAGGTGAGATGACAAAGTCAGTTATGCACCCAAGAAGACAGATCCAGGGTTCTGGTTGGTGCAGAAGATGTCCCACACCGGATGGATGATTGCAGTCTGGTTTGCATCTCTGGATTCTGCCAACAAGTCTTGGCAAATGCAAAACTCAAGGTTGGCAAAAGATGGTGCTGCCCGGGACCAGGAGGGACCTGGTGGCCTCTACCCAGGAGGGGAAGACAGAGGGGGCTCTCAGCAAATCAGAGAGCCCTCAGAAGACCAGGCAGAGTGCACAGGAGTCCCACAGTATGGGGACAAAGAAGGTGCAAATGGAGGCCCATGCAGCACGACACAAGGGGATCCCAAGCTGCTGGTGAACCTCTCAGGAAGCTGTGCATCGCAAGATGGAGTACTGGGGGCCTAAGATGTGCTATGCATGAAGAACTTTGTGGAAGGTTGCACACAAGCCTTGACAACTGCAAGTCACGTGATGCATGGGGGTATTGTCTTTTTTGTTGGGAGGCAAGCTCTTACCTCCACCAGAGTTGGATAGCTGGACGTTGGGAACGTTGGAGTCACTTTAGTCCACCACCTGTGTTGCTGGGTCCACACTCGTTGTCTGGAGAGGGGACCCATGCCACTGGTCATCGTTGCAAAGAGGTGCCTGTTGAAGTAGGGAAGTGACTTCGTCAATCCACTGAAGATTCCTTCATTTCTTCTGGTGCAGGCTGAAGATAGGCAGTCCTCAGAGGATGCACGACCTGGAAACTGTTGCAGTTGCTGGCAGGCGCTGAAGTTACAATGTGGCAGAAGTCGTCTTTGCTTCTTTTTTGCAGTTTGTAGAGTTCCTGCAGGGTTCAGCTGCGGTTCCGCTGGTAGAAGATGAAGTAAAGGATTCAGAGGATTCCAAATCTGATGAAACACCCAGAGAAGGGACCCTAAATAGTCCTGAAAAGGGGATTGGTCACCTAAGCAGGTAAGCACCTAATCAGGGGAGGTCTTTGATGCCACCTGCTGGCACTGGCCACTCAGATGCTTCCAGAGTTCCCTGACCATACTGAAAACAAGATGGCAGAACCCAGAGACCCTCTGGAGGAGCTCAGAGCACCACCCCTGGTTGGTGTGGACAGGGGAGTGGTCACTTCCCTTTTCTTTGTTTAGTTTCACGCCAGAGCAGGGACTGGGGGTCCCTGAACTGGTGTAGACTGGATTATGCAAGGAGGGCAACATCTGTGCCCTTCAAGCATTTCCAGAGGCTCTAGGAGGGTACCCCTCCCATACCTGTAACACCTTTTTCCAAAGGGAGAGGGTGTAAATACCCCTCTCCCAAAGGAAATTCTTTGTTCTGCCTTCCTGGGCTTGAGCTACTCAAGCAATAGGAGGGCAGAAACCTGTCTGTGATGTGGCAGCAGCTGGTGCTGCCTGGAAAACCTCAGAAGGCTGGTATGGCAGTACTGGGGGTCTATAGTGGAGCCCTCAGAGTGCATGGAATTGTGCAACCAATACTAGAATCAGTATTGGGGTACAATTCCCAGTTGTTAGAAACCTTACATGGCCATATTTGGAGTTACTATTATGAAGCTGGACATCGGTATTGACCTTTGTCCAGTGCACGCGTAAAATGGTGACCCTGCACTCACAAAGTCTGGGAAAATGGTCCTGGACGTCGAGGGGGCACCTCTGCTAGTGCAGGGGTGCCCTCACACACAGGTACTTTGCACCCAGCCTTCAGGGTTGGAAGGCCTGACATATAGGTGACTTATAAGTGACCCGGTGTAGTGTAAATGGCAGTGAAAGGGTGCATGCACCTTTCACACAGGCTGCAATGGCAGTCCTCTAGAAGCTTTGCATGGGCTCCCCATAGGTGGCAAAAGTAATGCTGCAGGCCATAGATATCCCCTGGAACCCCAATGCCCTGGGTACCTAAGTACTATAAACTAGGGAATTATAATGGATGACCAGTGTGCCAAATTGGGATAAAATACTAGGTTACCAGTATGTAGTGACAAATTTGGGAACAGAGAGAGCATAAGCACTGGGGTCCTGGTTAGCAGGATCCCAGTGATACAGTCAAGCATACTGACAAAACAGTGAAACATACTCACAAGTAGGCCACAAAACATGAGCACTGGGGTCCTGGCTAGCAGGATCCCAGTGACACAGTCAAAACACACTGACAAACAGGCCAAGAATGGGGGTGACCATGCTAGAAAGAGACTACTTTCTCACATTGTGTGACCTGTATGTAGCTGTAGATGTGTCTCATCATTGCAGGCCACAGTGCCTGTGCCACAACACTCACATATGTTTGTGCCATACCACCAGATGCATGGTCATTGTATAATGATGGGCATGTGATCAGGGGCTGTTGTACTGCCATCTGTCTGTATCTTGGGTTATGTGATGTTGGATTACTTTGGTGTGGTATGTGATAAGACTCAGGCTGCTAACATCAGCCACTTTAATGTTTGCCCATTCTACAGGACAATGTCTGCCAAATCCCTCCCTTCCCTGGTCTGGGGGCCTGTGCCCAGGAATATGTACTTTGACTTATTATATGTCATATAAAAACATATAATTACAAAGTAGTCAAATTCATCTTAACATCACAAAAACATCATATCATTTCACAGTGATATAAGATATATTGCACAAAAGAGACAAAAGAGTATTTATCGTGCCTCAATGTGGGATAAAAATATCATAAGGCTTATCTGATTACTAAATTAAAAAAATAAAATCGAAAGCAGATCCCTAATGACCACAAATTAAAAAGTATATCAAACATTATTAGTATAACTTTAAGAAACATTTAAAAAAGTTAAAAGTTCTAAAACAAAACATTTCATTTGGGAGGGCATAAATTGAATTTAAGAACATCAGAGCAGAGATAATCAATAATTGCAAACAGATAGACCTCAGCCACTTACGCCAGCATGGTACTAAAGGAGGTCATAAAAGAGGATATGATTGAGATCTTGGATACCCCTTTGACAACCATTACAAATCGGTGAGATGCCCTACCATTTAGCCAACAAAGGGTTTAATGGAATCAAACCCTGTCTTTAAAGAAACGAAAAGCATCTCAGACCATGAGGTAGATTCCAGTGAATATAAGATTGCACTTTGTTTGCCATATATGAGTCTATTACAGTTTGGCTGATCTTTTTCATAATACATGCCTCTCTATCCAAGTGGAAGCTTAAGGACCATGTAGCTTATTTTAAACTCGCCGTTAATTGCTGTATTGATAGTGAGAAAACTGACATAGGATTAAGTTGCAGCATCTCAGTCGCAACCACAAAATTCCTTAGAATTGATGATTTATCTTTTAAACTGCCCAAGATTTCTTTCTTTATGAAGGATCTCAATGAGCCATCACCTCATTTTGCAAGGTGTGCAACCCAGCGCACTATCCCTGCAAGGCCCTGAACATAGGTACTTCTCAAACCAAATTCTAGCCCTAAAGCTGCATTGGAGGATGCTGTATGCACTGAAATTAACCTTCGATGAACATGACCTTTTACCATGTTTAGAAAATTCCAGTTAGAGGCATCAATCAGTTCTATACCATACAGCAAAGAGGCAGGAATTTTAGCTCTGTAGACCTCTAAAAGTTGCAAAAAGTGCCTTCTCCCTGTGGCTTTATAGAACGTATCTAAGCCTTTGGCCTGAGAGAGGGCTTTGGGCATATTATTTCCTATATGAGGTTTTCCACTTAGTTTCCCACACTCTGTCTTCCATAAGAAAACATATGATTTAACAATTTCTAGCTTTTGGGCACCTAAGGTCCATAAATAAGTTCCATAATTCATCTTCTTCCTCCCATGGAAGCACATTATTTTATTTTTAGTTGCATTAATCTTCATAAAGTGCATGTCTGAAAATTGTTGTAAAACCTGTATGTGACAATTTAACCCTGTAGGGGGTAAGATCAAAAACTACTATGTTGTTCGCATAAAGTAGACAATCAATAGCCATTCCTCTAAGTAATGAGGCAATACCCTTGCTTTGAGACAAGTAGTCTGAGAGATCACAGATATAAATAGAGAAGAAGAGCAGGGCAAGCAGGCAGCCTTGTTTTAACCCATTTAAGATAGGAATAGCTTGTGACAAGCCCCTATCCCCACCCATGAGCACCCTATACCAGGTATCCAAATGAAGAACAATCACTAAATTTAGGAGGGGGCCCAGCATACCCAATTTTAACAGCTTATTCCACAGCAAAGTATGAGCTACTTTACAAAGGCAGTGGAAAGGTTTATAAAGGCTGCATTTAAAACCCCACCCGTTTCTACCACATATTTTTCAGTTAATACCTTAAGGCTAGTTATATTATCAAGGGTTCCATGTCTACTCCGAAACCCTGTTTGCTCCTTGGGGAGGATTCTATTTTCTTCCACCCATTCATTGATTGAGCTAATACACATTTAGCAAAGACTTTACCCATTGCATCAAGAAGAGCAATCTGGTGATAGTTTTCTGTCAAGTTACAGTCGCCCTTCTTGAAAAGAGGGACTATAATCCTACCTGCCCAAGGTGGGGGAATCTTTATAGTTTCAGATTTTTTTTAAAAATCCGGGTAGAACATTTTACGCCAAAGAAATGTATTTTGTTTTATTACAGAAATATGAATCTCATCAGGCCCCATTGCAGACGTAATCTCTTCTTTGGATGGGGGACTGTATAAGAGCAAGTCCTTCTTTACTGAAGGTTGATTACTCCCCCCCACAGTGACCTCATAAAGGCCCTTAATACAGGCAACTAATTTCAGTTCCTTTATAGATAATGGGAGAGATCTGGCTTTTACACAACAGCCTTCCCCAAATCGTGCCCAAAAATTCCTGGACTTGCCTTTAACTGCTACCTCCCTTACTTTAATCCAGAGCCCATCCAATTCTTCTCTCTTCAGACAAGCTTTTACTCAAGCCCTTCTCCTCTTTCATAATTCCACCTTCACTTTCCTATCAGGATCAAAAAACAAGTATTGGTCCCTAACAAGTGCATTTATTTCCCTATTAATTAACAGAAGAGGAAGGGGGCCAGGCTCTGCCTAATTTTCATGTTTACTATCAGGCTGCTTTGAAGGATATATTAGCACGCCACTTGACTATCGTAGAAATTATGGATAATTTTGTAATCATTAGAATGATCACAGAGTCAGCAATAAGTCTCCCAGCCTTAATTAAAACTAAGAAACTCCCCCAAAAAACTTGATATAAATATATCCATGATTTTAGTAAACGAGTAGAGATCTTAACCAAAACATATCAAATACCACTGGGTTATATTTATCTCCAATTACAGGAGTGTAAATATTTTGGTCTACACCTTTTGGCAAAGGTGATAGCACTATGGAATGGCAATGGGTTTAAAAAGACGGGGGATTTTTTACTAAGAAATAGATACATCACTTGGGAAGAGATTGCACCTAGACTCGGTGTGACTTTTTTTGAGCTTTTCCAAGATCTCACACTTTCCTAGTGCTAGTTTAGACTGAGAAAATACCCAAGAACATCCAATATGGAGGGCCCTAATTAGAAGTAGAGTATCTGGTTTAGGGAACTGGTATAGACTGTTAGTGGAACGACCTGCCCTGACAATAATTACAGATTCAGAGAAAATATTTTCCAAACAACACAATGTGTAATATCTAACGAAGACTGGAGAATTATTTTGGAAATGGGCCATAAATCTCAGAGGGCAGCTAATTACAAAATAATGAATTTTCTCTCCAGATGGATGGCCTATTATACACCTGAAAAGATGCATAAAATGTATCCTTCAATCCTAGATCAATGCTTTTGTTGCCAACGCGATGGGAGTGGGAATTGGATTCATTTATTTTTTGACTGCCCTAAATAACTCTCTTCTGGTTGAAAATAGAGGAGGTAATAAATTGCAGGTTCAACACTAGGATCAAGATAGATCCAAGCCTATTTTTGTTCGGAGCCTCTGAGAATACACGCCAGTTAGTAAAAAATCAACAATATTTTATAGCGATTGTTTTAGCGGTAGCTCAATCACTAATACTTCAGTTATGGCGCACTCCGAAGGTTCCCACCATGCAAAGCTGGAGGAATAAAATGTTAAGATCGAAGACATATGAGGAAGCATACTCAAAACGTGTTGGGAGTATAAAAAGGTTTGCAGCTATATGGAAGTATTTTACGTAAACAAGTCAAGAACAAGGAAAGATGGCAGTTAAATGAAAATATTGTTTGTGAATACTGCAATGCATAATATGGTTAGAAGTAATCTTGGTGTGATTATAAAATGGCAAGAGACTTGAATTAATGGTTCACTAAACAAAGACAGATACCAAGGTTACTTCGATCCCACGAGCCAAAGCATGTTGATTGTTCTGGAGTTATGCTACTTAGGTTTATTTAATGTCTATTTGTATGTATATGTATACCTAAAATATTTAAAAATAAAAAAATAAAAAAAATAACAGGATAGGGAGAGGGGTTACCTTAGGGCGGTTCATTGAGTTTTTTTGGTTAACATCATTTACTATCTGCTACATGAAATTATTAAAACATTCAGTTTCATTTCCTACCCAATTACCTAAATGACCGAGGGTGGGTTCTAACTTAACTTTCAACCCCATGCTTGATCTATAATCCCAATGTGTCCGCCCTGTCATTTTATTACGGCTTAAAGCATCTCTATCCACTTTCCAGGAACTAGTAAGGGATATATTAAAGTGCAAGAAGCAAGCTGGTAGTCTGTGATCACTAAGCAGAGGATCAGCAACCTTTAGATCACCCAAAAGACAGAACAAAGTACAGCTTATCACCACATAGTCTAAAATGGACAACCCCCCAGGAGCTCCATGAGTAGATACTGCAGGGGAATCAGAGGGTAACCTTTCATTTACTATAATACAATTGGGCCCAGATTTATACTTTTTCATGCAAAACTGCGCTAATACAGTTATGTGTGAAAAAGTATACTGACGGCTAGCGGCATCCCAAAGACGAGGCCGGGTGTCATATCTATGGTATGACATTTACCGGCGGTAAGGTCGGGCTAGTATCATGAAAAAGGATGCTAGCCGGGCGATGGTGGTGTAGTGTGAACAGCAGTTTGCACGTCAAAGGATGACGCTAGTCTGGTTAGAGGCATAAAAATGTCTCTAAGCAGGCTAGCGTCATCCTTTGACGCACAACCCCCATGGACATGACTCCTGCCTTAGTAAAGACAGGAGTCATGCCCACCACCCCAATGGCCATGCCCGCAGGACCTATGTCCCCTGGGCATGGCCATTGGGCCCAGTGCTATGTAGGGGGGCCCAAGTTAGGCCCCACTGCAGTACTTTAAAAAAATATTTAAAATTCTCACCGGAACTTACCTTTCTGACCTGGGATGGGGTCCCCCCATCCACTGGCGTCCCTCTGGTGAGGGTGTTCCTGAATGTAGGGAAGGGCACCTGTGGGCCCATTCCATGGTCTCTGACTATGGAAATAGGCCCACAGATCCCCTAACGCTTGCCCTGACCCAGGCGTTAAATAATGGTGCCAAGCAAGCTTAGCGAAATAATTTAAGGCCCCTTTCCCCCGTGCTTGATTTTAGCACGGGGCTAAATATGGTGTTAAGGCCATATCATAATTTTTTGCATGGGAATGCCTACCTTGCATCTCATTGCCGCAAGGTAGTTTCCCACAAAAAAATGACTTTATCTCCATAACCTTGGCTCAAGACAGGCCTAGCGCCAAAGTATAAATATGGAGTTAGGTTTGTGCCGAATTTGCATTAAAAAAAGACGCAAATTTGTCGCAAACAGAGATTAATCTGGTCCTTGGTCTTTTCCAACTGGGTCAACAGTACCTTCCCTCTCTTATTTGTTCTTACATTTGGGGGGAAGATAGCTGGAGGCATCTGCAAAGCTTCCTCTTTATCAGCATTCCGCAATTGATCTAAGGCCGAGTTACATATTTTTACAGTTAAGTTCCCTACCAGAATTATATGCGGAGGCTGATCCTTTTCAGCAAGTTTTCCAATATATGAGAAAACCTTACATAAGAGCTCATCGTAAGTGGTCTCTGGGGGAATATAAGAGTTTATCAGCAATAGGGGAAGGGTCCTTTGTTTATTTCTCAAAATTAAACAAAGTTACTGCCAAAAACAAATTACTTGGGTCTTTATAACACTCATACCTTCACTTGAGCCTGTTAGACAATAGACAAGCCACCCCTCCCTTTGCATGTCCCCATCTTGAGGGCTTTGCTTCGCACTAAAATCTTCAGGTACCAGACCCCCCTACACTCTATGGCCCAGATTGATGCAAACCTGCGTAAAACAAGACTAAATATGAAAAAGGTCCACCACACAGTAATAAATACATGAATTCTGCAAGATTTACTTAAAAATATAGTTCCTCAAAGTCGATAGCTCCACCTGGGGCTATCACAGCATCGTGATCAACAAAACCAACAGTTCAGGCCAGCTGCGGCTTCGCGGGCCAGCTAAGGTGTTGGGAAGACCCGCAAACAGTACCTTTGGAATTGCAGGGCGTTGTAATCCTCGCGATGAGATCAGCGTCACTGGCGTCGCGGTGTTGGTTCCAGAGTCGGTACAGGAGTCGTCAGGCCCTTAAAGTCACATGCCTTGCGGATCTAACTCCGGGCTCATGAGCGTTGGATGGCTTCGGGGCTGCGGTGTGAAGCAGGACGATGCGACGTGCGGTGCCCACAGGTCACGGAGCAGGCAGCGGCTCGGTGACAGCATCCAGCGGCGGCGGTGAGACCAGGGCTGCGGTGTGAAGTGGGTCATGGTGCAGGCAGCGATGTCGTCGTTCCTGTAGCGCTGTCGTCGGTAGGCCCAAGCAAGCGGTGCGGGATGGGACAGTGCTTCCTGACCCTCACGAGCGGTGCCCACAGGCCATGGTGCGGCAGGATGCCTTGTGATGAAACTGGAGTTGATGATGATGGCGTCGGTGGACAGGGGCTGCGGTGCGGGATGGGACTCTGCTTCGTGTATCTCACGAGCCATGTCCACTGGCCACGGTGCAGGCAGTGGTGAAAGTGTCAGCAGGAGCGGCGGGGATGCCCAGCCTGCGGTATGAGCAGGCGATGCCGGAGTGCCAGGCCCACAGGTCACGGTGCTAGCAGCAGCTGTGTGAAGTCATCCGATAACGCCATCAGTGAGACCAGGGTTGCAATGCGAAGCGGGGCAATGTGACTCCATGCGGCTTCGGTAGGTCTCGGTGCAGGCCAGCGGTGTCGTTGGCAGCATCGACGTGGTTTCTCCTCTTGAACAGCACAAAACACACAGGTCCCAGTGCTGCAGGCCGAGGAAACTGAAGTCTTTGGTTTCCCTGAGACTTCCAACAGGAGGCAAGCTCTACTCCTAATCCTTGGAGAATGTTCTCAAGCAGGACACACAGCAAAGTTCACCCTTTGCACTCTTTTCAGGCAGAAGCAGCAACTGCAGGCTAGTCCAGCAAAGCAGCACAGCAAATGGACAGTACTTCTCCTCCAGCTCTTCAGCTCTTCTCCTTGGCAGAGGTTCCTCTTGATTCCCAAAAGATTCTAAAAGTCTGGGGTTTTGGGTCTTCTTCTTATACCCTGTTCTGCCTTTGAAGTTGACAAACTTCAAAGCAAAGTCTCAAGTGTTTGCAAGATCCGTCCTTGTCCAGGCCAGGCCCCAGACACACACCAGGGGGGCAGAGACTGCATTGTGTGAGGGCAGGCACAGTCCTTTCAAGAGTGAACTACCACTCCTCCCTCCCCTCTAGTTCAGATGGCTCATCAGAATATGCAGACTACAGCCCAGCTCCCTTTGTGTCACTGTCTACAGGAGAGGTGTGATCGACCCAACTGTCAAACTGTCCCACACAGGGAATCCACAAACAGGCAGAGTCACAGAATGGTTTAAGCAAGAAAATGCCTACTTTCTAAAAGTGGCATTTCTAAACTCACAATCTAAAAACCAACTTCACTAAAAGATGTATTTTTAAATTGTGAGTTCAGAGACCCCAAACTCCACATTTCTATCTGCCCTCAAAGGAAATCTGTGCTTTAAGGATATTTAAAGGCAGCTCCCATGTTAACCTATGAGAGAGATAGGCCTTGCACAGTGAAAACCAAATTTGGCAGTATTTCAATGTTAGGACATATAAAACACACTAGTATATGTCCTACTTAAACATATACTGCAACCTGCCCCTGGGGCTACCGCCTGCCTGGCTTTGGGGTGCCTGACATGTAGCAAAAGGGAAGGTTTAGGCCTGGCAAGTGGGTACACTTGCCAAGTGGAATTGGAAGTTTGAAACCGCACACACAGACACTGCAGTGGCAGGTCTGTGCCATGTTTACAGGGCTACTAATGTGGGTGGCACAACCAGTACTGCAGGCCCACTAGTAGCATTTGATTTACAGGCCCTGGGCACCTCTAGTGCACTTTACTAGGGACTTACCAGTAAATCAAATATGGCAATCATGGATAAACCAATCAACAGTACAATTTACACTGAGTGCATATGCACGTTAGCACTGTTTTAGCAGTAGTAACAGAAACAGGACCTGCTGGGATTTGCAGCAAGGTCACTCTCACTACTTCCCAATACCTGACAAATGTTATCCCTCCAGGTGAGTACTCTTCATGTGTGATTTACCAAACATGAGTCTTTGGGCGAAGAGGGCACTTGGCTTGTGATTGGAGTGAAAGTAAGAGAATTTCCTTGGAGTCAGTAATGTACCTCCCTGTACTATACACACTTGACAAATGATATCCTCCCAGGTGAGTACACTTTAATTGAGAGTTACGACACAGAGGTCCTTAGACAAGCATACACTGGTCTGGTGTTTTGAGTTACAGATACAGGGAGTTACAGTCATGTCACTCTCCATACTACATACACTATGCAAAGGTTATCCTCCCAAGTGAGTCCCCTTCAATTAAGAGTTCACAAACAATGGTATTTGGACAAGAGTACACTGGGCTGATGGTTGGTTTTACAGACACAAGGTCTTCCTGGCCTTAGTAGTCATGTCACTCTCCCTAGTACATACACTAGACAAATATTATCCTCCCAGGACAGTCCACTTCAATTGTGCATTCACTAACAGCTGTATTGTAGCATTGACCACTGTGCCAGTGTTTGCAGTTACAGGAATAGTGCCTCCTGGGAGTTGCAGTCAAGTCACTCTTTCTACTTCCCACACTTGACAAATGGTATCCTCCCAGGTGAGTGAAGTTCATTTGTGATTTGCCAAAAAGGGGTATGTGGACAAGTGACCACTGGTCTGGTGTTTGGGGATGTAGAACAGTGCCTGCTGGAAGTTGTAGTCATGTCAGTCCCTGTACTACACACACTATACAAATGCCATCTCCCCAAGTGAGTACACTTCAAATGTGGGTTGCCAAGTAGAGGTCTTTGGACTGGTGGACACTGAGCTGGTGAGTGGAGTGACAGTAAAAGCAGCAAAAGGTGAGCTGTGGGTATACATGACATAGCATTTCGGGTGACATTTTTAGTGTTGTGACTTACCAGACTCCACTCGCCAAGGTATTCCTGTCAAGCCTGCAGGATGGCAAGACCTTGCATGGAAAGAGATATACTGTGGCATTGGGAGGGCCGAGGGCCACCTCAAGTCTTCTTCCCTGCAGCTGGTGCCTGGAGACCAGGGAACGGACTTTGCCTCTGAGGTCCTTTTACCTCATCTTAATATCCTGTTTTGTGAGAAGGGTGATCCCTACAGCATTGACTCTGTCAACAATCCTGTCCCACATTTTGATTTTCCTATTGAAAGTAGTACGCTGGACTTGTGCGTCAAACAATTGTGATTTCATGGACCATGACACTCAACTCATCCTCAGAAAAACGGGGATTTTTTTAAAGTGGCATGGTGGGGAAAAAAATGTGACAGTGACTTACTAAAGAGGGGAAGTGCAAAAGAGTGTAAATGGACAAAAGTGTGTGCTGGGTGTAAAAAGCGATGGTGAGAAAAATGTGGTGCCTTATATCTGTTCTGTGTACAAAGGTCACTCTGGCTTCAGTGTTTTGCGTTGGAGATGCAAAGGATTGTGGTGTGTGAAGGGGTGTGTTTTTAGTGTCCTTTGCAGGTTTGTCCAGTGTGGCAATGTGTGTCCGATGTGTGGATTTCAAATTTATCTAATGTGCAGTTGTGTATTAAGTTGGTGACCGCGGATTACGTGGTTTGGACCCCCATAGACTGACCACCATGGGGGTCCGCCCTTGTGACTGTGTGCTTGTTGGTTGCTGTGCTGTCAGTGCTGGAGGTCAGGCCGCTATTTCCAGGCCTCCGCACCACTGGCGTTCTGTCTTTTGTGGTTGGTGGTCAGCGGTCCTGCCTGTATATCTCGTAATAGGGCGGTCTGAAAGACAGCCAACATGGTGGTGTTTATAGGACTGCCAACATGGCGGTCTGGTGGTCCGACCACCAAACTCGTATTGAGACCCTTAGTTATTTGTCATTTTCAATAATGTTGCATACACCATGAGGTAATAGCGGGCTTTACAAGTACCAGTAATGGTCACAATGTAAAACATGAAAGATTGAGCACATATAGAGAATTACAGCTGGGCATCTTCAGGTAGTGATGAACAACAATGGAACTAGCATGAGACAGGATTATGCTTCCTACTTAATAATACGATCAAGATAGGTTGGAAATGTTTTCTTCAGCAAAAGCCTACACAATCCTTATAGGCACGCAAGGGTGAGCTGGTAAATGTATATGTGATTGAACATTCAAGAGTGGGCTGGCAGCTGTATATGGAATAGAGCATTCTTTTTTTATATTTTTTTATATTGTCCTCATACTTCTTGTAGTACTTCCATTATGGCCAGACCCAATATATACTCTGATCCCTTTTGGATCAGACAAAAGGCCAGCCCCATCCAGAAGACTCATAGCGGAAGGGTGGGAGTGACTGTATGCCACCTTTTCTTTTGAAATAATCATTTTTACAATTTGCTCAAGAACCAGTACTCAGAGAAAACCAATTCGCCCAGGATTGCCATAATTCTTTAACATCATTGGATCCAGAGTTTCATTACAGCATCCACCCATTCCCACCAGGTTGGAGGAGTAGAAGAAATCCAATGCCTGCAGACATCCTGCCTAGCCAAAAGTATTAAGTAAAATAACAAGTTCCTAAGAGCACTTGAGAGGTTTATCAGTTCTAAGGTGCCACCAAATAAAACTAAAGCTGGGGAGGCTACCAATGGGGCCTGCATCACAGAAGATAAAGTTTCAAACACATGCCCTCATAAATTTGAAACCCGAGGACATAGTATCAACATATGAGTGTCGTCTGCCCCCACTAACCCACACTTTTTACAGGCTGCATGGGCATTTTTGTTGAATTTGTTTAAGTTCTTTGGGGTATAATATGCTCTATATAAAACAAATAAATGATTCTTTCTAAGAGCGAAAGCCTTGACCACTTCATAAAGACGTTGCCAAGAACCTACCCATAATATATTAATTTCCTCTTTACTCGCCACCTCCTCCCATAAAGAGCCCGGGAAATTCTGCTCGTCGTCTAAGCTATCCAGACACTCCAAGAGTATTGTATAATAGACAGCAGCTTCCTTCTTGCATGGCTGATTCTTATGTAACAACTCCCCTAACTCATTGCTCTCCTTTTCTGCTATTCTTAAAGATCTTACCCATGCATGTAATTGATAATATTTAAACCTAGACATCGAACACTGGCTAGAGACAAATGTTCCCCAGGGTTTCAACGCCCCCAACTGTAGTACTTGTCCCCATTCCATGATACCTGCCTCCTTCAAAGGGCAAGCTAAGGCGTCTTTCAGACAACCCGGGGTTCCGGGGGAGTCCCAAATAGGAGCATGAGTACTGTAATACGATAGATTGGTGATTTTCCTTATTCTTGCCCACAAAGGAGCCGCCGCTTTTAGTGATTTCAGCCTTACTTTTTTAGAGAACTTTGGGTGGCTGAATTTATACAGAAAATTCCACTCCCCTTCCCCCTCGCCACTCAGCATAGCCTTCTTCTGGGGGAGACCTCCTCTGCTACTAATAGATCTTTAAAATTCTTTAACTGGAATGCCAATACATATAAGGAATGCCCATACATATAAGTGGATATCTGGGAGGGCAATCCCTCCCTTGATATAACTTCTACGAAGCTTCTTCCTGGCAATCCTGATTCCCTTATAAGCCCAAATAAAACTATCTATCTTTGATTGTATATCCTGTATTCTTTTTTCCGCATATTCCAGCGGAATCATATTAAAGAGAAAAGTGGGCTTCGGAAGAATAAACATTTTTACTAAATTCGCCCTCCCGTATAGAGTTAAAGGAAGATGTACCCAGCTTAATAACAGTTTATCTATCTGATGCTTCAAAAATTTAAAGTTTACCAACAACGGTTTTCTCCAGATCCTGTGGTATCTGAACTCCAAGGTATTTTATCTCCTCTTTTATTAGCTTATGATGGGTATTCATGTTCCATGTCATGATTTCCGTCTTTGACATATTAATTTGATACCCCGATACCTGGCCAACATTTTGTATTATCCCTTCCACTCTATCTAACGCCGTAGGGAGATCTGTAGTATAAATTATAATGTCATCAGCATACATAGATACCTTTTTCTCCCACCCCATGTAAACAAAAGGTTTTATTAGGGCATCCTTTTTAATCATACATGCAAGCAGCTCTATATACATATCAAAGAGCAGAGGGGAGAGAGGGGCAACCCTGTCTGGTCCCTCTAGTAATAGACAACGGAGAGGTTAGACTCCCATTTATTAAAACTCTTGCCGATCGGTTGGCATAATTACTTTTTACAACCCCTAAAAACCTTGGCCCGAAGTTCAACTGTGCTAAAATGTGATTTAAATAGCCCTAGTTCAGTTCACTCGGTCAAACGCCTTGGTAGCATCAAGAGTAATAACCGCCAAAAGGAGACCCGATACTGATGCCATATCAATTGCCCCAATTAATTTGTGGGATAATTAATACATGCCCCTGTTTTTTAAAAACTCCTTTTGATCTTCATGGATCAAGGGTGCAATACCCTCCCCTAATCTGCTGGCAAGTATACTTGTGAATATTTTATAATCATTATTCAGTAGAGAAATTGGCCTGCATGATTCACAAAGCGAAGAATCTTTCCCAGGTTTTAATATGACAGTTATTATTGCTTCATTCCAAGACCCTGGTAATTGGGATTCTCCCTTCCAAATTGCGTTAAAAAGATCTTTGAGCAGAGGAGATAAAATACTACCTAGTTTTACATAGAACTCCACAGGTAAGCCATCAGGGCCTGCTGCTTTCCCTTTTTTTGCTTTGGAGATAGCCTGTACTATTTCTCCTTCCGAGAACTCCTCCTCCAAAAGAGACACCCCTTCCTCATCAAGTTTCCCCTGACATTAATTCTTCTACCTTTGGCATCACCTCTTCCACCACTTCTGGTAAATCTTCTTTATATAAAGCTTAAAAAAAAAACTGGAATGCTCTTTGAATTGCTAAGGAGTCTGTTACAACCACCCCTGTGCCGGGGTCTCTTATCTCTGAAATCTGATTTCTAATAAGATCAGACTTTGTTTTCGACGCCAATAGTTTCCCCGCGCATTCACCATACTCAAAATTTGCAAATTTACTTGCCTCCCATTTCTCCCTTACTTGCGTCTCTATTAAAGCTGAAAGGGCTGCTCGCTTAGTCACCAATTCTAGCATAAATGAGTCTTCACTTCTCCCACCCAAATGAGCCTCGACCAATTTTTTCTCCAAACTCTCTAATTCTTTCTCAATATTCTGAATGCCTGATCTGTACTCCCTGATTCTCCAGGTAGAAATGGAAATCAGAACCCCCAAATAAAAGCTTTATATGAGTTCCACACCACATAAGGTGCTGCATAGTTCCAATTATCTACAAAAAAAATCTAGTTTCTCTAAACAGACATTCTACCACCTCCGTGTTGCTCAATAGGGAGCGGTATAACCTCCACCTCTTTACCGACCGGGATCCATCTTCCTTCAAAGTCACCATAACTGTGGCATGGTCAGATAAATGGGCAGGGATGTGTTGTACATCCACCACACATGCCTTTAGAGCCTTAGCCAGTAGAAAATAATCTATCCTAGAGTGATGCCTGAACTTTTTATTATGGAAAGTGAAGCTGTGCGAGCGACCATGTAAGTCTCTCCAAATATCAACCAAAGCATACTAATCCATAATCAATTTGATGTACACCAAAGATTTTTGGCACCCACAGGCCTTACTACCAGAAGAGTTATCTAACGTATAATTTAAAACCACATTAAAATCGCCTGCCATTATGATTGGATGCTGAATTTCCAGAAGTACATTACATATTTCCCGTAGAGAGGTCGTATCATCTACATTGGGGCCACAATTGGATACTAAAGTATAAAGCCTGGTTAATCTTAACATCCGCCATGATCCATCTGCCTTTTGTGTCCAACTTGGCGCACATAATCAGGGCATTGGCAGCTTTCTTGACCAAAATTACCACTCCCTTTGAATGCGATGTATTATTAGAACAGGTCATTTGACTAACCCAAGTCAGAGGTTTAAAGATCTCCTGTGCTTCCACAGATGTCATGTGAGACTCCTGAATCATTATAATTTGTGCCTGGGAATCCTTAATATACTGCAGGATATAAATTCTCCTTGCCCTTATTCTCAACCCATTCACATTCTATGAGAGAATCTGGAAATTACCTGCAACCATCCCGCTTATATATTTTTCCAAAAGTAACGGGCATTCTAATAACCAGTATTACGGGTCAAACCATTTTATGATGAGGACATTTTTCCCCGTGCCCAATCCACCCCAGCCCTACCAAATCCCTTCTCCCCACCTTCCCAACCCCCTCCCCAGTACCCTCCCTCTCACGACCCTGGGGAACCCCCCCCCCATTTTCTTGGCTATCAAGCAATTTGGCGCTGCTAGACCCCCACAGTGTCTATTCAAACACAAAAAAAAAAAGAAGGAAAGAAAGAAAACAGATATCCCGGCGTGATTTAGTTGTTCTTAAATTTCTCAAGTAGAGAATCCGCTTCGTGGACATCCCATAAGTTATACATCCGATTTTCTTTCATCACTCTCAAAGTTGCTGGAAATTTTAATTGGGCAGTGGCCTCCAACTTCCTAAACTCCTCCAGCCTCTTGCCAAGTTCCCATTGTCGGTTGGAGGTCGTCCGCGACACATCATATCTTATTTCAAAAGAGAAACCACTCACATCCAAAGTTCCTGTTTTCAATGCTCTAGAGAGGATTTATTCCTTAATAGCATAGGTAAGAAAATTCACCAGTATCCTTCTTGGCTTAGCTGCGTTTGGTGATTTCCGAAAGGGGTCCCTATGGACCCTCTGGATATCTTGGGAGAGCAAATCCTCAGACCCCTCCCACACCCTGCATTGACTCAGGAGACCTACCACAAACATTTGTTGCTCAGCGTTCTGATTTCCCGTAATCCTTAATGCTTCAATGTCATTTGTATGTTTCTCCACTGTTTCACTAAGTTGAACCACTTGATTTTCCAGGATCTGAGTTCACTGTGCTAAAATATCCATCTCCGTCACCAAAACTTCACAGACCTCTTGGATCCCTTTCTGATTAGTCTGTGATACCACAAATCCCTGCCTAACTTCCTTAGATGAAGAGTGCTGCAGGGATTCTAAAGATGGCTGGATATGCGTTGAATTTGGCTCCGGTAGTGGGTTCTGCTGAGAACCCAAAGGATCTACTGTCACCCCCTCTAAGGTGGTATTACTTTGTTGCAGGGGAGTATCTTCTCCTATACCAGGAGGGGTCTGCTTCTTCGCTGGCACACCTGTGCCTAATATCCCCCCCTCACTGAAAGGGGGCGCAGATAAGGAAGAAAAATTGATCCCGGGCAAGTCTGCCTGCTCTCCCTCCTCATATTCAGACCATAAGGTCTTATTTGGAGTTTCGCCCGGAGAAGCGGGCAGGGGGGCTATATTAGAAGTGGCCATGATGTTGTCTGAGCTCCTGGCCTTAAAATATGCCCTCAAGGAGGGGGATAGTCTCTGTTGAGGGAGGGGGGAGGGCTGTTTTTTCCTCCCCTCAGTTTTCTTCTTTTGCTGTGGGAGTGCTACCCCCCTTTCTTCCGGCAAAGCATCCATAGGGCTTTCAGGAGCACTGACAATGTCCTTGTTAACCTGACATGGCAATATATAAGAAGGGCCCCCCTCCCTTAAACTGTTAAAGCCCTCAGACTCCACATGTCCTCCCCCCTCTCCCGGCACCTGGTCCACGTCGTCGTCCATGTTACCTCGGTACAGGTACAGAGGTCCCGATGTCGAAAGAAGAGAGAGAGAGTCCCTTCTCCTTGCATGGGGCAGCGGTTCACTAATCCTGCCTTCCATGCTGCCAGATCGTCTTGTGCTGCCCCTGCCTGCCTTGCCTCCGGTCGCTCCCTCAGCGCGACCCTGGAGGTGAGAGCGCGCACTCTCTGAACCTCGAGAGCAGCGCGCTCCCAGTTACCGCCGCTTTCCCTTGCTACAGCGGCTCCTGTTGCCGGCGTCCTAACTCACGCCGGAACGCGGTCCCGTAACCTGCGGGGTGGCATACCGCTTCGCGTAAGACTACGGGGAGTGATTCCTGTCCCTATCCCCTGTTTCCTTTCCTCCTCCCTCCTCTTTCGCGCCAGTGGGGGGTCCAAGCAGCGCCACGGCTGTTCCAGCAGCGCGAGGGCTGCTGACCTTCAGCCGCCATGTTCCCCGCTCTGGAATAGAGCATTCTTAATAATTAGAACAAAATGTTTATTTACACATGGTTAATTTAGCATAGCTAGGGTTCATATTTAATTAGTGCCTTTGCCTGCCTGCACTGACATTCAGTTTAAAATTGCATGACTAACTTTTATTCATGCATATTTTTCTCTTTTTTATGTTTTTCTTTTTCATGAAAGAGCCATAATGGAATTCATTTCAGGGTGTTGTGTTCTTGTCCTCTATCTGTGCACATTTATGAGCATGCCATATGAAGACATTCTTGTATGTTGCAGTAATCAAGGCTGTTGCTTCATAAGCCTCAACTGTAGGAAAGTACCCTTCTTTGGGCACTTTACCCCTAATTTCTGCCTGATGGCAGTGTGTTTGACTGTGTCACTGGGATCCTGCTAACCAGGACCCCAGTGCTTATGCTCTCTCTCCTCTTTAATTTGTCACTCAATACTGGTCACCCAGTATTTCATCCCAAATTGGCATACAGGTCACCCCTTATACGTCCCTAGTATATTTACTTAGGTACCCAGGGAATTGAGGTTCCGGGGAATCCCTATGGGCTGCAGCATTACTTTTGCCACCCATAGGGAGCACATGCAAAGGCCTCTGCAGGACTGCCATTGCAGCCTGCATGAAATGGTGCATGCACCCTTTTCCACCATTTTCACTACAACGGGTCACTTATACGTCACCTACATGTCAGGCCTTCCAACCCTGAAGACTGGGTGCAAAGTACCTGTGTATGAGGGCACCCCTGCACTAGCAGAGGTGCCCTCACATCATCCAGGACAATTTCCCCGGATTTCGTGAGTGCGGGAACGCCATTTTACGTGTGCAGTGGACAAAGGTCAATACCTATGTCCAGCTTCACAATGGTAACTAAGAATATGGCCATGTAAGGTGTCTAACACCTAGGAATTGTACACCAATACTGATTCTAGTATTGGTTTCACAATTCCATGCACTCTGGCGGCTCCACAGTGGACCCCCAGTACTGCCATACCAGCCTTCTGAGGTTTTCCAGGCAGCCCCAGCTGCTGCCACCTCACAGACAGGTTTCTGAGTAGCTCAAGCTCACAAATGCACAATACAAGCATTTCCCTTGGGAGAGGGGTGTTACACCCTCTCCCTTTGGAAATAGCTGTTACAGGCATGGGAGGGGTAGTGTCAGAGCCTCTGGAAATGCTTTGAAGGGCACAGATGGTGCCCTCCTTGCATAATGCAGTCTACCCTGGTGCAGGGACCGCCAGTCCCTGCTCTGGTGCAAAACTGGACAAAGAAAAGGGGAGTGACCACTCCCCTGTCCATCACCACCCCAGGGGTGGTGCCCAGAGCTCCTCCAGAGTATCCCTGGGTTTTGCCATCTTGGATTCCAAGGTGGTGGGGCACTCTGGGAGCATCTGAGTGGTCAGTGCCAGCAGGTGACGTCAGAGCGTTCACCTCATAGGTGCTTACCTGTGGAGCTAACCGATCCCCCTTTAAGGGCTATTTAAGGTCTCTTCTCTGGGTGTTTCCTCAAATTCAGATTGCAAGACTCCAGCAGGAATCCTCTGTATCGTTTAAATCATCTTCTACTGACAAAATTGCATCTGGACCCTCCAGGAACTCTACAAACTGCAACAAAGAAGCAAATATGATTTCTGCACTATTGTATCTTCAGCTCCTGCCAGCAACTGCAACTGTTTCCAGGTTGTGCATCTTCCAATTACTGCCAGTCTTCAGCCTGCAACAGAAGAAGCAAAGTAATCTCTCTTTAAGTGAAGGAGTCACTTCGCTGCTTCAGCAGGCACCCCTCTGCAGTGAGGACCAGTGGCATGGGGCCTCTCTCTTGACAACGAGCATGGATACAGCAACACGGGTGGTAGACTGAAGTGACCCTGACTGTCCAAAGGTCCAGCTGTCCAACTTTGGTGGAGGTCAGAGCTTCCCTCCCCACGCAAGATAGTACCCCATGCACTGTGTGATTTGCAGTTGCCAAGGCTTGGGTGTGACCTTCTACAAAGTTCTTTGTGCACAGGACAGCTCCGGCCCCCAGCACTCTTTGCTGTGACGCACAGCTTCCTGAGTGGTTCTCCGGCGGCGTGGGATCCCTTTGTGTCATGCCGTGTGGGCCTCTATTTGCACCTTCTTTGTACCTGGGCTGTGGGACTCCTGTGCATGCTGCCTGGTCTTCTGAGGGCTCTCTGAGTTGCTGAGAGCCCCTTCTGTCTTCCCCTTGGGGTTAGAGGCCACCAGTTCTCTCCTGGTCCAGCGCAGCGCCATTTTCCACCATCCACGAGCTTTGCGTGTGCCAAGGCTTGTTGGTGGAATCCAGTGATGCAAACCAGACTGCAATTATCCATCCAGCGTGGGACATCATCTGCACTAACAAGGAACCTGCATCCATCTTCATGGGTGCAGTACTGTCTGTTGTTCTTCACCAGTGGTTCTTCTCTGCACCTTCATCTGGGTTAGCAGGGGCTCCTGTTCTCCCTGGACTCTTCAGTGCTTCTTGGTCTTGGTCCCCTTCTTCCACAGGCCTCCCGGTCCAGGAATCCATCATTGAGGTCTTGCAGTCTCTTCTTGTTCTTGCATTATCTTCTTTTTCGTTCTCTTGTGTGTTCTATTAAAGTTCTGGTCATTTACTCTTACTTTTCTGGGCTCTGGGGTGGGTTCTATTACTTACCTTTGGTGTTTTCTTATACTCCCAGCACACCTCTACACGCTACACTTGGCTAGGTGGGAAACCGACATTCACATTCCACTATTTTAGCATATGGTTTGTGTTACCCCTAGGCCCATTTCTGACTATTGTTATTTTCACTATTTGCACTGTTTTCTAACTGTTTACTTAGCTGTTTTGGGATACTAGTGTATATATTGTGAATTTTACTTACCTCCTACGGGAGTATAGTCTCTATGGTATTTTTGGCAAGTGTGTCGCCAAAATAAAATACCTTTATTTTTGTACCACTGAGTATTTTCTTTCATGTGTGTAAGTTCTGTATTACTGTAGTGATATTGCATGAGCTTTGCATGTCTCCTAGTTAGGCCTTGGCTGCTCATCCACACTCCCACTAGAGAGCCTGGCTTCTAGACACTGTCTAGATGCACTAATAAGGGATAACTGGACCTTGTGTAAGGTGTAAGTACCTGTGGTACTCACTACAAACCAGGCCAGCCTCCTAAAACAACTATATTTCCATACATTTTAAATGTCTAATTGCTTCATATGCTTCAAATGTGCAATGTTATTTCCTTTGTTTGTAAGGTAAAGGAGAATAATATTTATTCAGGATTGAGATGTTTCATAAAATACCATTTGATGTAACGCAATTTCTACAATGTTGATTGGTTTATGTCATGTATCTTTGTTAGCAAAGCCATATGATACCACTTCATGCCATGTCAAGTACAATGTTTTTCAGTAAATTGCACCCTTTCAGGGATGTGTTCCAGAGGAATTTCCTCCACTTCCACTAAAGCAGACTCCAGATAGTTTGCTTAAATGGTTTATGCTTAAAATAATTTACTTTGCTGTGAAACCCAGCAGTCCCTAAGTCACACTAACTACATAAACAGACCTTTCCCATGCCTTTATTAGTAAACAGTCTTAGGCCCTGATTTATACTTTTTAGTGCAAAACTGCACTAACGCAGTTTTGCACCAAAACGTTTAGCATCAGCTTGCACCATTTCTATGACCTGCTGTGCACCATATTTATGGAATAGTGCAAGCCAGTGCAAAGGGTAGGCTAGCGTAAAAAAAATTATGTTAGTTGGGTGGGGCTGGCGGTATGGAAGAAGGGGGTTTAGCAGCAAAAAATTATGTTCGGCAGGTTAGAGTAAAAAAAAAAATGACTCTAACCTGCCTAGAGTCATTTTACGATGCAAAACCATCCATACCACATGAGTCCTTTCTTTTAAAAGACAGGAGTCATGCCCACCACCCCAATGGCCAGCACAGGGGACCGGGGTCCCCTGGGCATGGCCATTACACCCAGTGCCATGTCGGGGGTCCATTTCAAGGCACCAAATGGCACTTTAAAAAACAAAATACTTACCTGTACTTACCTAAACTTACCTGGGGTGGGGTCTCCCACCCTCTGCTGTCCCTCTGGTGTGAGTGGGGGTGTCCCTGGGGCCTGGGGAGAGCACCTCTGGGCTTATTCCATAGTGTTCCACCATGGAAATAGGCCCACAGGTCCCCTAATGCCTGCCCTGACCCAGGTATTAAAAAATGGGGCAAAGCAAGCTTTGCACCATTTTTTACCCCTCCTCTCTCCTGTGCACCATTTTTGCATGGGAATATAAATATGGCGTTAAGGCTATAGGGTCATTTTCTGCACGGGAATGCCTACCTTGCATCACATTAAGGCAAGGTAGGTTTCCACTTCCAAAAAATGACTTTAACTCCATAAATTTGGCGCTAGACGGGTCTAGAGCCAAAGTATAAATATGGAGTTAGTTTTGCACCGAATTAGAGTAAAGAAAAATTATGCTAATTCGGTGCAAACAGAGTATAAATATGCCCCTTAATGTCAAATTGTTCTCGGATTTAATACATTGACTAGCTTTGTGCTAATTCATTTCTCAACTATATTTGGTTGGCTAATTCTCTGATATTATGACCTCTCACAGTTGACTCTATTTTTATGCCTTACTTATTCTGGTTTGAATCTGACTAACTACTATTTGTCTTCTTTAAAAGTTCTTAATTTTGAATAAACTTTGTGGTCTTAGCTTCGACTATTGCCATTAGAAAGATTGTATTTTTCTAGGGCCCCATCCTTTGGGACTCACACAGCCCTGATCGTGCACATCAGCACTTTGAATCCCTTTAGTGCTATGAACTGAACCGACACACATAACAATGACAATGTCAATGTTTTCACACAGTAGGACGTGCACTCCACTGTAATACAATTTAGTATTGTGCCACATGGTATGATGATTCATTTGAATAAGATAATTTTCTTTAAATTTACTGTTTCAAGTTATCTAGAAATGTGAGTATCCCTAACTACAGGCGTGTTACCTTCAATCCTGTGACTAACATATTTGCACCTCCAGCAAAACGTTTGCATCCCTAGGAACTCATGAAGCAGAGCAGCGTGCCCACAAGCTACCAATCATATTAATATACCAATAGCCTACTGTGGTCCTGCCACGCTCCCCATCCCAACTTGGCAATAACTTCCCCATACCCTCAGCCAGAGCTTACTTTGTAAAATAATCAGTGTTTGTGCCCAAAGCGCTGCTCAGGAGTCCACAGATGATGCTATTTAATGCCAGCATGCGAATACCAAGGCTGCATAGCCAAGAATCCACCTCAGGCCTGTTTATTCTACTACAAGACACTCCCTAGTCCTTTCTCTTTTGCAGGTTCCTTGCTTTCTCACTTGGGTACGGGTTTTCCATCTTTCTCATTCTCCTTTTTTCTTGTTTGTGAGTTTTCCCTCTATTGCCCTTGGAAAATGTCTGGTAAGGAAAAATAAGGGCAAGTCCCCAAAAATGAGTGCCAGTGGCCCTCACCAGCAACCACTGGTTCATATTAATCGCTGCCCTCCTCCCCTTCTCCCAAAATACCTTCTGTTCAGCAACACTCCTTGTCCACCCTTGTCAATAAACTTCCCTCACCCTTCCTCTACAATAAATAAATACTTGGCATCCAGTTACCTTCCCAGGCCGCCCTCCGAGCATTACTTCATCCTCACTTTCGAAGCAGTGGTCTCTGCTCTCATACTGTGCGCACGAAGTTGGCGCCACTCTGGTAGCATCTCCATGAGAGTCACGTGTCAGCTTTCCCCGCTTTTACCTTCAGAGACCTGCAATTGACAGGTTACTTGGCTTTGGTGACGCATGAACACCATCCACTTCCCACCACCTCCACTGGTCTCATGATACCCAGGTGGGAGGTCGATTCCCATCATTCAGGGAATAGGGTTAGGGGCTCAGCAGTTTGCTGCTCTGAATTAAAGAACAGAGAAAAAATGTAAACATATTTTTAAACTGTTATTACATTAGAGCAGTAAACAACTGGATTTCAAATTCAGTCTCCTGGATAGCAGTTTCTCATAGAAACTATACCAAAGAAAAACATAAAAGACTGGTCTTATACAGGAATTGTAGGTTTCTAAGTTTTAGAGTAAATAATGAAGATTTCGTTTCTTCGTTATAGAGCTCGAATGAAATTAAATGAAATTGTAGATTGACAGTTCAACGGGGTGGTTTGGTTCTCCATCTATGAACAAAGGTCATCAGACTTTTATCCTGCAAAGACTGAAAATGTTGATCTGCTTATCTTTGTCTGAAAAGCCACAATAAGGGCTAATCTAGAGTTTGCTGGTAACAGAATATCTTCCACTTTGAGGAAATGTTAAATAAAGAGTAAAATCCACCAGTACTGGAAAATTTGTGAAAGGAAGGTATTTACTTGAACAATGTGGATTTGAGTGGTATGATGGAATGTAAAAGTATTTGAACTTTCAACTCTGGAATAGGATGCCAATCTCATATTGGAAAAGTGGTCGCAAGATTTATATTTTACTAATGTTTATAAAGACAATAATGATTCATTGTGTAGTAAAACGTTCTCTTTGGTGCACTCTGAAATGAATACCCTGGATAGTTTTATTCTTTTGTTAAAAAACAAGTACTCAGTCATTGTTTATTTGCTCTGGTGGTTTCAAGTGGCAGGAATCAACACTCATTTCTGGGGACCAGGAATTATTTGCTATCATCAAACTACAATCCAGAGACAATAATGGCAGCAGATTGAGAATAAAGAAGGAGGAGAAATATACTGAAACAGTGACACCAGTACTAAGTATCAATGACAAGCATTTGGCAAAGCCAATAGGTTTCGCCTATGCCAAATCTATTGACTTTGTCAATGTTTTTTCGCATATTGCAGAGTAGTTGAGCTGCTGTGCAATATAACTTAAAGTAAAAATGACAAGCCAATATATTTTGTAGAGGCGAAACTTATTGACTTTACCAATGCGTATTTGTTAATGAGATAGGAAAGCACAGCATTTTTATTTAACAAGAAAGGATAGCACTTGTGTATGTGTCTGATTCTTATATGAAACTGACAGTCAATAAACTCAAGTGCATGAGTTTTCACAAACGAAAACTGATTTGGCCACCAGATAGTCTCTTTGAAAGATGACTTTAAATGAGGGATTCCAGTAGGGGTCAAAATGTATATGGCTTCAGAGTTGATCGTACCTGATGTGATCCACCAAATATGACATTTTTTCAACCTAGGCAACATTGTTGACATAGGCCAATTTTTCATTCATTGACAATTAACCAAACTGTGGAAAACTGAAATCCAATGACAAAAAGTGCTTCACGTCACTATAACTGCATAATAGCACCCCAAACAAGCTACCCAATTAATATATCCTATTTCATTTTAAATTAGCACAAAGGAGTGCCAAGGATGTGGCGAGAGATACACGCTACAGAGAGAATGGCATAGGCAGGCGGATAAAGAATTAAATAACTGACCCTCCCACAGAATTCAATACCCTCACAGGCGACTGAGGAGCCTATAATGATAGCCACAGGCACACAGAGGAGAAGAAAGGGTGGTGATGTAGTACTATCTTGAGGCACACGCTGCTAGTGTATCTCAGTTGGTTATTTGGGTATTCCCTGGACACAAAACCTCGCTCCTATTTATAGAATGAAAGATTTTAGTTTTCAAAACTAGAGCAATTTAAATATTAGAACAAGCAAACAATGCCACAGCTTCAGCGGTCGGGTCTCCGAAGTGGCGCGCACCTTGTCCAGTGATACCAATCGTAATCCTATGCTTGCATACAAGTAGCATCCTCATGTGTTCCGGGGGGGTGCAGCCATTCCATGTTCCTTTACTTTGCTCATGGTTTCCTGAGTAGCATGACCTAAGGACCCTGCACATACATGTCAACTACTCATTCCTACTCACCCTCTGCACAACTTTGCTACAATCTTGAATTATGTAATCCTACATTGTACACTTGAGAAACAAATTGACATCAAACCATTGGTCAGCTTTGCACGCAGCACAACACGGACATATAGGCACAACGTGCACTTGGCCTCCCCCAGAACTTGGATTTATGATAGACAACCCAGCCCCCAGACTAAGGTTACACAGAGATAATACTAGATATCATCAGATACAATAAGCCACCAAGCAAACTGGCACAAATGATGTCTTTCACAGTGGCTAGCATTAGATAGTGTGGCTATTTTTAGTTCAGCATACTCAGAAAACAGTCACTCTCAGGGACTTTCGACAAGGGATGTGGTGCTATGACCAGATCTGCCAACTATGGGTCAAGTCTTGGTGTTGGCTCAACAACCTGTGATTCTGGGCAAATCACTTAATCTCTCCATGCCTACATCAATGAACGTGTCCTTGTGTAAAGTAACTAATGGGTATGTAAAGCTCTCCAATACCTTTGGGTGGTGTTCACACTACATAAAACTGAAAAAAATGGTACAGGCAAAAGGAGAGAGGGATCTATGGACAGCATGGGGAGTTCATCGGGGGTAGCATTGAGGGGCGGGTACTGAGGGGATGGGCAACCAACAAATAAAGCTGCAGGCACGGATAGATTAAATGATTTGCCTGTAACTACAAGATGTTGACTTTGCGGCTGGAATGATGCATTAAGATGCAATTTAATTTTTTTTAAAGGCATGCAGGACTGGAGGGTGACAACAAGCTGGAAGGACAAAAGACAGGCTGCAGATTAAGTGATATGGAGTGCTGAAGAAGAAATGAGTAAAAAAGTACCTTCTGTGTGAGTAGCCTGTGGAAGGGCACTGGCCAGTAGCCAGTGGCCATTGACCGGAATATGTACTTGGTCCAGGCTCCACAGACAGCATGCTGGACAATCAGAAGCATGCAATTTAGACTGGCATTGGAATAAACCAATGGTAAATTCAGGAAAGTAAGGGGTGGGTTCTAAGCTCCTTTTAAGATTTTGGGTATTCACAAAAGACTTCGCAAGCACAGTACAAGCACTCTGCCTGCAAAACCTAAAAAGAATTTGCAATGCAATATGTCTCGCGTTTGCTCGAGTTAGAGCTATTAGCGCTGTAAACTCCTAACCAAACTTTTCTTGCCACATAAATTGAAAATGAAAAGTAAAACAGTTTCTCATAGGCATGCAGATTCACAGGGCCATGGAATAAGCCTGAAGGAGACATACAAAAGGAAAAAGAAGTTTGCTTGCAGTCAAAGGTACTGGCAAAAGCACAATTATCCATGTAACAGGGTCGATGGCCAAGGCTTTAACCAAACCGCCCCAAGGAGGGACAAACGTAAAACATTGATAAAAAAGGATTTTTGAAGGGCAAGCCCATGAATGAGTGATAGTGATGGGCGTGGGTTGGGCGTGGTTAAAAGCCCAAATAGATAACAACATGTTGGAAAAGCAGCGCTAGCACGCTGCTATGCTCAACCTAAAAAAATGAATGCAAGATAGCCATGCTCATGCATCAAGGCCATCTTGATAGTGTTTTATGTTACACTACATCATTAATATAGTGTTCCATTTTCAAACCTAAATTAAAAATAAACTATGGCTGGGATACCACTTAAATGTGTACAGGTAAGCGACGCAGTAGCTGGGTTAAGACAAGATAACAAAAAAACAGATGTCCTAGTTAAAGCAATGGTACGCAAAACAACACTCACACATTAACATTGTACTGCAAGTGGATGCCGCTATTTACTTCCAGTGCACAAAAAAGACAGGCTTTGTTAACCCATAACACATTATATTGCGCCCTGCTCTACAAATGAGAAGACAAGCATGTTGAATTATCACTTACCACAGTATTGACACAATTATAGTAACTTAAGGAACACATTTCAGAAAATATAAAACACCATTTATAAAAAGAACTTATGCATGATGTTTAACCTGTACAATATGCAAGCATAGTAAACACATTTCAGAAACAAAATAAACATCCATCAAAATAACATTTAGTGTAAAGCTCAAATCTGAAGCAACTACTTTGCATATTGCAGATAATGGATTTGAGCCTTCAAGTTGATTTTATGGATGTTTTATTGGGCTTCATTCCTCCTCCCCAGGACATATTTTAAAAATGCTATTTAGCATTAGAGATCAAAGAGAACACTTACCTGACAGTGTTTAGTGTGACTGTGCATAATAATTCATAAACAAAATCAAATACAGCACATCACGAAGCCAAACCAAATGTATTCAGACTAAGGCAACACTAAAAGAATACAACTACACAAAGTAAACAATAAAATATATTTATGAAGCAGTCAATGCCAGTAGTGTGCAATGGCGGTTATCCATGCATTAATGTCATGCACATATATTCTGTTTCAAGGTTGCCTCACTTGAGGAAAATACCTAAATGAAAAAAACATCTTACATTCATAGGAAATATATCCGTACTTCACAAAGAGAACAAAGACAAACAATGAGTATATATTTTACACAATTTGTAGCCTATTTCGTAAAAAAAAAAAAAAAAATTGCCCTGGCAGTGTTGAAGTAAGCCTCAGCAAGGCCTACTAGTGCAAGGGGTTCACCTTTCTCTGCACAAAGTCCTCAGACCATGTAGGAAGAAGTTGGCACAGAAACTGGAATAAAAGACAAAAGTTTATTAACCTCATGAGGTGGTACTACAGTTCAGTCAGCACCCTTGGGTAATGTCTGAAGTAGCACACTGAACTGAGAGAGCATGGTCCTTTTATACCCACACAGGGGCTAAAAGGAGATGGTACAATTATGGAAACAAGACTTGTATACATGTAAGGTCATGTGGAAAATGCACAGTCGACAGGTAGGAGGAGCTAACAGTTTCCAAGGACTAACAGCTGCAGACCTTACTGAGCATGTGCGAAAGTAAGAGATGCTAAATATAACTTGTCACTAGGCAGATTTCAAGAGCAGTTAACAGAAAGGTAGGACAGAGCACATGGTGAGCACATGGCAGCATGTAGCAGAGAAAATGGCTGCCATGAATACAAAATGGATTCCGCAAAATGTTCACAATAGTTACTAAATACAAGATGTCTTCTGCTAATGCTTAATCTAATCACTGCTAAATTACAACAGCAGTATTAATTCATTTTCATACAGACATTTTTCAAGAGATTTAAAGGTTTCTATGTAAAACATCAATAACACCGCTTTTATGCTCCTATGTTACCTGATAGGAAGCTGCCACAAATTATTTTTACCTGCCAAGATATATCAAAGTCTTGAACTGAATATTAATTGGCATTCAATTTACATTTTAAAGGCATGAAAAACTCTTGCTACAGTCTCGGTGTCTTTCGTACATAACACATTTGCACCTCGTTCTGCTTTAAAATAAAGATTCTAAAAGGCACATCTTTCTCCTCTATTTGCCTTCATGAACAAATTGCTAAGCTTTACTGCAGCAATAAAACGAGTTAGAGCTATTAGCATTGGAAACTATTAAGGCCCCTCCGCCTGCAGAACTTTAGTGCCTTTAAACAAGGGGAAGGGTGGGCAGGGTTGGGGATAAGAATGGGATTTTTTTTTTTTTTTTTTTACAATAAATAATTAACAAAACGGAGCATGTAAAACCTTGAATTCTCAAAGGAGTACTAGGATAAACAATAGAATTAAACAGGTATACATGAAAAGCGCTCAATTATTGCCCAGCAAGATTGCACTGCATACAAAATAAAAAATAAAAAGTAGCCCAAAAACCATATGGAAAACATGGAGCCTCGCATGTTTTTAGTAGTTTACTGGTGCTCTCGAGGAGGGCTAAACAACGGAAAAGGCATAACGTATGCATGCCTTCCACTAATGAAATCAAGCGAATTTTAAAAGGCAAGTCCACGAACCAACGAAAGTGATGGGCATGACATGGGTGTGGTTAAAAGCCCACAGAGAGATTACAACAGAGGCCAGAGTGATTGTGCGCTCGACCCTAAAAAAGGAGCTGCAAGACTGAGGTGAGGAGATTGTAGGAATGTGCTAGAAAGAGGCATGAGGTGGAACCAAAACTATGCAACCTCTGTATTTCACAATCCTGGCTTTCAACAGTGCAGATGGTGGACTCCTAAGAAAAACATAGGCCTTCTGCACTTGTAATTTTTACAATTTAAGTAATTGAGTCAGTTACATTATTGGGAGAAAATAACAAAGACTGAAGTTGAGTGCTTTTTTTGGATATATTTCTAGGATCGTGGCTGTGCTACTGATTTGGTGTGCAGAATTCTTAACCAGAATGTCAGTTTTGTATTATATAGCAAAAAATTACCAAAGTGGAAGTCGTATTGGTCAGCAGTCAAGGTTAAAGTTGAGGTCTTCTGTACTTTGATGGCTACATAAATGATAAGACTGATCTACTGATTGTAAGACAGAATATCAGGTATTCTCAACTTTACTATATTATTGTAGTCGATATTCTAATCATAATATCTTTGTACAAAGATATTTGTACTCAGTACTCTGGTAGTATGTCTTGTGGAACAGGTCTCAATGATTTTAACAATTATTTTGAATGATAAACTTTACATTAAGAAAGTGTTTCTGTAATGGCAGCTATGGATTATAACCATCAAATTAATTTTGCTCCACTAAAACAATTGTCACCTCCATGAACCTCACAGACTTTTGCATACACGAAAAAGAAAATAATAACTAAACAGGCCTCAAGTAGATGATGGTAGTTTAAACAGCTGTTTTTACAATTCAGTTCAGCTGACATTCAAATATTTATCTTCCAGCAGACTAAACCGAAGATGATTATTAAAGAAAGTTTTCCGTTTTTATTTTTTTTAAATCGACTAGTGTTTCTAGCATATCATCTAGTACATTTAGATTTTCTCTTGCCTTGGTTGTTTTAGAAATTCTTTTATCTGGGACATACGTAAGGTAAGAGAAATACTAAATATAGTGGATCTATTTAAAAACAAATGAGCATTTTCTTGATTAAACTACATCGAAAGTAGTGTTTTTTTCTCTCTAGTTATCAGTATTCTCCATGTGCTCTCCTCTTCATTATCTTTGAGATAATCATCTTTTCTCTCCATCTTCTCTATTGCTCATATCCACAGGGAGTTTGTGATCTTCACTCCGCAGTATTACATTGATCCCAAAATGGCGGATGCCGATAGTAGCGAAGAACAATTAAACAAATGCTCTGCTTCCCTGGTCTTTTAATACCTGCCTGCCAACTTTTTCTGCCAGGTACCTCTTTGATCAAAAGCATGCATGAATTACCCCCCAAAAAAAGACTTGTGCTATTAACAAAATTATGGATGTGATGGACGTGAAGGCTGACCCTAAAGTGGTAGCACTGAATTATACTCGTAAACCACAGTTTCATAACAATTCAAGGTTTGAACTAACGGAGCTCTCTACCAAAAACTATTTGTGTTTCTGAATGTTCACTGGGAGAGCATTGCTGCATACTATGTGAGTGATACCCTTTTCTGAATCTTTGGAGAGCATAAACTACCTTTGTCAGACCTACTCTGTAATAGGTTAGTATATGGTCACCATTAAACACAAACGGCCTGAGAAGTTTGCAATGACAAAGCGCTACCCGCACCTGATTGTACAAGAAGAATGAAATTAAAGGCTGTTCGAAACGTGGCTCTTGTGACGTTGTTACGGTTTGTCAAAAGGTACACTCTTTAGCCCATATTTATGGGCCTTGTGGCGCAGGGGAGCAAGTTAGCTTGTTGTGCTGCCCTGCATCACAGGGAAAGGGCAAGAACGCACCATATTTATCCAATACAGTGCAGTGCATTCCTGCCTTTTCCTCCTGCGCTGATGCCCTTTTGGCTGCCTAGTTCCAATGCAGGTATTCTTGCACCAGGGTGCCTGCGTTGCATGCAGGATAGTATTTGTGAAGGACCTTTCTGCACAAACACAATCCTGAGAGACTTTTTCCTCTTAATGTAGCACACACTGAAAGAGGAGAAAATGAGGAGAAATAAACATATTTCCAGGGAAGGCGTGTATTTTTGCTGCATTCACACATTTTCTAGCAAAGTTGTGACTGCATCAAAATCCATGGGGAACACCCACACAACACCTATGGAAACATGATGGACATGAATTTAAAAAAGCTAGCAATTGGAAATGATGCAATAAGGGTGGACAGCAACACTATAAACAATAAAATAACAGATGCAGAACATAGAATCAGTGATGTAGAAGATACGATCAACCGGGCAATTAACGAAGAGCAAACAACCCAGCTGTCAACAAAGTCCATGAAGAAAGATCTTGCCGATTTAGAAGACCATAACAAAAGAGGAAATCTAACAATACTTGGAATCCCAGAGGGCACCAAGGATTCATCAGACTCCTACAAATCTTTCCTTGAGCACTGGCTTACTGGCTTACACAAGTTAATGGCCTGAAATTTTCCACTCCATTTGAAGTGGAAGGAGCCCACAGGGTTCCTACATTCAGGTCACATGCCAGAAACTCTAGAAGACTTATAGTCTGCAAAACACTACAATTCCAAAGCACTGAAACAATATTGTCCTGTATGTGCAAGAACAACCACATCAAGTGTAATAGATACAAGAGCCATATCTAGCAAGAATACTCTAAAAACCACTGTTAACATCACAAAAGGGTTTTTGGTACTCACTTTGTGACAGATTAAAAGATATGAGACTACAATTTTCTCTTGCAGGCGTGGCAACATTTAAAGTAATGGTGAATGGCAAGTACCATACATTTGAGGATCCCAAAGACTTATCAAACTTTCCAGACAAGCTCACGGACCATGAGATGGAAACCTCAAGATCCGCCTCCAATAAAAGGAAGTCATAAATGACTTGTTGGACACTTAGATGTCTCTCTTAATCCGAACTCTAATCGCAACCTCTACTATGTATAAAGTTTGGATAAGTATATTACACCTCCAATATCCCTTACTGACACCTCTGTATTTGTCTGAACCTATCTTGATGCTACTCTTGTATGGTCTGACTGAGGACCCATCACCCAAACCTGTGCTGAAGTTGAAGCTTTTGTTTTATTCATTCCTTTGCCCATCAATATAGACACCACGAGATAGGCTCATCAAGCTATTATGCTTCTTTTAATGCCTTCCAAAATGAGGGACTATTGTCACCAATAGCTAGCACTAATTGCTCACTGTTTTTCACAATATGTTAGGATAACATGTTTGTACCACACCTTATAACCTCACATACCTCCATGTGTGCTTACACATTACTTACACCACAATTCTTTCTTTTTGTATTTTCAATAGTCTTATGTGCTTATGTGCTTTTTGTGCTCATTTTTTATTTATCTTCATTCTACCTTATCATTACTACAAATATGGAAGGCCCTATCAACAACTTGCTCATGCCACGATTGGTCCCCACTTGACAGAGACATAAACCTTTATCTACACTACAATACCCAGAGACTAGTTCCTCCACTATACTTTATATATTACTCACACATTCAGAGTTGCTAATAGTTACCCAGCAGCTTGAGAACCGTAGATCTCATCAATCACATCAAATCATCAGCCTGGCTCCCTGATTCAACATCATTACCCTCAGGTATATGACTAATACAACACTTGCAGACAGTCTTAACAATGTCTCCCTAAATGTCAAAGGCTTGAACCATCCAGTTAAAGGTGCAAAAAAATAGACTACCTCTTTGAATCCAGAGGAGATATCATTCTCCTTCAGGAGACCAGAATTAAAGACAAAGAAACCAATACACTTTGGAATAACTGAATTTCTGAAGCCCATTGTTCCCTGAAATACACAAAAACCAGAGTTATTACACTAATACCTAAAGGTTCCAATTTCAAACTTGAATCAAGTTCCATTGACAAAGAAGGTAGATGAATCATTACCATTCAGAGCAGAGGTGATTCACTTATACATATACGTAGTATATATGGCGTCATAATGATGACACCTCCTTTTGGAACAAAGGGCCACATTTCTACTTTTTGACGCACAACTGCGCCAATGCAGTTGTGCGTCAAAAATTCCACCGCCGGCTAACTCCATTCCAACACGCCATGTGGGCGCCTTCTTTATGGAATGACGTTAGCCGGCGCTGTGGACTGGTCTGAGTAAAAAAAAATGACTCACACCAGGCAGCACCAGCGTATGGGAAAATGGGGGTTGTGCGTCAAAAAATGGTGCAAGTCAGGTCTGAGGCTAAAATCAGGCCTCAAACTGGACTTGTGACATTTTTTTTGACGCACAATCCCCATTGACATAACTCCTGTCTTAACGAAGACAGGAGTCATGCCCCCTTGCCCAATGGCCATGCCCAGGGGACTTCTGTCCCCTGGGCATGGTCATTGGGCATAGTGGCATGTAGGGGGACCCAAATCATGCCACTTAAAAAAAACTGAAAAAAATACTTACCCCAACTTACCTCAACTTCCCTGGGATGGGTCCCCCCATCCTTGGGTGTCCGCCTGGGGTGGGCGAGGGTGGCAGGGGGTGTCCCTGGGGGCAGGGAAGGGCACCTCTGGACTCCTTCCGAGCCCACAGGTCCCTTAACGCCTGCCCTGACCCAGGTGTTAAAAAACGGCGCCCATCAGGCTGTGCGCCGATTTTAAGGCCCACCCCCTCCTGTGCATCAAAATAACTCTGGAGTGTAAATAAGGTGCACAGGCCTCAAAGTCATTTTTTGGAAGGGAACGCCTACCTTGCATATCATTAACGCAAGGTAGTTTCCCGCTTCCAAAAAATGTCGCACATGGTGGAATTTTGACGTCCGCGGGCTCGGGCGTCAAAGTTTAAATATGGGGCAGTGTTTGCGCGTCAAATTTTTTGACGCACATTCGGCGCAAACAGAGTATAAATATGCCCCAAAATGTCAGATAATATTTGACCCCTACCTTCCAGGGACCTCATTATTGTAGGTAGGAACTTCAACCTCCCACTTGACACATCCCTCGACCGTCAATCCTCCTGCAAATACCACCCACCTAAAACTCAGAAAACGTTACAAAAAGTCTGTTCTAAATACAGTCTCAAAGATACCTGGAGATGACAACATCCTGATTACAGAGTCTACATCTTTTTTACTGCACTACACAAGAATCGACTATATGCTGATCTCTGGAGCCTATACCCATCTAATAGACCAAACAAACATATCCAAGACTTCTTTCGGATGACTCTTGTAGTAATACCCTCACTGGCACCACATCTAAACCCTCAACTAAGATATGGCATTTCAATAATGATGTGCTTGCCAACCCAGTCATTATGAGGAAAATTGAACAAACTATCTCAAATTACATTCTAGATAACTCTTCACCAGATATAAACATGCAAACATTCTGGGATGCTCTTAAGGCAACACTGAGACGCACCTTCATTGATATGAAAGCAAAAATCAACCAAACAAATAACGCACTATTACTAAAATCCGAAGGAGAAATTAAACAACTTGAATCATCACCACACATAAAAATCTAATATAGGAAAACTCTCTCCATTCTCACAAGCAAGAAATATGAGTACAACACAATTCTAAATGAAAAAGCCAGAGTATGGATCAACAAATTCAAGGATTTAAATTTTTGTGAAGGCAAGAAAACTGGCAACATGTTGGTCTTGTACCTCAAACATAAACAG